>NC_042979.1:19243318-19944151 GCF_901001165.1 Salmo trutta | reverse complement strand
ACAAGATCAGATTTGAAAGGAAAAATCTTGTGATTAGTGCTCACATGTCAAAGGTGCTGAATCTCACTCCTGTGAAGAATCCTCTGACCTAAATGCATTGAGGCAGCTATATGATGAATGTGAAATTCAGACTAGGAGCTTGGAATCACTGGGTGTAGTGCCAGAAACCTATGGAAGCCTACTATGCCCAATCTTACTGCATATGATTCCAGAAGACATAGCTCTTGACTATTAGTCATCAGAGGGGAGTAGATGATGAATGGAAAGTGTCTGAGATAGTCAGTTTCGTACAGAGGGAGGTTCAGAACAGGGAGAGAGCACTACAAATGACAAGATCATGCAACCAACAGAAAGAGAGCAAACCATGGAACAAGTCATGCTCCTCCAATGAAATGAAAACAAAAAGACCCAACATGCCATCTGCTGCGGCACTGCACACAGCCAGCCAGAAGGAACAAAACTGTCTATTCTGCGACAGTGCAGACCACAAATCAGAAAACAGGCTCAGACCACAATATTGCTGCACGCAAAGAGAAACTAAAGGACATGGGAAGATGCTTTGTATGTTAAGGACAGAAACACGTAGCAAAATTCTGTAACGTCAAAGACATGTCATGTGCAACATGTGGAAGCAGACATCACATTGCTGTGTGTACCGGTAAGACGAGTGAGGTGCAACCCCCTACTGTTTCTGCAGATGCTGTTATTTCCTCAGTTATTCCCCATTCAGTGAAGATGAAACCAGATGGACAGAACAATGTGTTGCTACAAACAGCAAAGGCATGGGTAGAAGGCCCATCGAGCAGGAAGATAGTTTGTTGCTTACTAGATGGAGGCAGTCAGAGAAGCTTTGTACATAAAACCCTTGTCAAGCGTCTGAAGCTACCAGACAAGAGGCATTCACTCTTCACACGTTTGGATCCTCTGCTCCAGCAACGTCCCAACGCAACACAGTAAAATTAATCTTGGAGAATGTCTGGGACAAACAGCAGAGAATTGAAATAGAGGCAATTGAAACCCCACAAGTGTTCACAGCTGTGATGAAGGTTCCTGGTGAACAGATTCAACATGAGCTCAATAGAAAGGGACTGCAGCTCGCAGACTTTCCAGAAGATGACAATGATCCTGAACTCTCTGTCCTGATAGGAGCAGAGTACTACTGGCAGATAGTATCAGGCTGAGCGGAGCAACTGACAGAGATGCTGTTTGCTTTAGAGAGCACCTTTGGATGGGGCAGTGCAGGGACCAGTGTCCATGGAAAGTGTCTAGTCTCCAAACAGCTGCATGCATTCTGGGAGCTTGAGTCTCTGGGTATCACAAGCGAGAAAACACAGAACCCAGAGGAAAACAAGGCTCTACATAGGTTCGAGAGAACAACCGCCTTCAAAGATGGACGATACCACGTGTAGTTGCCATGGAAACGAGAAATGCCAGAACTCCAAGACAACTATAGAATTGCCAAGAAACAGTTTGAGGTCTGAAGACTGAAGAAGGATGGGACGTTGTGCAGCAGATACAACGAAGTAATAAAGGACTACTTACAACAGGATATGGCAGAGGATGTGCCGAAAGACAGCGCATCAAGCGCAGACAATGTGAAATACTACTTACCTCACCATGCAGTCCTCCGAGAGGACAAGGTGACGACAAAACTTAGAGTGTTGTTTGATGCCTCGTCCCATGAAGATTGCTGTCAATTCCTCAATGACTGTCTACTCACAGGACCAAACCTGAACGTGGATCTGCTCATTGTTCTGATAAAGTTTAGACTACATGAGATTGCATTCATGGCAGACATCAAGAAGGCTTTCCTGCAGATATCCTTAGCAGAGAGAGACAGAGATGCCGTGAGATTCCTGGGGCTCACAGGCCCACCAAGGGGAGAAAATGAAGCGAGAAAATATGCGCGTGCTGAGGATGAACAGAGTGGTATTTGGAGCTTCCCCAAGTCCATTCTTGCTAGCAGCTACAATCCAGAAGTTGTAGAGACATTGAGAGAGTCACTCTATGTAGATGACTTCATTGCAAGTTCATGCGATGTTGAAGAGGCTTACCTTGTGACAACAACTGCAAAGTGAATGCTGTCTACTGCAGGCATGGACCTCTGCAAGTGGATGACCAATTCTCCTGAACTGAAAACAAAATGGGAGGAGAGTACGACAATTGACCACCCGTTGGCGCTAGAAACACAAGGAGTAGTGCCCAAACTTTTAGGTTGAGTGTGGAGACCGGGAACAGATTACTTTGTGTTTGACCTCAGGCTGCTACTGAGCATTCTAAAGCAAAAGGAAAACACAAAGAGAAGTGTTCTGCAGTCGTCTGCACGTATCTTCGACTCTCTTGGCTCCCTGACCCCCTTCAACATCAGTATCAAGTGCATGTTCCAGGAAATGTGGGAGAGGGGACTCAGCTGGGATGAAGAGTTACCACCTGATCGGATACGAGAATGACAAAAGTGGTGTTCAGAACTACCTCATCTACACCAGCTTGCCATACCAAGGTGGTACAGAACAGACATGCAGCTACAGACCAGCCACACTACACTGAAAATGGAACAAAAACAGATCAATAGATGGACATTCAGTTGATATACTGCTTAGAAATATAGATGAACACTTTTGTTCATCGGGGGAATGGGTTGCAGAGTTAATGTTTACAGTGAATTTATTGAGCTGTATCTTAAGATATTTTATTTTACAGTTATTTACATATGTAAGAGTAATTGTATTTGAATTCATGTGATGGAGATTGAGAGAACTATGTACATATTTCTGTTGTATCGGTTATTATTGGATTACGCTATTGACTGCAAGTAACAGAATGCCATGCGACAGGAAGTAAAAAAAAAACTGAATGTGCCAGTTATGTACAAGTGACAAGTGATTATCTTGGCTAGCAACTTTCTTTTATTGTTTTGTAGAATCTAAAATGGTCAAATGTAACGTGAACAAGTATTATTAAAATGAAGCTTTCATCTCACAACCGACGTCCTGAGTCATTATTTCGAAGATAGTTATTCTATATACTCAAGTCATTTCTGAAGGAAGTAACTTACTTTTTACTCCTGTACATTTTACCAAAATCACTTCAGTTACATAGATTTATATTGTTGCTGTCGGATGATAACCTATTAACTTCAAATTTGGTGATTTTAGTTTTCTTACATGAATCAATACTTGATTCCCCTTTATGTCTGTATGAACGTTTCAAGACCCCTTGACCAATGAAATGTATTCAAAATAGCTTTTCATCAAAACTCTTAAGTTCATTGGCTCTTAAAACCTGTTGAGGATCTTATCCCGATCTTATCCCGGTATTGGGATTCATTGTCATGTGACCATGGCGGGGAATTCAAAACTGCAAGAGTAATCATTTCAAAAAATCAAATAATCAACTATTTTCCTCCATTTGAAAGATATATCTCCTAAATCTAACCACGCTGTCCGATTTTCAGAGGCATTACGGAGAATGCATAAAGTTAGGTTATGTGAGGAGAGTACATTGACAATAGCTGCGTGTAATGTTTAGCCAATTCAAAGAAGGGCATCAACAGACAGAAAACTAGCTAGAATTATGCACTTACCTTTGACAATCTGCATCAGATGACACTCATAGGACATTATGTTATACAATACATGCATTTTTAGTTCCATCAAGTTCATATTTATATCCAAAAACAGCATTTACAGTCGCGGTGAAATTCAGAATTTTTTTCGGCTCGAATGCACCCAGTGAATCCAGCATTACAAATCACGGAATTACTATTCGAAAACATTGGTAAATTATAATATTGTCATTCAAAGAATAATATATTATCATCTCGTAATTGCTACCGAATGGCCAGATCTCAAAATAACTTTACTGGGAAATCACATTTTGCATAAACTGGGTACTATGCTAACAATAAGCTATATGCTAAGCTAAGCTAAGCTATACCGTTAGCATTAGCATCATCTAATATCGATAATAACATTCTAAATATCCCCTTACCTTTGATTATCTCCATCAGAAGGCGCTGCCAGAGATCCCAGGTCCAGAACAAATGTGGTTTCTTTTGACAAAGTTCATAATTTATGTCCAAATAGTTAGCGTTCAGTAGGCTCCCACAAAATGAGGTGGGCAGTGTAAAGTCACGTCGAAAAGCTAAAGAAAACCTAGTAAATAATCTATTTACGTTTGTTTAAACATGTCAAACGTTGTTCATCATTAATCTTTTGGTCCATTTTTAACGTGAAACATCAGTAAACATCAGTAATATTTTCACACAACCTATCAAGTGTCTAGAATAAACGATAATGACAAAGGCACTCTTCTCAGATTCATGCGCAGGCGCAAAAAATGAAGTGATGACGTGTCAACTTGTAAGCTTTCTTATTCGGTCTGTATTCATCACAGATGCTTCCAACAACTTTCTAAAGATCGTTGACATCTAGTGGAAGCAGTAGGAGTTGCGAACTGAATCCTTTCTCACTGTGGTATCTTTAAAACAATGACACTAAATAGTACAGTCACAAAATTCTCATTTTTTTTAATCTATTTTTCACAGGTTTTTGCCTGCAATATGAGTTTTGTTATACTTACAGACACCATTCAAACTGTTTTAGAAAATTCAGAGTGTTTTCTATCCGAATGTGTTAATAATATGCATATCCTAGCTTCTGAGTTGGTGTAGGAGGCAGTTAAAAATTGCCACATATTTTTTTCAAAATTCTCAATACTGCCCCCGTGGCCCGTAGAGGTTAAAGTTGTCCGTCAAACCCTGTATACCCATCACGATTCTTGAAGTGAAGCACGTCTCCCTCAAAGGATTTTTTTTTTTTGTGGGTTCTTAGCAAGACGCGATCAGAGGTAAGATGCACTTTAATTACATTCTGCCTTTGTAATATTAGAAATAATTCTGCTGTTGAAATTGTGTTTTGAGAGTGCAAATCAAATGGCTAGGTAGCTAACATTAGCTGGATCCACTAGTCAGTCCAGCACAGCATCCTCCCACTCCATTGCGCTCAGTCTGTTTTTATGACGAGGCCTATAAGCACATCTGTCATACAGTCAGTGTATCATCTCAGTAAGCATTTTGTGTTATATACTATAAATAATGTGTTGGTTTGAGTTTTTTTATTTACAGCTTGTAGCGGCACAACCGAGTGGGAGGAAAATGGTCCAGCCAAGAAAATAAAATACCCTTCAAAGTTGAAAGGAGAGGTTCGGAAGAGAATGAGGATGGAGGGTAAATCCTACCTTGGCAGGAAAAAGATGATTGAGATGACTATGGCAATTGATATATGCACTGTTTAATGATTTATTACTTACATGATTCTTACCTGATTACATACCTTGATGTTTAATTCCATGCTGAAATGTGTTTGACTTGCATACTAGTAACAATATTGATAGTGACATTTCAATATTGATTGTTGTTTGACTGTCGTAACTTGCCTGATTCTCCTTGATATTTCATTCTGCATGAAAGATGAAACATCACACTTGGTGAAATACATTTCATTAATGCTACTGAAATTGTTAAATTATTCCAATGTCTCGAGTACCATTTACCTTTTTATGAAATTGAGCACATTGATAGATACTAAGTCAACTTTGAATAAGACCGTAATTGAAACTGTACAGCTTACGGACTTTGATTACATTGGAGACGTCCTGTGATGGAAGACATCTGCAAGATGGTGCTGGCAGGCACCAATAATAATAAATTCATGTAAAATCAATTGCACTAAGTTGTTGTCCTTTTTGTTTGCTACCGGTCAAAAGTTTTAGAACACCTCCATTTGTTCAGTTTTTATTGAAATTCACACAGTTTAATGTCTAAATGTACTCTGAAATTAAAGCATAGAACAAATGAACAATTGGAGACAAAATAAATCATGGAATAGTTTTGTTTAACAACATTTTCTCTCAATGTTTTACCTATCAATGTAGCCACCTTTTCTAGACATAACAGCCAAACACACTCGTGGCATTCATTCTACAACGGAAAACAAATATTGCTCGGAAAGTTCTTCCTAACACTGTTGCAGATGTTCCCACAAATGTGTTGCACTTGTAGGTTGCTTTGCTTTAACCCTTCTGCCCAGTTCATCCTAAACCAGCTCGATGGGGTTTAAGTCTGGAGACTGTGCTGGGTGTTTTGGGTCATTACCTTGCTGTAGGATGAACCCCATAGCCTGGAGGTATGTTTTGGGTCATTACCTTGCTGTAGGATGAACCCCATAGCCTGGAGGTATGTTTTGGGTCATTACCTTGCTGTAGGATGAACCCCATAGCCTGGAGGTATGTTTTGGGTCATTACCTTGCTGTAGGATGAACCCCATACCCTGGAGGTATGTTTTGGGTCATTACCTTGCTGTAGGATGAACCCCATAGCCTGGAGGTATGTTTTGGGTTATTATCTTGCTGTAGGATGAACCCCATAGCCTGGAGGTATGTTTTGGGTCATTATCTTGCTGTAAGATGAACCCCATAGCCTGGAGGTATGTTTTGGGTCATTATCTTGCTGTAAGATGAACCCCATAGCCTGGAGGTATGTTTTGGGTCATTACCTTGCTGTAGGATGAACCCCATAGCCTGGAGGTATGTTTTGGGTCATTACCTTGCTGTAGGATGAACCCCATACCCTGGAGGTATGTTTTGGGTCATTACCTTGCTGTAGGATGAACCCCATAGCCTGGAGGTATGTGTTGGGTCATTACCTTGCTGTAGGATGAACCCCATAGCCTGGAGGTATGTTTTGGGTCATTATCTTGCTGTAGGATGAACCCCATAGCCTGGAGGTATGTTTTGGGTCATTATCTTGCTCTAGGACGAACCACTGACCAACTAGGCGTACACCAGAGGGTATTGCATGGCGCTGCAAAATGCTGTGGTAGCTGTTGTGGTTCAGGGTGCCACTCTGTGCAAGGCACTGCAAAATGCTGTGGTAGCTGTTTTGGTTCAGGGAGCCACTCACTCTGTGCAACGCGCTGCAAAATGCTGTGGTAGCTGTTTTGGTTCAGGGTGCCACTGTGCAAGGCACTGAAAAATGCTGTGGTAGCTGTTTTGATTCAGGGTGCCACTCACTCTGTGCAACGCGCTGCAAAATGCTGTGGTAGCTGTTTTGGTTCAGGGTGCCACTCTGTGCAAGGCACTGCAAAATGCTGTGGTAGCTGTTTTGGTTCAGGGTGCCACTCACTCTGTGCAAGTCGCCGACTCTAGATCCAGCAAAAGAGCCCCAGACCATCACGCTTCCTCCTACATGTTTCACAGTTGGTATCACACACTGAGGAATCATCAATGGCGTACAAAAACCCTGCGAGATGAACCAAAGATTTAAAATTTTGATTCAGGGGTCCATAAGACCTTCTTTCAGTCTTCAGTAGTCCACTGGCGGTGCTTCATGGCCCAGGCAAGCCTCTTTTTCTTATTTTGCCATCTTAGCAATGGCTTTCTTACTGCCACCCGACCTGTCAAACCTGCAGGTCAAAGTCTTCTCTTCACAGTTGAAACTGAGACTTGCTTACTTCGAACAGTGTTAAGCTGTGCTTGAAGCTGTTGTCCTGTGAGCTGCCTATCACGCAAGCTGTTGACTCTCAGAAACATGTTTTCTGATTCTGTTGTGTCTTTGGGTCTGCCAGACCTCTTCCTGTCAGAGTTTCCTCCAGTTTCCAAGTGCCTTTTGATGGTGTAGGAAACTGTACTCATTGACACCTTGGCTTTCTTTTCAATTACTCTAAAGGAAAGACCTATACTTTTAAGGGTTATAATGGTCTATCTGTCTTCCTTTGTTAATTGCCTTTTTCTCACCATGATAGCAATATACTATTTCCTGCAGTACAATACTGTCCAAATAATGCTTAAGGAAGTCTAGTAACACAGTCTGTTCCCATACTGCTTTTATACAGACAGAGGGTTTGTAAGTAATCAATAAAAGTTGGGGCATCTGTAGGACTTGTTAGCATCAACTTTCAAGGATTAATTTACTTCCATTGCTACAGAACAGCTGTAAATTGTTAACCCATTACTTATTCCCTACTTTTTTTATAACTCTGAAATGAACATTATTTTCAGTTTTTGGTAACCTAAAATGATTATTTAACCTCTGGCAGATTACCGCTTACCTTTGTACCAGTTCAGGTTATTCACTGGACTTGAAGTGCTTACATTTCAATAAAAACTTTTGGCTAGTTTAAATTTGTTTTGTGACTGGATAATTTTTTACTCGAGGAGTTTCTTAAGAGGGCTACTTTTACAAATTACAATCTAATTAACAAAGGTGCAGACCCCGGATGCACGGAAACACAAAAACCCCCACAAAAATAACCCCAAACTAAAGGGAGGAAAGGGAGGGTGGCCACCGTCACCGACGGCTCCCGTGCTACACCCCCCCTCCCCAATCCTCCAACTACGGAGGTGGCTCAGGCTCCGGTTTTAGTCCCCATTCTAACCTGCCCAACCCCCTTGAAGGCTTATGGCTGCAGACCACTGCTGAAGGATCTGGGCTAAGGTGCGTCGCTGGAGACCTCGGGCTGAGGTGCGCCACTGGAGACCTCGGGCTGAGGTGCGTCGCTGAGACCTCGGGCTGAGGTGCGTCGCTGGAGACCTCGGGCTGAGGTGCGTCACTGGAGACCTCGGGCTGAGGTGCGTCGCTGGAGACCTCGGGCTGAGGTGCGTCGCTGGAGACCTCGGGCTGAGGAGCGTCGCTGGAGACTCAGGGCTGAGGGGCGTCGCTGGACACTCAGGGCTGTGGAGTGTCGCTAGAGACTCAGGGCTGAGGAGCATCTCTGCAGGCTCCGGACTGTGGGCCGTCTCTGCAGGCTCCGGACAGTGGGCCGTTTCTGCAGGCTCCGGACTGTGGGCCATCTCTGCAGGCTCCGGACTGTGGGTCGTCTCTGCAGGCTCCGGACTGTGGGCTGTCTCTGCAAGTTCCGGACTGTGGGCCGTCTCTGAAGGCTCCGGACTGTGGGCCGTCTCTGTCGGTTCCGGACTGTAGGACGTCGCCGGAAGCACTGGACGGGGAACTGTCGCCGGAAGCTCTAGACGGGGCACTGTCACCGGACGCTCTGGACGGGGCACTGTCGCCGGAAGCTCTGGACGGGGAACTGTCGTCGGAAGCTCTGGACGGGGAACTGTCGCCGGAAGCTCTGGACGGGGACTGCGCACTGAAGGTCCGATGCGTGGGGCTGGCTTTGGAGGAGCCAGACTAGTGATACGCACCACAGGGCTAGTGCGAGGAGCAGGAACAGGATGTACTGGACTGGGCAGGCGCACTGAAGGCCTGATGCGTGGGGCTGGCTTTGGAGGCGCCAGACTATTTACACGCACCTCAGGGCTAGTGCGAGGAGCAGGAACAGGACGTACTGGACTGGGCAGGTGCACTAGAGGCCTGATGCGTGGGGCTGGCTTTGGAGGCGCCAGAACAGTAACACGCACCACAGGACTAGTGTGAGGAGCAGGAACAGGATACACTGGGTCTTGAATATGCACTGGAGGTCTGGAGCGCACAGCTTGCACAACCCGTCCTGGCTGGATTGTCACTGTAGCCCTGCACAGGCGGAGTGCTGGCACAGGGCGAACTGGGCTGTGCTGAGGCATGATGGCTGCCGTGCATAGAGCAGGCGCAGGGTAGCCTGGGCCTAGGAGACGCACTGGTGGCCAGATGTGCTGTGCCGGCACACTTCTCCCTGGCTGGATGCCCACTCTAGCACGGCACTTGCGGGGGGCTGGTATCAACCATACCGGACTGTGCGTGCGGATGGGCGAGACCGTGCGCACTTCCGCATAGCACGGTGCTCTCAATGCCAAACGCTTCCCATAATAAGCACAAGGAGTTGGTTCAGGCCTATTGCCTGACTTACTCCAACTCCCCGTGCGCCCCCCCCCCAAATATTGGGAGGGGCTGCCTCCTCACCTCCTGAAATGGAGGATATAGTGCCTCATACCTCCGACGCTCAGCCTTTACTGCCTCCAGCTCCTCCTTCGGGCGCCAGTACTCCCCTGCCTGCCTCCAGGGTCCCTTTCCATCCAATATTTCTTCCCATGTCCACGACTCTAAATAGCTTTCCTGCTGTTCCTTCCTCCGCTGCTTGGTCCTTCTTTGGTGCGTGGTTCTGTCACAAGCGTCGTTATAGGTAGTGGACCAAACTGCAGTGGGTATAGTGAACATCTTCTTTTATTGAAGGAAACCAAAACACTTACACAAAACAAACGACGAAACAGTCCCGTAAGGCGCATAGACTAAACAGGAATCAACCACCCCTTTTACTGGTCAGGATGTGACATTGTGTTACAACTTGAACTCAAAAATGATTACATTTACGTTGTTTCTCACCCGTCTACACACAATACCCCAAAATGACAAAGTGAAAACATGTTTTTATAAATGTGTGCACATGTATTAAAAAGGAAATACAGACATGTCTAATTCATATAAGTATTCACACCCCTGATTCAATACATGCAAGAATCACCTTTTGGTAGTGATTACAGCTGTGAGTCTGTCTGGGTAAGTCTCTGAGAGCTTTGCACACCTGGATTGTACATGATTGTACAATATTATTATTTTCCTCTGTCAATTTGGTTGTTGATCATTGCTAGACAGCCATTTTCAAGTCTTGCCATAGATTTTCAAAGTTATTCAACTCTGTGACTGTTTTAAAGACATCATTGGCCTCATGGTAAAATCCATGAATCCATGTGTCTTCGAAGTGTATTGATACACAATCCAAAGTGTAATTAATGGCTTCACCATGCTCAAAGGGATACTCAGTGTGTGCTTTATTTATTTATTTGTACCTATCTGCCAATAGGTGTCCTTCTTTGCGAGGCTTTGGAAAACCTGTTCTTTGTGGTTGAATATGTGTTTGCACTGCTAGATGTAATGCCCTGGCCATAGAGAGGGGTTTTTGTTCTTTATTTTGGTTAGGCCAGGGTGTTACATTGGGTGGGCGTTCTATGTTCATTTTTCTATGTTTTTGTATTTCTTTGTTTTGGGCCGTGTGTGGCTCCCAATCAGGCACAGCTGTAGTTCGTTGTTGCTGATTGGGAGTCACACATAAGTAGCCTGTTTTTCCTTTGGGTTTTTGTGGGTGATTGTTTCTGTTTAGTGCTTTCTGTTTCGTTGTTAGTACCTGACAGAACTGTCGGCTGTCATTTTGTTTATTTTGTAAAGTGTTCTCTTTTTGTATTAAAATTCATTCAAGATGAACACATCCTCTGCTGCACCTTGGTCTTTCTCTAACGACGGTCGTTACACTAGAATGAAGGACCTTAAAGGGGGGGGCTTTTCTTGGCTCATCGCACTCCAGCGACTCTTTGTGGCAGGCCGGGTGCCTGCAGGCTGACCCTGGTCACCAGTTGAAAATCAAATAATACAAAAACAAGCACACAATAAAAAAACATTTAAAAATCATCAAAAATATTTTACAGCAGTAGATATATAAATAGTATGTAAACATTATTAAAGTGACCAGTGTTGAATGACTATGTAAATGGAGCAGCAGTCCTAAAGGTGTATGCGAGAGTACCCGTTCGTAGCCGGCTAGTGACAGTGACTAAGGATCAGAGCAGGGTACTGGGCCTAGGCCATCCAGTGGTGGCTGTTTAACAGTCTGATGGCCTGGGGATAGAAGCTGTTTATCAGTCTCTCTGTTCCAGCTTTGATGTGCCTGTACTATCATCGCCTTCTAGATGGTAGTGCAGTGAATAGGCAGTGGCTCGGGTGGCTGAGGTCTTGATGATCTTCTTGGCCTTCCTGTGACACCGGGTGCTTTATTTGTCCTGGAGGGTAAGCATTAAGCCCCAGATTGTGTGTTGGGTTGACCGCACCACCCTCTGGGGAGCCCTGCGGTTCGGACGCTGCAATTGCTGTACCAGGCAGGGATACAGCCCGACAGGATCCTCTCAATGGTGTGTCTATACAAGTCTGTGTTTTGGGGCCAAGCTAAATTTCATCAGCCTCCTGAGGTTGAAGAGGCGCTGTTGCGCCTTCTTCGCCACACTGTCGGTGTGAAGATATCATTTCAGGTCCTCAGTGATGTGCACACCGAGGACCCTCTACACTGTGACCCCATCAATGTGGATGGGGGCGCGCTTTCTCTGCTGTCTGATGTAGTCCACAATCAGCTCCTTCGTTTTGTTGACGTTGAGGGAGAGGTTATTCTCCTGGCACCACTCTGCCAAGGCGCTCACCTCACCCACTTTGAGGAAAGCAACACCGAGCCACTGACATGGGCCCCCACAGATAATGAGGACTGTCTGCTCCTGATCTCTGTGGCTGACATGGTAATCAGGCCTACCACTGTTGTTTCATCAGCAAACTTGATGATTGAGTTGGAGACGTGTGTGGCCACACAGTCATGGGTGAACACGGAGTACAGGAGGGAGTTCAGCACGCACCCCTGTGGGGCCCACCGTTGTTGAAGATCAGCGTGGCAGAGGTGTTGTTGCCTACCTTCACCACCTGGGGTCAATCCGTTAGGAAGTCCCTGAGCTTAGTGATGAGCTTGGATGGCACTATGGTGTTGAATGCTGAGCTGTAGTCGATGAAGAGCATTCTTACATAGGTATTTCTCTTGTCCAGGCAGGATAGGGCAATGCAATGGCGATTGGTGGATCTGTTGGGGCGGTATGCAAATTGAAGTGGGTCTAGGGTATCAGGTAACATGAAGGTGCTATGGTCCTTAACTAGCCTCTCAAAGCACTTCATAATTACAGAAGTGAGTGCTATCGGGTGATAGTCATTTAGTTCAGTTACCTTTGCTTTCTTGGGTACAGGAACAACGATGGACATCTGAAGCAAGTGGGGACAACAGACTGGGATAGTGAGAGATTGAATATGTCAGTTAACATTCCAGCCAGCTGTTCTGCGCTTGCTCTGAGGACATGGTTTGGGATGCCGTCTTGGCCGGCAGGCTTGCATGGGTCAACACACGTAAATGTCTTACTCACGTTGGCCACAGGAGCAGAGAGTCCTCATGAGTGGCGGGGCCCCACATCAGAGGTTCGGTGTTGCTTTCCTCGAAGATGGTGAAGAAGGTGTTTAGCTTGTCCGGAATCGAGGTGTCGGTATTTCGCAACGTGGCTGGCTTTCCCTTTATAATCCGTGATTGTCTGGAGTCCCTGCCACATGTGTCTTGTGTCTGAGCCAATGAATTGCGACTCCACTTTGTCTCTGTACTGACATTTTGCCTCTTTGATTGCCTTACGGACGTCAAAGTTGGTCGGTTTGTATACGTCCATATTCCCAGTCATCTTGCCGGGGTTAAATGCGGTGGCTCACCCTTTCAGTTTTGTGCGAATGCTGCTATCTATTCACAGTTTCTGGTTTGGATAAGTTCTAATTGTCACAGTAGGAACAGCGTCCCCATGCACTTCCTGATGAACCCAGGTCACTGAGTCAGTGTATACGCCGATATTATTCCCAGAGGCGACCCGGAACATATTCCAGTCCACATGATCAAAACAAATCTTGAAAACATGGATTCTGTTTGGTCAGACCAACGTTGAACAGTCCTTACCACGGGTGCACCCTGCTTAAGTTTCTGCCAATGGGCAGGGAGGAGCAGGCCCTTCCAAAAGGAGTAGCAAAGGAGATGTATTGATAGACTTTCAGTAGCGTTTCCCTCAGATTTTCTTTTTTAAAATCTCTAGCGACAATAAACGCTTCCTCAGGATATGCGGTTTCTAGTTTCTACAAAGTCTAGTTCTTTGAGAGCCGTTAGGGTGTCTACTTGTGGGGGAATGTACACAGCAGTGACTATAACCGGAAACTAATGCGGTCGGCATTTGATGGTGATGTATTCCAGATCTGGAGAACAAAGGGATTTGAGTTCCTGTATGTTCCCACAATCATACCATGAGTTGTAAATCATGAGACATACCCCTCCAACTATGTGTTTCCCGGAGAGTTCTTTATTCCTGTCCACACGTTGAATGGAGAACCCAACTGTCTCAGCCTCCAGTATTTATGTTGCAATAGTTTATGTGTCGGGGGGCTAGGGTCAGTCTGTTATATCTGGAGTATTTGTCATGTCTTATCCGGTGTCCTGTGTGAATTTAAGTATGCTCCCTCTAATTTTCTCTCTCTCTCTTTCTCTCTCTCTCTCTCTCTCCCTCTCTCTTCTCTCGGAGGATCTGAGCCCTAGGACCATGCATCAGGACTACCTGGCCTGATGACTCCTTGCTGTCCCCAGTCCACCTGGTCATGCTGCTGCTCCAGTTTCAACTGTCTGCCTGTGGCTATGGAACCCTGACCTGTTCACTGGACATGCTACCTTGTCCCGGACCTGCTGATTTGGACTGTCTCTCTACGGCACCTGCTGTCTCTAACTCTGAATGATTGGCTATGAAAAGCCAACTGACATTTAATCCTGGGGTGCTGTCCTGTTGCACCCTCTACAACCACTGTGATTATTATTATCTGACCCTGCTGGTCATCTATGAATGTTTGAACATCTTGGCCATGTTCTGTTATCTCCACCCGGCACAGCCAGAAGAGGACTGGCCACCCCTCATAGCCTTGTTCCTCTCTAGGTTTCTTCCAAGGTTCTGGCCTTTCTAGGGAGTGTTTCCTAGGCACTGTGCTTCTACATCTACATTGCTTTCTGTTTGGGGTTTTAGGCTGAGTTTCTGTACAGCACTTTGTGACATCGGCTGATGTAAAACGGGCTTTATAAATACATTTGATTGATTTGATTGAACTGATTGTATGGATGGGGACAATATATCCAGAGAGAGCCACAATTCCATAAAACAGAGTATATTACAGTCCCGTCTGTCTCTCTGGAAAGAGATCCTTGCCCTGAGCTCATCTATTTTATTGTCCAGGGATTGAACGTTAGCGAGAACGTTAGTGGATTGTGTTTTTGTCAAATGTTCAGTGGACATGGTTAGAAGTAGTGATTGTGCATAGAGTTGTATGGCTTGTTTAACTTTGCAAGCATTCTTTTTTGTTTGACATATATTTAAAAGTGAAAATCTGAGACTCTCACTTTTGCCATGGAATTCACCCAATACAAAGTTTGGCTCCCTATATCAAAATCGAGGAGAAAAACGAATAGCCTATAGCAGTGGACAAGCGAGATGATAACATTCAATATAATTCTCATGCAGCAATTGTTGGCTGAATATTTAGAGGGATGTTCCTGAAAAACTCAACCACCATCCTTTTTATCTGGCCTTGGTTGCATAATAAGAGTGGAAATACATCACCCTGAGCTGCTTAATTCAGTTAAAGACCAAGATGTTCTTTTTCCTTAAGCACCCCCGACTGCTTGCTTTTCGATTTCAGTCACGTACCATTAGGGGGGGATTGATGAGGACTTTAATTGTTTAATTGCGAGTGTGCTCGGAATGGAAAGGATAGTTGAGGTGCGACCATCCCTACGGAGGATAAGCTGTTGCCTCTGATCGAATTGGAAGTGTCATAGAGCCATTATCCATTGTCCTATAGATCACGTCTCACGGGGCCACATATTGGCAAGGACCCCATCCCTGCCCTTGTATTTTTATGTCCTAGTACTGTCAAGGCATTTTGAAATGCTAGCTCATTCACCTATGTTAATCTGGCCTATTCACATATGTTAATCTTGTCTATTCACCTATGTTAATCTTGTCTAGGCTTGGGCGATATCCAGATTTTCCAACTGTCCAAGCATTCTTCTACCATCCCGTGATTTATGATATTACCGGCATAGCAGACAAGAGAGCCCTAAAAACGCAATAAAAGCCCATTGGGCCTCTATTACCAAAATGCTCAGAAAATTTGCACAAATAATAGCGAAACCACACTGACGCTGTTAGCGAAATGCTAACGAGCAAAAAGTAACAAACTAAATGCAAAGACAGGCAAATCCAGCTCATAAAGTTATACAAGCTAGTACATAGCTAGTAGCTACACAATTTTATTTTACGTGAGTGTGGACATTTACAATTGAAAGCGAACAAGAGAAATTGTGCAAATGAACAAAGTTATGATGCATGCTTGTCTTGTTGTGCTCTTTACAATGAGCAAGTGACTTGCTCAACTGTTATGGGGAACTACAGTAACCTTCATAATGTAAAATAATGTGACAGATGAAATGAAGGAGGCGATCTGCTTTTTGGTCCTAACATATTGCACAAATTGACTGCAGGTTTTAACTTAAAAAGTATTTCCAAATATTCACATTTATTGAAAAATGTACAATAAATAGTTTTGACGGTATTGACAGTATGTGTCATATACGGCCCAAGCCTAAACTTGTCCGTAAGAGTGTTTACTCTAGGTACTCCAATAGCCCTCCAGTCAATCTAAAGTATTTATGAGGTTTAATCCACAGCAGACAAAACACAAACAGAGGCCAAATTACTTTGAATGGTCTCGAAGGGTCCTTGACTGGCTTCTGCTGGAAGGCCCTCCATTGGCAGAGAAGTGAAATTGTTGTGTTTTTTTTGCCTTAGGACTATGAAGATATTTAAGCACCATGATCCCTGAGATCAAACAAGCCACACATCCATAAAACCAAGAGGAAACTAGGATTGAGATATTATTAGCAACATGCCATATCCTTTGGGTGAAAAGGAAAATAATGAGAATGTGTAAAGGTCTCCAGTACTGCAAAAGAACAATAGTGGGACTATAAAAAAAGAAGTATTCCACTGTTATCTGATCTAACTCTCTGAGGTATGGGATGTAATGACAGTGAATTATCTCTGGGGTAGATTTACGACTGTACACAGATCACAGTAAGATTTTTGGCAAAGCACACGTTTAGCATGTGCATTTAAAACACGTGTTGGAGAGGTAGTGTTCATCTCACCTCACCACTGTTTTTACCCTCGAGGTGGGTTTAGTTGACTTTGTTTAAATGGAACTATTTCTAGGTGGCTTTATACTGCAGCTAGACAGCTTTAAATCCCCTCAGTAGGCATTTTGTTTTTTCGATCTCCAAGCGTTTAGAGGGAACGTGTACTTTAATGTCCTGGTGGCATGAAAGTAAAGAGGAGAAGTGTTCAGTCACACAAGCCTGCAAGCACAATGACACAAACAAATGCACACACACACACACACATGCACCCAGGCATGCATGTACACCACACACACACACTCCCTCCCTCCCTCCCTCCCTCCCTCCCACACACACACACACACACACACACACACACACACACACACACACACACACACACACACTGGGGACGTGTTCCAGTTTGATTTGCAAATTGAGCTCTAGAGACCTAGAGATGACTGCCGAAACACCACAAGCGACTGCCTGATCAAACAATGAAAGTGGAGTGAGAGCAAGAAAGAAAGACAGAGGGAAGGAGAGAGAAATACCAGTTCCTTAAAATACTGAGATATTCATGTAGATATATGGGTGAGTGGAACGACATCCGAGAGCAGTTAAAAAATATCTAGTAGGGGAGCGTGCATATTTTTGTGTCAGTTTGAAGACTACAGTCCCATGTTACAAATGCGGCAGTAAAACTGAGGTCAGTAGTGCCTAACGAGCCTGCAAGGAAAACTGCTACACTTCCACAAACCCACGCTCAGTGCACTGCATGTGTTTGTATTGTATGGGTTGAACCAGACAAACATAGCATGGTTGTGACATACGAACAATGGTGGTGTGGATATTATGAAGTAAATGCCCAGTTCACTATCAAACTCACTATCACAGTGGCAAAGTGCCGCTCCAAAATGGCCCCCAAGTCACCTGACAGCTCACCTGACAGGTCAGGTGGTCATCGGGGGACCATATTAAGATGAATGACACACTCATTCACCACACAAAGCAATTCATTGTCTGGCAGCCAGCATCCAAAAACACTGTATTTTGTTACTATGTACTTTGTAAGATAAGATGGAACAGTACACACACACACAATAACATATGCACTATACATACACATGCATTTAGTACTGTAGATATGTGGTAGTGGTGGAGTAGGGGCCTGAGGGCACACAGTGTGTTGTGAAATCTGTGAATGTATTGTTTTAAATTGTATAAACTGCCTTAATTTTGCTGGACTCCAGGAAGAGCTAATGGGGATCCATAATAAATACAAAAAAATACAAATGGTGCCGACAGACATGGCAGCTCTGCTTCTAGCTCCTAAGCAACCTTGCAGTATTTTGTTTTTTTTGTGGGTTATTTCTTACATTATTAACCCAGAATGTTTTTTGTGTTATTACATACAGCCGGAAAGAACGTTTGCATATCAGAGCGGGGGTAACTCACCAGCATTACGACCAGGAAAACAAATTTCCCGAATTGGATCCTTTGTTCGTACCCCCCAGGGCAATTTAACTTATCCCTGAGGCAGCTTCAAGTTGCCGCCAGCTGAGCAGAGGTTTTCGGAGTGGACTTCTAGTCCGACTCAGGAGGCAGGCACACCATCCACCGCTTTGAGTATATTATTCACTAATGCTCAGTCTCTGATGTCTCTCTGATGTTTTCCAGAGAGACATCAGGGACTGTAACATACTCTGTTTCACAGAATCATTGCTCTCTCGGGATATACTGTCCCCGTCCATACAGCCAGCTGTGTTCTCAGTTCATTGCGCATACAGGAATAAACTCTCCGGGAAGAAGAAAGTGTATGCTTTATGATTAACTACCCATGGTGTGATTGTGATAACATACAGAAACTCAAGTACTTTTGTTCACCCGACCGATATCAGATCATGAATCCATTTTGCTCTTCCCTTCCTATAGGAAGAAACTCAAACAGGAAGTACCCGTGCTAAGGTCTATTCAAAGCTGGTCTGACCAATTGGAATCCATGGTTCAAGATTGTTTTGATCACGCGGACTGGGATATGTTCCAGGTAGCCTCTGAGAATAACATTGACGCTAACACGGACAGGGTGACTGAGTTCATCAGGAAGTGTATAGGGGATGTTGTTCCCACGTTGACTATTATAACCTACCCAAACCAGAAACTGGGACTAGGAATATGGTAGAATACAAACAGTGCAGTTACTCCCTCTGTAAGGCAATGAAACAGGCAAAATGTCAGTACAGAGACAAAGTGGAGTCACAATTCAACGGCTCAGACACAAGACGTATATGGCAGGGTTTGCAGACAATCACCAATTACAAAGGGAAAACCAGCCACGTCGCTGACACCGCCATCTTGATCCTAGACAAGCTAAACACCTTGTTCGCCCGCTTTGAGCATATCACAGTGCCACCGACGCGGCCCAGATGGCATCCCTAGCCGCGTCCTCAGAGCATGCGCAGACCAACTGGCTGGAGTGTTTACGGACATATTCAATCTCTCCCTATCCCAGTCTGCTGTCCCCACTGGCTTCAAGATGTCCACCATTGTTCCTGTACCCAAGAAAGCAAAGGTAAATTAACTGAATTACTATTGCCCCGTAGAACTCCCTTCTGTCATCATGAAGTGCTTTGAGAGGCTAGTTAAGGATCATATCTCCTCTACCTTACCTGACACACTAGACCCACTTCAATTTTCTTACCGCCCCAATAGATCCACAGACTATCCAATCGCCGTTGCACAGCACACTGCCTTATCCCTTTTGGATAAGAGGAATACCTACGTCAGAACACTGTTCATTGACTACAGCTCAGCCTACAACACCATAGTACCCTCCAAGCTCATCATTAAGCTCGGGGCCCTGGGTCTGAACCCCGCCCTGTGCAACTGGGTCCTGGACTTCCTGACGGGCCGCCCCCAGGTGGGAAAGGTCGGAAACAACACCTCCACTTTGCTGATCCGCAACACAGGGGCCCCACAAGGGTGCGTTCTCAGCCCCCTCCTGTACTCTCTGTTCACCCATGACTGTGTGGCCACGCACACCTCCAACTCAATCATCAAGTTTGCAGATGATACAACAGTAGTAGGCCTGATTACCAACAATGGCGAGACAGCCTACAGGGAGGAGGTGAGGGCCCTGGCGGAGTGGTGCCAGGAAAATAACCTCTCCCTTAACATCAACAAAACAAAAGGAGCTGACCGTGGACTTCAGGAAACATCAGCGGGAGCACGCCCCTTTCCACATCGGAGGGACTGAAGTGGAGAAGGTGGAAAGCTTCAAGTTCCTCGGCGTACACATCACTGACATTCTGAAATGATCTACCCACACAGATAGTGTGGTGAAGAAGGTGAAACAGCGCCTCTTCAACCTCAGGAGGCTGAAGAAATTTGGTCCCTAAGACCCTCAGAAACATTTACAGATGCACAATTGAAAGCATCCTGTCGGGGTGTATCTCCACCTGGAATGGCAACTGCACAGTCCGCAACCCTAGGGCTCTCCAGAAGGTGGTACGGTCTGTCCAACGCATCCTCAGGGGCACACTTCCTGCCCTCCAGGAAACCTATTGCACCCAATGTCACAGGAAGGCCACCCGAGCCATGGCTTGTTCACACAGCTATCATCCAGAAGGCGAGGTCAGTACAGGTGCATCAAAGCTGGGACCGAGAGACTGAAAAACATCTATCTCAAGGCCATCAGACTGTTAAATAGCCAACACTAGCTGGCTACCACCCGGCTACTCAAACCTGCACCTTAGAGGCTGCTGCCCTATATTCTGTACACATAGACATGGAATCACTGACCACTTTTTAATAATGGAACACTAGTTACTTTAATAGCATTTACATACTGCTTTACTCATCTCATACAGTACCAGTCAAAAGCTTGGACACACATACTCATTCAAGGGTTTATGTTTATTTTTACTATTTTCTACTTTGTAGAATAATACTGAAGACATCAAAACTATGAAATAACACATATGGAATCATGTAGTAACTAAATATTTTAGATTTTAGATTCTTCAAAGTAGCCACCCTTCGCCTTGATGACAGCTTTGCACGCTCTTGGCATTCTCTCAACCAGCTTCACCTGGAATACTTTTTCAACAGTCTTGAAGGAGATCCCACATATTCTGAGCACTTGTTGCCTGCTTTTCCTAAAGAAAAAATTATTTTGATTTGTTTCACTTTTTTCGTTGCTACATGATTCCATATGTGTTATGCCATAGTTTTGATGTCTTCACTATTATTCTACAATGTAGAAAATAGTAAAAATAAAGAAAAACCAAGGAATGATTAGGTGTGTCCAAACTTTTGACTGTACTGTATATATATACACTGCTCAAAAAAATAAAGGGAACACTTAAACAACACAATGTAACTCCAAGTCAATCACACTTCTGTGAAATCAAACTGTCCACTTAGGAAGCAACACTGATTGACAATCAATTTCACATGCTGTTGTGCAAATGGAATAGACAACAGGTGGAAATTATAGGCAATTAGCAAGACACCCCCAATAAAGGATAGGTTCTGCAGGTGGTGACCACAGACCACTTCTCAGTTCCTATGCTTCTTGGCTGATGTTTTGGTCACTTTTGAATGCTGGCGGTGCTTTCAATCTAGTGGTAGCATGAGACGGAGTCTACAAGTGGCTCAGGTAGTGCAGCTCATCCAGGATGGCACATCAAAGCGAGCTGTGGCAAGAAGGTTTGCTGTGTCTGTCAGCGTAGTGTCCAGAGCATGGAGGCGCTACCAGGAGACAGGCCAGTACATCAGGAGACGTGGAGGAGGCCGTAGGAGGGCAACAACCCAGCAGCAGGACCGCTACCTCCGCCTTTGTGCAAGGAGGAGCAGGAGGAGCACTGCCAGAGCCCTGCAAAATGACCTCCAGCAGGCCACAAATGTGCATGTGTCTGCTCAAACGGTCAGAAACAGACTCCATGAGGGTGGTATGAGGGCCCGACGTCCACAGGTGGGGGTTGTGCTTACAGCCCAACACCGTGCAGGACGTTTGGCATTTACCAGAGAACACCAAGATTGGCAAATTTGCCACTGGCGCCCTGTGCTTTTCACAGATGAAAGCAGGTTCACACTGAGCACATGTGACAGATGTGACAGAGTCTGGAGACGCCGTGGAGAACGTTCTGCTGCCTGCAACATCCTCCAGCATGACCGGTTTGGCGGTGGGTTAGTCATGGTGTGGGGTGGCATTTCTTTGGGGGGCCGCACAGCCCTCCATGTGCTCGCCAGAGGTAGCCTGACTGCCATTAGGTACCGAGATGAGATCCTCAGACCCCTTGTGAGACCATATGCTGGTGCGGTTGGCCCTGGGTTGCTCCTAATGCAAGACAATGTTAGACCTCATGTGGCTGGAGTGTGTCAGCAGTTCCTGCAAGAGGAAGGCATTGATGCTATGGACTGGCCCGCCCGTTCCCCAGACCTGAATCCAATTCCCCAGACCTGAATCCAATTGCGGATGCTTTAGTCCAGGTCTGGGAGGAGATCCCTCAGGAGACCATCCGCCACCTCATCAGGAGCATGCCCAGGCGTTGTAGGGAGGTCATACAGGCACGTGGAGGCCACACACACTACTGAGCCTCATTTTGACTTGTTTTAAGGACATTACATCAAAGTTGGATCAGCCTGTAGTGTGGTTTTCCACTTTAATTTTGAGTGTGACTCCAAATCCAGACCTCCATGGGTTGATAAATTGGATTTCCATTGATTATTTTTGTGTGATTTTGTTGTCAGCACATTCAACTATGTAAAGAAAAAAGTATTTTATAAGATTATTTCATTCATTCAGATCTAGGATGTGTTATTTTAGTGTTCCCTTTATTTTTTTGAGCAGTGTATATTTTTTTTGGGGGGGGACGCACAAACAATTTAGGCAACAGGGCTCTTGATACAGGAGGGATTGAATGTTTCTGCTGTAACCAAGAAGCTTGATCTTGACATCTAGCCACTTAGCTAGTAAGTTAGCAAACCTAATGCAGAGATGGAACCCTGAGCTGGATATCCTTTATTTGACACATCTTAGATTCCTTATAGTTATACTGAACATTTAGATATAAGCAGTGGTGTAGCACACACTCCTGTGAGGTGGGGGTACCCCCAACCCTTTTTTAAAAATCATACCCTCTGCATTTCAAAATATCCTGGTATACCGCCCAAGTCTACTGTACTACTTGTTTGCCTATGACTGCTTAGCTTTAGCATTTAGCATATTGCTCATTTCAGTTGTTACTGCCATTCAAGTATTACTATGTGTACTTACCTTTGTTGTAGAATGTGATGTTAAATTGCTGTAGGAATTAGTCTTTAGCATATAGGCCATTTAAGTTGATGCTACTTCAGTATTGCTATTTATAGCCTTTTGGGTGCAGCATTGTATGGCAAATGGAATGTGTGTTGTTGAACTGTAAAGCCACAGGGTAATTGAAGCCTGATTTTATGTTTATTGTGGATTATGTTGATTATGTTAACTGCCACTTGCTCCTTTTTGTTCTCAGAACCATACTTTCAACTATTCTCCTCAGATGATTGAACTGCCATAATAAAACCGATCAAGTGATCAAAGAGAAGTCCTGAAACTCTCTGACAAGAGCTCTTTGGCAGCCATCACCATTCTCACTAAAACCAGCCATACAGACCTTTCAAAACTAGACCATTTCTTACATGATTCTTCCAGCAGATTTGATGGCTACCAAAAAGGATGGATACAGGACATTCATTCAGCCAGCTCTCTGCCGAAGCAGTATGGCTATAAGCACCTTAACCTGGAGGTTGGCAACCTCCCCAGAACTGATGCACTTAACAGCCTAAAACTGGTGCACCACCCCAAAAGCACAGTAGGGCCAGCATAACCAGCCACCAGTGCTGAAAGGCGAACCCCTGTGCAAATCTCCGTGCAACAGGCAACTCTGAACATGGAGTCATTAAAATAGTTTGTGGAGTCAGTTGAAATGAAAGAGACAGCAGAGGCTGAGCAGCTTAGGAGCCAACTGCTCCAGTGCGATAGGTGTCCGGAGAGGCTCGACCGTGTTTCTTTCCTTTTTGAGGAGAATCCCAGCCCCTCAACAATTGGTCACAGTCAGGCCCAAGCCAGCATCTTAATCCCAGTACAGCCAACCAAACCATCAGAACAGGTGAAAAAGACAGTCCTGCATTTTGGCCCTTTGTCCCGGAACCAAACAACCATGTCCCGTATTTTATCAACAAATTCAAACACACACTAATTTAGTTGCTTTGTCGCGTATTTGTCAGACATTCCAACCTGTCTCTTGCAGTCACGTTGGGCTAATGTTATGAAAATATATACATTGAGTGTAAAAAACATTAGGAACACCTGCTCTTTCCATGACCGACTGATCAGGTGAAAACTATGATCCCTTATTGATGTCACTTGTTAAATCCACTTCAATCAGTGTAGATTAATGGGAGGAGACTGGTTAAATAAGGATTTTTAAGGCTTGACAATTGAGATATTGTATATGTGTGCCATTTAGAGGGTGAATGGACAAGACAAAATATTTAAGTGCCTTTGAACGGAGTATGATAGCAGGTATCAGGCACACCGGTTTTATGCGTGTCAAGAACTGCAACGCTGCTGGATTTTTCATGCAGTTTTCCGTGTGTATCAGGAATGGTCCACCACCTAAAGGACATCCAGCCAATTTTACACAACTGTGGAAAGCATTGAAGTCAACATGGGCCAGCATCCCTGTGGAACACTTTTGACACCTTGTGGAGTCCATGCCTTGACGAATTGAGGCTGTTCTGAGGGCAAAGGGGGGTGCAACTCAATATTAGGAAGGTGTTCCTAATGTTTTGTTCACTCAGTGTATATCATAAGGATGTGGTACTGGTGATAAACACTTATCCAATCGTTCTCGAGATCGGATATTGTGTGCAGCGAAAGAAGAGACGTAGGCCAATGTCATAGGCCCATCGTCAACCAATCAAATTTCTCAAATCCTTTCAGGCTAAATCCCAGCTAAACTTGAAGAGGAGTTAAGCCTAACTATACTGAACAAAAATATAAACGCAACATGTAAAGTGTTGGTTTCATGAGCTGTTTCTGGGATAAAAAAATCCCAAAATTTTTTCATATATATAGAAAGCTTATTTCGGTCAAATGTTATGCACAAATTTGTTTACATCCCTGTTAGTGAGCATTTCTCCTTTGCCAAGATAGTCCATCCACATGACAGGTGTGGCATATAAAGAAGCTGATTAAACAGCATGATTATTACACAGGTGCACCTTGTGCTGGGGACAATAAAAGGCCACTAACATATACAGCTTTGTCACACAACACAACACCGCAGATGTCTAAATTTTGAGGGAGTGTGCAATTGGCTTGCTGATTACAGGAATGTCCAACACAGCTGTTGTCAGAGAATTGAATGTTTATTTCTCTACCATAAGCCGCCTCCAACATAATCTTTGAGAATTTGCCAGTAAGTCAAACCGGCCTCACAACGGCAGACCATGTGTAACCACACCAGCCCAGGACCTCCACGTCTGGTTTCTTCAGCTGCGGGATTGGCTGAGTAGTATTTATGATTGGCTCGGCCTGGCTCCCCAGTGGGTGGGCCTATGCCCTCCCAGGCCCACCCATGGCTGCACCCCTGCCTAGTCATGTGAAATCCATAGATTAGGGCCTAATTTATTTATTTAAATTGACTGATTTCCTTTTATGAACTGTAATTCAGTTGCATTAATGTTGCATTAAAATTTTGGTTCAGTATACTTAGTTTTGTAGCTCTTCGTCAGAAGCACACTTTTATAAGTAAATAGTCGTACTAGACTGAAAGATGTAAAGTAAGTTTGTCAAACTTGTGAGGCTCTCCATGCTCATTAGTTCCTCATTCAACATATTTGCTGCTAGTCAACTCAATCCTGTTTTTTTAAAGCCTCCCTTCCTAACTGTTTTACATTCCCTGAGACCAACCAGAAAATGCTTCCTTGGCTAAATATTCCTAGATTTTTGTAAAACAGCCGCACGTTCGCACACGAGTTCACCGAGGTGTGCAATTGTTTTGACTGACTTAATAATTTGTTTCTGATGCCTGTGATGTTTGTGATGTTCTAATGTAATATACTTCTTATTGTATCTTGCTATTCTATCTTTTATTTTAATTTTATTTCCCCAGGGACCCTTGTCTCAATTGCG
Source organism: Salmo trutta (assembly GCF_901001165.1). Classification (NCBI taxonomy): domain Eukaryota; kingdom Metazoa; phylum Chordata; class Actinopteri; order Salmoniformes; family Salmonidae; genus Salmo; species Salmo trutta. Next base: position 19,918,219 of record NC_042979.1, on the reverse strand, counting down.
CTCCCCTGATTAAATACACGTTAAAATGTGGAATCACCAAAAGAGTAGGCGATGTGCACTTCAATTAGCTCGTCCTCCGCCACTTCTCACAGTGGTGCTCATTAAAGTAAAGTTAGATCAAAGCTAAATCAATGTCTTGGAAGATCACATAATGATTAATTAGTATTCTACATAACAGAACCAAAATATAATAGCATAGTATCATGTTACTGTTACACAAAAAACACCACCTTGTGTATATACAGTAGTTTAACACCATCTGCTCTACATTGCTCACAAAACAGTAACTCAAGAAGATCTAAATGCATAGTCTCATGAAACTGATTGAGATCATATTATTGGCATGCAGATGCAATTTGACGTTTCACAAGTAAAATGTGAAGAATTATCATTCACGATTGACAGTGATGATATCTTATTTTGAAATTAGGTATGCCGAACTTGGTGTTTGAGGTTATTAAAAGTAAATGTTCTTGAGACAATGTGCGTAGGCAGACGTTGCAATTGAAGGACACATTTTTTGCATATTCTATAATGATATTTAATAGGCTACATCTGTCGGTATAAACTTTTGAAATGATGACGTCATTTACAGGTGGTGCTGCCAACATTTTGTATTCATGTGGGCTACACTGTCCCGCAAATGTCCCATAAAAGCATCATGTTGTCCCACATTTGGGTATTTTAAATGGTGTCACCCATCAGCCATCTCCACACCAGTACAGCCAACAGTGCCTGGCCACAGTCAGGAGGTGTTGGGATCTGGCTGGTCCAACACAACTGCTCCACAACCAGCAACAGTACCTGTGCTTGAGAACAGCACTCCTGATGCCCCCTAAGAGGCATGGTGTGGATCAGAACCAGTCCTGTCAGAGTGAGCCTGGGTCACAGGCTGGACAGGAATAAGCACTTTACCCTCTTAGTGACCAAAGCAATACCTCTGACTCAGATGAGTCCTATGTCTAATTTCAAGGTTTGCAACCAGAGCAAGAGGAAGCAGAGCCTGGACCTCAAGATAGACCCCAAACTCCAAGAGACAATCCTCTTCCTCACCTAATAGGTACCTCTACTCCAGGTCCCAAAGACAATCCCCTCAGAGAGTGGTCCGCCGAATCTAAGTCCTACAACTGTTGAAATCCCAACCACAAGGTTCTAGCAGTCCTAACCTGTTATCCTCAGCAGAGGGCACCTTCACCACATACGACCTACATCTTCAGCCTCAGCCTGGCCTTCAGATCAGCATCCTGCCCTGTTGAGAGCACTGAGCAGCAGTGACAAATGTTTTCACCCTCTCCCGACTGCATACCATGGACAGCAGAAAAGGGTGCAACTGTTCAGCAGAATGCAACTACAGCAGAAACCCAAGTCATTTCAACTCAAGCAAGATGGACATCTGACCCACCTCGGTCCCACCATGCAGGCCCACATTGGTGCAGTGGACTCAACAGCCCGTCCTAATGGACAGCTTACCCCCAGTTGAGTTCCAGCTGAGCCACCAGATCGTACTCTCCCTCAGGCCCTACATCTGCAGCTAGAGAGAGTCCAAGCTCAAGGCCAACTGGTCCACTCATAGCCTTCCCTGTTCAAGGTCAGCCAGTGCGCTTTTAACCAGCCCCTGGTCAAGGTCAGGTCAAGGTCTCTCATCCGGTATTCGTCGCATTTGACAAATAGCATTTATTTAATTTGATCCGGTCCCTGCTCAAGATCAGCCAGTGTACTTCATCAGGTCCCAGTGCCAGTCTACCCAGGTCACTCACAACAAGATCCATATCCTGCTCCAGACCCAGAGTACCCAGCTTACCCACAGCAAGTTCCACATATAGCTCCAACCGGGTATCTGCAGCCACCCCCCTTCTGGCGTCCAGCTCAGCAGATGAGTCCAGCCTTCAAAGCAAGTCATCCACAGCCACTGTATGGCGCTCCTAAACCCACCTTTTACCACTGACAGTGAAAGAGAATCTAAAACTGGAACTGGACAATCTCCTTGACTCTCATCCACAACTGAATGAGAAACACAAGTGCCATGTCCTATTGGAACATCTCAAGCTCCCTGAAGAACAGAGGATTGGCCAGTCCTGCCATCATCGCCCATCACCTTACACAGCTAGCATTCAGGCACTCCAGCTCCAGTATGGCCAACCTCATTAGCTTGCTCAAAGTGAGATTGCCACCATCCTCACGGCCCAAGATGTGAAGATTGGTGACTCTCAGGGGTTCCAGAGCTTCGCTCTATGAGTCCATCTGCTGGTAAACATGCTGCTATCCTTGGAAGGTCCTTCTGGCGATAAGTTGAACTGCTCTTCCCATGTTGACAGACTTCTATGCAAGCTGCCAAAGTATCACAGAGACAGCATCATAGAGTTCCTACAGCTCAAGGGTAAGCTACACTCAACAACCCTCAATCCCTACAACCTGCAACACCTGTCAAGGTGGCTTCAGGACAAAGCAGCAGTAGCGAATCTAAACCAAAATAGTTCAGTGCTACCATAAAGTACAGGCGCAGAGAGAGGCAGAATCCCAGTTCCAAGGGTCAGACCACCAACATCTACCATGGTGCAGAACCCCCTGAATCCTGGAGTGCACAGCCCACTCGATTAGCGGTTCTTCCTGTTACTGAAACCTGTAAGAGGTTCATTATATAGACTGACTCTTCTGCAACAGAAATGAACACTTAATCATCAGGTGCCTGGAAATCAAGGAAGAGTCCAAGAACAAGAGAGGAGTAGTGGATAAAAGATGGCAAACATTGTGGTGTGGTCGTGCCCACTTGCCTAAAGAGTGTACACTGAGGAAGCCATGTTGTGATTGTGGTGGGATACATTTATAGGTGCTTCCACGGTTGGCCCAGCAAAAACCCTCTACTTTCCCAATTAAAGTCTCCAATGGCGGAGTGTACCTCGACCATTCCAACCAGGTTAGTCGTGTTCTGCTGAAGGTGGTTCCAGTGCTCTTGAGAAATGGCTCCAAGTCACTTATGCCATTTTGGACTATGGAGCTGACAGAACAATGTGAGTTTTCAGACACACACACACACACACACACACACACACACACACACACACACACACACACACACACACACACACACACACACACACACACACACACACACACACACACACACACACACACACACACACAACCTCCCTCTCCTGTCTACTGGTGTCCAACACAGCACACCTCTATAAAAAGCATTGACTCTGGAGGCTAATGCTGAACGTTTTTTAAATTAGTTTGGCTGCCTCCCTATCTGACTTGTGCCACCCTATGGAAAGTGTCTGTCTGTCTGCCACCTTTCTCACTCCTTCAACCACTCTCCATCTGCCTCTCTCTCCTAAACAGTGTGCGTGTGTATGTGTTGGTGTCTGTGTGGTGTGTGTGCAGCAACACCAACACAGCAGAGGTAGATTCACACCCTTCCTTACTAAAATGTCCTCTGCAAAAAAAATAAAACATTTTCCAATTAAAACTCTCCTGCATGTGAAATTGTTCAATCAACACCTTTACTTTTTTGATTATAAAGGGTCATTCTCTATTCATTTCATGTGCTGGGCCATGTTTGTAAATATCTACTGTTTAAATAAACTCTTAGATTAGTTGACGCTATAGTCTTTTCACAGATAAATATTGCATTCACTTCACTATCAATTACTCTAGTGAATGCTTCTGTCTTTGAATGGCACACTGACTTGCACAGACATTGATTGGAACGTGCACATGTAGTAGTTACGCAGAGCATAAGAGTCATTTATACTGCAGTGACAGTCCCAAATGCATCGCCAGGTAACAAGGCAGGATGGAGCAATATGAGGAGAGGGAAGGGGGAGAAAGGCAATAGAAGGAGAGAGTGTTGGAGGACAGTGAGAGGAAAGGAGGATGGAATGAGAGGGCGTGAATAAGGTTAGATGAAGAGGGAGACCAAGAGTGAGGGTGGGGAGAGAGGGAGGTTACAAAGAAAGGGGAAAGCGAGGTGAAAGAGAGAGAGAGAGAGAGAGAGAGAGAGAGAGAGAGAGAAAGAGAGAGCGAGAGAGAGAGAGAGAGAGAGAGAGAGAGAGAGAGAGAGAGAGAATACTGTGGGAGAGAGAGTGAGGATGGGGAGGAGAGAGAGGCAAGAGACAGAGGATAGGGAGGGGGGAAAGGTACATGGGGAAAGAGAGGGGGAGCTGCATTTCAATCTGCCCTGTAATGGGAGTGATTAAGGGGGTGCAGGCACTGGGAGGCGAGGCAGAGATGATTTCATTCTGCACTATGAAAGCTAATCATTTTTTTTTGTGAGGGAGCACAGATCACCCTCTGCTACTGCCACACATACCATCACAACAACACACTGCCACACACACATCACAACAACACACCGCCACACATACCATCACAACAACACAACGCCACACACACCATCACAACAACACAACGCCACACACACCATCACAACAACACACTGCCACACACACCATCACAACAACACACTGCCACACACACCATCACAACAACACACTGCCACACACACCATCACAACAACACACTGCCACACACACCATCACAACAACACACCGCCACACATACCATCACACTGCCACACCACCACACTCACCATCACAACAACACACCGCCACACACACCATCACAACAACACACTGCCACACACACCATCACAACAACACACTGCCACACACACCATCACAACAACACACCGCCACACACACCATCACAACAACACACTGCCACACACACCATCACAACAACACACTGCCACACATACCATCACAACAACACACTGCCACACACACCATCACAACAACACACTGCCACACGCACCATCACAACAACACACTGCCACACATACCATCACACTGCCACACCGCCACACTCACCATCACAACAACACACCGCCACACACACCATCACAACAACACACTGCCACACACACCATCACAACAACACACTGCCACACATACAATCACAACAACATACTGCCACACACACCATCACAACACCACACTGCCGTACACACCATCACAACAACACACTGCCACACCTAACTGACGTCAGCATGGGTGGGCTAGTGAGGGTGTGTGTGTATGTCTGTGTGTGCTCTGTATGTGACGGTATGAAAGCATGGAAGGGAGTTACTGAGATGGGAACGTGCATTGTAAGGTGTGTGTGGCCGTGTGTGTGTCTTTGTCTGTGTATGTTGACATGGCAGCACATTTTATGCACCTACCCACGGCCCCCTGTGCATCTGTTTAAATTGGAAAAGGTTAAGCGTGGTTTACCCAAAATAACACAGGCTTTAATTATACAGAGATGTGGATAAACAAACGCCTTCTCCGTACATCAGGAGGGAAAGCACCAGGGAAAGGCATGAAAACCAGCATGGCATGACAAGCGGGCGAGTACAGCTTACTCATTCTAAAGGTCAAGGTGTGTATGTGTGTGTGTGTGTATGTGTGTGTGTGTGTGTGTGTGTGTGTGTGTGTGTGTGTGTGTGATTACAGGTCCTAACCAGCTCTGCTAATGGTAATCACATTAAGAAAGAGCTGCATTCAGTGTGTCACTATCTATGACACCAGCGCACTAAGCAGCACTGCTCAAATGGATACAAACTAATACCTCAATTAATTTTGAATGGAAAACCCATGAAGACTATGATATATGATTGAGACAGGATATATCCTATTTAGAACCTGTCTGTATACTTGTTTCTATCCTCATTTCATTACCTCTCACAGGTGGTCATGCAGCAAGCTGCTAAAGTGTGATGATTCAAAATGTCCTGTTTGCCAGAAATCCTAGCAGAAACAACTGCTGAGAAATTGGTTTCTAAGGCTGTGATTATACAGACCAATTCTGATTTTTTTTCCCACTAATTGGTCTTTTGACCAATCAGACCAGCTCTTGCCGCCAATAATTAAGCAAAAGGTGAGCATTGGGCTGCTTTTGTAAACACAGCCTAATGGTTGTTGAGGAGCTCTAGCTCTCAATAGTAGGCTGTGAGACACAGTCAATATAGTGCCTTTAATAGTATAGGCTGCAATCCAAGATAGTGATGGTAATACTATGCATACAGATGCATGGTTCCTTCTCTGAAGCCATTCTAGCAGGGGCTAGTCATAATCACCAAGGGTACTTCTCCTACTCTACATGGGTACTTCTCCTAGTCTCCAAGGGTACTTCTCCTAGTCTCCATGGGTACTTCTCCTAGTCTCCAAGGGTACTTCTCCTAGTCTCCAAGGGTACTTCTCCTAGTCTCCATGGGTACTTCTCCTAGTCTACATGGGTACTTCTCCTAGTCTACATGGGTACTTCTCCTAGTCTACATGGGTACTTCTCCTAGTCTACATGGGTACTTCTAGTCTACATGGGTACTTCTAGTCTACATGGGTACTTCTCCTAGTCTACATGGGTACTTCTAGTCTACATGGGTACTTCTAGTCTACATGGGTACTTCTCCTAGTCTACATGGGTACTTCTCCTAGTCTACATGGGTACTTCTACATGGGTAATTCTAGTCTACATGGGTACTTCTCCTAGTCAAAATGGGTACTTCTCCTAGTCTACATGGGTACTTCTAGTCTACATGGGTACTTCTGGTCTACATGGGTACTTCTCCTAGTCTACATGGGTACTTCTCCTAGTCTACATGGGTACTTCTCCTAGTCTACATGGGTACTTCTCCTAGTCTACATGGGTACTTCTCCTAGTCGACATAGGTACTTCTAGTCTACAAAAAAATAGAAGAGATACAACCAAGAGCTGGGTAGTTTAAACTACAGTAACAATGGACACAACAAACTAACGTTCTTAATTAATCAACCCTGTTAAGTACATGCTAGCAGATACCCATAGACTTCCAGTCATTGTGCTAATGCTAATTAGCATTGGCTCGGGAAACTACCTCTAACTTCCTTCATACTGGACACAGAGACATAAAAATAGTATTCACAAGTTTATCTGACTCTGGGGAGGAATATAAAGGTTCTCATTGACGAAATTACAAAGTCTCCCTTTAAGGTTATAATATTGTAGAGAACAATATAATGATTAGTCGAATGTGGTTCATAGTGACATCGGGCAAAGAAAACTACGTTTAGACATTAATTTAGTAGGGCCCTCTTGAATTTGCCCTGTATTTTCCTACATTCTAGAGTGAACACCCTACATTATAGCTGAATGAATGTGTGTGGGCAACAGCACTGTATTATATTTCACCATGCTTCATTCTAACTGGCTGTTGGGTGCAGTCTGGTCTTGGCAGGCATTATCGTGGGCTGATTAGGTGGAATGATGTCCAAGCGCGGCGAGAGAGTATCGGGAGCGTCAGTTGCCCACGCTGTAGTGCCCCAGGCAGCCAAGTGCATATCAGGAAGCAACAACACTGCAGTGGCTCCACTGATCCCTGATCAACCCTGGAGGCCCCAGGCGGGTGCCCCTCTCTCCTCATTCACACTGCACTGAGCTCAGAGAATCTACTTTCGGTCCAATACTGGTCCAAGGTATATCCATGTGTATGTGTGAATCAAGTCTTTGTTTTTGTCACTTGTTTCTCTGTATTTGTCTCAGTATCTATCACTGTCTGTCTCTGCCCTCTATCAGACCCTTTCTGTTTCTGTCTGCCTGTGGCTCACCTCCATCTCGTTTTGAAACTGGCAAACAGGTGGCAGCACAGTTGCACTTTACAGTATAACAATCAAAAGGATTCAATAATCTCTGAGTTTTCGGAACCTGAAGGCTTTCAAAATAAGACTTTTCTAAAATTGATGTGCCACAAAGATATTGTTGAGGGCATCACAATAAAAGCACACTGACACATTTTACAGCCTGAATCCATTGCTGTGACATGGGCCAGGGTAAAACATTGGAACAGGTGGAGGTTTAATGGTCAGTCTGGTTGCAGCACTCCCACTAACGTGGTCTTCTTCCCTACCCCCATCTCACCTGGACGTTTCTTCCATTTTGATAAATGGATCATTTAGGCTAACGACCATATAAATGGCACACGCAGCACTACGGGTGTAATCGGTAAATGGTGGGAACAGGGAGATAGCACTTTGGTAAATGCAATCCCAAAAGGTATGACTGATGACTGGCCGCCATGGGGGCTCAAATCCAGAGCCTTTAGCACGATGGCACCTTGGGCTATTAACACCTGCCACATGGGGTTTCATTCCTCCATCTTGGGTCATTCTTGCATCTCCCCTATGGCCCCCATACACCCTGTGCAACTCACAGTGAGGCTGGGGACACCCTGGATTGTTAGGGCCCGTCTAAAATGGATGTTTCACTCCTAACACCAGTAAGTGTCAAATGAATCCTATTCCTGTTAGCTCATCAACACTTCACTTGAAGATCCAGCGAGACAGAGGATATGGTACAGGAATAACTGCTGTAGGGCTATGCAGTCAGGCAGACATACAGTACAAGAGACATGACATATGATGAGTAGAAATCCTGTTAGTCTGGTCTGGAGAACAAGTCAGTGTCAGAGTGTGGTAATTACATTGATGGCTAGGAACACATTCCTCGACTTCCAGTGAAGTATGAGTCCATTGATTTAATAGTCTGGACAGGAGTATGCACACACACATGCACATACACACACTGTTGTGTCTGGCGGTAGATCAGCGGGCTGGCCCGTCATAGAGAACCTACGGCTTCGGGCCCAGAGCTGTAATCACTGTGTATTGTCTAGAGGGAAGATTGAAGGGTGCTGAAAGTGCAGCCAAGCACAGAATGGATTCACCAGCCATCAACACTCCCTGAATCAAACACACTCTAGCATTTATTTATTTATCCCTCTCTCTCTCAAGTAATAGGCTTTGCAAATTCAGCCAACTGCCCTCTGTCTCCTTACACTCTCTATAACGGGGGAAGAGACACAAACACAGAACACTTTTATGTGTAACTTCCAAGCATCAATTAATATCAGATAAAAAGGATAATAACCAGAAGGTCAGGTTATCATAGTGGGCCAAAGATGAGTTCTAACACATCAAACACTTGCACAGCTTATAAGAAACACATCAAACAGTATTAGCTTCAGAGAGGGAAACACGGTGCACAAAGGTGTATGCAAATCGGGGCAGATTACAGAAACTCAATGAGACTAAATGCAACTGCGAAGAGACTTCAAAGAGTGTCTCTAAATTGTGGCTTGGGCAGAATGTTAACTAGCCCAATCTTGGAGCACTCAAACTATGCGCGGTGAAAGAAAGACAAAAATATGAAGAGAGAGATTTGTGTCTCTGTGTGTTGATGTCCTTATGCGTGCGTGCATGTGTGTGTGTTTGACAAGTAGCTCATATTTTAAATTGCTTTGGAAATGTAAACCTATATTTCCCATGCCAATGAAGCCCCTATGAATGTAATTGAATTAATAAAATAGAAAAGAAGAGAGAGAAGTGGAGAGAGCGCTTCTTAACTTCAGCACCAAGGTCAGCTCTCCTTTGACGGTTGAGTCTTATTAGTCTTTCACTAAACCAAACAACACTTCAACTGGACCTTTGCTCTGGAGAAACTTTACCAATACAACTACACTGAACAAAAATATAAATGCAACATGTAAAGTGTTGGTCCCATGTTTCATGATCTGAAAAAAAATCAGACATTTTCTATATGCTAAAAAACGTATTTCTCTCAAATGTTGTGCATAAATGTGTTTACATCCCTGTTAGTCAGCATTTCTGCTTTGCCAAGATAATCCACCTGACAGGTGTGGCATATCAAGAAGCTAATTTAACAGCATCATTACACAGGTGCACCTTGTGCTAGGGACAATAAAAGGACACTTTAAAATGTGCAGTTTTGTCACACAACACAATACCACAGATGTCTCAAGTTGAGGGAGCGTGCAATTGGCATTCTGACTGTAGGAATGTCCACCAGATCTGTTGCCAGAGAACTAAATGTTAATTTCTCTACCATATCCAATGTTGTTTTACAGAATTTGGCAGTACGTCTAACCGGCCTCACAACCGGAGACCATGTGTAACCACGCCTGCCCATGAACTCCACATCCCGCTTCTTCGCCGGTGGGATTGTCTGAGTGGGGGTGGGGTGGGGTTGCTGAGGAGTATTTCTGTCTGTAATAAAGCCCTTTTGTGGGGAAAAACTCATACTGATTGGCTGGGCCTAGCTCCCCAGTGGGTGGGCCTGCCTGCCAAGTGAGTGGGCCTATACCCTCCCAGGCCAACCCATGGCTGTACCCCTGCCCAGTCATGTATTAGAGCCCCTGCCCAGTCATAGATTAGAGCTTAATTTATTTATTTAAATTGACTGATTTCCTTATATAAACTATAACTCTGTAAAATCTGTGAAATTGTTGCATTTATATTTTTATTCAGTATTGTTCTCACTCACACTGGACTCAGTCCTTGGTGCTGAAGTGGGGTCTCTCTCTCGCCCTCTTTCTATCTCTCTCTCTCCCCCTCTATCCCTTCATTGGTATTTGCATTCCAGGCGTGGTGATGATGACCTTACTGGACTAATTCTGAATAGTCGAGGGGCATCAAGATACAGACAGGTACCTCACTCTTACTCTGTATTCTTTCTCAAACACAAGCTTACACCCAAACAAGAACAGGAACAAAACTATTTGAAGGAAAGGATCCCACAACTAGAACTGTTTCTCTTCAGTTCTCCCAACAATCTAATTCTAAGGAATGTATTTAGTGTCACTCGTCAGCAAGACTCTTAATAAAGTGCACAGATGGTGTCCTCTCCCCCTTGCCTGTATGGTGTCACTGAGACACCCCCACGCAGCATGGACCCGGTGCCACTGTGCCAAAGGGCCTGTCTCCGCCATGGCCCCTCATTACAATGTAAAAGTCATCAGCAGCAACAATGACGGGGAAAAAGAGAGAAAACCTCACAGCTGCTCTCACGCTTAATCTACTTAAAAACTGGCATCAATGTAAAACATGCAAATGTACAGTGGGGCTCGGGGAGACGGGGAGAGACGGCAGAAAAGGGAACTAATTCACGGCATAAAACGCTGTCAAGCCAGCCGAAATGAAATAGAAAAGTACTTCCCAGCCTCCCTCTCGCCTCGCACATTCCCAGTTCCCGCCTTCTCCATCGCACGTATAATTTGACTGCAAATTAATTTCCTCACGAGGCCTAATCTCCGGGCCTAGCCGCCGAACTCCCCTTTCCCTCTCTTGGCTAATTGAGTTTCCCTTCCGTAAAAGCACTAGTCCCATTAGCATGTTTGTTATCCTGGACTGGCTTCCTCTTTCTGCTGCGACACACACTTTCAACTGTAATTAAAGGTCCTGAAAAAAGTTTATTTCCTTTCTGAGTCACAGTGAGGAAATCTCCTGCGAGTGATTTGCACTGAGACTCTCTAGGATTTGAAAATTTGAGAGCTGGATCCAATGAAAGGATTTGATTTCACAGAGCCGACATTTGCTAACAAAGCTAAGCTAATTCCTGGGATATTCGCTCAGGGTCTCTCAATGACAAAATGACTTCTAACTTGAGAGTTAAAGCTGTAAAGGAAAACAAAATACAATTTTTTCAACACCCCGTTCACGAAAATGGTTCGCTCTTACAGACAGTAGGCCATGGCCGTGACTTGCTATTTACTGAAGACTTATCTCTTCAGTAGGTCCTATGATTAAGTATAGTCTGGCCCAGGAGTGTGAAGGTGAACGGAAAGGCTGGAGCAACGAACCGCCCTTGCTGTCTCTGCCTTGCCAGTTCCCCTCTTTCCACTGGGATTCTCTGCCTCTAACCCTATTACAAGGGCTGAGTCACTGACTGTCACGCCCTGACCAGGTGAACTCTGCTATTTTGGTCAGGGTGTGGCATTTCTATGCTTTATTTTCTATGTTTTGGTTATAGCCTTTTTTTGTGTTTTATTTCTATGTTGGGCTCGGGGGTGATTTCCCAATCAGACAGCTGTCGCTTGTGAAGTCTGATTGGGAATCACATTTAAGTTCCTTTTCCCCCACGATGTTTGTGGGTTGTTGTCTCTTTGTTTTGAGCACGTAACGTATCGACATTTTTTCCTTGAGTTTGTGTACATGTTTAATTCTAGTGTGTTAAATAAACATGTATTCGCTCCCAGCTGCGTTTTGGTCCGCTTCCTCGTCTCCCGACGACAATCGTTACAGAACAACCCACCGAACCAGGACCAAGCAGCGGGAGGAAAAGGAGCGCGAGAGATGGGCTCGCGAGGGAAAGGAGTTCTGGACCTGGGAGGAGATCATGTCGGGGAAAGGACCCTGGCGGACGGACTCCCAGGTCGAGGAGGAAAAGCCAGCCGGTAGACGGAGTCGCAGGCGGCGGTCGAGGAGGCCCGGAAAACAGCCCCAAGAAATTTTTTGGGGGGGGCTAATGGGGTGGTCCGGAAGGGCAGAGGAAGAGCCCAGACCACTGCTCTCGTGGGGGATGACGGCGGAGGAAGAGACGAAGATGATGAGGCAGTTGATTGAGGACCTGCAGAGGGAAGATCTGGAGGAGGAGCCATGGTACGCGGAGTTGCGCGCTGTGTCGCCAGTGCGCCCGCACAGCCCGGTGCGTCCGGTGGACATGCCCAGCACATGCCGTGCTAGGATGGGCATCCAGCCAGGACGAGTGGCTAAACCGGCTCCACGCTTCAGTTCACCAGTGCGTGTTCACAGTCCTGTCTGGCCCGTTCCTGCTCCCCGCACCAAGCCCACGGTGCGTGTCCACAGTCCTGCCCGGCCCGTCCCTGCTCCCCGCACCAAGCCATGGTATGCAGAGTTGTGCGCTGTGTCGCCAGTGCGCCCGCACAGCCCAGTGCGTCCGGTGGACATGCCCAGCACATGCCGTTCTAGGATGGGCATCCAGCCAGGACGAGTGGCTAAACCGGCTCCACGCTTCAGGTCACCAGTACGTGTTCACAGTCCTGTCTGGCCCGTCCCTACTCCCCGCACCAGGTTAGTGGTGCGTGTCCCCAGTCCTGTCCGGCCCGTCCCTGCTCCCCGCACCAGGTTAGTGGTGCGTGTCCCCAGTCCTGTCCGGCCCGTCCCTGCTCCCCGCACCAGGTTAGTGGTGCGTGTCCCCAGTCCGGCCCGGCCCGTCCCTGCTCCCCGCACCAAGTCAGTGGTGCGTGTCCCCAGTCCTGTCCGGCCCGTCCCTGCTCCCCGCACCAGGTTAGTGGTGCGTGTCCCCAGTCCGGCCCGGCCCTTCCCTGCTCCCCGCACCAGGTTAGTGGTGCGTGTCCCCAGTCCTGTCCGGCCCGTCCCTGCTCCCCGCACCAGGTTAGTGGTGCATGTCCCCAGTCCTGTCCGGCCCATCCCTGTTCCCCGCACCAAGCCCACGGTGCGTGTCCACAGTCCTGTCCGGCCCGTCCCTGTTTCCCACACCAGGCCCACGGTGCGTGTCCACAGTCCTGTCCGGCCCGTCCCTGTTCCCCGCACCAAGCCCACGGTGCGTGTCCACAGTCCTGTCCGGCCCGTCCCTGTTCCCCGCACCAAGCCCACGGTGCGTGTCCACAGTCCTGTCCGGCCCGTTCCTGTTCCCCGCACCAAGCCCACGGTGCGTGTCCACAGTCCTGTCCGGCCCGTTCCTGTTCCCCGCACCAAGCCCACGGTGCGTGTCCACAGTCCGGCACGGCCCGTGTCTGGTCCACCGGTGCCCAGTCGTGTTCCGGTCGACGGCTCCGCTCCGGAGCCTGGGCATGCCGCTCCACAGTGGTCCAGTCCGGGCCAGAGGGGTAGGGCTAGGGTGGAGGCAGGGGGAGAAACACGCCCGGGGCCAGAGCCTCCACCGAGGGTGAGGCGCCCACCCGGGTCCCCCCCCAATAGACTTTAGTTTGGTGCGCCGGGAGTACGCACCGTTGGAGGGGGGGTACTGTCACGCCCTGACCAGGTGAACTCTGCTATTTTGGTCAGGGTGTGGCATTTCTATGCTTTATTTTCTATGTTTTGGTTATAGCCTTTCTTTGTGTTTTATTTCTATGTTGGGCTCGGGGGTGATTTCCCAATCAGACAGCTGTCGCTTGTGAAGTCTGATTGGGAATCACATTTAAGTTCCTTTTCCCCCACGATGTTTGTGGGTTGTTGTCTCTTTGTTTTGAGCACGTAACGTATCGACATTTTTTCCTTGAGTTTGTGTACATGTTTAATTCTAGTGTGTTAAATAAACATGTATTCGCTCCCAGCTGCGTTTTGGTCCGCTTCCTCGTCTCCCGACGACAATCGTTACACTGACTTACTGGTGTTCTTCCATGCTGTCCATGGGAGGGGTGCGTCACTTGAGTGGGTTGAGTCACTGACATGGTCTTCCTGTCTGGGTTGGCGCCCCCCCCCCTTGGGTTGTGCCATGGCGGAGATCTTTGTGGGCTATACTCGGCCTTGTCTTCGGACGGTAAGTTGGTGGTTGTAGACATCCCTCTAGTGGTGTGGGGGCTGTGCTTTGGCAAAGTGGGTGGGGTTATATCCTGCCTGTTTGGCCCTGTCCGGGGATATCATCGGATGGGGCCACAGTATCTTCTGATCCCTCCTGTCTCAGCCTCCAGTATTTATGCTGCCGTAGTTTATGTGTCGGGGGGCTAGGGTCAGTCTGTTACATCTGGAGTATTCTCTTGTCTTATCTGGTGTCCTGTGTGAATTTAAATATGCTCTCTCTAATTCTCTCTTTCTCTCTTTCTTTCTTTCTCTCGGAGGACCTGAGCCCTAGGACCATGCCTCGGGACTACCTGGCATGATGACTCCTTGCTGTCCCCAGTCCACCTGGCCATGCTGCTGCTCCAGTTTCAACTGTTCTGCCTGCGGCTACGGAACCCTGACCTGTTCACCGGACGTGCTTGTTGCACCCTCGACAACTACTATGATTATTATTATTTGACCATGCTGGTCATTTATGAACATTTTAACATCTTGACCATGTTCTGTTATAATATCCGCCCGGCACAGCCAGAAGAGGACTGGCCACCCCTCATAACCTGGTTCCTCTCTAGGTTTCTTCCTAGGTTTTTGTCCTTTCTAGGGAGTTTTTCCTAGGGAGTTTTTCCTAGCCACCGTGCTTCGTTCACATGCATTGCTTGCTGTTTGGGGTTTTAGGCTGGGTTTCTGTACAGCACTTTGAGATTTCAGCTGATATACGAAGGGCTATATAAATACATTTGATTTGATTTGATTTATTTAAATCAGGCAGACAGGCATCGAGGCATTCAGTTACTGTTCAATTGAACGTTAGAATGGTCAAAACTAGTGACCAAAGCAACTCTGAGCATGGTATGATTGTCGGTGCCAGGTGCACCGGTTCCATTATCTCAGAAACTGCTGGCCTCCTGGGCTTTTCATGCACAACAGCGTCTAGGATTTACTGAGAATGGTGCAACAAACAAAAAACATCCAGTCAGCTGCAGGGAGAATAGCAAGAATCAAGCAAGCTAACAGGTGGCCGAGAAACAGGCAAATAACGGTGCAGTACAACAGTGGTGTGCAGAACGATATCGCACAGCGCACAACTCGTTGATCCTTGTTATGGATGGGCTACTGCAACAGATGACCACACCCGGTTCCACTCCTATCAGCTTAAAACAAGAAGAATCGACTCCAGTGGGCACGCGATCACCAACACTGGACAATTGAGAAGTGGAAAAACATTGCCTGGTCCAACGAATCCTAGTTCCTGTTGCGTCATGCTGATGGCAGAGTCAGGATTTGGCATAAGCAACATGAGTTTATGGCCCCATCCTGCCTGTTGTCAACGGTACAGGCTGGTGGGGTGGTGTAATGGTGTGGCGAATGTTTTTCTGGCACACGTTAGGTCCCTTGATACCAATTGAGCAACGTTTCCATGCCCTGTAGAATTCAGGCTGTTCTGGAGGCAAAGGAGGGTCCGACCCGGTACTAGATGGGTGTGCCTAATAAACTGCCCACTCAGTGTAGAGAAGGTGGTGTGAGGGTGATAGGGTATGTAGTCAAGAGCAAGAGGTTAGCTGTCCAAGGTTAATGTCTCACATTTCCACAGTGGCCAGTCAGTCTCTTCCAGTAGGGTGTCATGTCAATGGCATGGATGGGTCTTCTACGGTCATATGTTGAGGATCCTTCGGCTTGTTAGGGTTAATGTCACATGCTTGACTTCCGACTTTCTCAGGAACATAAATTCAGATCTTGTCCGTTGCTGTGCACTCAAACCTGTTTTAATCATACATGACCGTAAAAGACCCATCCATGATTAAAAGATGGTTTGAGTGCACAGCAGTGGCCAAGATCTGAATTTATGTTCCTGAGAAGGTCTGAAGTCATGCATTTGACATTAACCCTGACAAGCCAAAGGATCCTCAACATATGCTTGGACTGTATATGTAGCCAATTATGCTGCTCTTACATTTGAACAGAATAGTGACTCATTAACTGTTGTCCCACTGAATACATACTGGATGTCAAACTTGACAGAAATATGCTCTCTGTGCGTTGATAAAAGTTGTCCATACTGAATAGAACAGTGACTAATGAGCTGTTGTCTTACCTCTGGTGTGGCTTGGGCCTCTCTTGCGTCCTGTGGAGGAGCTGTGTGTGACGTGTTGAAAGTGGGCGATCTCCATGGTCGTGTTAGGACGGAAACTCTCCTTAAACCGCTGCATCAATGCCTCGACCGTCTCCTGCTTGGGGTCAAGGGCTGTGGGGGGGACAAAGCAATGAGATGTGTTAAAAGTTTTCACATTTCAAAAGGGTGGATACAAAGCTTGAGAAAGAGACACTGGTATGTTGTAGATGCAAACAGGGAAGATTAAAGCAAATAAAACACATTTGAATGAGAGCAGGTCTATGAAAACACTTTGTTCAGTAGTTTCCTCAACTTTCGTTTGTTTACTGGCTATGACTGAGGGCTTTAATGTGCAAAAGATTTGGAATTCAATGGTATACATCTGGGCAGTTACAATGTAAATTGCAAAGCCTAGTTACAGCAGATCAATTGGGCCTTATTCAATGGGCTTCTCCTCGCCGCTCTGTCGAACACTTCAGTCATCCTAGTTCAACCTCTGAAAAAATAACCGTCTTTGAATGTTGTCAAGTTTAGCATGAAGAAGCAGTTGTGTAATTCACAGCTGAAAAAGAAAATACCTCAGAAGCTTTGCCCTTTTTCAAAGTGTATATCACCGCTGAATCAGGCTGCTGTAAGAGGCAAAGCACAAAGGACTACAGATGAGAAAAGTTGGACAAGTATCTTTCCAGTTAATCTTTCAAAATAGAGCGCTCCAGTTTACAATGGGTAATGGCATGGTTTGCATAAACCCCCTTTGAAAATCATTATGAGATGGAGCAAGTGTGGATTGCAGTGTGGCCCAGGCACATTTCTACTTTTCTTCTACTAGGCAGAAAATCCCCAAACCCCGGGGGACTTGTATGACCCATCTAAACATGTTCTGCTCCATTTGTGCCACCGAGACAAAAAATGAGAGAGAATACTATTTCCGTTGTTTCCTCGGCACAAATCGTAACACGATCCCTAAAAAAAACACAGAAGGAAGCAACTATTTATCTAGCGCCTCAATTACCAAGCGGTGTGCTGTTCCCCGATGGTTCACAATGCATCAAGAGTTCAATTAAAGTGAGATATGTAGACCTGAGAGTCTCTCGGAGGAACGATGATACGTCTGGACAAGGGCTATTTACTCCAGTGCAGTGTGTGCAGGAGCGGAGCAGCCCAAAGTAAGCGACAGAGAGGGAGTTCGGAGATGGATGTGGCCCGGCTCACAGCGGTATAGCCCACTCCACAGACAGCGTCATTTCTCAACCTCCCCCACTCTGTCAGTCTGTCTCTCAGGTGTGCTCACATCATGAATTATTATCATACATCACTTTGCCGGGGACGCTCAGGGAATGCCAACGAGACTATAAAGTGGAGTGCTAAAATAAAAAGTTGTAGAATAAAAGTCAAATAGCGTGAGAATTTGAAGTTATGATGAAGTTGGATATTATGTTTCCTTACTTGTTGTACAATGGAAACACTGTTACATTCATGTGTATGGTTCAGTTAGTTTGTATAAACTGACATTGTAATTTGCTTCCTCAAAAAGACAAGACTATGAACTGTCTTAGTGGTTTCAAAGTATATATATATATTTTTTTAAGTAATATGGACTTATATTATATAATATTAACTAGGATACCATTGTCCTTTAAAAGTACTTTTAAAACACATTTTACAGTTTCATCGCATAAAAATGATTTAATATGTGCGTTAAAATATGAATTAAAAACAAATCATATCGTGCTTTGCTCTATGTTTTCCAGTTAGATGTGCTAAAACATCATCAGAATGTGATCATGACTTTAATACAATACATTTTCTCATAACACTAGAACCGCCTGGCCTTTCAGCCTATAAGTAGCCGCTAGAGAATGTTGAGAACGTTGCCGGGCACCTCATTTAGCATACGCATCAGATGCATATCAACCCACAAGGTGCGCAAACATAAGCACCAAGGCTTGATAAATATTGCATAAACAATGGTAAAGGATGAATTGCATGAAGAAATATTTATGGAGATATATCAATTTCAAATTTAACAATAGTTATTTCTTTAGGTAGAAAGGATTGTTTTGTATAATTTTGTATAATTCTACAAAGTCCTCGAGAAAAACATAAGCCTATAGCCTATTTTCGTTTCCCTTACAATAAGAAATGACAGTGTAATCCATTTGATCAACTTTATTTGTAGATTTGATTAGTAATAGAGTTAGTAATTAAAACCGTTCAGTTACAGCTTCTGACAAAGCAGAAACGAAATATGTAATAATAATATAACCAGTCAGGTGAAATGATTTGCTGTATTCCTAAACAAAAGCACCGGCGCATGAACAATTGTAACGGATCAATTGCATGAAGAAATAATTGTAGCAATATATCCATGGCAAGAAATAAAAACAGTAATTTGTTGATTGTATCGGTCCCTGTATTGTGCCCTTATGCATGAATTAATCACGTCTTCTCTATGCTTTGGGTCCACAGTCAGCACACAGCTTCGGGGCTTTGCGTGAGCAAGCCCCACAAACAAATCGGTTGCACTGTACAGTTTTCTTTGGCATTGTTCCGTGTGCTCCTGCCGACTTGACATTGTGTCTTCTTTTTCCTGAGTTGAAGCTGTTGTGCGTGGGGAAGAGGGAGAGTAGGAGGCGCTTCTTCCCTGGATACCTAAATGACTCCAAATCCATACTCTTTCTGCCGTACGCCCCGCAGACATACAAGCGTCCAATAAATGCTTTGAGTTCATCCATAGACATGTCCCACGTACTGTTTCCTTTTCTGTGTGCATGGGCGACAGTACAATCTCTGATGTGCTGCAACATCTGCATGTCACATAAACAAGGAAAACTGTAGTGTGCTGCCAATTTGTCTCTTTGCGTTAGCTGTAGGACCTGCTCTCTCATTACACTATTGTTCTAAATACAATCATCCTCCGTACCCTCATCATTCAGATCATTGAAATTCAATCCCCCCCTTCACCCACCTCCTCATCATTCAATTCATTCAAATTAAATTGTGAAGTCATATGCACAATTATCTGTTTCTATCTGGTTCCTATTGCCCATTCATCCATTGACAACATTCATTCAGTGAGGAGAGAGATGCATTAGCGCCTGGGTACCAACGCACTTCGGCTCAAATCAAATCAAATATTATTTGTCACATGTGCCAAATACAACAGGTATAGTAGACCTTACAGTGAAACACTTACTTACAAGCCCAACTTCTTCGGGATCGGTGTCCCGTCCACGGGACGGTTGAGCTAACATAGGCTAATGCGATTAGCATGAGGTTGTAAGTAACAAGACAATTTCCCAGGACATGGACATATCTGCTATTGGCAGAAAGCTTAAATTCTTGTTAATCTAACTGCACTGTCCAATTTACAGAAGCTATTAGAATGAAAGAATACCATTCTATAATTTGAGAAGAGTACACAGTTTTGAACATGAAAAGTTATTAATAAACAAATTAGCCACATTTGGGCAGTCTTGATACAACATTTTCAACAGAAATACAATGGTTCATTGGATCAGTCTAAAACTTTGAACATACACTGCTGCCATCTAGTGGCCAAAATCTAAATTGCAGCTGGGCTGGAATAATACATTATGGCCTTTCTCTTGCATTTCAAAGAGGATGGTACAAAGAAATACAAAATAATGTTTTTTTTCTTTATATTATCTTTAACCAGATCTATTGTGTTATATTCTCCAACATTTCATTCACATTTCCACAAACTTCAAAGTGTTTCCGTTGAAATGGTACCAATAATATGCATATCCTTGCTTCAGGGTCTGAGTTACAGGCAGTTAGATTTGGGTAAGTCATTTTAGGGGAAAATTGAAAAAAAAGGGACGGATCCTTATTAGCCAACAAGGCAGTTTTAAGAAAATCCCTAAAAAAGTAAGAGATAAGAATAACAAATAATTAAGAGCAGCAGTAAATAACAATAGTGGGGATATATACAGGGGGTACCAATACAGAGTCAATGTGTCAATGTGTGGGGGTTACCGGTGCCGAGGTAATAGAGGAAATGATGTACATGTAGGTAGAGTTATTAATAAAGTGGCTATGCATAGATAATAACAGAGAGTAGCAGCAGCATGGGGGGCAATGCAAATAGTATGGGTCGCCATTTGATTAGGTGTTCAGGAGTCTTATGGCTTGGGGGTAGAAGCTGTTTAGAAGCCTCTTGGACCTGGACTTGGTGCTCCGGTACCGCTTGCCGTGCAGTATCAGAGAGAACAGTCTATGACAAGGGTGGTTGGAGTATTTGACCATTTTTGGGCCTTCCTCTGACACCACCTGGTATAAAGGTCCTGGATGGCAGGAAGCTTGGCCCCGGTAATGTACTGGGCCGTACACACTACCCTCTGTAGTGCCTTGCAGTCGGAGACCGAGCAGTTGCCATACCAGGCAGTGATGCAACCTGTCAGGATGCTCTTGATGGTGCAGCTGTAAAACCTTTTGAGGATCTGAGGACCCATGCCAAATCTTTTCAGTCTCCTGGGAGGGAATAGATTTTTGTCGTGGCCTCTTCACGACTATCTTGGTGTGCTTGGACCATGTTAGTTTGTTGGTGATGTGGACGCCAAGGAACTTGAAGCTCTCAACCTGTTCCACTACAGCCCTGTCGATGAGAATGGGGGTGTGCTCGGTCCTCCTTTTCCTGTAGTCCACAATCATCTCCTTTGTCTTGATCACATTGAAGGAGAGGTTGTTATCCTTGCGCCACACAGTCATGTCTCTGACCTCCTCCATATAGGCTGTCTCATCATTGTTGGTAATTGTGTCAGCAAACTTCATGATGGTGTTGGAATCGTGCGTGGCCGTGCAGTCATGAGTGAACAGGGAGTACAGGAGGGGACTGAGCACGCACCCCTGAGGGGCCCCCGTGTTGAGGATCAGCGGGGCGGATGTGTTGTTACCTACCCCTACTACCTGGGGGGCGGCCCGTCAGGAAGTCCAGAATCCAGTTGCAGAGGGAGGTGTTTAGTCCCAGGGTCCTTAGCTTAGTGATGAGCCTTGAAGGCACTATGGTGTTGAACGCTGAGCTGTAGTCAATGAATAGCATTCTTACATATGTGTTCCTTTTGTCCAGGTGTGAAAGGGCAGTGTGGAGTGCAATAGAGATTGCATCATCTGTGGATCTGTTGGTGCGGTATGCAAATTGGAGTGAGTCTAGGGTTTCTGGGATAATGGTGTTGATGTGAGCCATGACCAGCCTTTCAAAGCATTTCATGGCTACAGACGTGAGTGCTACGGGTCGGTAGTCATTTAGGCAGGTTACCTTAGTGTTCTTGGGCACAGGGACTATGCTGGTCTGCTTGAAACATGCTGGTATTACAGTGAAAACACTTGCCAGATGGTCAGCGGATGCTCGGCGCACACATCCTGGTGATCAGTCTGGCCCAGCGGTCTTATGTATGTTGACCTGTTTAAAGGTCTTAATCACATCGGCTGTGGAGAGAGTGATCACACAGTCATCTGGAACAGCTTATGCTCTCATGCATGTTTCACTGTTACTTGCCTTGAAGCGAGCATATAAATTATTTAGCTAATCTGGTATGCTCATGTCACTGGGCAGCTCTCGGCTGTGCTTCCCTTTGTAGTCTGTAATAGTTTACAAGCCGGTGTAGTACGATTCAATCTTAGTCCTGTCCTGTATTGACACTTTGCCTGTTTGATGGTTCGTCGGAGGGCATTTCGGAATTTCTTATAAGCTTCCGGGTTAGAGTCCCGCTCCTTGAAAGCAAGTAATCCATGGCTTCTGGTTGGGGTATGTACGTAGTCACCGTGAGTCAACGTACTTATTGATAAAGCCAGTGACTGATGTGGTGTACTCCTCAATGCCATCGGAAGAATCCCGGAACATATTCCAGTCTGCTAGCAAAACAGTCCTGTAGTTTAGCATCTGCTTCATCTGACCACTTTTTTATAGACCGAGTCACTGGTGCTTCCTGCTTTAATTTTTGCTTGTAAGCAGGAGGATAGAGTTATGGTCAGATTTGTCAAATGGAGGGCGAGGGAGAGCTTTGCACGCATCTCTGTGTGTGGAGTAACGGTGGTCTAGAATTTTTTTCATCTTGTTGCACATGTGACATGCTGATATAAATTAGGTCAAACTGATTTAAGTTTCCCTGCATTAAAGTCCCTGGCCACTAGGAGTGCCGTCTCTGGATAAGCATTTTCCTGTTTGCTTATGGCAGAATACAGCTCACTGAGTGCGGTATTAGTGCCAGCCTCTGTCTCTGGTGGTATGTAGACAGCTACGAAAAATACGGATGAAAACTCTAGGTAGATAGTGTGGTCTACAGCTTATCATGAGATACTCTACCTCAGGTGAGCAAAACCCTGAGTGTTCCTTAGATATCGTGCACAGCTATTGTTTACAAATATGCATAGGCCCCCGTCCCGGGTCTTACCAGAGGCTGCTGTTCTGTCCTGCCGATAGAGTGTATAACCCGCCAGCTGTATGTTCTTAATGTCGCTGTTCAGCCATGACTCGGTGAAACATAAGATATTACAGTTTTTAATGTCTCGTTGGTAGAATATACGTGCTTTCAGTTTGTCCCATTTATTTTCCATCGATTGAACGTTATCTAGCAGAACGGAAGGCAAGGGTAAATTAGCCACTCATCGCCTGATCCTCACGAGGCATCCTGATCTCTTTCCGCGAAACCTCTTTCCGCGAAACCTTTTCCAGCGAATCACTGGGATCTGGGCCTGGTCGGGTGTCTGTAGTATATCTCTCACGTCCGACTCGTTGAAGAACAACTCCCCGTCCAATTTCAGGTAATCCCAGTTCTGATTTTCAGAAGCTCTTTTCAGTCATTAGAGACGGTAGCAGCAACATTATGTACAAAACAAGTTACGAACAACACGAAAACGCAAACCAAATATGATTAAGAGCCGATAAGATGGTAGCCCTACCCTCCAGTGCCATCTTGCTAATTTGTCGTGGCCCCTTAAGTTAGTAATAGCTGGGAAATAAAAAATGCAAAAAAACTGCCTCAAATACTTTTCTGTTTACGATAAAAAAATTGGACAACTGAGCAATATAAAATATAAATATTTAGGAAAAGTCATGGCAGGAGCAGGGCGTTGCTATTTTTTTGGAAGATGTTTATTTTTTACAAAATCAATCGTCAGTGGTCATTGCCCTATGGTGGATCTATTGTTAAACTTTTCATATGTGAGTTACAACTATCTCTAATGGTCGCCCCAGCGTGAGCTGTTTTATGCAACTGATGTCAGAATGCAGTCACTGCTCTAAAATGTGATTATTACGCAACAGGCCAGTTAACACGCGCTGCCTGCTAATTATTAATACACTGTTTCAACTTGTCAATTTCAAATAATGAGTTGTATTTTCTAACAACAGTTTGAATTGAGGTGTGTTTCGCCTCCTCATTAACTGACATAGATGTAGCCCATTTCACAGTTGCGGACAATTTATGTTTGAGGCCTTACTGAGCCGGACAAACTTCCCTCTTCGAGGAGAGCCCTTGCCCATTTTTGTATGCAGAGGGCATACACCAGAGGGTGGCAGAGACCGTCCTAGAGACATTAACGACACTCAGGTGTGTCCTATTTACTCCTTATGATTTCCCTCTTATTAAAAGAGGTGTGTTTTCTGTTGTCCTTTGCAGAAGATTGAATTGTTTACAGTGTGCGGTCGTGTCCTGAGTGAGTTTTCGAGACACTTTTTTTTTTTTTTCAAGTGTACTGTGATCCTGCAGCTACCGTTTCTCAGTAAAGTATCATGTTTATCCTTAACCACTGATTCCTCATCTGGTCTCTTCTCTGCACCTGTGTCCAACCTCACCACATCACACACTTTTTTGGTTACTACATGACTCCACGGGTTATTTCATAGTTTTGCTGTCTTCACTAAATAGTAAAAATAAAGAAAAACTCTTGAATGAGTAGGTGTGTCCAAACTTTTGACTGGTACTGTATGTACAGAGCATAATGTATTTACAGTTTTATTCACGTTTTCAATTACTGGTGACAAATAATCCATTCCGATTATTGCATAGATTGTAATGGACAGCTATGATGTGTGTAAAATACTTTTGATGGTTTTACTGATTATAATGAGCTAATCCTAAGCTATTTGCCAGCTATGTGTGGCGCCACGTTTGTTGACATTATACAATGCATTCTGGGTGTCACGTAAATGTCTGTCAGACCAAATGGTTCACTCATCTTTCAGGTAAACTTCCGTAAGTGAATGAAGGGAAGTGAATGATTGTAGACGACACACCCCCTTCAACATGCATACTTCAAACATATCAAACTCATCTTGTCTCCTGTTATTATCTTTGGTTGACGCGAAAAACAAACATGGCGGCGCGCACAAACTACCCATCGTCAGATTACTTGTGATTTCTAGAAAGTGTTTTACTCAATTATTTCGATGTTGAGCTTACCGATGATGTGATGAATTATAAATAGCAATTGCTATTAGGTAATTAATATTGTGGTTTCTGTTAGCCGAGAGTTAACTAAATCTGACCGCTTGTGTTATGTCAGTTAGCGGTAGGTCTAATGTAGCTTATATTTTCCGGTTTGGATGATTGTGTATGCTGTTGCTAGTTCTGTGAATGTCTGAACACTTTGTAAGGACTGTGTTCGCGCAAAATGTTTTTGTGAAAAAACAGTGTGGCTAGCTCATATGCTGACTATTGCGTCAATCGAAACTGGACTTTCGAAATAATCAAACCGATTTGAGCGCATGCTGCAGGGACCACTGTAGAATGATCACACATGTTTGTTGGTACGTGTGAAAAGGTATGCCCTCTGCCCTTTAAAGAAGGGGTGAAAAACACACTACCCTATGCACCATGTCCTTTACTCATGCCCACTTCTTAAACAAGGAGTGATGTAGCCATAAAGCAAACAGCTCACTCCTTCACGTCCACTTAAACACATAATGTACGGATTTGGCATGTTGAAACCCCAGTGGGGGGTTCCGTGAGCCTGGGAAGGCTCCATGAAATGGCTCATCTAATGATAGTGAGACGCTGTATACAGTGAGCTAGCCAGCTAGCAAGCATGCTACGCTAAGGCAGTAAATGCACTGAGAATTCCCCATTGGGCATTTGATGGTGCGCTAGGCTAATCCACGGGCCTCAGCTCAGCAAACAAAAACACAGGGGGGGCCGGGAGGGCAGCAACCACTTAAGCCCTGACTAAGGAGCAGCTCCCTGCCTGGCTGCATGATAGGAGGTTAACTAGGGCCATGCATATTGCATGGGCCCTGGGCGCTCTCTTTGTTCTATCAGGGAGGCGGAGATGCTATCCCAAACAGGCCCAGAGAGGCCCCGTGGCGCACTCCTTCAAACATACATCGCTTGTTTCTTTAGTGTGTTCGACAAATACTGACCTCTCTCTCTCACACACACACACACACACACACACACACACACACACACACACACACACACACACACACACACACCCTCCCTCTGAATGGCTATTGATTATTGTCTTCTAAATGCAATCTAAATCATGCCTGTGCGCTGAGCCTCTGTCTCCCTTGTCTGTCTCTGTAGAAAGATATCATCTGAAGCCACTCCAACTGATATCACTTGAGGGAAAGATGCATGGAGTCCATTTATAATTATGTTGCTTTTTTATCTTTGCCATTATATTACAGCTAGGAATTGTTGAAACCAACAGTCAGTACAGATTTTTAATAATTCCAAAACACAAAGCTAAGAATGGTTTTCAGCAAGAAACAAAAAGATAATAAAAAAAGTTCAACAATCAGGAATACAATTTCCTTTCTCCCTGAAAATGGTTGCTTAAGGAGGATTTGAAGATGAAGCACAGGATGTTAGTGGCACCTTAATTGAGGAGAACAGGCTCGTTCTAATGACTGGAGCGGAATAAGTGCAATGGTAACACATATTTCAAACACCTGGTTTCCATGTGTTTGATGCCGTTCCATTTGCTACTTTCCGGCCATTATTATGAGCCGTTCTCCCCTCAGCAGCCTCCTGTGAGATGCAGGTAAGGGATAGCTTATTGCAGCTAGCAGAATATGGAGGACATAAAAGATTACAGTACATATGAAGTAATAGCTAGCAAAAGCACTAGGCTCTCAGAATAAAATCCCTTTTTCCTTTACTTATTTCCTTTACTTATGATACTTTCCTTTCCTTAGGACACTGTTGAAGGTACTTCTGGGAATGAGGGTCTTTCTCTCCACTGAAAGCCCAAGCTTGCTTCTCACTTACAGCTCAATACAAGCCAGCATCTTCCTTATCTCCCCTAGTCCCTTATCTGCAGCGACAGTGGGTTAACAGTGTGTTAGAAGCATTGGACACAACCACTAGCGCAGTGCCCTGTCCCATGAGATCTCAGTGGGTTCACACCTCCTAGCACCAGAACATAACCTTATGTGTGTGTGTGTGTGTGTGTGTGTGTGTGTGTGTGTGTGTGTGTGTGTGTGTGTGTGTGTGTGTGTGTGTGTGTGTGTGTGTGTGTGTGTGTGTGTGTGTGTGTGTGTGTGTGTGTGTGTGTGTGTGTGAATGAATGCTAGAGTGTGTTTGTTTCAGGGAGTGTTGATGGCTGGTGAATCCATTCTGTGCTTGGCTGCACTTTCAGCACCCTTCAATCTTCCCTCTAGACAATACACAGTGATTACAGCTCTGGGCCTGAAGCCTTAGGTTCTCTACTGCCAGACACAACAATGTGTTTGGTTGAGTGTGTGCACGTATGAGACTTTGTGCGTATGTTTGTTGGTATGTATTGTCACGAACCGGCTCAAAGCCCATAACAATAAGGAAGACAACATGGAGATAAGGAATAACAAAAATATATTTATTAATTGAAGTAACCTATATACAATTAACAATGGTGTGTGTAGTCAGTAATCAGTAGTGTAAGTGAGTGGTTGCGTGTATAGATGTGATAATGAGGAGTATTGAAAGACGCCAAAACAAACAAACAAACCGGCCACAAAAATGCCACAAGCAAAATCTAACAGTGTGTCTGCATGGAGAGAGTCTCCTCAATGAATGGGGAAGAGGTGTATCCAATTTCGCTGACGACCCTCTCGGCTCCGCCCACCGACATCCTAATAAGGAAAACAAGAGCAAAGAGAAAGAATACGGCAGACAGAGTGGGAGGGTCGTCACAGTATGTGTGCATCGGCCTGAAACCAGCCAGGGGAGTCAGAATTCTATTGGGTCTTTGTTGGAATAACACTGGCCCTCAGTGGGCTCTCACATTCAATGTCTGCTAAGGAGTGCGGAACACTGAGCAGGTGAAGGGGATTTACGTCAAGTGGCCGCTCCACACCTCAAACAACCAGCTCTATTTCCTTCCCTTCTCTCTCTCCCTCCCTGCCGTATCTCCCCTCTTCCTCAGCCCTCCCTCCAGATCTCATCAGTGAGATATCGATTGATACAGAAAGAGATAAAGAGAGAAGGAGAAAGAGTGAGGAGGAATAAGGAAGGGAGATCAGTGGTCTCTACTCTCCAGTGGGGACATGGTGGACACTGTCCTTATTCAAAGTTCATCATGACTACATGCACACTCTGGGTAGCTAGGTCTGAGTACAGTAACACCGCAGAAGGCCTGCTAACAAGAAATCTGTCAGGCAATGTATCTTTCAGGTCTATGCCAATGACCCCGCTGCAAGGTTGTTATGCTAAAACGGAGTCACAATATACCTATTTACAATGAGATGTCGTACAGATGTCCAGACACGTTTGCTCATGAATTCGGGTGCGTTTCGCTGCTAAGAAACCAGGCAAAGGCACTGTGAGTTTGGACTTCGGAGGAACAAATCAAATCAGACAAGAGCCATGCAAATTCACAGTGGTGGATGTATCCATGAGGGAGATGTGTTTTTCTTAAGACCCTACAAATCCCTGATGCTTTAGTCTAGAGTCACTCCACAGGGAGGAGAAAGGCTGCGAGCCCGATGATTCAACTCCCTCTCCCTCTTTTTTTTCAGCACTTTTTCTCTCCACCTTCATCGTCCATCTTTCTCCATCTCCCCCTCCCTCCCTTCCTTCTCTCTCTCTCTCCTCCCTCCGCACACTCACTCCCACTTTCCCTGTCTGGCTGAGGGATTGAAGGAGAGGGAGATAAATGGAAGGGAAATGGGAATACACCCCAGCTCCGATTCCCTCTGTGATTTACTCAACTTGCCATTGTTTCAGGATGAGTCTGGAGGGGGTCTGCACCCTGGGATGGCACAGCCATGACAGTGCTGCCTCTGGGAGTGTGACGAGAGAGAATGAAGAGAAGAGGGAAAATGGTGAGAAGAGAGAAAATAATGAAAAGAGAGTGTGGCAGGGGGGGACTGAGAATTGGAGAAGTGGGGACAGGGGGTTGAGGGGGACAGGGGACAGGGGAGAGGAAGACAGACAGAGATTAGGGCAGAAGAAAGGGGGAGATAGATGAGAGAAGAAAGCAACATGAGAGAGAAAGAGGAGATGGAGAATGAACCCGGAGGGAGAGGAAACCATAGAGAGACAGGAGAAGATAGAGGAAAGAAAGGTGAGATCAGGGGGAGAACAGATCAAGAGGGAAAAGGAGGGAGAGAAGAGATCGAGCACGGGGAGAAAAACAACTAAGTTGTGCATAGAGGGAGGAGAAGAGAGCACAAAAATCATCAAACACGACCAGCATGGACATTTATTGGTGTTCTGACGCTTTTAGGGAATGAAACATTGTACATCCCACTGCTATGATGAAAGCAGTGTTTCTAAAAGCCAGCTGGAACTCGATGTAAAAGATCAAATCAAATCTCTCAAATGATGAGAATTTTGTACATACTAATTGGACTATTTATAGGCAAACATGGTACCTGCCATGGCTGTCCTACCTCCTGCAGAAAACACCCACCAGGCAAACATGAATTGAAACAACATTGTGTCCATGTTATTTCTCCATATGTAATCAACATAACCCACTGTCTTTACATGGCTTTTTGATTGAATTTGTACGTAGACAGTTTTTGTCTCAATTCAACAGGGTTTCCATTATGGTTTGCGTTTGCTGATGATTCAATCAAATACCAATCAGAATTGGACATTGATCTGACATCTGCTCAGTAGAAATGTCCCTCTTAATGGTTGATAAGAAGGACCCACTAATCACTTGTCAAGCTTATAGAAAACAAACAAATTAATTCAAACTACCTAGGTACCTCACAGTGCATCCAGCTGTTTCTATTAGTCCTGCCTTGTGTACTGCAGGCCTGTTGGGTTAATGGGTTGATACACACACTCCAAGGGCCCACTGGGGTCTGATCAACAATGTACACAATTCTTTCTGCTTGCCACACTTAACTATCTATCCCTGTTGATGGACAGAAAACTCTAGAGGGTATGTTGTATGTGTTTTTCACATGTAGGACTACTGTAAAGAAATCTCCCCTTGCCCTCTTGCTTATGCAGAAAAGCATTGGCTGTGCTACAGGCTGTGTAACACAAAGTAGGGAGGAAAAGAGGTACCTATCTTCAATCTTTGCCTTTGAAGAAACTCAAATGAGGAGGAAAATAAAAATGGATAGAATGAAGAGCACCAAATGGGTCCAATTGAAGATTTCTGGAGCCTTTTGTTCCCTCCAAATGATGTGCAGGCAGAGAGAGAGAGAGAGAGAGAGAGAGATGGTTGTGTTTGTTTTCAATGCCCCATTTTCCCATCCACCTCCTGTTTCATGCACTTATCTGTGCAAGTTCCCCCCTCCCTGTAATGATCGGCAGGAGCATTAGAACATAGTCAGAATTACTAAGACATCCAGGGAAAGGACTGCTGTTTGAGAAATACCAAGCACAGACACAAACACACATGCACACGCATACACACACACTCTTTCTTCTCCTAAATACTTTCTCTCCAGTGCTTGTACATATTTTGAAATTTCTGTCATTTCCTGCTTCTTGAGAGTGTGTAATGTGCCAGCTTCAGAGTCAAACAATTTCCTTTTGACTAGCACCGCCTTCCTTTGTATTTCCAGCCTCTGCTGTTTGCCGAGGAGCAGAAAAAAGGCTATCTATAGCCTCTTGCCACGGGCCTGAATGAAATATGAATGTGCTTCTTCTGCCTGTGTGCCAGCTGAGGCGTTGCGGGTCACAGTCTGGTCTCACGCTGCTCTGAGAGAAGCCACACCACGGCATTACTGCTGCAAATTGGCCAAGAGTGTAGATATACACCTGCGCAGCCCAAAATATTTGAATATATTTACATTAATTTATCTAGTGTGATGACAACTGGAGGAGGGGAGGACAACTGGAGACTGCTGGAAATATTTATGGACACATTATGGCTACTTTGTGCATGTGTCTGCAAGAGGTAACCTGGCAACGAGGATCTATGTGTCACTCTTGGCAAGAGGAACCTGGCCCCAATGTGGAAGTCTTTAAACACTTTACAGCTAAAGAACAGACCAGATCTGTACACAAGCTGTGCAAGTAGACATTTGGTTCCCTAACATCTGTTATCAAGAGGATCTTCAATTTAAAACAATCTCCAGTTAAAAACCACCAGCATTATATCAGTCAATTCAGGGTTTTGAAAAGGAAATCTCACTATAATGACTGCAGTATGTAACATAACATCAATCAATTGTTTTGCCATCCTGTGGTTGGTTTCTTTTTGACTCATGTTCTCCACCCTTCATGGGAATCTAAAGGTTTCTTATCAATGCATATGTGTTGAAGAACCATGCAAATAAATAATGATCTTCACTGCAAGTGAGGAGCAGTGAAATGAGATATGAGACCATCGGATGAACCTAGTCTATTTCCATGAAGACGTGCCTAAAAAACGCTCATGGACTGTCCAACTGATATGATCTCACAGCCTATGTGACCTTTACATCCCCTGAGACTTCAATTCCCAGCATCAATTAGTGACCTCACTTCCTCTGTGACCTTGGATACACTAGATTGATCAGGTTTGGGTCTGTGGAGGAAATGGAGGGCCATAAAATGTCATGAAGTCAGATTCTAGTTCTTAATGTTACCTACTTAGTCAATTGTTTGGATAAAAACAGTTCCAGGGTTATGTCCATGGCTAGCTACTGTAGCTCCCTTCTTTCTGGCTAGTTTTAGAAGGTAATGAAGCCTAGGAAAATAATCACACCAACCATAACAGACAGCTAAAACAGCTAAGGACGGAGCTGCTCCTGGGTTGACAGCTCACACCCTGTCGTAAATTAAAGGAGAGGAGATTTTGAGTCTCCCTCTCCAGTATTAACCAAAGGGTTGTCTTTGTTAACAGACAGTCATCCCGCCGAAACTCTAACAGGTTCTAGCGCAAATACTGTAAAAATATTCCAAACATAATAATGTGGGGAATGGTCAGTGGTGAGCTATAGAGAGCTAATGTCATATGGGTTGTTATTTTGTGATGTCATTAAAAAGGTTATAAAGGAAAAACGAACTTAAAAAGTATATACACTACAGGTATGAAGTCTCTATCCTTAACATTGTATATGAAATATGAACACTTATGAAAATATGTTTGTTAAGATAGGAATGTGATTTTAGGAGCCATATGAGAATCTATCTCCTATAAACTGTGCATGGTAGATAGCCACGCCCCGAGTAAGATCAGAGAGCGTGTCATTCTGACGGAGCCATCCCCGTCGGCCAGAGTGCATAAAAAGATTAGTGGAGAAATTAACATTAGACCAGAAAAGCGTTCAGCGGTAGCTACACATTTTAAATGGTTGGAACTTTGAAACTCAACACGAGGGGAAGAAAATAAACTCACCTCCCAGACCAGAGAGGCGTGTAGAGCTGCAGCTCATGTCCAGAGTGGTTTGAATCTTGAATATCAACACGAGGAAGAGGCGAGAAGCTCACCTTCCAGACAATCACTGGTACGGCTGATTAGCTGTCAAATATCTAGAATTTTTTTATGTGGGACCATCCTAGTACTCCTCTCCAATCACTGTATCCTACAACTCTCATCACCAATGGGAACCATCGACACGGCTGGCTTAGCTACAGTGAGGGAAAAAAGTATTTGATCCCCTGCTGATTTTGTACGTTTGCCCACTGACAAAGAAATGATCTGTCGATAATTTTAATGGTAGGTTTATTTGAACAGTGAGAGACAGAATAACAACAAAAGAATCCAGAAAAACGCATGTCAAAAATGTTATAAATTGATTTGCATTTTAATGAGGGAAATAAGTATTTGATCCCCTCTCAATCAGAAAGATTTCTGGCTCCCAGATGTCTTTTATACAGGTAACGAGCGGAGATTAGGAGCACACTCTTAAAGGGAGTGTTCCTAATCTCAGTTTGTTACCTGTATAAAAGACACCTGTCCTCAGAAGCAATCAATCAATCAGATTCCAAACTCTTCACCATGGCCAAGACCAAAAAGCTCTCCAAGGATGTCAAGGACAAGATTGTATACCTACACAAGGCTGGAATGGGCTCCAAGACCATCGCCAAGCAGCTTGGTGAGAAGGTGACAACAGTTGGTGTGATTATTCGCAAATGGAAGAAAACACAAAATAACTGTCAATCTCCCTCGGCCTGGGGCTACATGCAAGATCTCACCTCGTGGAGTTGCAATGACAATAACAACGGTGAGGAATCAGCCCAGAACTACACGGGAGGATCTTGTCAATGATCTCAAGGCAGCTGGGACCATAGTCACCAAGAAAACAATTGGTAACACACTACGCCGTGAGGGACTGAAATCCTGCAGTGCCCGCAAGGTCCCCTGCTCAAGAAAGCACATATACATGCCCGTCTGAAGTTTGCCAATGAACATCTGAATGATTCAGAGGACAACTGGGTGAAAGTGTTTTGGTCAGATGAGACCAAAATGGAGCTCTTTGGCATCAACTCAACTCGCCATGTTTGGAGGAGGAGGAATGCTGCCTATGACCCCAAGAACACCATCCCCACCGTAAAACATGGAGGTGGAAACATTATGCTTTAGGGGTGTTTTTCTGCTAAGGGGACAGGACAACTTCACCGCATCAAAGGGACGATGGACGGGGCCACGTACCGTCAAATCTTGGGTGAGAACCTCCTTCCCTCAGCCAGGGCATTGAAAATGGGTCGTGGATGGGTATTCCAGCATGACAATGACCCAAAACACACGGCCAAGGCAACAAAGGAGTGGCTCAAGAAGAAGCACATTAAGGTCCTGGAGTGGCCTTGCAAGTCTCCAGACCTTAATCCCAGGTTCGAGTTGCCAAACATCAGCCTCGAAACCTTAATGACTTGGAGAAGATCTGCAAAGAGGAGTGGGACAAAATCCCTTCTGAGATGTGTGCAAACCTGGTGGCCAACTACAAGAAACGTCTGACCTCTGTGATTGCCAACAAGGGTTTTGCCACCAAGTACGAAGTCATGTTTTGTAGAGGGGTCAAATACTTATTTCCCTCATTAAAATGCAAATCATTTTATAACATTTTTGACATGCGTTTTTCAGGATTATTTTGTTGTTATTCTGTCTCTCACTGTTCAAATAAACCTACCATTAAAATGACAGACTGATAATTTCTTTGTCAGTGGGCAAACGTACAAAATCAGCAGGGGATCAAATACTTTTTTCCCTCACTGTATCTTCTGAGGAGCATCTTCCAGAGTGAACAACAGTCGAAGACGGGAAAGGGGAGACCCCTTTCGGACAATCAGAGCCATACAACCTTGCTAAGGACTGCTGGTTTCCGACAGAGATAAACGGCAAACGAAGGCATTCACACGTAACGTTAAATACATTCATGATTTCTTACTTCAAACGGGCAGAGGTTTGTGTGCAAAGCATATGATTGCTGTGAGAACAGTTTCTAAAATGTATCAACGATAAGTGTCTCTCTTTTCTCTCTCTCCATCTCCATGTAGTTGTGTAAAAAGCCACCATATTGTGTTAATCCACTAGGGACCTTTTTCTCATGTATTAAGTGTGTAAATAATTAAACCAATTTGTGTAGTACTGAATCATAAGTAAGGCTGGGGTTTTTGCAGATCCAAGAAGGGTTTATGATTTAATACGTTGACCGTTTTATGGATGTGACAGGTAAAGACCTTTTAGAGTTTAATTCGGGAGATGGTAGCACTTTAAACAACTGCTCTCGTGGTGCCCCAAGTGAGTTAATTGTTACATGATCCATTTAAAAATCGGGTAACAATTAAATATAGTTAGTTGATTCAATAAATAACAGTTTAATGAAAGTAAAGTCACAACACCTGGGATATGGTATCCATATTATAAATTCCTTTAGCCAGATAACATAGGGTGTTCCTAATATGGATGCCATGCCTTTCAAGAACCCTCAAACTGAGTGGGATCACATGGCAGGAACCATAACTCAATATACAATGATATGTTTTGTACCATTATTAATCATGACTTTACACTAAGTTACTGTGAGCTGTGAAGCATACTGAGTTCCCTCAGCTATAAATACAATAACTTAATGTAGAAGGCTACAATAAGGACTTAACAGTGGGTAGTGCAACAGTGATACTCAGGTATTACCAACACATGTAAAGTCGGAAATAAACCAGGAAATACATTATATAAATGTAATTATTATAGTGTGCCAATTCATCACACTCTGAGATAATTCAGTTAATGGAATGTGCCATAAATTATAATGATTTTCCTCAATTGCATATTGAGTGAATAGGCTGGAAGAGTAAAAGAAGCAGCTCCAGACTCTGTCCTCGACCACTCTACACAACAATAAAAAAATACAATAGCTTGTCTACAACAAGTCTCATTCAGTGTTGTGTATGTGAGGCAGAGACACAGAGAAAGACACAGACTGAAAGACAGAGATGAAGGTGGAGAGAAAAAAAGTTGAATCCTCAGGTGCCAAGCCTTTCTCCTCCCTGTGACTCCATTCTAAAGAACCAATATTATCTCTCTTTTGACACAATGAGAGAGGAATGTATTGATCTGCTGTCATAGTATTAATACATTTAGAGAAAAGCTCATCATGTATAAATTGCTAAATGAAGTAGACCAAATAAGGGCATGTGGAGCCAGTAAAACGTCCATTTTGTGCCCCTCCTGTGTTCCAGTTGCTCACTGTACTGTGCTGTAGTTGAGTCCTCTGGGGAAGTTGAGGTGTGATGAGTCATACCAGGACCCATCTGTGTTCTTGACCTGCAGTTATTGTAGACACTCAACTGCTGAGAGAGAGATATCAATATGCCTTTAGATCAACACAGATATCATATATATCCCATAATCATTATTATCATCATCATCACCACCACCATCTCAATAACAGTAAAACCTAATCGTTTGGCATTATCGTGCAAAAGAGACCTCCCATTAACTTCTATGACTGCAAGTGAGCAAATAGTACCACCCCATGTAATGTCACATCAGTAGAGAAAAATGGCTGCCAAACTTGGAACCTCTCTGGCAGCTCAGGGCAACGCTTTGATTAATATCCAATCAGGGTTGTCAACCTTCACTTTGACAAATGTTTGGGAGTTAAAATAAACTTCCCCTACTTTATTGTTGTTTCACCAGGGCATCTCTCTAACTCTACTGTACTCACTCAAGGCCAATTTACCGCAATGTGCTATCATTATGTTAATTCACTTATGGGAACACACACACACACACACACAAACACACACACACACACACACACACACACACACACACACACACACACACACACAACATGGCTCTGAGAAAAAGTACGCAAAAGACTCTTCAAAATGACTGCAGCATAAAAACAATACTGCCAAAAGGGTGTAAGTTTTATGTGTGAGAAGTGTGTGTGTGTGAGAAGTGTTAAAAGGAGTTGTGTTTGTGTGAAAACAAGGCCGATAAATCACATAATAACATTTGCTTTAACGCATTCATCTTCGCAATTGAAAGACACATATCCCATAAACCTACTGTACATATCTCTCCATCACAGACTGCAATATGACAGGCCAGGATTCCACAGCACGGAGACTTTCTTAACAGCATCAATTTCGATCAATCACAACAGCATCAATCTCCAGTGTAACATGCCTTTTATAAAGCTCAATAAGCATCAAATGAACAGCTGGGCCCAGCACATTTACTGATGAGATGATTTGAAGAGTTTATTTCCAAAATGCTATATATCCATTTTCAGAAATGTTGGTAAATTAGCTTTTATTGTTTAAAGACCTTATGAAAGAGATGAGTGCATTTTTTCACTATCTAATCATGGCATGGGGTTGTTCAATTACAGACATGTATTTGTTTAAAATCTATCACTTGATGGTTTCATTTCAGAGAGACAAATAATCATGTTTTTTGCAAAACACTATGTATACGCCTCACTCTGAGATAAATAAGTAGTACTGCTATGTTTTACACAGTCAAATGCAACAAATAACTACATTTTTAATGAAGAACTGTACAAATGATACATGTGACATCAATATATATATATATATATATATATATATATATATATATATATATATTTATATATAAATAATTCAATACAGTAATATGTATGTAAACATTTACAATTTACATTTGAGTTATTTAGCAGATGCTCTTATCCAGAGCAGCCTAGTTGGTGAATTCATCTTAAGATAGCTAGGTGAGACAACCACATATCACAATCAAATATACAGGATACAAACATTCCATTCCAGCTAAACAATGGATATATAGCATTTTGCAATAAAATACATTGAAATTCACATTCACAAAAATCGATGAATAACAAATATGAGCACAGTAATATTTTACAAACACATGAAGGTACCACTAAGCAATCATTCTGATTAAAAAATACAAGTGTGAAAAATGTGTGGACATGGTGTTTTGGAAATACACCTAATTCTAGGCCATGTGACGTGTGTCTGAACAGTATTTGGCATATCTCATTGCTTGCTAGCTACGTTATTGACAGTTCAATAAGAACATGTGGGAACTAACTAGCTTTCTAATTGTTTAAAAAAAAGATTGTGAGTGTGCTAGCAAGCTAAACAGCTTGCTAGCTTGTTGACTGTTGTAGCTAGCCAAAAATGACTTGTTTTGAAAGTTGGATCACCGTATCCTTTGAGGCTTTAAAAGTGTTCTTACACTATGATTTTGAACATTCATAACAACTGGGAAACTTCCATGGCAGGCATTGTTGTCACCTTAGTTTGCTAAACAACAACTTCTGAGTTAGAGGAAGCACAAGCACCACCACCAATCAGCCTACACCTGTCGTTACTATGACAACTAACTTAGCCTATCAGCAAATGACTACTGTCTGAACACACAAGTCGTGTCACAAGTCCATTTCTAGTGCTAAGAGCTGGGGTTCAACAATCTTTGAAGCTTTTGTATGGTATACTGTAAAATGAAGTAAGGCTAGACTGCCAATACAGTACCTATCTAATATTTGCTGTTGTAGTTAGCATGTTGAATTATGCAAAGGAGAGAGACTTTCTGACAACAAAGTATTCACTGGTCGAGTCCGAGTCGCGTCACAGGTCATGAAACTCGTGAGGCCAACACAGAGAAACAGAATGAATAGAACAAATATTATGTTACAAGTATTACAAGACAGCTAAAGACGACTAGTTTATATGATGTACTGTTAGTGTGACGCCTAGTAGAGTATTCTGACAGCATCAGCCCTTTCAAGGCCACAGAGTCCGAGCCCAATCCATAGAAAATGAATTGAAAGGGACGGAAAGCAATTTGGAATCAATAGCATGCATAGATTGCTTGGCAGCACAGTGGCCATGTTAGTGGGTTTAAACATGGAATGTGTATAGAATGTTCCATGATGGCCGCACAAACACAATCACTGACCAACATATTTTGCAATGTTTTGTGCATCACACATTCACAATCAACAATAATGGTAGGGCTATGTCCAAGAGAACGTAGACCTTCTCTTGGACATAGACTAATATTGGTTCTATTCATTCTGTTTCTACGTGTTGGCCTCTACTAATGTCAGGGCCAGCCAACAATAGAGTGTACAGTTGTGAGACAATGCTACATTTCCAGAGAAGGTCACAGATAATTCCCATTATTGATGAATAATACATAACAGAGGGAGAAATGGGGGGGGGGGGGGGTCCGCTTCATTCAATGTTAATGGGGTGGATGGATTGTTTGCAAAGGTTCCAGACACAGACAGTTAGAGTGTACTGAGTACTGACACAGAGACATGGAGTCTAGAGAAAAGTGTTGTTAATAGTAAACAACAACTTTATGTGAAAGGTGGGGACAGAGGTAGATGGGGGGGGCCAGCCCATCTATATCTTATTTTTATGAGTATTTCACAAGGACTAGATGTAGGGTTAATTTAGGTCCTCAATGTGAAATTATCCAGATGCAAATTCAAGAAAAATAAAAGGAAACCGAGGCATTTCTATCATCAAAGTCATACAGAAAAACTCAGCTGAGCAAAATGAGTTGCTTTCTATCAGTTTAAGTTAGCCACTCGATGCGGATGACACTATTTGCTTAAAGCTGTGGCGATATAAAAGGACAACCACAGTGATCAAAGGGACACTTTGATGCTTTGTGTGAAACACTGGATTTTTTCTCAACATCCCATTTAACTCAGTGGTAACCAAATAAGTGCGGCGGCATACAAAGCAGCCATGACAAATGAAGTTGAAGCCTTAGTTAATCTGCCCAATTCTTTCAATTAGCAGAAAGCCAATCAATGCGACCCTACCCGTTCCATCCCTATCATCTTAGGCATTGGGGAGGGGGGGGGAACAGTTGAGTCGGTGGTGAATCGGATGGCCTTTCATCTTTCATGCAAATGGACTACGTCTGCCTTAATGCAGGCATGCTTTCAACTGTCCCCACCTCACCGGTCATACCCACACACAGATGGGGAATGAGTGTGTCGGATAGGACTACTGAGCACCGTTATCCATGTTAATTGGCCAGGCTTGTCATAGTGAGGTCCTGATTTTCTTTGTGGCCGTGGCCAGATCTCCTCCAGAGCATCTGGGGTAATTGTTAGATTGAGGACATAGAGCCAATGTTCTGTCCTGTTCTTTTTTGTGTTGTGTCTTACCAGAGGATACATTTTCCAATACCATCGCCATCTGATTCGACAGCAATACATTTTGTTTATGTTGGGAGACATCATTGAACATAAATTGCAGTTATTGTAGGTACAGAGGCCAAACAATAACGTAGATAGGAAAACGGAGCAATTAACTGAGGCCTGAATTCACTCCGTTCCGCTCCGAGGGAGCTGCGGTTGGGCATTTACGGCGGTGTTTCTTCCGTTCACTCTTCATTTCTCTCCTTTTATTCCCCTCATCAATGTAAACACGACGCCAGTGCTGGTTGATAACTGGTGACAAACTAACGGCAGGTGATAAAGGCATTAACCCTGCCATCGGGGACGCTACAAATCAGCCAGCCATTGTCACTTATGGCATACGACTGGCATCGCCACAGAAACAAGATTCATTAGAAAGCTCAGTGTGTGACACTGGAGGCAGCACTGAGAAATACTGATTGATACAAGCTGGGCCATGGATGGGTGGATGGATGCTATTTTCAGTCCCCAAAGATAGAGAATCCTTGTTCATTGATTCGTATATTCTAAAGACTAATGCTAGCATTCAATAATATCCGCAATTTTCTCTGTAAGCTGTAAAAGGGGAAGGCTTGCCTTAACATATCCACTTGGGAGTCTTTAGTGTGGGATGGTTTGTAGCAAGTAATTTGTTCATAAGAGCTGGGTCAGCCTAACTCAGGTTGAGCTTTTTTCCAATCAAAACTTTATTAGATCACTAAACAATAATTGCCTTGAATTCCTTTGTTAAAAACATTTGGATTAGACATAGCGTACATGTTCTGAACTTTGGATACCAATAGATATTACATGAATATCTTCCAATGTTATGAAATATAATGTGAAACCTAAAATGCGGTTTAAGTCAACGTTGCGCCTCAGGCACTAAGCCTGTTTTGGGACCGTGCTTTAAGAAATGTTGAGACAAGAGAAGTGGAAATAGTGGCTTTAATGTATGTGAAAGGAATACATTAGCCAGCTGGAGAACTACATAAGCAATTTTCTATGGGCAGGAAATTAAATCTAGCCTAAATAACCCAATATAATCAGGAGTTAGCGCCAGATCATTTGTATGATAACAGAAAATTATACAGGGCTATTTTGGAGAGTACATCCACCTGTTGCCTTAATCGGTGTGCCAAAACGATTGAAATGAGAGAAAGCAAACCAGGCATTTTCCCTTTGATAAAAAATGAGGGTAGAGAAAATATGTGTCGATCTTTGATATAAATGTTCTGGTTTGTTGTATGTGGAGATTGCAGTGGGTAGTGTGGAAGTTTATGACCTGCTACACTGAAGGCATGGATATAAGACAGGAAACATATCCTTGTTTGTCTACAGTTTAAGAAGATGATGCAAGATAGAAGACATCATGATGAGAATATTAACCTGCGGACTGGGGGATGTTTTGTTTACTTGATCTTCCATGAGATCTGAGGCCATGACATGACTGACTCTCTCTCTCTTCCCCGCTCTATTTATTTGTAGTTGTGGGAGTTTTATGTTAATTTATTTACTTGTGTAAACTGTATGTGCGTGGATGCATGAACATTTGTGTGTGTAACTATGTGTAATGCTCCTCACAGTTTCAGCCATCATTTCAAAAGGGACCACCTGTGGAGATAATACAAGCCAAGGAAGTTATTTCACTTGACAGGCAACGAACGCATCAGGGGCCAAGCCAAGCTGCCATTAGCAGTGTTTGTGAAGTCCGACGGAGCCTGGGTAACTTGCTCGTCAGGAAGTCCCTGTACAAGTGGCCAGCGTTGCTCTGCAATGGGTGATTGTACATTGGGTGGGATATAAAGGACAGAATGCTATTTCCTGGTGTACAGTATACACCCTGACACATATCCCTCCGAGCTCATTACCAATCTTGGGACCCTGGGACTGAACACCTCCCTCTGCAACTGGATCCTGGACTTTCTGCCAGGCTGACCCTCAACATGGTGGCCCCACAGGGAGTAAATTAGTCCCCTCATTTACTCCCTGTTCACCCATGACTGTGTGGCCACGCAGAACTCCAACACCATCATCAAGTTAGCGGACTACACGACGTGGTAGGCCTCGTCACCGACAATGATGAGACAGCCTACATGGAGGTCAGGGAACTGGCAGTGTGGTGCCAGGATAACAACCTCTCCCTCAACGTCAGCAAGACAAAAGAGCTGATCGTGGATTACAGGAAACGGTGGGATGAGCAGGTCCCCCATACACATCAACAGGGCTGTAGTGGAGCAGGGTGAGAGCTTCTACAGTCGTGAAGAAGGCACGACAATGCCCCTTTATGGACCCTCATGTCCTCAAAAAGTTATACAGCTACACCATTGAGAGCATCTTGACTGGCTGCATCACTGCTTGGTATGGCAACTGCACCACCCTCGATCGCAAGTTGCTAGTGGTGCGGAGCACCAAGTCGAGGACCAAAAGTCTCCTTAACAGCTTGTACCCCCAAGCCATAAGTGTGCTGAACTGTTAATCAAAGGGCTACCAGGACTCTTGCACTGACTCTATGGAGACCCACTGGACTCTAATCACACACTAACACGGTGCAGCTGTATAACTTTTAGAGGATCTGGGGACCCATGCCAAATCTTTTCAGTCTCCTGGGGGCACAAAGGTGTTGCCGTGCCCTCTTCACAACTGTCTTGGTGTGTTTGGACCACGACAGTTCATTGGTGATGTGGACACCAAGGAACTTTAAACTCTCGACCCGCTGCACTTCAGGCCCGTCTATGTTAATGGGGGACTGTTCAGCCCTCCTTTTCCTGTGGGCCATGATCAGCTCCTTTATCTTGCTCACATTGAGGGAGAGGTTGTTGTCCTGGCACCACACTGCCAGGTCTCTGACCTACTCCATATAGGCTGTCTCATCATTGTCGGTGATCAGGCCTACCTCTGTTGTGTCATCAGCAAACTTAATGATGATGTTGGAGTCATGCTTGGCCAGCAGGCGTGGATGAACAGGGAGTACAGGAGGGGACTAAGAACACACACCCCTGAGGGGCCCAGTGTTGAGGATCAGCGTGGCAGATGTATTGTTGCCTACCCTTATCACTTTGGGGCGGCCCGTCAGGAAGTCCAGGATCCAGTTGCAGAGGTTGGTGTTTAGTCCCAGGGTGTTGAAAGCTGAGCTGTATTCAATGAACAGCATTATCACAGAGGTGTTCCTTTTGTCCAGGTGGGAAAGGGCAGTGTGGAGTGCTATTGAGATTGCGTCATCTGTGGATCTGTTGGGGCGGTATGCGATTTGGAGTTGGTCTAGGGTTTCTGGCATGATGGTGTTGATGTGCGCCATGACCAGCCTTTCAAAGGACTTCATGGCTACCGACGTGAGTGCTACGGGATGGTAATCATTTGGGCAGGCTACCGTTGCTTTCTTGGGCACAGGGACTATGGTGGTCTGGTTGAAACATGTAGGTATTACAGACTCGGTCAGGGACAGGTTGAAAATGTCAGTGAAGAATCTTTTAAGTTGGTCCGCTCATGCTTTGAGGACACGTCCTGGTAATCCATCTGGCCCCACGGCTTTGTGAATGTTGACCTGTTTAAAGGTCTTGCTCACATCGGCTATGGAGAGCGTGATCACACAGTCATCTGGAACAGCTGGTGCTCTCATGCATGCTTCAGTGTTGCTTGCCTCGAAGTGAGCATAAAAGGCATTTAGCTCGTCTGGTAAGCTTGCGTCACTGGGCAGCTCACGGCTGGCTTTCCCTTTGTGGTCCGTAATAGTTTTCAAGCCCTGCCACATCCGATGAGCGTCAGAGCCGGTGTAGTAGGATTCAATCGTAGTCCTGTATTGATGCTTTGCCTGTTTGAGGGTTTGTCTGAGGGCATAGCAGGATTTTGTAAAGCATCCGGATTAGTATCCCGCTCCTTAAAGCGACAGCTTTGGGACTTTAGCTCGGTACGGATGTTGCCTGTAATCCATGTCTTCTCGTTGGGATATGTACGTATGGTCATTGTGGGATCGACGTCATTGATGCACATATTGATGAAGCCGGTGACTGAGGTGCTATACTCCTCAATGCCATTGGATGAATCCTGGAACGTATTCCAGTCTGTGCTAGCAAAACAGTCCTGTAACGTAGCTTCCGCGTCATCTGACCACTTCCGTACTGAGTGAGTCACTGGTACTTCCTGCTTTAGTTTTTGCTTGTAAGCAGGAATCAGGAGGATAGAATTATGGTCAGATTTGCCAAATGGAGGGCGAGGGAGAGCTTTGTATGCATCTCTGTGTGTGGAGTAAAGGTGGTCTAGAGTTTTTTCCCTCTGGTTGCACATGTGACATGCTGGTAGAAATGAGGTAAAAATTGATTTAAGTTTAAGTGTTTGCTTATGGCGTTATACAGCTTGTTGAGTACGGTCTTAGTGCCAGCATCGGTTTGTGGTGGTAAATAGATGGCTACAAATAATATAGATGAGTACTCTCTTGGTAAATGTAAATGTAAAA
This sequence comes from Salmo trutta, assembly GCF_901001165.1. Lineage (NCBI taxonomy): Eukaryota > Metazoa > Chordata > Actinopteri > Salmoniformes > Salmonidae > Salmo > Salmo trutta. The sequence goes on along the minus strand of NC_042979.1, from coordinate 19,874,306 downwards.
ATGTAATGTAAATGTAGATAGTGTGGTCTAGAGCTTATCATTAGATACTCTACCTCAGGCAAGCAATACCTCGAGACTTCTTTAATATTAGACATCGCACACCAGCAGTATTGACAAATATACACACACCCCCACCCCTCGTCTTGTCCTCATCCTGCCGATGCACAGAGAAGCCAGCCAGCTATATATTATCCATGTCGTCGTTTAGCCACATCTCGGTGAAACATAAGATGTTACAGTTTTTAATGTCCCGTTGGTAGGATATTCTTAAATATAGATTGTCCAGTTTGTTTTCCAATGATTGCACATTGTCCAATAACATGGAGGGTTGTGGTAGTTTACCTACTTATCGGCAAATTCTTACAAGGCACCCCACTCTCTTCGCCCTTTTTCTCAGTCTTTTCTTCACACGGATGACGTGGATTTGGGCCTTGTCTCGACAAAGCAGTATATCCTTCACGTTGGACTCATTAAGGAAAAAATCTTTGTCCAGTTCGAGGTGAGTAATCGCTGTTCTGACGTCCAAAAGCTATTTTCGGTCATAAGAGATGGTAGCAGCAACATTATGTAAAACATTTGTTACAAACAATGTGAAAAAACAAACAAAATAGCACAGTTGGTTAGGAGCCCGTAAAACAGCAGACATCCCCTCCAGCGCCATTATCATAGTTAGCATTTCACGGTAAAGTCTACACCTGTTGTATTCGGCACACATGACAAATACAATTATATTTGATTTGATCCTCTTCAGTACACACAGCTCAATTAGGAATTTTCTGAAATGTTTTCTTGGTGCATAGCCTGTAGAGCAAACAACATGATTCAATATGAGTGGGAATGTAAATACACAAGAAGAAAAAAATGATAATTGAAAAGTGTTTTGCCAGTGCCACGATAATTCACAGAGCCAATAAACTGTGATATTCTGGTTCTTATTTCTGGTTAGAAATTAATCAACTAATTCAGTGTAGCCAAGCAGATGGCTTTAATTGCCAGTGATGTAACATAAGTGGCGGAAACATCTCAAGTACATTAAGAGTAAAGGGTGGTCCTCACTGGAGGGGGGAGAGATGGGTGCCAGTGGGGGCTGATGGTAATTGCGGTCCTAGAGGCCGTCACATGCTCAACAAGGTCCCTGGCACGGTGCTGAGTATGTGGCACCTGATTTATGGAACACCGCTGCCCACCATGTGCCCAGTGCACCAGGGCCCCACTGAATAACCACATGACAGGCCTCATTTGTTTGGATGCCCTGTGTAAAGATTCAGCCACACATAGGAACCTGTGAGGCACGCGCCATAATGCCTCCAGATAGGGCTCTTCAGCGGGCTGAGAATGAGGTCATCTGTCAGCTGAGACAGACAGATAAAGAAACGCCTGGTATTTGGAGACCTTTGGGAGTTGCGCTGATAACAGGTAGAGAGAGTTAATCGGCTCTGTATTCAAATTATATTGCTTTGTAGGGGAGAATGGGTGAAAGCATCCACATAAATGATTGTTGTAAATGGCTCATTATTAGACATGCTTGGAGGTTGGTGTTATGGGAGAAGGACGCTTCAGTATTTAGGGCCAGGAGTTTGTTCTACATTGTGACCTGACCATGGAAAACTCCAGTCCCCAGTTAAGGGCTATATCTACATATAAATGATACGCCTGAAAAGTCTTTACACTTTCAAATACAGCCTAAGGGAAAACAAATCTAAACTAACTAGCACATATTCTATTCTAAAATCCATTATGCACAGAATGACAAGGAGGAGACGACAAGTATTTTTCTCCCTATCAAGAGCCTTTGATGTCAATTAAAACCAGTGTCCCAGACCTCCCCTTAGTAGCCTGTGCCCTGTAGCTGCTCACCCCATTGTGTGGTGACAATACCTTACAGCTAGTGATTAACATAAGGCCAGGTTTGTAAAAGCAGCCAATACCAGCATTCGTCCGTCTCTCCTCTCTTTCGTCGCTCTCCCTCTCAGTCTCTCTCTCAGGGGAGTCAAACTGAATTAACCTCCAACCTGTCTCCTTGTTGCACGATTAAATTACATTTTTCTGCAGTTTATAAACAGGCCAAGCTTGAAGACCTTGTTTTATTTTACTGACTGCGAAATGAGAAGATGGAGAATGAAGGGAAAATGGGGCGAGTGGCAAGGCTAATCTCTCAGAGAGCAGGTTTCAAGTGTCAGGAGTTTGTTTGTTTTTGGAACAAGATGGCACTAGACAATGCAAGTGTTCATCTTTGTTCATGGGTATTTCATTCAGCCCAAAAAGAAAGCAGCAAAAAAGACAGAGCCGAAAAAAGAAAAAAATCCCCCCCCTGTTGATTTCCACAGAGTAAAAAATGTCACACACAAGGTCATGATGCAAATATCCCCAGCTTTGAATTAATTGAGGCGATTACTTATGCAAGCTAGCTGGCCGTATGGTGGATGTGTTTACGCGGAGCTGAACCTGCGCCAAGAGGATCCACTTAATGATTTATTCAAGGAAAAGGATTGTCTGTATCGCTTTGAGACATATACGGAGCATCATTAAGCAAAATCTGGGGGGTGATATTATACATTACATGACCAAAAGTATATGGACATCTGCTCGTTGATCATCTGACAAAAAAAAACATGTGCATTAATATGGAGTTGGTCCCCCGATGGACAACCATCTCTGTAGCACTCCAACAATCAGGACTTTATGGTAGAGTGGCCAGACGGAAGACACTCGTCAGTAAAAGGCACATGACAGCTCGCCTGGAGTTTGCCAAAAGGCACCTAAAGACTCGCAGACCATGAGAAACAAGATTCTCTGGTCTGATGAAACCAAGATTGAACTCTTTGGCCTGAATGCCAAGCACCACGTCTGGAGGAAACCTGGCACTATCCCTATGGTGAAGCATGGTGGTGGCAGCGGCATGCTTTGGGGATGTTTTTCAGCAGCAGGGACTTGGAGACTAGTCAGGATTGAGGGAAAGATGAACAGAGCAAAGTACAGAGAGATCCTTGATGAAAACCTGCTACAGAGTGATCAGGACGTCAGACTGGGGCCAAGGTTGACCTTCCAACAGGACAACAACCCTAAGCACACAGCCAAGACAATGCAGGGGTGGCTTTGGGACAAGTTTCTGAATGTCCTTGACTGGCCCAGCCAGAGCTTGGACCTGAACCCGATTGAACATCTCTGGAGAGACCTGAAAATAGCTGTGCAGTGACTCTCCCCATCCAACCTGACAGAGCTTGAGAAGATCTGCAGAGAAGAATGGGAGAAACTCCCCAAATACAGGTGTGCCAAGCATGTAGTGTCATACCCAAGAAAACTCAAGGCTGAAATCGCTGCCAAAGGTGCTTCAACAAAGTACTGAGTAAAGGGTCTGAATACTTATGTAAATGTGATATTTTAGTCTTTACATTTGTAATACATTTGCAAAAATGTCTAAAAACCTGTTTTCGCTTTGTCATTATTGGGTATTGTCTGTTGATTGATGAGGATAAAGAAAACATCTAGTCCATTTTAGAATAAGGCTGTAAAGTAACAAAATGTGGAAAAAGTTAAGGGGTCTGAATACCTTCCGAATGCACTCTATAGTGTATCATAGTGTATACTAGACCAAGGACATTCCTAACATAGCACTTTCAAAACACTGTTATACGAGAGAAAATGTGCTCTTTTAATATTTGATTATCAACATATGCAATGCTTTCTTCATGCAACTAATAGTTCCCTGTGATTCTTCATATCAGTTCTTAAATTATTCAATCAAGCCAAACATTAAAGCCATTTGAAAACATTTTACTGCTATTAAATTATTATTTTTTAAATCCAGGCACATTTTCAATGACATTACATTTTCAGTGGCATTACACTTGACCCTCTTATGCACAGCAATCTAGCCCTACTGTTGTTGGCTTGACAGAGCACACCTCCCTCCATTGACACTGAAAACTTGGATCACTAAAGCGTTACCCTTTCTGCTACAGATGAATAATGCAAAGTTCCTTTCCCAAAAGAAAATGTATCACATAAATAAACAACATTAAATTAAAGTATAGATGTGTCCTGATCCTTCTCTTCTCACCGGGAGAAGTGTTGTGGAGTTTGGATAAATTGCTTTTTGCTGAATGATAAATACAAGTAGAGACAGGAGGGCAGCTCCAGGAAACAAGATGTTAAACTTTGTCATGCATAATTTAACATGACATGAATAGCGTTCAGACTAAAAAGCCACCGTTGCAATCTGCCATCCCTCAATTATTAAAGATGAACATTCCTGAGGTGCAGTTTGGGGTTCAACGTGGATAGTGTAATCTACGGCTATTAGAGTGACCTGCAGTCACCAGAATTAACTTTTTTTCAACACTTTGTTCTAACAAAAACAAAACAACAAAAAAGTGCTTTGAGTCCATAATATAGGACTCCCTTCCAGGAGTATACACACTGGACAGTGTTTAGCAAGGGTCAATGAGTTTCTCATCGACTAACCCCCATTCGTAAGTGACCAGACCAATGTCAATGACCTCTTCCATCTTGACTTGTAGTCATTACTTGTGGGTGACAGACAGTTGAAGGGTCAATGGCTATGGCCAGACAAGGGAACAAACTATGGATTACAGATTCACCCAGGATACATTTTCTAACATGGCATTTACCAAGAGGATGGAGATGGAGTTTTAGAAGAAAACATAATACTTTTGGTAGATTTCTACTTTTTGAGTTAATCTGAGTCATAAAATAGTAACAGTGATAGGTAAAATCAGTTGTGTGTAGAATATTTTAAGTGTAACATATAGTGCCCCCCCCCCCCCCGCGCAATGCATCAGGGCATGGACTCTACAAGGTTTTGAAAGCGTTCCACAGGGATGATGGCCCATGTTGATGCCAATGCTTCCCACAGTTGTGTCAAGTTGGCGGCTGGATGTCCTTTGGGAAGTGGAACATTCTTGATACACACGGGAAACTGTGAAAAACCCTGCAGCGTTGCAGTTCTTCACACCAACCAGTGCAGCTGGCACCTAGTACCATACCCCTTTCAAGGGCACTTAAATCCTTTGTCTTGGCCATTCACCCTCTGAATGGCACACATACACAATCCATGTCTCAAGGCTTAAAAATCCTTCTTTAGCCTGTCTCCTCCCCTTCATACATTTAACTCATTTAGCAGAATTTCTTATCCAGAGCGACTTATAGTAGAGTGCATACATTTTCCTCCATACTGGTCCCCCGTGGGCATCAAACCCACAACCCTGTGCCATGTTGCAAGTGCCATATTCTACCAACTGAGCCAAACAGGACAGTCCACTGACAGTACACTGATTGAAGTGGATTTAACAAGTGACATCAATAAGGGATCATTGCTTTCACCTGGATTCACCTGGTCAGTCTATGTCATGGAAAGAGCAGGTGTCCACCCTTGCAGTTTTGTTAAATACTCCTTATTTCTTCTAAAATAACTTGGAAGCAAAAATTGGTCTCCACACATTGTTATTGGATTTTCAACATTGCAGAACCAATTTTGCTGGTTCTCTCTTAAGTTTACAATTTTAATGTAGAGAAGAAAAACAAATGGCATGGACAAAGTTAAAGCAACTAGGAGCTAATACTTGGTTGCACAGTCTTTTGGCCAAGATAACAAAAATGTTTTGTAGCCTTCAATGAGGTTGCTGCACCTTTCTACTGGAAGTTGGCCCAGTCTTCAGCTACAAACTGCTCCAAATCTGCAATGTCTGAGGGGTGCCCTCAATCAAATACTGTTTTCAGATCTCGCCATAGGTTTTCAATGAGGTTTTAGATCTGGACTCAATGCTGGCCACTCCAGAACAGTCTAGCGTTTCTTCATGAAACAATTCCTGGGTGCTTTTTGAAGTGTGGCAGATACCCAGTTCTTGGACCCAAGGTTGAACATTGGACTCCAAAAAGCAGGTTGATGTTTGTCATAATCTTGCCCTGGAGGCAGAAGTAAGTGATTTCTGCTAGACGGGCTGGCTGCAAAGTCAAAATTGGCTATATCGTAAAAAAATCCAGATTTATTTATTTTTGCTTTTTGGTCTTAATTTAATGTTAGAGTTAGGCATTAGGGTTAGCAGTGTGGTTAAGGTTAGAGTCAAGGTTCAGGTGAGGCTTAAAATCAGCTAGAGACCACTCTGCAGAGCTGCCTTCAGGCCAAGATTCAAGCCAATAAATGCCAACCTGCCTCTACAAACATTGATAATTTGATTCTTTCATGATGCCTTACACATGTTCAAGGCCACAAGTACAAGAGGCAGAAAAGCAACCCCTCAGCATTATCTAACCTCCCCCATGCTTGATTGTAGGGAGCGTGTTCTTTTCTTTAAATGCTTAATTTGGTCATTGGAGACCCCACTGCTGAAAGAGACAAGAAACCTTGATTGAACTTTGTTTGCAAAACCACCTAAACAAGACTAAATGTTCTGTGGATCGATTTAAGAGCTCTTGGGAATACAAATCAGCTCTAATGTTTACCAAAAACTAAATGAAGCATTCAAAGAAAAGAACACCCTACCTACAATCAAACGGGGGAGGTTCTATAATGGACCTTGAACGTGTGCAAGACATCATTTATCAGCAGATTATCAAGGTGATTTGGAGTCAAATGTTCAACCCAGTGTCCAAAAACTGGGTCTTTGTCAGAGGTTGTGGCTCTTCCATTGACCCAAAACACAACGCTAGACTGCTCGAGTGGGAACTATTGAATCCAGATCTGAATCTCATCAAAAAAAATATGGCGACATCTATAATAATAATAAATATATTCTTGAAACAGCAGTTGGTGGAGGGCACCCAACAAATATTTCAAAATTAGAGCCATTTGCAGCGGAAGTATGAGCCAAACTTCCAGTACAGCAAGTTCATTGATGGCTACAAGAAGCACCTGTCAGCAATTACCTTTTTTAAAATTGTACCTTCATTTAACTAGGCAAGTCAATTAAGAACAAATTCTTATTTTCAATGACAGTGGGTTAACTGCCTTGTTTAGGGGCAGAACAACAGATTGTTACCTTGTCAGCTCTGGGATTCAATCTTGCAACCTTTCGGTTACTAGTCCAATGCTCTAACCACTAGGCTAGCTGCCGCCCCACAATCTTGGCCAAAGGCTGTGCAACCATGTAAAATATAAAGAGTGCATAGGGATTAATAGGTGGAGGATGTCAACAAAAATGGTTGCTTTTCAATAAAAGTATTTAACAGAAATATAGGATATTCTCATTCTCTCAACAATTTGATTTATTTCACCTTTATTTAACCAGGTAAGCTAGTTGAGAACAAGTTCTCATTTGCAACTGCGACCTGGCCAAGATAAAGCATAGCAATTCGATACATACGACAACACAGAGTTACACATGGAATAAACAAAACATACAGTCAATAATACAGTAGAAAAAAATAAAACAAAAAGTCTATATACAGTGAGTGCAAATGAGGTAAGATAAGGGAGATAAGGCAATAAATAGGCCATGGTGGCGAAGTAATTACAATATAGCAATTAAACACTGGAATGGTAGATGTGCAGAAGATAAATGTGCAAGTAGAGATACTGGGGTGCAAAGGAGCAAGATAAATAAAATAAATACAGTAAGGGGATGAGGTAGATAGATGGGCTGTTTACAGATGGGCTATGTACAGGTGCAGTGATCTGTGAGCTGCTCTGACAGCTGGTGCTTAAAGCTAGTGAGGGAGATATGAGTCTCCAGCTTCAGTGATTTTTGCAGTTAGTTCCAGTCATTGGCAGCAGAGAACTGGAAGGAAAGGCGACCAAAAGAGGAATTGGCTTTGGAGGTGACCAGTGAGATATACCTGCTGGAGCACGTGCTACCAGTGGGTGCTGCTATGGTGACCAGTGAGCTGAAATAAGGCGGGGCTTTACCTAGCAGAGACTTGTAGATAACCTGTAGCCAGTGGGTTTGGCGACGAGTATGAAGCGAGGGCCAACCAACGAGATCGTACAGGTCGCAGTTGTGGGTAGTGTATGGGGCTTTGGTGACAAAATGGATGGCACTGTGATAGACTGCATCCAATTTGTTGAGTAGAGTGTTGGAGGCTATTTTATAGATGACATCGCCGAAGTCGAGGATCGGTAGGATGGTCAGTTTTACGAGGGTATGTTTGGCAGCATGAGTGAAGGATGCTTTGTTGCGATATAGGAAGCTGATTCTAGATTTAATTTTGGATTGGAGATGCTTAATGTGAGTCTGGAAGGAGTGTTCACAGTCTAACCAGACACCTAGGTATTTGTAGTTGTCCACGTATTCTAAGTCAGAGCCGTCCAGAGTAGTGATGCTGGACGGGCGGGCAGGTGCGGGCAGTGATCGATTGAATAGCATGCATTACTGACTTTTCTCTAGTCTAGTCAGTGGACTACAGTGGACTGTCACATACTACAGTGGTACCCACCTCTTTTATCCAGACTGTGTTGGAGGCTGTCCTCCCCCTTCCTCAGGCTGTCAGTGTGCTGGTTGTGGGTGTGTGTCCCCTGGCTGGGCCCAAACTCATCCAGGCCCTGGACTTTCCCATCAATCAGCTGGTTGTGGACCTGGTTGGGTGTGGAGGTGTGTGTGTGACCCATCTGATCGTCCTCATCACAGTCGTAGTCATCCAGGATGGGGGTCTCCCGGATGGGCATGCCGATGACAGAGCTGTGCTGTAGCTGGCGGGACCCCCGGAAGCTGTCCCTCCCCTGGGGTCCCAGCAGCACAGAGGGGATGTAGTGGATCTCATGGGTGGCCTCGGTGCTGGCGCTCTTCTGGGGGATACGCCGGCGCTTGCACCAGCGGTGACGGGTGTACAGCACTAGTGTGAAGAGGAGGATGAGGAGGAGGAGAGCGATCAGGCCTCCCTGGAAGAAAGAGGGAGAGAGAGTGAGACAGACAAACACATATACAAGCACACAGACACTTACACAAACAGCACTGACACCGAGCCAGGCAGTCGTTTTAACATGCCAGTGTTCTAGTCAGAGTGAGTCTGTCCCACAGCCCTAGGGTTTACACATGCCAATGCGATAAGGTTGTTAGCCTAACTCGCCCCATTTCCATCTCCAAGCCATTGCATTCCCCTCAAAGACTGCTCATGCAAATTCACCGTGACACATCCATTGCTCCATGGTTTCTACCATTTCATGCCATCACAGACACATCAAAGACTCTCTGGCAGCCAAGCTGAGAGTGAAAAGCACACTTAATCCATACACATACAGTCACTGTGTATGGGCCATAGACTAATAGAGCTGACATATTCCAAGATTAACTGACAATTCTTCACCGTAGTGGTCAATGGAAAAAACCCGGTGAGAATCTGAAAAATTGTGACGACCTTAAGGCCATCCATCCTCTATTGCAGTCAGACACCATTTTTCTTTACGCTACACCTGCCCGCCATTCTCTGTGCCTGCTGTATAATTCAGTGTATAAGAGCAGATAGGGTTATTCATCAAAACATTTAAAATTCTATCTTCATGAGTAAAAACAAACCACTCTCAAATTATAACTAATGCACTGCTGGGTGGCCATAAATCAAACCATGGAGAGGTGGGTAACTCCTAAGAGAGGAACGTCCTACCGACAATAGGAGAGCAGCTTCTGGGAAATACACTCCTCGCCTGAAACAAAGTCGCTCGGCAACAACAACAGATGAGAGAGCTACTGTTTCATAAAACTTACAGAACACCAGAGAAACATTTTGAACTTTTCAGAAATTATTTTAAAAAAAGGATTGTGTAGAGGTGGAATTGAGACTGGCAATGCAATATTTGAAACACAAAATAATAGACACAAACGTTAGTAAGCAAACGATGATCATAGCTGTAAAAGAAAATATAATTCAAATGTAAAATTAGTCTGGTAAGAAAAGTTAATCTTTTAGCACTCTCTTTCATTATAACAACAGCCATGTAAATTCACAATGTATCCATGAGGGAGATGTGGTTTTCATTCATCTTAAGACCCTACAAATCCCTGATGCTTTAGTCGGAAGTCACTCCACAGGGAGGAGAAAGACTGGGAGCCGGAGGATTCAAATCCCTCTCAATCTCTCTCTTTTTTTGTCAATGTCTTTCTCTCCCTCCCTTCATCACTCACTTTTGCTCTCCCTTCAGCTTTCTTTTCCTTGAGCCATCTGCCTTACATCTCTCCCTCTCTCTCTGGCCCCCTGCCCCTCTCCCTCCCTCCCTCCTCCCCCACAGATTACCACCTACTCATATGGTGTATTACTGGCCACAAACTCAGCACTCACGTTTGTTCAACGTCCTTTGGAATCAATTAAGAATAAATAAATTAACAAATGACAGAGCGTTAAAACCATCTGGCAGAATTGAACACGTAACCAAGTCGCTATATCAACACTAAGCCACAATGAATGTATCCTTTTTTTCCTCAGTGGCTATCATCGACATGCTGAAAGCCATTATCCATGTATTCTATAGAGAATAGGGATGAGTGGATCAAAATGATGTGTAGCATCAAAGTGTTGTACAACTGACATCAGATTGCCCATGCCATTATGCTCTGCTGAAGAGGCTTTGAAACTAAAGACAGCTCTTGCCAGTGAGTTTCATCTGAAGAACCACTATAGGTACCTTTTCAATCTACATCAACCACTGGATACTTTGGCAGTTTTGTAAATCATTCTTCCTCATCTGTTATTCCATTATAAAGCATAATAAGCCATGCCCCGGGGATAAACTTCAGGATAAAAACAACAACACACTAGGCCAACCCATTGTGCACCTGTTCAGTTCTGTAGCCACCATCTGGGCACAGGGGAAGCAGCTCCCTCCCTGGCAGGCACACTGAGAAACTAGAGAGCTGTAGTGCATTAATCTTCAGGAAACTCATGGAACTAATATTCCATCCACACTGTATGCAAATATCCGTACATCGGTCTACATACTAACGCATTCATTCATCACATGCACACACGCGTGCACATATGGTCTCACACACACACACACACACACACACACACACACACACACACACACACACACGCACACGCACACGCACACACACACGCACACACACAAACATATGCTCCCTTTCCGTGCCTGGAGGGAATGCAATGCCAATCCAGAGATGTATTTTATTCAGAGTGGAGACTGTGTATACCTCTCTAGTCAGAGAGGGTGTTAACAGTGCTGTATCACAACTAGTGGAGACTCTCAAAAGCCTGTATCTTGGTGAGTAAACCATTGTAGCCTATATGAGATGAAACCTCACTGGAGTGGACTTGAGGGCCAGCTTCACCCTCTCTTTCTCTTTCTCATTCCATCTCTTTCTCTATCTCCCTCATCCCCCTCTTCCACAGCATGGAGTTAAAGGGCCATGTGTCCAGGCAGCTTGCGATCTACTCTCCCCGTCCAACTGCAACTCCTAGAGCCAAGGGATGGAAGACTGACTCGGCTCACTTTTTTCTACACCCACATCCTTTCCCATCAGCCATAGCCATTCAGGAAGTGATGTCACCAGGAGAGTGGTTTCAAACAGGTAGTGTGGCCAGAGGAAGAGATGAGGGGAAAAGAGCAGCATGTGCTGGGAACTTAGAGCCTACAGTAGTTGAAGACCTGTCCCATGTGACCTTTTCAATACAGCTTGGTGAGTGAGAAGGACATAGTTATGAATTGTACATTTTGGTTCAGAAAAATGACTAATTAATTGAACCATAAAGTATACTATGCATGTGGTGAGTTAAGTGTACATTCAACCAAAACAGAGAAAGCTAATTGCAAAATAAACAAATAATTGACCACCCACATAAAAAATATATTCCAAGATAATTGAAAAATGTAATATAGAAAGTCCACAAACTGAGCCATGAAATCACCAGGGAAATTACATTGACCCTCGATGGCCCTACTTAATCATGAAATCTGATTAAACTCTGATTGAAAACTGAATGGAAAATCTCCATTGAGTTTTAACTGAAAATAACAGGACGACCTCTACATTCTGTTCCTCTCTGCAGTATGGCTACAGAAAGGCAGGCATATTGATTGGCTTTGTCTGAGTTCCATCTCTCAGTCCAATCACTGCCCATCCTTGAGCCCCCATCACCTCCCCATACTTCCCCCATGTTTCTCCATGCAGCCCTCCTTGGCCCTGACTCTGATCCCCGGGTAGGGGGAGAGATTTGTGGGTAGATTTGGCTGTCTCTGGCCCTCGCCCTCCTGAATTATAGCAGGGAATTAGTCCTGAGTTACTCCCTCGCCGCTAGCCCACCCTGCCTCCCCTCTTTCTAAGCCAAGCAGCTCTGGCTAGCCCTGGATCTCTGGGTGTCCTCATATGCAGAGGGATGCCCTGCATACATAGATCATCAAGATATACAGTATAGTGTTTTATTTATATTCGTTATGGGGGTTCTTCATGCAGGGAGAAATAGACCATGGGATGATAAGCAGATAGTTTTGTTCTATCCATGTCCTGTTGCTAAGGACATACTGTACTGTCAACTACCAAGTCGTCACAGAGATAATAATAAATCAGCAGACTTGTATTAGACACCATAGCTACATAACAGGCTGCTAGACCACATGCATCAGAGGTATAAAGCCAGTTATTATAAACTGGGAGGTTTGAGCCCTGAATGCTGATTGGCTGACAGCCATGGTATAGACTGTATACCATGGGTATGACAAAATATGTATTTTTACTGCTCTAATTACATTGGTAACCAGTTTATAATAGCAATACGGCACCTCAGGGGTCCGTGGTATATGGCCAATATACCACGGCTAAGGGCTGTATCCAGGCACGTTGCATCATGCGTAAGAACAGCCCTTAGCCGTGTTATATATACAACAAACCCCCTCGTGCCTTATTGCTTAATTATACAACTGATTTACTAGCTAATTGTTTGCAACAGTTGCAAAGCATAAATCATTTTTGTTCCCCAGTTCAATAAACATTTAATTTATCAATATTGAAAGGTAAACCGGAACTTGTGAGAAGGCATACAGAATTAATGTCATGTGTAAATTGAATACACTTTCTGTTTCAGCTGTTTGTTGTGTGTTGAATCTAACTTTGTACCTCAAATAAAATCAAAGTTTATTGGTCACGTACACAGTTTAGCAGATGTTATAGCGGGTGCAGCAAAAATGCTTATGTAACTTGCTCCTAACAATGCAGTAAAATGTCAAACAGGTACACAAATAATCAATTTAAAACAAAAAGAAACAAGAAATCAAGAAATGTCGGGATTGAATCCAAATAACAACCCAAATAGCACTGTAACAGTAATCAAATGCATTTTATACGTACAGTATCTACACCGGATTAATTTCAGATATCTTAGGAATGTACAGCAGTAGATATATTAGAATGAACTATGTAGAGAATCCAAAATGTATGCAACCTGATGCCAGTGCTGTGTGAATGTGGTCCATGGAGTGAATTGAAACAGGGTAGGGTGAGTCAGGGCATTAGAGTCTGATAGACCAGCTGACTCCTCACCTGTCAGGACATCTAACACAGCTCTCACTGACTGTTCACTTCAGATAGAGTCACCGACAAAGAGGAATGATGTCCAGGAAACAGAAACACTAGTATGACATGGTTTTATAGTAATAGATGTGATAACACCAAATTGGTTGAGCTGTTGATTGATAATGGAATATATTACTAGTTTAACTAGCTCGTCCTGCATTGCATATAATCAATGCGGTGCCTGTTAATTTATCATCGAATCACAGCCTACTTCGCCAAACGGGTGATGATTTAACAAACGCATACGTGAAAAAAGCACTGTCGTTGCACCAATGTACCTAACCATAAACATCAATGCCTTTCTTAAAATCAATAACAAGTATATTTTTTTAAACCTGCATATTTAGTTAAAAGAAATTAATGTTAGCAGGCAATATTAACTAGGGAAATTGTGTCACTTCTCTTGCGTTCTGTGCAAGCAGAGTCAGACATAACATTGAAGGTTGTGCAATGTAACAGCAATATTTAGACTTATGGATGCCACTCGTTTGATAAAATACGGAACGGTTCCGTATTTCACTGAAAGAATAAACGTTTTGTTTTCGAAATGATAGTTTCCAGATTTTACCATATTAATGACCTAAGGCTCGTATTTCTGTGTGTTTATTATATTATAATAAATCTATGATTTGATATTTGATAGAGCAGTCTGACTGAGCGGTGGTAGGCAGCAGCAGGCTCGTAAGCATTCATTCAAACAGCACTTTCCTGCGTTTGCCAGCAGCTCTTCGCAATGCTTGAAGCACAGCGCTGTTTATGACTTCAAGCCTATCAACTCCCGAGAATAGGCTGGCAATACTATAGTGCCTATAAGAACGTCCAATAGTCAAAGTTATATGAAATACACATGTATAAAGGGAAATAGTCCTATAATTCCTATAATAACTACAACCTAAAACTTCTTAACTGGGAATATTGAAGACTCATGTTAAAAGGAACCACCAGCTTTCATATCTTCTCATGTTCTGAGCAAGGAACTTAAACGTTAGCTTTTTACATGGCACATATTGCACTTTTACTTTCTTCTCCAACAGAGATTTTGCATAATTTAAACCAAATTGAAAACATTGACATTCAATCCAAGTACAATTTCCCTGTCTTAGGTCAGTTAGGATCACCACTACATTTTAAGAATGTAAAATATCAGAATAATAGTAGCGAGAATGATTTATTTCAGCTTTTATTTCTTTCATCACATTTCCAGTGGGTCAGAAGTTTACATACACTCAAATAGTATTTGGTAGCATTGCCTTTAAATTGTTTAACTTGGGTCAAACGTTTCGGGTAGCCTTTCACAAGCTTCACTCAATAAATTGGGTACATTTTGTCCCATTCCTCCTGACAGAGCTGGTATAACTGAGTCAGGTTTGTAGGCCTCCTTGCTCACACACGCTTTTTCAGTTCTGCCCACAACATTTCTATAGGATTGAGGTCATGGCTTTGTGATGCCCACTACACTAACTTGACTTTGTTGTCCTTAAGCCATTTTGTCACAACTTTGGAAGTATGCTTGGGGTCATTGTGCATTTGGAAGACCCATCTGTGACCAAGCTTTAACTTCCTGACTGATGTCTTGTCACGTCCGGACGAGTAAAAGGGATTATTTGTTATTGTAGTTTGGTCAGGGCGTGGCAGGGGGTGTTTGTTTTGTGTGTTTCGGGGGTTTTGGTGTATGTTCTATGTTTTCTATTTCTATGTGGGTTTTCTAGTTTTTCTATTTCTATGTTAGTTTTGGGAACAACCTCCAATTAGAAGCAGCTGGTTGTCGTTGCTTCTAATTGGAGGCCATATTTAAGTGGGTTTGTGGGTATTTTTTTTTTTTGTATAGTCCTTGTGTACTTACGGAACTGTTGGTTGACGTCGATTTATTTTGTTTAAGTGTTCACTTATAAATAAAAGAAGATGAGCATGATACCCGCTGCGCCTTGGTCCACTTTCTACGACGCACCTGACATGTCTTGAGATGTTGCTTCAATATATCCACATAAGTTTCCTTCCTCATGATGCCATCTATTTTGTGAAGTGCACCAGACCCTCCTGCAGCAAAGCACCCCAACAACATGATGCTGCCACCCCCGTGCTTCACAGTTGGGATGGTGTTCTTCAGCTTGCAAGCATCCCCCTTTTTCCTCCAAACATAATTATGGTCATTATGGCCAAACAGTTCTATTTTTGTTTCATCAGACCAGCATCTTCACAAGGTCCTTGCTGTTGTTCAGTACGTTCATCTCTAGGAGACAGAACATGTCTTCTTCCATAGCGGTATGACGGCTGCGTGGACCCTTGGTGTTTATACTTGCGTACTATTGTTTGTACAGATTAACGTGGTACCTTCAGGCATTTGGAAATTGCTCCAAAGGATGAACCAGACTTTTGGAGGCCAATTTTTTTTCTGAGGTCTTGGCTGATTTTTTTGTTGTTGTTGATTTTCTATGATGTCAAGCAAAGAGGCACTGAGTTTGAAGGTAGGCCTTGAAATACATCTACAGGTACACCTCCAATTGACTCAAATTATGTTAATTAGCCTATCAGAAGCTTCTAAAGCCATGAAATCATTTTCTGGAATTTTCCAAGCTGTTTAAAAGGCATGTAAATGTGTATGTAAACTTCTGACACACTGGAATTGTGATACAGTGAATTATAAGTGAAATAATCTGTCTGTAAACAATTGTTGGAAAAATGACTTGTGTCATGCACAAAGTAGATGTCCTAACGGACTTCCCAGATATATAGTTCGTTAACAAGAAATTTGTGGAGTGGATACAAACTAGTGTTACTGACTCCAACCTAAGTGTATGCAAACTTCCGACTTCAACTGTATATATATAAAAATCGACTGATTAACTGATAGGCTTTTTTTGGTCCCCCATTAAATCGGTATCGGTATCGGCGTTGAAAAATGATAATCGGCTGACCTCTACTGGATGTCTGTTGTGTCATTGTCCTTTTGAAAAACAAATGATAATCCTACTAAGCGCGAACGAGATGGGATGGTGTATCGCTGCAGAATGCTGTGGTAGCCATGCTGGTTAAGTGTGCCTTCAATTCTAAATAAATCACAGACAGTGTCACCAGCAAAGCACCCTCACACCATCACACCTCCTCCTCCATGGTGGGAACCACACATGCAGAGATCATCCGTTCACTTACTATGCATCTCTCAAAGACACGGAGGTTGGAACCAAAAATCTCACATTTGGTCTCATCAGACCAGAAGACAGATTTCCACCATTCTAATGTCCATTACTAGTGTATTTTGGCCCAAGCAAGTCTCTTCTTCTTATTGGTGTCCTTTATCTTTATTTTTCTTTATCTTCTGTATACCAACCCTACCTTGTCACAACATAACTGATTGGCTCAGACGCATTAAGAAGGAAAGAAATTCCACAAATTAACAGGGCACACTTGTTAGTTGAAATGCATTCCAGGTGACTACCTCATGAAGCTGGTTGAGAGAATGCCAAGATTGTGCAAAGCTGTCATCAAGGCAAAGGGTTGGCTATTATATTTGAAGAATCTCAAATATACACTGCTCAAAAAAATAAAGGGAACACTTAAACAACACATCCTAGATCTGAATGAAAGAAATAATCTTATTAAATAATTTTTTCTTTACATAGTTGAATGTGCTGACAACAAAATCACACAAAAATAATCAATGGAAATCCAATTTATCAACCCATGGAGGTCTGGATTTGGAGTCACACTCAAAATTAAAGTGGAAAACCACACTACAGGCTGATCAAACTTTGATGTAATGTCCTTAAAACAAGTCAAAATGAGGCTCAGTAGTGTGTGTGGCCTCCACGTGCCTGTATGACCTCCCTACAATGCCTGGGCATGCTCTTGATGAGGTAGCGGATGGTCTCCTGAGTTATCTCCTGCCAGACCTGGACTAAAGCATCCGCCAACTCCTGGACAGTCTGTGGTGCAACGTGGCATTGGTGGATGGAGCGAGACATGATGTCCCAGATGTGCTCAATTGGATTCAGGTCTGGGGAACGGGCGGTCCAGTCCATAGCATCAATGCCTTCCTCTTGCAGGAACTGCTGACACACTCCAGCCACATGAGGTCTAGCATTGTCTTGCATTAGGAGGAACCCAGGGCCAACCGCACCAGCATATGGTCTCACAAGGGGTCTGAGGATCTCATCTCGGTACCTAATGTCAGTCAGGCTACCTCTGGCGAGCACATGGAGGGCTGTGCGGCCCCCCAAAGAAATGCCGCCTCACACCATGACTGACCCACCGCCAAACCGGTCATGCTGGAGGATGTTGCAGGCAGCAGAACGTTCTTCACAGCGTCTCCAGACTCTGTCACGTCTGTCACGTGCTCAGTGTGAACCTGCTTTCATCTGTGAAGAGCACAGGGCGCCAGTGGCGAATTTGCCAATCTTGGTGTTCTCTGGCAAATGCCAAACGTCCTGCACGGTGTTGGGCTGTAAGCACAACCCCCACCTGTGGATGTCGGGCCCTCATACCACCCTCATGGAGTCTGTTTCTGACCGTTTGAGAAGACACATGCACATTTGTGGCCTGCTCGAGGTTATTTTGCAGGGCTCTGGCAGTGCTCCTCCTGCTCCTCCTTGCACAAAGGTGGAGGTAGCAGTCCTGCTGCTGGGTTGTTGCCCTCCTACGGCCTCCTCCACGTCTCCTGATGTACTGGCCTGTCTCCTGGTAGCGCCTCCATGCTCTGGACACTACGCTGACAGACACAGCAAACCTTCTTGCCACAGCTCGCATTGATGTGCCATCCTGGATGAGCTGCACTACCTGAGCCACTTGTGTGGGTCTCATGCTACCACTAGAGTGAAAGCACTGCCAGGAACTGAGAAGTGGTCTGTGGTCCACCTGCAGAACCACTCCTTTATTGGGGGTGTCTTGCTAATTGCCTATAGTTTCCACCTGTTGTCTATTCTATTTGCACAACAGCATGTGACATTTATTGTCAATCAGTGTTGCTTCCTAAGTGGACAGTTTGATTTCACAGAAGTGTGATTGACTTGGAGTTACATTGTGTTGTTTAAGTGTTCCCTTTATTTTTTTGAGCAGTATATTTATGTGTTTAACACTTTTTTGGTTACTACATGATCTCATGTGTGTTATTTCATAGTTTTGATGTCTTCCACAAGGAATACTTTTGACAATTTCCACCGATAATTTTTACCTTGTATCTGCACTGTTCTTCAAGTCAATGTGTTTTTGCAAAATGTTCAGTGGACATTTTTTAAAGTAGTCTGTTTGATTTAACTTAACAATCATTGTTTTTTGTTTGACATACATTTTAAAGTGAATAATTTGTTTTACCATGGAATTGCCGTAAGGTTAAAATGTGACCCGTTTCAAGAAGCTAGGCATATGTCCTACGTCACTACCTCACAGGAGTGGCATTTGAACGTAAATGCATTTTTTATTTTATTTATCAAAATAAATTTTTTGGACAGAAATGCCTTCTGGAACATGTGAACTGTAATGTACCATAATAACAAATGTGAATGCTAGCTGTAAATATGAATACAAATGTTAAATTACTAGCCTAATTGGTTTAGCCATGGAAAAAGTCAGGAGCCTTCCCGCTAGCCCATGATTGGCTGAGATAATGGATAGGCTGGATATGCCGAGAGATGGGTTCGGATTGGTCTGCCATGTAACATGCTTCTGTCTATAACGTGAGCTGTTCAGTATGTGTAGATAATCCTTGCTACCGCAGCTTTAAAAAAAAGATATCATGGACAACTGCAACTGCTCAACATTGCTGCCCTGAATTTAACAGGCGCTATCGACAAAGATCAGCGGGAAACAGTTATGATGGACTACTTTCTGGAGGAGGATTGTGCAATACTGACTCTCTCTGACTCTAAAAATGAATCAGACGATGAGGAAATCCCTCATTTAGGTCAAAACATTTTCATTGACCCAGACATTGTAGAGTCTTCTGATGACAGTGATGGGGAAGAAACGGCGATAAACAATGTTGTTGTCACAGAAGAAGTTGATAGAGTTTTGAAATTAGTGGAATGCCAGTGGAAGCAGAGTAAGATAGCTAAGGAGATGGAGAAAATTCAGGCATTTGAATGCAAATGCAGAGGGAGTCAAAAAGAGAACACAGAAGGCTGTTGTATAACACCTGTCTCCGGATTACATCTTCAAACTAAGGGCAAACATGGCATTCGTGACAGAGAGAGAGAAGCGTTCATCCATGTATACGGGTAAGAGTCGAGCTACATTTTTTAAATATTATTTGCATCTCAGAAATCCATTTGCATTACTAGTTATAGCCTAATGTTAGCTAGCTTACTAACATTGAACCTAGTTCAATAGCTTTAGCTACCTGCAGATTCATGCATGGTGGCTAGCTATGACAATCAGTTTGTATTGCTAGCAGTATGGATTGGGATTATCGTTCATTATTTAGCTCACTCTGTTTAGCACATGGCCTCACATCCTTAAAGAGATGGTTGGGGCTAAGGTTTAAGAGTGTGAACAATGCTGAATGGGTGTCAACAAAGAAGAGCTTTCCAGTATATGTACCAAAACATTCAAGGGCTATTTTCTCAAAAGTGGGGTTACACGTTTTATCAACTTTCAAAGCAGAATTATCCTTAACTACAGTGTATGATGCAAAATGTTTTGCTACATAAGACCGAATCGAGGTGATGGTCACAAATGTCCAAGGTACGAGACAAGATCACAACAGCTATGAGTCATCCATGTTAGTATGTTTACACAACTTTTGACTCAGGTAACTTTTTTCATTATACATAATTGAAGATCCTGACCAATTTTTGTATGTTTAGAAACAAACAATTACAACATTCAGAGTGGCGCAGTCATATATGTCCATTAGCTTAATTTGAAAGTAATCATAATGCATATCTGACTGAAAAAACAATTGAATCTCCATTTGTTATTCCTGCGACAGACTGGGGAAGGAACATTACGCATTTAATATTCATAGAAAATGTGAAAGAAAGATTGTTTAGATAATATCTCTCTCTCTCTCTCTCTCTCTCTCTCTCAGCTAGGGTATTTTTCTCCCTTTAATGACCTCCCATGATGCTCACTGTTTGCATGGTAACCAAATATAATTGCCTGATGATCATGCATCGCTGCCTGCACATTACTGTGGCAAATTAGTGTGTCTATTCACAACCTAATGCCTTTCCCCTTCTCTTCTTCTTTTCTTCCAAAGATACATGATACACTACATATACAAAAGTATGTGGACACCCCTTCAAATTAGTGGATGCGGCTATTTCTACCACACCAGTTGCTGATTTTCAACATGAAACCATCATAGGATACCAGCTTTCCAACAAGCCAGTTTGTCAAATTTCTGCCCTGCTAGAGATACCTTGGTCAACTGTAAGTGCTGTTATTGTGAAGTGGAAATGTCTAGAAGCAACAACGGCTCAGCTGCGAAGTGATAGGCCACACAAGCTCACAGAACAGAACCGCAGAGTGCTGAAGCGTGTTGCTTGTAAAAATCTTCTGTCCTCGGTTGCAACACTCACTACCGAGTTCCAAACTGCCTCAGCACAAGAACTGTTCGTCGGGAGCTTCATGAAATGGGTTTCCATGGCCGAGCAGCCACACACAAGCCTAAGATCACCATGTGCAATGCCAAGCGTAGGCTGGAGTGGTGTAAAGCTTGCCACCATTGGACTCTGTAGCAGTGGAAACATGTTCTTTGGAGTGATGAATCACGCTTCACCATCTGGCAGTCCGACGGATGAATCTGGGTTTGGCGGACGCCAGGAGAACGCTACATGCACCAATGCATAGTGCCAACTGTAAAGTTTGGTGTAGGAAAAATAATGGTCTGGGGATGTTTTTCATGGTTCGGGCTAGGCCCCTAAGGTCCAGTGAAAGGAAATCTTAATGCTATAGCATACAATGACATTATAGACGTTTCTGTGGCAGGTTCATACAGAAATGTTTTGTCGAGATCGGTTTGGAAGAACTTGACTGGCCTGCACAGAGCCCTGACCTCAACCCTATCGAACACCTTTGGGGATGAATTGAAATGCCGACTGCGAGCCAGGCCTAATTGCCCGACCTCCCTAATGCTCTTCTGGCTGAATGGAAGCAAGTCACGCAGTAATGTTCCAACAGCTAATGGGAAGCCTTCCCAGAAGAATGGAGGCTGTTATAGCAGTAAATGGGGGACCAACTCCATGTTAATGCCCATGATTTTGGAATGAGATGTTCAACGAGCAGGTGTCCACATGCGTTTGGTAATGTTGTGTGTCTTAGAGTTGAAGCAGTGCGAGCCAGCTGCAAACAGACGTGCCCTTTTCTGTGACATTTGGAATAAATAAATGTGATTAGGAAGCTAATGCCAATATTTGCAGCCGTGGCACAAGGGGGTAATACAGATTGCAACTGCTGTTGATAACCAGGCAGTAAAAGGACCAGAACCATGGTGCCCTAGAGGTGGCCCTTATTAGGAAAGAGAAGGGATCGGGGACTGTGGGAGAAGACAGTATGGATTTCACTCTTACAACAGTTGCTGACAGTGTTATTTGCTGACAACATTTTGGTTCATGCTCAGATAATGAGTGGTCAAATGGGATACACTACTGTGACATTCCACATTTCGGTATTCTTGTGAGGCCACCAAAGAAACTAACATCAAAATTGTCATTGCTGTTAAGAAGAGAACTACTGGGTGTGAAAACTTACTTGAGCATAAAACACTTTGTCACTCAGCTACAAAAATGTAAGTGAGTTCAGTGACCTTGCCAATGGAGAGAGTTTAACATAAAAAATAGTATGTTTTTTTTCTTGAGAATGTTTGTGTCTGCGTGCATGTGCATATGTCTGTGTGTCTACTAACGGCAGCTGCGAGCTCAGCCCTTGGTATATTCCCTGTCCTTTTTGTTGAAAAGAGGCCTTTATATGTATTTGCAGCTGTCGGCCAAGTGTTGCTGGAACAGCTTGCCAGAGTAGACCTGTCAGGGAACGCTGGCACCTGAAGGGGGATCTTTGTCCATTCACAGCAGATGCTATCAAAATCTCTCTCTCCCTCTCCCTCATAATATTATGATTAATGACAGTAAGGTTACACAACTCGGTGACCAAGAGCCTTGTGGTTCATATAATGTAATTTGTGGACATAAACCTGAAAAAACATGATCGAACAGTAACTGGTAAAAACCTGTCCATTGACAATAATGTACGGTAGCAGCCACATCTGCTATCATTAGTGTTTAGGGAGAAAAACAATTGTCTGGGAAACATTAACGGGAGATTCTGTAAAGATTTTAATCACTGCAGCTTCACAAAGCCATTAAAAACCATGCTGATAGGAATTAATCAAAAGATATAAAACTATTCCAAAGGAGAGAAAAGTCGGTGCCAAGACGGCGTAGACGGCGGGATGGATATACAGCGTTATCTTAGGGTTTTGAGAGGTTAATGAGATATGAAGACAGGCTCGGACTGTTTTCTCAGCGCTAAACATCCAGAAAGGGATCCATTGAATAAAAAAAATCCCAACAGAACAGAGAAATACATACTAATTTGTAATCAGTCAGGCCAATCATCGGCACACTTGCAAACAATTCATGTCTCCCTCAATATCATTGGATTGTCTCGCAAATATGGTGCCACTGTTAGTAGCACCTGGGGCAGCACACTTTGCACTGTATTCATGGACGCAATGGAAGCCAATGAAGGCCAGACTAAATACATCTACTAGGCTGATATACAGTATAGCCTGTTGGTACTAAATAGGTAACAAGTTAATAACATTGGTAAATCACAGTTCCTTCAGAAAAGTGCCACACATAAGTAGGTGAGGGGGAAAAACATGAATATTACTTCATGTAGGCAGTTATACTGTAAGTGCATATGAAGCCATGTCTGTGTATAATAGCTCTTTCACTTTACCTATCACTTAAGCTCTTTTCATAATACTGAACCAAGCTGAGCTGGTACTGCTGACCTGGTACTGCATCCACCTTAATGGAACTGTGCTGGAAATAATGATACTAAATATATATATATATATATATATATCTGAGCCAGTCCAATACAGTTTGGGTTTGCACTATAGTGCAAAAAGGGTAAAATACTGTCCATGGTAAGATGAACAACCAGGTTTTGGGTGACCTCCACATAATCCATCCAACATTGCCCGGTTGAGCCTGGTTGAGTACATAGAATAGACTAGAAATCAGAGTACGTAGAATAGACTAGAAATCACTTCAGAGCTTTCTCAAGCTAAAATCGCTCATGCATTAAGTGGGGAATATACACAGAGTATATTAAACATTACGAACACCTTCCTAAACCTTCCTAATATTGAGTCACCGCCTTTTGCCCTCAGAACAGCCTCAATTCGTCGGGGCTTGTACTCTACAAGGGGCTGAAAGCGTTCCACAGGGATGCTGGCCCATGTTGATTCCAATTCTTCCCACAGTTGTGTCAAGTTGGCTGGATGTCCTTTGGGTAGTGGACCATTCTTGATACACAAAGGAAACTGTTGACCATGAAAAACACAACAGCTTTGCAGTTCTTGAAACAAACCAGTATGCCTGGCACCTACTACCATACCCCGTTCATAGGCACTTAAATATTTTGTCCCCTTCCTCTACACTGATTGAAGTAGATTTAACAAGTGACATCAATAAGGGATCATAGCTTTCACCTGGATATACCTGGCAGTCTATGTCATGGAAAGAGCAGGTGTTCTTAATATTTTGTACAGGAAGATAATTGATGCATTGTTAGGGGCTGGTAGACTGACTTTTCAAGGTTAATGTTAATTAAATTAATTCTGGTTTCTCTGAGGGAGATACTGCAGGTGTTGTAAGGGTTGTATCCAATAGTCTTTTGCTGCTATGTCTCTGGCCTTTGTGTCATGATGAAAAGCCAGGCTGAAAATGCAAAGTAGGATGCTGTATTTATTCATGGCCCTTTAGTGCAGAACTAATTATATTTACACTGATAACAACGTGTGTACACACACCTAAAGGAGCTGGAGACAAGCATGTACACATACAGTACATGCATGTGCATGTACACTTGCTCAAACACACACACGCACTCTCTTTTGCATATCTTTTTATCTCATCTCTCTTTAGACATTGTGACATGAAATAGCACACCCGATTAACCCCATATCCATTGTAGAGGGATTCAACATAAATCAAATGACTTTTACCATGGTTATCAGATCTGCAATTTGGGTGTCAGACATTCACCAAGCAGAATATTTAATTTGGTTCAGGCATACACTTCAAGCATAGACATACACTTAGGTTGGAGTCATTAAAACTTGTTTAACAAACTATAGTTTTGGAAAGTCGGTTAGGACATCTACTTTGTGCATGACACAAGTATTTTTTCCAACAATTGTTTACAGACAGATTAATTCACTTATAATTCACTGTATCACAATTCCAGTGAGTCAGAAGTTCACATACACTAAGTTGACTGTGCTTTAAACAGCTTGGAAAATTCCAGAAAGTTATGTCATGGCTTTAGAAGCTTCTGATAGGGTAATTGACATCATTTGAGTCAATAGGAGGTGTACCTGTGGATGTATTTCAAGGCCTACCTTCAAACTCAGTGCCTCTTTGCTTGACATCATGGGGAAATCAGCCAAGACCTCAGAAGAAAATGGTAGACATCCACAAGTCTGGTTCATCCTTGGGAGCAATTCCCAAACGCCTGAAGGTACCACGTTCATCTGTACAAACAATAGTACGCAAGTATAAACACCATGGGACCATGCAGCCGTCATACTGCTCAGGAAGGAGACGCGTTCTGTCTCCTAGAGATGAACGTACGTTGGTGCGAAAAGTGCAAATCAATCCCAGAACAACAGCAAAGGACCTTGTAAAGATGCTGGAGGAAACAGGTACAAAAGTATCTATATCCACAGTAAAACGAGTCCTATATCGACATAACCTGAATGGCCGCTCAGCAAGGAAGAAGCCATTGCTCCAAAATTGCCATAAAAAATCCAGAATATGGTTTGCAACTCCACATGGGGACAAAGATGGTACTTTTTGGAGAAATGTCCTATGGTCTGATGAAACAAAAATCGAACTGTTTGGCCATAATGACCATCGTTACGTTTGGAGGAAAAATGGGAAGGATTGCAAGCCGAAGAATACCATCCCAACCGTGAAGCACGAGGGTGGGAGCATCATGTTGTGGGGGTGTTTTGCTGCAGGAGGGACTGGTGTACTTAACAAAATAGATGGCATCATGAGGAAGGAAACTTATGTGGATATATTGAAGCAACATCTTAAGATATCAGTCAGGAAGTTAAAGCTTGGTTGTAAATGGGTCTTCCAAATGGACAATGACCCCAAGCATACTTCCAAAGTTGTGGCAAAATGGCTTAAGGACAACAAAGTCAAGGTATTGGAGTGGCCATCACAAAGCCCTGACCTCAATCCTATAGAAATTTTGTGGGCAGAACTCGCGACGCGAGCATTGTAGTCAGGGTATCAGGTGTACGTAAACTTCCGACTTCAACTGTAAGCCCTGCATTGCTGATGCTATGTATTGGCCATTGAGAGGCTTTGAAGCCATAGGTCGGAATTATTGGTACTCCCCAGTAGGAGCAGTCCTCCATAGGAATGAGTGGAATTCTACAGTATTTCAATGAAATGTTTCACGGACTAAATTACATGCATTTAAGTATTTTGTTATTGCAGTGTGGACAGTAATATTAGTCATTTCAAAAAAAGTATATATTTTTGTTTATATCACATAATATAATTAAAAAGTATGCATTATGGTGTCTGTGATAGAATAAATGTGGCAAAAATGGTGGGGGAGTGCCAAAATGTAGGCACGGTGGCTTCAACACAGTGCCCCCTACCAGTGATCTAGTGCATTTCGTACATTGTTGGTTCAGGAAGGTGTAATGAGGTGGATGCCCCAAAATTAGCTCACTTTCATGTCTTTTAACTCAATTGTTTTAAGATAATTGAGCTGCCGCCTGACAGTATTCTAAATCCCAACCCAGTGCAGTGACTGGCATCTGTTTGTTATGATATTGTGTTCATGTTGATTGCGGTGTCATAAAGGACATAAAGGGAGTAATCAGCTTTCTTATTAACACAGCGTTTCATGTCCTGACCGAATTAGTACTACCCACAGATAGCTGAGGATGTAGTCATATTGCCAATTGTTGCCTTGTCTTCAAGGCCTTGTTCACTGGGGAGATAAACACAGTGCCAAGTATCATTCTCTTTGCTGTTCTTTGTGCTGTGCTGGGGGTTACAATTGAGTGACATTCTATAGCTCCTTCATTACTTACCGCTGGTGTACTGGGAGAATGTGGGAGTGTATACTGCCCTCCACATATCTTCTGTCCCTGTGATCAATGAGTTGACTGGTCACTTTGGCACATTTTAATCTGTGGAGAGGTTGGGATGGGATTGCCTCTGTCTAAGGACAGAGCAGGACTGTAAATGATTTGCTGGTGAACGGGAAGGAAGTGGAGGAGAGAGGGGCTTACTGAGTGCCACCGTGCAGGAGATTCAAATGTGGCCAAAGGAGGAATTTATGACATTCATCAATGAGCCATTGGAAGGGAGTGGTCAGTGTGATAATGGCTTTGAACCAACATAGCTTCCATGGAGAAATATAGTGTTGAGACTTCTGCTTTTGTTACAGGTTTTGTTGGGTTATTTTGTGGAAATTGATTTAAAAGGGACATATGGAAGCATATCACATACTATAGTGTTTTAAAATCCCATATGGTTCCCCAAACAGGGTTAATTAAAAGTAGAGAGCCCCCATGTGAACCCCCAGGGAACTATGATGTGTATATGATGTGTATATGCTGGAATACAGTACATATTCATAATCTGTGATTCTGTAGGCCTATCAGTTGGAAGTGAAATGCTATAAAGTATGTTGACAGATCCACTGAAGGTTGCAGCTTCCTCAGATGAATTTTGGGACATTGCTGTGCTCCAAACACATACACACTCATAAGTGTGCATGCACACACACACACTGCCACCAGCATATAGGCCACAAATCACAGCTAGTTCCATGTCAGTGTGTGATTCACAATATCTCACAGCTTCATTGAACCTTAAGCTCTCCTCTCCCTACTTAAACACAGCCTTCTCCCCAAGGGGGGTGTACAGTAAGACCTACGTCACATCACACATTCACATGGATTCATAGGGAGAGACTGCACTTGACTGCTCTCTCACCTGTCTCCATGTACCTCTACTGAAGATCATCACATCTATCGTTAGGCTGAGCGCCTCAATACGCTTCACTGTTAACCCACCCCCGCTCAATAATCCTCTCGCTCAAGCTCCAGTCCTGTCTTTGTATTCCTGAACTCCTGGTCTCCATCGGTAACCGTTACCCAGGCAACAGATCAGACGGAGGGAAGGTGAGCGGTGAGGCAGAAGGAAGGAGAAAAACAAATTCCAAACCAGGACATGGTTTTCCCAAGACAATGCAACCATGGTACACCGGTTCAATGGCACAATGGTATGGCAATGAACACTGCTTTATGTGAGCTACATGGCATTTTAGAAACTAATTCAGTTTTGGCCATGAATCCAGCTGCACCACAATGGCACCATTCTCCTCAGTGGTGGTGGCGGTGGTGTGTTTGTGTGTGTGCATGTGTTTGTGTGTACTTGTGTGTGTGCGAGTGAGTGGAAGAAGAAATGCCTTTCATAGAGCCTTTAAGACTTGCCAGCCAGATGATCACACAAGTTGTAGCTACTCATTCAATACCAGACTGGGCTGAGTGGAGCCTGGAATCAACACTGTGCTCACAAGCCTAGGTTTAGAAGAAGGAAGCTGAGCCACACAAGATGCCTTAACATAAAATCCCTGAAGCAATTACCAGCAGACAAAAAAATTATCACTAAAAACATAGATCACTCAAGAAGAAATATTAGACACTTAAAACATTCAGGCGGAGAAAAGCAGGAATGGATGGCTTTCCCATAGAATTAGATTCAATATTTTGAGACGAAGTAGCGCCCCTATTTACACAAATGACAACACACGTCGCGCAATTCAGTACTTCCTGGTTCCATGTATCAAAGTTATTTCAGTTATATTAAAACCAGGAAAATCTGGAGAGTCCCCTGGTGATTACAGATCTATAAGTTTAATAAATTGTGACAATAAAATGATAACAAAGCTCATAAGCAATAGAATGGAAAAAGTGTAACCATACTTTATACATATCAATTAAACAGGGTTTAGTAAAAATAGACACTTACAAACAAATACAAAGGCATGTTTCAGTTTAATACAATAAGCAAAATAGCTAGATATAGATTCATCAATAATGCTGTTGATGCTGAAAAAGATTTTGACTGTCTTGAATGGCCTTTTCGATTCAAAACATTGGATGCTTTCAACTTTCCAGCAGAAATAATACATTTAATAGACATTTTATATAAATGTCCTAAAGCAAAAAATACAGACAAATAATACATGATCTGATGAAATAGCTTTAGAAAGGGGCAAGGATGTCCCATCACCCCCCTCCGGTTTGCACTGGCAATTGAACCGCTTGCAGTAAGAATTAGACAGGACCCAAACGTAACAGGTATCAGTATTGGTAAACATGAATATAAACTAAACTTATTTGCAGGCTTATTTGATCTCCTGATATACCTGACCAATATTGAAAACTCAATGCCCCCTTTGCTAAAAAATCTTTTACATAATACTTTAAAATCTCAGGATATGAAAAAAATATAATAATGGCAATAGGAAAAATATCTCACGATCTACAGAAACCCTTTAAGTGGACCACAAAAAATATGAAATACTTAGTATGCTTAATAAGGTGACAACAAACAACACATATATAAATATCTCTTTATTCCATTACTCAAAAATATTAAAGCAGATCTAATTAAATGGAATAATCTTCCCATAAATCCTACAGGATGAATAAACCTCTTCAGAATGGCATGGCTTTCTAAAGTTTTTGTATTTATTTTCTGTAATACCAATTACCACACCGAAGAAAAAAAAAAAAAAAAGTAGACTTGTTTATAACAGACTTCACAAGGGCAAATAAAATTAATACAATAAAAACCTTCCAGACTTGGAATTGCATCAACTCGATACCCAAGTTTTTTTATTTACTTAAAAAAAATAGGGAGTAGATCAGCTTTAATACTGCAGATAGATTGTAGCTTCCATCAATGAAATTGTCTGAATAATTTCCAATCCCAAGGATTTTACTTGCACTAAAGAGAAACAATGGGTACATATTGAATGCATGCTCATCCCCAGAATATTTTTATGTTTCTATTTTCAAAGGACAAAGCTTAGAACATGAATAGCTTAATAGTTAAGAACACTATAACAATATGGAAAAAAATGAAACATATTTCTACAATAACCAATATCACTCCCTAAAAACACAATCTTATGGAACAATTCTTGGATAGCTTTTCAGAATTCACAGATAAATTGGTCCACATGGAAAACTAAAGGCATAGAAACCGTAAAGGACTTGATAATAGGAAATACATTTATTTCCATGACCGCTTTAAAAATATATTTTGGATTGACAAGTGTCAATATTTTCAAATACATGCAATTAAACGTCTTATATCACAAAATGTTGATTTGAAATCTTTTGGACATCAGAGCAATCTTGAGGGAATCCAATTTCAATAAGAAAAGGATATTCATATGTTAGGTAAGCTACACAAAATCTTGCAAAGAGCAAATCCAACTCAAAATCACTTCGAAAAAAATGTAAACTATTGGAACCAAGATTTAAAAATAACTGATGCTGGCACAAGATGGAGGGAATGTTGGAACATAATTTATGAGATTACATTTAACGAAAATGTATGCTTAATCCAGTATAAATTAATGTATAGAATTTATTATACGAGAGACACAATTCACAATTCTACAGCACAACCCGTCTGAAGTGTAAAACTAATCAATAATCCATGCCTTTTGGGAATGTTATGAAGTACAAAGGTTATAGGCGGAGTTAGGAAGTTGGCTATCAGAAGTATTACAATGTAAATTAACTTTTAATCCATCTGTCTGCATATTTCAAGACATGGCATATGAGGGTGCAATGAGATACCCGATGGGTTGGATGATACTTTTCTCGTCAATCATCTTCAAAAAACATATGCCTAAAACTGGAAATCAACCAATCCTCCATCGTTAACGCAACGGAAAGGTCAAATGCTTTATTATCAAAATATTAATAGTGCGTGGGCTACGGAGAGAAACAAAATGGTGCAGTTTGAGGCCATGTGGCGGAGGGTGATGCGGGCGCTGAAGATGGGGGGTTGTGCTAGTGGGTCTGGGCAGGTGTAGTTGATGTTTGTATGATGTTGTCATTTGTATGTGTATGTTTTGTATTGTTTATAAAGTCTAAAATTAAATCCCCAAATTGTAAATTGTAAGATATCTTAACATTTAGGACATAAACATATGCATCCCTATAGTATCCAGCCACTACATTAGCCTACTGTGTGTAGCCATCGTAATTGTAAAAGCAGTAGAAATTCCTAAACTACAATGCACAGCAGAACCATAGCACACGCACACACACACACACACACACACACACACACACACACACACACACACACACACACAACCCCATCATATTCTGTTGACGTTAGCCACAGTGCAGGAAGGCTTCATATGTAAAAACTGTCAAGCCTCAGTATTGAATTCTGATTGGGAAATATGAGAGAGAGAGAGCATCAATCAAAGTGCTCTGAGGTATTACCAAAGCACATCCAGAAGGATGCAGCATTTGTGATGCTTCTATAGGCTTTGAACAGTCTCAGCATAATGCACCAAAGCAATGACTTATCCAGACAAAACTATGAGCTATCCATACAAAACTATGAGCCAATACTTAGGAGAGATATGAGGCATTTAAAATGCAAGTATGAGGGATTTCAAGTTGTTCTCAACTTGATGCAATGTCCCATTAGACAGTATAGCCATAATTGCTGGAAGGAAACTCTACCAGCAGTGAATTCATTGGCATTGGAATTTACTTGCTTTCCTCCTGCTGAGTTCTATCTGTTTTCATGAAGCTCTAGGATAGAAAAGAATAATTCTGTGCAGATCTACAGTGCAATCAAGTTAGGTCTGATGGGCTGGTCTGGAGCTTGGAGATGATGCTCCTTGTGCTGAAAGGGAGAAGACAGGGCTATTCCTTTGACTCCACTCTCTTTCTCTCTCTTCAATTTCTTCCCGCCATCAGTCTATCCTACGTGTTCTCTCTCCTACTTGTATTTCGTATCTCTATTCCACATCTTCTCTCGCTCTCTGCTGTCCCTCACATGATAGACCTCTTCGCCACAGTTTGCAGCAGCCCACACTTCACTGAAGCACTCCACAGTCTTCCACCCACTCTCTCAACGCCCCTACTCTCCAACTATTGATTCCTTCCATTCTTTATACAGGTGGCAGCCATAAGCCAGTCAGCAGGGTTCCCTGAGACTTATAGCAGTCTGCTCCTATTCTCCCTAAAGGACATGTAAAGCTATCTATATATCCTCTATAACCACAGCCTTCACATTGTAAATCCACTCCTATAACACACATCTCCCATGTTGTCCTTCTATAAGTGTCTCTTACAACAATAAAGTGCTGTTATATAGGCGTACGCTAAGTACAGTTAAAATATGTGTGTGAGGAATGACTAGTAATGAAACACCCTATTTAGGCCTAGCTAAGTGTCTGTAGGCCAAAGGTTTAAATGCTAGCGAGTATGGGATCTGACAGTCTACAACAGATGCATGTGTATCTGATAACAGTGGATATTAAAATTTTCCCGCATCAAGTCCCGCTTAAATCGAACATTAATACTTCATCCCCCACAATGATTAGGTGTAAATCCAGTAAAATATTAATTTGCCCCATACACACGTCTAATATATAAGCTCTTTATTTAGATATCCACACAAGCCCTCGCTGGAGAGTGCAGGCAGAGAGGGAGGAAAATAATCTGTTGTGCTTTAAAGGAGGTCAATTAAAAATAACACAGTGGGCCACAGGGGGCTGTTCTCCAAAAGCACCTTAAGCCTTGTGCAAAGTTAATAACTCATGATGAGAAAACTCTGGCTTTGAACTGAGAATACAAATAGCACAGAAGACAAAGTGAAAGGCTTTCACAAAGTTAAAAGTTAATAAAATGAAAGGCGATGTGCATAAAAGGGGGTGGGGGGGTTCTCAGCTTACAAGTACCCGCTAGAGAACACTGTCTGGCGTTCCCCTTAGCCCACACATCAGATTCATCTACAGTGTTGCAGTCAACCTAAATAAATACCATCGTAAAAATGTTTTTGACTCACTGAATGTGGTCATGTTTTAAGAATATTTTGTTTATTTGTATATTTTGAAGTACATAAAATGCTTGTATGAATATGTTTTGTATTATTCTACAAAGGCCTACTGCAACACATATTTTAGTTTTTCTTGCAATGAAAACACTACAATGTGATACATTTTATTAGTAATAGCCAGTAATACAGTCCAGTAAGAGCTTATTTTGACAAAGTAAAACAAAATAATATCAAGCCGCAAGGTGCGCGGTCATATTATTTTCCGGAAACATAAGCACTAATGCTTGGTAACACATGTAAATAATAAATTGCATAAAGAAATATTTGTCGAATGTATCCCTGAAAAGATAGAACAAGAGTAATTTATTGATTGTACGGGACCCTGTATTGTGCCCTTACCCGTGCCTTTACACATGAATCCATCTCCCCTTCTCTATTATGCTCCTGATTTCACAGTCAGCACACAGCTTCAGTGGTTTGTCTGACCAAGACCCAAAAAGAAATTGGTTCCACTCTACAGAGATTTCATGGGCCTTGTTCCGTGTGCACCTGCCGAGCTGGCACTGTTTCTTATTTTCTCTCCTGGGTGTGAGCTATAGCGTGCGTGGAAAATTATGTTTTAGCTGCCTTCCCTTTCTCAATTAGGCCTGTTCTGTTTTTTATTCGGTGAGGCTCGGGCAACTGAGGCTCAAAGTCGACATCAGAATCAGAAGAAGACTCTTGATCAGCATGGTCGACTTCAGGCTCAATATCTCATCCTTCATCCGACTCCAGCTCCTCCAAATTCTGTAACATCTGCAACGCTGTCAGAGCGTCCATTCGTTTGGTTCGGCTTGCCACTATGAACTATACATGCTGTACGTTGAACTTAATGTATGATTTGAATCTTGCCTAGAGGAGATTCATTTCCAGCCTTTCAGAATAAAATAATTAGATAGCCCACAATGGCCACTATTCTTCAACATCATTACACTATTGTTCTAAATTCAATCAACCTCTTCATCCTCCTTCAGATCATTCAAATTAAATCACCCTCTTCCTAACATCAAGACAGCAACAGCCCTTGAAGTGTCTCCACAGCACCTGGACATGTGTTGGAGGCACTGCTGTGAGCTTGGACAGGGGAGGGAGCAGACAAAATGCATGGGAACCTTGCCAGGGCCTCATAACGGAGAGCCCCTGGTACTATTACAACTATTACTCGGTACCCAGAGCACTAGGCCCTGCAGGATCTCCTGTCCTTCCCACATATGGTGATGCTCGCTGGGTGGAGAAAGAGAGCACTGGCTGGAGGCAGACAGCTCCTCGTGTCCTCATTGCAGGCTAATTTGGGATAATTAGGCAGTTACAGCTGTCCCACTGGTACCTGTGGCCTCATATCTACAGTATTCATATGTAGAGGATACAGTGTATAGAGGGGGGAAGACAGCTATGGGGATACTGTGGAATAAACAACGAGTAGGGTGTACGATGAATGGCATTGATTTCAATGAGAGTGCATATATATATATATATATATATATATATATATATATATATACACTGCTCAAAAAAATAAAGGGAACACTTAAACAACACAATGTAACTCCAAGTCAATCACACTTCTGTGAAATCAAACTGTCCACTTAGGAAGCAACACTGATTGACAATAAATTCCACATGCTGTTGTGCAAATGGAATAGACAACAAGTGGAAATTATAGGCAATTAGCAAGACACCCCCAATAAAGGAGTGGTTTGGCAGGTGGTGACCACAGACCACTTCTCAGTTCTTATGCTTCCTGGCTGATGTTTTGGTCACTTTTGAATGCTGGCGGTGCTTTCACTCTAGTGGTAGCATGAGACGGAGTCTACAACCCACACAAGTGGCTCAGGTAGTGCAGCTCATCCAGGATGGCACATCAATTCGAGCTGTGGCAAGAAGGTTTGCTGGGTCTGTCAGCGTAGTGTCCAGAGCATGGAGGCGCTACCAGGAGACAGGCCAGTACATCAGGAGATGTGGAGGAGGCCGTAGGAGGGCAACAACCCAGCAGCAGGACCGCTACCTCCGCCTTTGTGCAAGGAGGAGCACTGCCAGAGCCCTGCAAAATGACCTCCAGCAAATCAAAATCAAATCAAATTTATTTATAAAGCCCTTCTTACATCAGCTGATATCTCAAAGTGCTGTACAGAAACCCAGCCTAAAACTCCAAACAGCAAGCAATGCAGGCGTAGAAGCACGGTGGCTAGGAAAAACAGCCCTCCATGTGCTCGCCAGAGGTAGCCTGACTGCCATTAGGTACCGAAATGAGATCATCAGACCCCTTGTGAGACCATATGCTGATGCGGTTGGCCCTGGGTTCCTCCTAATGCAAGACAATGCTAGACCTCATGTGGCTGGAGTGTGTCAGCAGTTCCTTGCAAGAGGAAGGCATTGATGCTATGGTCTGGCCCGCCCATTCCCCAGACCTGAATCCAATTGAGCACATCTGGGACATCATGTCTCGCTCCATCCACCAACACCATGTTGCACCACAGACTGTCCAGGAGTTGGCGGATGCTTTAGTCCAGGTCTGGGAGGAGATCCCTCAGGAGACCATCCGCCACCTCATCAGGAGCATGCCCAGGCGTTGTAGGGAGGTCATACAGGCACGTGGAGGCCACACACACTACTGAGCCTCATTTTGACTTGTTTTAAGGACATTACATCAAAGTTGGATCAGCCTGTAGTGTGGTTTTCCACTTTAATTTTGAGTGTGACTCCAAATCCAGACCTCCATGGGTTGATAAATTGGATTTCCATTGATTATTTTTGTCAGCACATTCAACTATGTAAAGAAAAAAGTATTTAATAAGATTATTTCATTCAGATCTAGGATGTGTTATTTTAGTGTTCCCT
Source organism: Salmo trutta (assembly GCF_901001165.1). Classification (NCBI taxonomy): domain Eukaryota; kingdom Metazoa; phylum Chordata; class Actinopteri; order Salmoniformes; family Salmonidae; genus Salmo; species Salmo trutta. The sequence goes on along the minus strand of NC_042979.1, from coordinate 19,838,644 downwards.
TTATTTTTTTGAGCAGTATATATATTTATAAATATACAGTTGAAGTCAGAAGTTTAAATACATTTAGGTTAGTCAACCACTCCACAAATTTCTTGTTAACAAACTATAGTTTTGGCAAGTCGGTTATGGCATCTACTTTGTGCATGACACAAGTAATTTTTCCAACAATTGTTTACAGACAGATTATTTCACTTATAATTCACTGTATCACAATTCCATCAGAAGTTTACATACACTAAGTTGGCTTTGCCTTTAAACAGCTTGGAAAATTCCAGAAAATTATGTCATGACTTTAGAAGCTTCTAATAGGCTAATTGACATCATTTGAGTCAATAGGAGGTGTACCTGTGGATGTATTTCAAGGCCTACTTTCAAACTCAGTGCATTTTTCTTGACATCATGGTAAAATTCCCCAAAAATCTGCCAAGACCTCAGAAAAAAAATTGGAGACCTCCACCATTTTGGTTCATCCTTGGGAGAAATTTCCAAAAGCCTGAAGGTACCACGTTCATTTGTACAAACAATAGTACGCAAGTATAAACACCATGGGACCACGCAGCCGTCATACCACTCAGGAAGGAGACACGTTCTTTCTCCTAGAGATGAACGTACTTTGGTGCGAAAAGTACAAATCAATCTCAGAACAACAGCAAAGGACCTTGTGAAGATGCTGGAGGAAACAGGTACAAAAGTATCTATATCCACAGTAAAACGAGTCCTATATTGACATAATAAGGCCACTCAGCAAGGAAGATGTAACGTTCGTCGTAGTGAATGGACCAAGGCGCAGCGGTTTGAGTGCTGATATTTAACATTTATTTAACACTTATTAAACAAAACAAGAAAAAACGAACGGACGACAAAGCAGTCTTGCAGGCAACACACAGCTATGCAAAAAACAACCTCCCACAATTCCCATAACAAACACATACCTAATTATAGGACCTTCAATCAGAGGCAACGATAAACAGCTGCCTCCAATTGAAGGCCTCAATCCCAATTACCTAAACATAGATTTAAACACCCTGGAACAGACATAGAAATATACAAACATAGAACATAGACCAAAACCCCGGAATACATAAATCAAACACCCCTCTACATAAACACACACCCCGAACCATATAAAACAAATACCCCCCTGCCATGTCCTGACCAAACTACAATAACAGATAACCCCTTTACTGGTCAGAACGTGACAGAAGAAGCCGCTGCTCCAAAACCGCCATGAAAAAGCCAGACTATGGGTTGCAACTGCACATGGGGACAAAGATTGTACTTTTTGGAGAAATGTCCTCTGGTCTGATGAAACAAAAATGAAACTGTTTGGCCATAATGACCATCGTTATGTTTGGAGGAAAAAGGTGGAGGCTTGCAAGCCAAAGAATACCATCCCAACCGTGAAGCACGGGGGGTGGCAGCATCATGCTGTGGGGGTGCTTTGCTGCAGAAGGGACTGGTGCACTTCATAAAATAGATGGCATCATGAGGCAGGGAAATTATGTGGATATATTGAAGCAACATCTCAAGACATCAGTCAGGAAGTTAAAACTTGGTCGCAAATGGGTCTTCCGAATGGACAATGACCCCAAGCATACTTCCAAAGTTGTGGCAAAATGGCTTAAGGACAACAAAGTCAAGTTATTGGAGTGACCATCACAAAGCCCTGACGTCAATCCCATAGAAAATGTGTGGGCAGAACTGAAAAAGTGTGTGCGAGCAAGGAGGCCTACAAACCTGACTCAGTTACACCAGCTCTGTCAGGAGGAATGGGCCAAAATGTATCCAATTTATTGAGTGAAGCTTGTGAAAGGCTACCCGAAACGTTTGACCCAAGTTAAACAATTTAAAGGCAATGCTACCAAATACTAATTGAGTGTATGTAAACTTCTGACCCACTGGGAATGTGATGAAATAAATAAAGCTGAAATAAATCACTCTCTCTACTATTATTCTGACATTTCTGACACACACACACACACACACCCACACACACACACACTCAAAAGTTTGGTGTCACTTAGAATATTTATTTAAAAAAATATTTAACCTTTATTTAACCACTTAGGCCAGTTGAGAACAAGTTCTCATTTTCAACTGCGACTTGGCCAAGATAAAGCAAATCAGTGCGACACAAACAACAACACAGAGATACACATAAACAAATGTACAGTCAATAACACAATAGAAAAAGTCTATATACAGCGTGTGCAAATGGCGTAAGGAGGTAAGGCAATAAATAGGCCATAGTAGCGAAGTAATTACAATTTAGCAAATTAACACTGGAGTGATAGATCTGCAGATGATGTTGTGCAAGTACAAATACTGGTGTGCAAAAGAGCAAAAAAGTAAAAAGTAAATAAAAACAATATGGGGATGAGGTAGGTAGTTGGATGGGCAATTTACAGATGGGCTGTGTACAGCTGCAGCGATCGGTAAGCTGCTCAGATAGCTGATGCTTAAAGTTAGTGAGGGAGATATAAGTCTCCAACTTCAGTGATTTTTGCAATTCGTTCCAGTCATTGGCAGCAGAGAACTGGAAGGAAAGGTGGCCAAAGCAGGTGTTGGCTTTGGGGATGACCAGTGAGATATACCTGCTGGAGCGCGTGCTATGGGTGGGTGTTATGGTGACCAGTGAGCTGAGATAAGGTTCTTGTTTTTGAAAGAAAAGCAAATTTTTGGTCCATTAAAATAACATCCAATTGATCAGAAATACAGTGTAGACATTGTTAATGTTGTGTATACAGTACCAGTAGCTGGAAAAGGCTGATTTTCTATGGTATATGTACATAGGCGTACAGAGGCCCATTATCAGCAACCATCACTCCTGTGTTCCAATGGCACGTTGTGTTAGTTAATCCAAGTTTATCATTTTAAAAGGCTAATTGATCATTAGAAAACCCTTTTGCAATTATGCTAGCACAGCTGAAAACTGTTGTCCTGATTATAGAAGCAATAAAACTGGCCTTCTTTAGACTAGTTGAGTATCTGGAGCATCCGCATTTGTGGGTTCGATTACAGGCTCAAAATGGCCAGTCTTCTGAAACTCGTCAGTCTATTCTTGTTCTGAGAAATGAAGGCTATTCCATGCAAGAAATTGCCAAGAAACTGAAGATATTGTACAACACTGTGAAATACTCCCTTCACAGAACAGCTTAAACTGGCTCTAACCAGAATAGAAAGAGGAGTGGGAGGCCCCGCCATTAAAAATCTGCCGTTTCCAGCTACAATAGTCATATAATAGTAGATATACAATAGTCTACACTGTATTTCTGATCAATTTGATGTTATTTTAATGGGTATATATATATATATATATATATATATATATATATATATATATATATATGTGTGTGTGTGTGTGTGTGTGTGTGTGTGTGTGTGTGTGTGTTAATGTGTCCAATGGCAGAAAATAACGTTTTGGTGAGACTACAGAAGGCCTTTTTTTCCTTTATCAATACTGTATGAGGGCTGTTTAAAGTTTGACATTTCTTCTGAAGCAGGAAGCATAATCAAAGCAGAGGACCCACAAAACAGAGCGTTTCTAATGTGTCATGCAAGGTTGTTCAAAGTAACTTCTACCGCCAATGACCTAAATTACACGTGGCAAAATGCCCTTTTCATAATATTTCCTGAAAACATATATTGTTTGCGCTCAATTTGAACCAACATGTCAGACCGACAACAAATGCGCATGAGTAATGGAAAAAGGCTTATATTACAAGGGAGGAGATATGAATTATTGCTACGATATACCAGACAGCTTATTTCTTATTCCCTTACTTCAGGGGTTCCAAAACTTCAATTTTTTTTTGCAACCCCACAATTTAATAAATCCAATCAAACTTTTTGTCACATGCGCCGAGTACAATAAGTGTAGACCTTACCGTGAAATGAGATCCTTATCTTTGAGTGATAATATTTTGTAGCTTAAACCATTCAAAAGATAGAGCCACATTTCTAGGAAGAAAACAGAAACCGCTCTGTTTATTACAACCGCATCTAGCAGCTACTGGAGGTTACTGATATAAGCCCGGTTCTATGAACCAAGCAACCCTATTTTAACATCAGGTGACCCCACATGGGGGATGCAGACCTTAGTTTGGGAAACCCTGCCTTACTTCGTCTGGGGCTGTATGCTTTAACCAGGGAATGAAAGCATCTCTCGCTTTCTCTCTCATGGCATAGTGACACAGTCAAAATATCTCCCGTCGTTGGAATCGGAAACGCGGAGACGGCCTAGTTGCTCATCACAGTGCAAGACAGATGAACACACTTTGTTTTGTCGCGGCGCTAGAATAAAAACGCTAGCAACGTTTTAAACATTGATCACCCCTGACAGGCAGCACGGGGAATGATGATAAATTTATGTGGATCGGGTGGAAAAGTGACACTCAGCTCTTCCCATTTCAACAGAATGCCTACTGCTTTATTTTTACTCTGAACATTAAAATGGGAAAAATATTCACATTCAGATTTTGTCTGTCTTGCAAATCATACTCGTGTTTCAGTTAAAGTTTGGTAGCTTTTCAGCAAGTGAATTTTACTCTGTAATCTTGCACACTAAAAGGCTCTGTTCAAGAAAACAAACCTTCAGCAGCTTATGCATTCTAGCCTCTTCTGTATGATACATACAGTGGGATCCAGAATTATTGTAAATATTATTGTAAATATTATTGTCAATAATACAAATACTGAGCTATATTGTACGCAAAACAACGACAAATGATATTATTTTATATTAATACAATTGCTCAGAGAAACAAAAAAATCTCAGAAAGATCGGCGATAAAATAATTTTGACTCGTTTTCAATACTCCAGCACCGTCCCTTTGCGAGGATAAAAACCCTGAGCCTTTTTCTAAAATGTTTTATGAGATTGGAGAACACATTGGAATGGATCTTAGAACAGTTCACTATACAGAATCTTTCCAGATCCTTCATATCCTTCGTCTGCACTTCTGGACTGTCCTCTCCAATTCAAACCACAGGTCTTCAATAATAATAATAACTTTTTGTATAGAGCTTTTCAATGCAAGTAACAACGTGCTTCACATCATAAAATAATAAAATATAAGTACTAACAAAGAAACAAATACAGGAGGAAGGAGAATTATATAAGATAGCTAACTAAAATCATTAATTAAAAGCATCTTTATAAAAGTGTGTCTTCAGAAGGGATTTAAAAAGAGGCACTGAATCTGCAAGCCTGATCTCCACTGGCAGACCATTCCCAATTCTAGGGTCCCTAAAGGCAAATGTCGGGTCTTCTTTCGTTTTCAACCTAGAATTGGAATGGTCAACAGTGCCCTGTCAAAATAGCTCAGGCGCTACAGAATGGGGCTAAATCAAGCCAAGCCTTAAATGTGATCATTCAAATGTTTCCATCAGTTCTAAAAGTGACTGGTAGCCAGTTTAGATAAGCTAAGCTATGTGTGATATGGTTACATTTTCTGGTGCCTGTTAAAAGTCTTGATGCAGCATTTTGAACGAGCTGTAGATTGAGACATGTATACTGTACAAAGAGTTACAGTAATCTAGGAGTGAAGAAATAAAAGCACTGGGGTTCAAGTCCGGAGACGGGCCATTGCAAACTCTTGATTTTGGTGTCAATTAAGCATTTGTTTGCAGATTTTGATGTGTGCTTGGGGTTGTGGTCATATGAAATGAAAACAGAGGTCTCTGCCCAGGCATACCAGCAGTGGGTTTGGCCTTCGAAAGAACAATGCATATGTAGAAAATACCTCATCCCAACTGTAAAATATGATGGGAGATCTTTGATGTTATTTTGCTTCCACTTGTCCTGGGACCCTTATTAAGGTAAGCGGCATAATTAGCTATCCTAACTTCCAGAACATTTTAGCCAAAAACCTTGTTGCCTCTACTAGGAGGCTGAAACGTGACCTCAAGTGAATCTTTCAGCAAGACAATATCCACAAAATCAATGGCCATCTCAGACTTGAACCTCATTGAAAACCAGTGGTTTGAAATGAAGATGTCAGTTGATAAGCGCAGACGAAGGACATCAAGGATCTGGAAATATTCCTTATTTTGTAAAAACATATTTTGCATACAATATAGCTCAGTATTTGTATTACTTATTTTAGGCAAAAAAGACTGTATATCTTTATCAAGAGATCCAATAATTCCGGACCCCACCTTATGTGTTATGTACCCAATGATCTACGGAGCTTTGAACACATCACTTTACAACAGTTGTAAATAGCCAAGGGGAAACTTAAACCACAATTGTTTGCTATGTATTTATCACAGGATGCGAGTGATATATGCTTGTATGTCCCCGAGGAGAGAAAAACTCTGTTGTTTAAACGGCAATAAAGGCATTGCTGCTGACATGGCTTAATGGATGTGTTGTGAGGAACCTCCATTTGTCTTTGGAAGTGAGATCAACCCTTTTCTTTCCTCCCAGCACTGAGATTAGCCAACTGAATATAATCTCCCCATAGGCTTATATGGGCTTGACATTTGATAGGCTAATGTTAGCGAAGCTATCATGGTGTCTGCTGAAATACCACCGCTGTATATTCCCTGTAATGATGTCAGGGGAATATTCATTCCTTTACCTTTGCTCATCATTTCAAGTGAGGAGAGAGAGCGATAGAGACAGAAAGTGTGCGAGAGAGAGAGAGAGAAAGAGAGAGTAGTTACTTATTAAACAGTGTAATTTGAATCTGTCCAAGAGAGACGCCAAAGGGAATAGGAATGGACATAACAATTTTGACTGTGACAAAAAAATGCTGCTTTGGCTGCAAGCGAGCTCAGATACTGTCAATATTGTGCTGCAGGAACGGAAGGCACTGTCACAGTGGACTAATGTGTTTATTTGGCATATTGTAATTTAAATATCTCCCTCTAATTCAGTGGCTGACTGCTAGTTCTCTCCTCTCTGTCTATTCCACAACAACAAATCCTTCAGTCCTTGTCATCTGTTCCTGTCAAGGCCCAAGCAAAGCCTCTAATCAAACACTACCAGGGTGTAAACAAAAGTGTGGAAGCAAGTAATGCCTTTATTGACTGCCAAACTTGAGCTCGCCACCATTGGCTCGCACTCTGACCAATGGCACACAACAGCGTGTCCTTGGCTGCAGTATTGATACCATTCCAACTTCAATGACTGATATTGTTGCCTTGATGCTCCTGAATTAAAGACAAAACCTTAAATGAAAATACAAGATGGCCGCCATAAACCTATCCATCTACAATACAAATGTGGATGACAACAAGTCATTTAATGACAAACGTCTGACCACAGAACCACCCAATTTAGAATGTCAGAGACCATGAACAAGATATATGCATATTACACTGAACAAAACTATAAACACAACATGTAAAGTGTTGGTCCAATGTTTCCTGATCTGAAAAAAAAGATCTCAGAAATGTTCCATATGCACAAAAAGCTTATTTCTCTCAAATGTTGTGCACAAATTTGTTTACATCCCTGTTAGTGAGCATTTCTCCTTTGCCAAGATAATCCATTCACTTGACAGGTGTGGCATATCAAGAAGCTGATTAAACAGCATGATCATTACACAGGTGCACCTTGTGCTGGAGACAATAAACGGCCACTCTAAAATGTGCCATTTTGCCACACAACATAATGCCACAGATGTCTCAAGTGTTGAGGGAGAATGCAATTAGCATGCTGACTACAGGAATGTCCACCAGAGCAGGTTGACAGATAATTTAATGTTAATTTCTCTATCATAAGCCGCCTCCAACTTCGTTTGAGATAATTTGCCAGTACGTCAAACCGGCCTCACAACCGCAGACCACGTGTAACCACGCAAGCCCAGGACCTCCACATCCGGCTTCTTCACCTGCGGGATCGTCTGAGACCAGCTACCCGGACAGCTGATGAAACTGTGGGTTTCCACAACCAAAGAATTTCTGCCCAAAGTGTCAGAAACTGTCTCAGGGAAGCTCATCTGCGTGCGCAATGTCCTCACCAGGGTCTTGACCTGGCGTCGTAACCGACTTCAGTGAGTAAATGCTCACCTTCAATGGCCACTTGCACGCTGGAGAAGTGGGCTCCTCACAGATGATCCCAGTTTCAACTCTACCGGGCATATGGCAGACAGTGTGTATGGCGTCATGTGGGTGAGCGGTTTGGCGATGTCAGCGTTGTGAACAGAGTGCCCCATAGTGGGATAGGATAAAGTAATCCTTCTAACCCCCCCCCAAAAAAAATATATATAGATGTACTATTGTAAAGTGGTTGTTCCACTGGATATCATAAGGTGAATGCACCAATTTGTAAGTCGCTCTGGATAAGAGCGTCTGCTAAATGACGTAAATGTAAATTAGTGGCGATGGGGTTATGGTATGGGTAGGCATAAGCTACGGACCACGAGCAAAATTGCATTTTATTGATGACAATTTGAATGCAGAGATATCGTGACGAGATCCTGAGGCCCATTGTCGTGCCATTCATCTGCCGCCATCACCTCATGTTTCAGTATGATAATGCACGGCCCCATGTCGCAAGGATCTGTACACAATTCCTGGAAGTAAAAAATGTCCCAGTTCTTCCATGGCTTGCATACTCACCAGACATTTTATCCATTGAGCTCTGGATTGACATTTACGACAGCGTGTTCCAGTTCCCGCCAATTTCAAGCAACTTCGCACAGCCATTGAAGAGGAGTGGGACAACATTCCACAGGCCACAATCAAACAGTCTGATCAACTCTATGTGAGGGAGATGTGTCGCGCTGCATGAGGCAAATGGTAGTCACACCAGATACTGACAGGTTTTCTGATCCACACCCCTACCTTTTTTAAAGATATTTGTGACCAATAGATGCATATCTGTATTGTCACGCTTGTCGTCGGTGAAGGAGGACCAAAACGCAGCAGGTATGAGTAAGCTCATCTTGAGATTTATTCACTCCAAAATGAACGCCAAAATAACAAAAGAGAACGAACGATAAACTGACAGTCCTGTAATGTTGACACACACTAAACACGGAACAATCTCCCACAAGTGACAAACACACCCTCATATATGGGACTCTCAATCAAAGGCAAAAGGGAAAACACCTGCCTTCAATTGAGAATCCCAATCCCAATTAATCAACCATAGAAACACACTTACTAGACTAACATAGAAATACATAAACATAGACCATAAACCAAAAACCCCAGAAATACTAAATCAAACACCCTTTTAACAAACACACCACCCTGAACCTCATAAAACAAATACCCTCTGCCACGTCCTGACCAAACTACAATACTAATTAACCCTTATACTGGCCAGGACGTGACAGTACCCCCCCCTTAAAGGTGCTAACCCCGGAAGCACCTTAAAAAACTAAAAAAAACTAAAAACCACAACCCCAAACAACAAAACAAATTTCCCCTCTACTAAAAGGGAGGGAAGGGAGGGTGGCTGCCGTCAACGACGGCACTGTGCTACACCCCCCCTCCCCAACCCACCTATATCAGGAGGTGACTCCGGTTCTGGCCGTTCCAGGCAGTCGGGCCACTCTGGCAGCTCGGGGCGGTCTGGCAGCTCGGGGCAGTCTGGGCAGTCTGGCAGCTCGGGGCAGTCTGGCAGCTCGGGGCAGTCTGGCAGCTCGGGGCAGTCTGGGCAGCTCGGGGCAGTCTGGGCAGTCTGGCAGCTCGGGGCAGTCTGGGCAGTCTGGCAGCTCGGGCAGTCTGGCAGCTCGGGACAGTCTGGGCAGTCTGGCAGCTCGGGACAGTCTGGGCAGTCTGGCAGCTCGGGACAGTCTGGGCAGTCTGGCAGCTCGGGGCAGTCTGGCAGCTCGGGACAGTCTGGGCAGTCTGGCAGCTCGGGACAGTCTGGGCAGTCTGGCAGCTCGGGACAGTCTGGGCAGTCTGGCAGCTCGGGACAGTCTGGGCAGTCTGGCAGCTCGGGACAGTCTGGGCAGTCTGGCAGCTCGGGACAGTCTGGGCACTCTGGCAGCTCGGGACAGTCGGCGCAGTCTTGCAGCTCGGGACAGTCTGGGCAGTCTGGCAGCTCGGGACAGTCTGGCAGCTCAGGACAGTCTGGCAGCTCGGGACAGTCTGGGCAGTCTGGCAGCTCGGGACAGTCTGGGCAGTCTGGCAGCTCGGGACAGTCTGGGCAGTCTGGCAGCTCGGGACAGTCTGGGCAGTCTGGCAGCTCGGGACAGTCTGGGCAGTCTGGCAGCTCGGGACAGTCTGGGCACTCCGGCAGTTCGGGCAGTCTGGCCACTCCGGCAGTTCGGGGCAGTCTGGCCACTCCGGCAGTTCGGGGCAGTCTGGCCACTCCGGCAGTTCGGGGCAGTCTGGCCACTCCGGCAGTTCGGGGCAGTCTGGCCACTCCGGCAGTTCGGGGCAGTCTGGCCACTCCGGCAGTTCGGGGCAGTCTGGCCACTCCGGCAGTTCGGGGCAGTCTGGCCACTCCGGCAGTTCGGGGCAGTCTGGCCACTCCGGCAGTTCGGGGCAGTCTGGCCACTCCGGCAGTTCAGGGCAGTCTGGCCACTCCGGCAGTTCAGGGCAGTCTGGCCTCTCTGGCGACTGTTGACTGGCGGGCAGCTCTGACGACTGTTGACTGGCGGGCAACTCTGACGACTGTTGACTGGCGGGCAGCTCTGACGACTGTTGACTGGCGAGGCTGGGTTTACGCACTTGAAGCCTGGTGCGTGGTGCTGGTACTGGGCGTACCAGATTGTGAACAAGCACCTCCAGGCTAGTGCGGGGAGCGGGAACAGGACGAGTCGGACTGGGTTGACGCACTTCCGGGTCCGCACGAGAGACAGGCGCTGGAAACCCAGGGCTATGGAGGCGCACAGTCGGTCTTGATCTTACCTCCTGCACAACCCGCCTTGGCTGGATGGAACTAGTAGCCCTGTACGAGCGGGGTGCTCGTACAGGGCAGACTGGGCTGTGCAGGGGCCTGATGGTAGCCGTGCGTAGAGCGGGAGTTGGGTAGCCTGGTCCTCGGAGGCGTACCGGCGACCAGATGCGCTGCGCAGGCATCCTCCTACCAGGCTGGATGCCCGCTCTAGCACGGCACCTGCGAGGGGCTGGAATAACGTGCACCGGACTGTGCGTGCGTATGGGTGAGAGTGCGCTCCTCAGCGAAACATAGCGCTCTCCACCCCATACGCTCCTCCATATTACCACGGGTACCTGGCTTCCGGCTCTTCCTAGGCCTAGCCAAACTACCCGTGTGCCCCCCCCAAAAACATTATTGGGGGTGCCTCTCGTGCTTCTCCCTCAGCGCGTCCAAGGCCTCGTACCTCCGCCTCTCTGCCTTGGCTGCCTCAATTTCCTCCCGTGGGCGACGGTACTCCCCAGCCTGGTGCCAAGGTCCAGCCCCGTCCAGAACTTCCTCCCAGGTCCATCTCTCCCACCAGTCCAACTCAAACTCCCCTTTCCTCTGCTGCTTGGTCCTTAGTTGGTGGGAGATTCTGTCACGCTTGTCGTCGGTGAAGGAGGACCAAAACGCAGCAGGTATGAGTAAGCTCATCTTGAGATTTATTCACTCCAAAATGAACGCCAAAATAACAAAAGAGAACGAACGATAAACTGACAGTCCTGTAATGTTGACACACACTAAACACGGAACAATCTCCCACAAGTGACAAACACACCCTCATATATGGGACTCTCAATCAAAGGCAAAAGGGAAAACACCTGCCTTCAATTGAGAATCCCAATCCCAATTAATCAACCATAGAAACACACTTACTAGACTAACATAGAAATACATAAACATAGACCATAAACCAAAAACCCCAGAAATACTAAATCAAACACCCTTTTAACAAACACACCACCCTGAACCTCATAAAACAAATACCCTCTGCCACGTCCTGACCAAACTACAATACTAATTAACCCTTATACTGGCCAGGACGTGACATGTATTCACAGTCATGTGAAATCCATAGATTAGGGCCTAATGAATTTATTTCAAATGACTGATTTCCTTATATGAACTGTAACTCAGTAAAATCTTTGAAATTGTTGCATTTATATTTTTTGTTCAGTATAATTCAGTGAGATGAAGAGTGATTTTAGGCATAGGTCTGAAGGACAATTATCTCTTCTGAGTAAATCACTTTCCTAATAACACTTCATTCTAGAACGTTACACCCCGGTCCCCTTCAGCTGCTGGCTACTGTGCCTGTTTTATTGATTGATTTGGTATTCATGACGCTATACCATGCACATTTGTAAAATGAAAGGAACCGAAAGGTGGCCAAGAACAATTAAACATGGAACAATTAGAACAATTAAAACAGAACAATAATTGAATGTGTTCTTGCAAATTATGTCAGCTTGTTTCGGTAAAGCCGCAATTATGGGCGGACACTGTGTGTGTAGGGACCTGTGAGCTCTGTGTGCCTTAGTGACCCTCCACTCTCTGACCATCGATCACCACTGACTGGTTAATTATAATGTGGTGGTTCCTAGCATGTAGGATGCTCTTTTCCTCTACGCATATCCTGCAGGAGAGTGATGATAAGGATACTATTCCTATACCTTTACACAGTAAACGTAATATGAATGAATGAGCCTAGGAATGGACGGAGTGGTGTGAAGGTTCATGGTTCTAAAAGAGAAATTAATAATTGTCTGCAGTGCTTGTTTAAAGGGTAGCATTTCACACATATGCATATTTATAGTATACAAATGGATGCCTTTTCGATTTCTGCTTTGGAAGATACTGTATGTACACCCAGCACTCATGCCAAGATCTAGTCACTTTTACCCCTACCCACATGTACATACTCTATTACCTCAATTACCTTAACTACCTCATACCCCTGTACATTGACTTGGCACTGGTACTCCTTGTATATAGCCTATTGTTTTTATTGTGTTACTATTTCCTTTTTATTTAGCAAATATTTGTCTTACTTTTTTAACTCTGCATTGTTGGTAATGGACTCGTAAGTAAGCATTTCACTGTAAAGTTTACATTCGGCGCATGTGACCAATACAATTTCATCTCTGAGAGAATGTGAAGATTATGTTCCGTAACATGACATATGAAAGGTTCGGTAGCTGCTAGCCGTTATTTAGCAATTCCACAGTATGGTCAACATGAGCACGAAAAAAAGAAATAGCTTATTTTTCCTAATTAAACTACTTTCATATTTACCTTGAATGTGTGTATTTTGAAGTAAAGACTTAATCTGGCCTTTATATTTGTCAAATTGAATGTTATTGTTACTACAAAATAGTATTTTCACTCAGATTTCATAGCTTTTGGCATTGGCTCACAGAGCTTGTTCTGATACATCTGCCCCCCTATGTTTCTGACCAAGTCGGTAGGTTAATGAAACTATATGTATGGAATTATACAAATCTAGTGAAGATAGAACGCTGATTTGGACAGGCCGTTGTCACATCCATAATGTTTTTGAGGAAAGGTTGTTACTGAGGACGCGTTTCGAGTACGATTGTATTCAAACTTTCTGTGCAAGCTACATTTCATCAGTACTCGTTCTAAGCTTAACAGATGTGACCATTACGGACGCTTCATAACATGATCAGTGACTCACTAGTCAGCATCACTGCATAATGAAATCATGATAAAATGTTAATGCCCTTCCTACTGCTTCTGAAGTTTGTTTATGTTAGCAAATAAGCTAGCGGGCAATCTTTATCTGTGTGTGTGTGATCTATTTCGGGTGTACTCAAGTTCTCATATGAACTGCAATCACGCATTGTTCTGCTAACTGGAGCATTGCTCGTGATCACATGGCATAATAAAGGTCTTAAAAATACATGAGCAACTTTCACTGGTCATGTGGAGTTTGTTTACTTCCTTGAGTAAGTACGGGTAACCGCCAGTGTTATAGCCGCTACTGTATATAGCCTCACTACTGTTATTTTTCACTGTCTTTTTACTGTTGTTTTTATTTCTTTACTTACCTATTGTTCACCTAATAACTTTTTTGCACTGTTGGTTAGAGCCTGTAAGGTAGTATTTCACTGTAAGGTCTACACTTGTTGTATTCGGCAAACGTGACAAATAAACTTTGATTTGATTTGATACTGGTCTGTATCTTTGTAGTCTGCCCTGCGCGTGCTTGTGAATTGCAACAGTCAAGCCTGAGGTGATTTACGATCTGTCAAGAAAGGTCTACGAAAGTGCAAACCCTGTGCCACTGGTAGATTATAATTCAATGATTTGTTTTTTTTTACCATTTCACGTAACGAAAATGAAGAAGTTTAACCCTTCATAGGAAAGACATCAGCATAATGACATTCGTCAAGATATAGTAGAGATGATAAGGGATGAGTGAGGAATGAGTCCAGCAAGCTAAAAAAAAACAAGGGAATGAAATGGGTGTATGAATCACTGAGTCTTGGGTTAGCGGTACAGTGCATTCAGAAAGTATTCAGACCCCTTCCCTTTTTCCATATTTTGTTACGCTAGAGCCTTATTCTAAAATGTATTAAATACATGTTTTGCCTCATCAATCTACACATAATACCCCATAATGACAAATTGAAAACAGGTTTTTAGAAATGTTTGTAAATGTAGAAAAAAACTAAAACAAAAATACCTTATTTACATAAGCATTTAGACCCTTTCCTATGGGACTCAAAATTGAGCTCAGGTACATCCTGTTTCCATTTATCATCCTTGAGATGTTTCTACAAGTTGATTGGAGTACATCTGTGGTAAATTCAATTGATTGGACATGATTTGTAAAGGCACACACACCTATCTATATAAGGTTCCACAGATGACATTGCATGTCAAAGCAAAAACTAGGCCATGAGTTCGAAGGAATTGTCCGTAGAGCTCAGAGGTTGGATTGTGTCAAGGCACAGATCTAGGGAAGGGTACCAAAACATTTCTGCACAATTGAAAGTCCCCAAGAACACAGTGGCCCCCCATGATTCTTAAATGGAAGAAGTTTGGAACCATCACCACTCTTCCTAGAGCTGCCTGCCCGGCCAAACTGAGCAATCGGGGGAGAAGGGCCTTGGTCAGAGAGGTGACTAAGAACCCGATGGTCACTCTGACAGAGCTCCAGAGTTCCTCTGCTGAGATGGGGAAAAACTTCCAGAAGGACAACCATCTCTGCAGCACTTCACCAATCAGGCCTTTATGGTCGAGTGGCCAGAAGGAAGCCACTCCTCAGTAAAAGGCACATGACAGCCCTATACTCTTTGGTCTGATGAAACCAATATTGAACTCTTTGGCCTGAACGCCAAGCGTCACGTCTGGAGGAAACCTGGCACCATCCCTACGGTGAAGCACGGTGGTGGCGGCGTCATGCTGTGGGGATATTTTTCAGCAGCAGGGACTGGGAGACACCTCAGGATCGAGGGAAAGATGAATGAAGAAAAGTACAGAGAGATCCTTGATGAATACCTGCTCCAGAGCATTCAGGACCTCAGACTGGGGGCGAAGGTTCACCTTCCAACAGGACAATGACCCTAAGCACACAGCCAAGACAATGCAGGAGTGGCTTTGAGACAAGTCTCTGAATGTGCTTGACTGGCCCAGCCAGAGCCCAGACTTGAACCCGATCGAACATCTCTGGAGAGACCTGAAAATAGCTGTGCAGCGACGCTCCCCATCCAACCTGGCAGAGCTTGAGAGGATCTGCAGAGAAGAATGGGAGAAACTCCCCAAATACAGGTGTGCCAAGCTTGTAGCATCATACCCAAGAAGACTCATGGCTGTAACTGTTGCCAAATTTTCCTCTAGTGTTATTATGAAAGCGCAAATATTTATATAATTGTTGAGGTATGCAACACTGTAATTTACAATGAAAATATAGATTTTTAAATAAAGAATTGTAAATGCATTTTTTGCACATTTGTGCATTTATGGTTGGTTAAGACGGGACCACTTTGATATCCTATGCAATAACTATTCAAGATACTGGTGATTTCTTGGTTCTTTGAGGTGCACTGCATTTTCAGATGACAACAACAGTATTGTGAGGAAGTTTGGTGAAGAAATCTTTAATATATAAACACTCCTTTTTTACAGTGTCATAACGTCCATAACAGAGAATGTCACAGCCATAACGGTACATTTTCCTCTCTAAAATATACATTACAATTTGTATATTTTCTTCATTGTTGTTTTAGTATGTAGCCAAGCCTTACTTTCAAATTGGCTATTCATATTTTACCCTAAGACTTTGACATTCCCAGACTTTTGCCTATGTGTCTGCTCTCCCAAAAATGTCTGTCCATTTACGTCACATCCATAACGCAAGTTTTGTTGTTCTGTTACTTCAAAGTGGTATGACTTAGAATTTTTGTATTATGTGTCAACACTTCCCCTATAGGGTTCTGTAAATATACATATTAACATTTATGCTTGATAACTCAGTTCTGTGAGACATTTTGTTTCTCATTTTGTGTGCAAATGTCACATCCACAACGCTGGAATTGTGTCCCATTCAGTATACCACCTGTCCTCCAAATGAACCCAAACGTGTCATTTATGTGAGAAATGTCCACCCTACCACCACTATGGCTGACAACAAATAGTTTATTTATTTTTGAAACTAGACAAGAGGATCCTTACTGTGCCAGAAACAGATCAACACTCTACATACCTAGTCCTCATATCCTTATACTCCCCACAGTCTTAGCTCAAGATTCCGACATCATGAATGGATTCTGTTCTGGCCGGAAGGGAACAGAAATTGCTTTTGCTCTCTCTCTCTCTTTCTCTCTCTCTCTCTCTCTGTCTCTCTCTCTCTCTCTCGGTTGCCGGGTGGTTTTGTTTAATGCACGGCGCAGTACATCTCGCAGGCCTGATCAAACAGCCACTGTGACTCTTTTGTGGCGGCAAAGTGGTTAGCGCTAGGTGTTAATAATTCCACGCACCACACTTCCTTCCCGCGCTCCGAGGGGAATGTAAAAGGATCTGTCAGAGACTGATTCATCACTATCGATTCCATTTAATTCCTATGTGTGCATGAATGGCTCTGTCAGATGGGAGGGAAAACATTCTAAAGTACGCCTTTGTTTCCTCTCCTTCCATTTCCTTCTCTTTTTGAGAGCCCAAAATTATAAGCTTGGCAATAGCTGCTCTTCAAGGTTTTCAAATGATCTCCCCACAGCCTTTGCACAATAATAGAAGTATGAAGGCCACCAGAGCAACTGGGTTTACACATAATGCCCAATTACTGGTAAACAACATAGATCGATGGTAATGACAAGGGAGTGCAAAGCAAAACATCCTCTTCTCAGTCCCTATGTTAAACCAACCAAGGTGCTTCCGAAGCTATTATTACATGTTAACTTCTTATGGCTTGGGGGCGCTATTTTCACGTCCGGATGAAAAGTGTGCCCAGAGTAAACTGCCTGCTACTCAGACCCAGAAGCTAAAATAGGCATATTATTAATAGATTTGGATAGAAAACACGCTGAAGTTTCTAAAACTGTTTGAATGATGTCTGTGAGTATAACAGAACTCATATGACAAAGGAATTGTCCGGTTGGAATATTATTGAAGATTTATGATAAAACATCCTAAAGATTGATTCTATACATCGTTTGACATGTTTCTACAAACTGTAATGGAACTTTTTTGACTTCGTCTGGACTTTGTGCTCGCGCCTTGCGCATTTGGATTAGTGTACTAAACACGCAAACAAAAATGAGGTATTTGGACATAAATATGGACTGTATGGAACAAAACAAACATTTATTGTGGAACTGTGAATCCTGGGAGTGCATTCCGATGCAGATCATCAAAGGTAAGTGAATATTTATTATTCTATTTCTGACTTTTGTTGACTCCACAACATGGCGGGTATCTGTATGGCTTGTTTTGGTGACTGAGTGCTGTACTCAGATTATCGCATGGTGTGCTTTTGCCATAAAGCTTTTTTGAAATCTGACACAGCGGTTGCATGAAGGAGACGTGTATCTTTAATTCTATGTAAAACACTTCTATATTTTATCAATGTTTATGATGAGTATTTCTGTATATTGATGTGGCTCCCTGCAAAATCACTGGATGTTTTGGAGGCAAAACATTACTGAACATAACGCGCCAATGTAAACTGAGATTTTTGGCTGTTGTCAAATCAATCCCGTTAAAGGGATTTGAGCCCTAAGTTAATAACACAGTAGTGGGCTGATTTCCAATGGGCTTATTCAGGCTTTATAACTATAGGTCAGTGTTATCCTGACACCTGTCAGCAAACGCCCCAAGGTAACCACCCAAAGAGGAGTGAAAAACAAAAGCCTAGCCGACCACCACTACATTCAGTGTGGTACCTTTAATGCGAGTGTTTGATAACTCGACGTCGAGGATGAGAGCAAAAATCAATGGCGTCCCATAAAGCCCTCCAGGCAAGGCTGCTGGAACAGACACAACATTAGCCATGCAGGGAGCGGAGCTGCTGTAAACGCTTATGTAAAGGGAGCAGACGAGTGCTGGCGCATACTAATGTTCCCCCATACAACCAGACGGTCTCGGACCAGGCCAGACGGGGGGTGACTGAGGCGTGGGAGGTCATGACGGGGGCTCTTAGTCTGACTGATCCTGGTTGACCAGCCTCATAGCACAAGGAAAATCCTTCGTAACGGCAGAAAGGTTACCTTGAATAAATAGTCAATGGTTTTAAATATGCCAGTGAGCAGTCAACATAGAGCAAAGGAAAACATGGCCATCTTGACCACATTTCTATACTGCACACCAATTCAAAGGTATAAATACATTTTTCCTGAGGGGCCATTTCTCTAAAGGCGTAATTTATGCATGTGTCATGTACCCTTTTCCCTAATCAAATCTTTCCAAATAACTAGAAAAGTTAAGAGAGGCCAATGAGAGAAGCTGGTGGTGGAAGCACAGGTGGGAGCCAAATTAAATCACATTCTGGGCAGCTTATGGCCACAGGACCACATGGTTGAGACCCATGATCCGACTCTACTTTTTCTTAATTGAATAACACAACATTTACCTTTTGGCCCTCATGTCCGTAATTTTAACAACCTGTATTTAAATCCCTTATTTACTCTTTATTATGAGTAAGAGCAAGCTCATTATCGGAATCTCTTGCTCGTACAGCTGGCAGCAGCCTATCATCTGAGACAGAGCGAAGGTCTAAGTGAAACCTATAAAATTATCATTATCTTGGCATGCTTTCGCTAGTTCGACATGATTGACAAGCCAGCCAATTAGAGAGGAAGAATGAAAGCATGTCCTTAAGTGAGTTTAATGCGACGCCTGAAGCTTGTTGAAAGCAGCTTCAAGTTTTGCATTTTGTGCTGTTTTTGGGATTGCAGTTCAAATAAGGGAATATGTATTGGGGGGGAATAGTAGTTGGATGTTAATGTTAAGATCATATACCGCATGTCTATGTTCTTATTGATATGGTAATAGGGATATACAAATATTATCTATGATCACTGTAGTGTAAAAGTTTACAACAAGAGTAATTGTGTTTTTATTTAGCACACGAAACTGCATATTTAACTTGTTAGAGCTAAAAGGTATGCGCTAGAAAACTTCACTTTGCAACTAAGTTGAACAGAAGGCAATGTTTCTACCGTCTAAAGATCTCAAATCACTGCCCTTCACTGCTATTGTATAAAACGGTGGTCTTCCATTAACGGGTACGGTAAGTAGAAATGCAAGATTTGCGAAGGAGAGTTATAAAACCCTGAAGGTCTGCTGAAAGTAACGCATCCCCTGGGGCAGGAAATGTGCCCTTGTAAGCTCCATACTGCACATTACTTACGGTGATATGATGCTTAATGTGAACCCACTGTCCTTGAATAAAGACACATGAGACCAGGGAAGATCTGACCCTTAAACATACACATTAATCTGGGAAGTTACTAAGAATTTGAGCTTGAAAGCATACCTTTATTATACTGTATTACATAAGTTTTAACCCAATTTCACAATCCCATCTTTCACATTGACTGATTGGAATCATGCACAAGTTGCAAGGACATAAGCATTCCCTGCGTCAGAGTTCCAAAAGAAACATTATCTAACATAGCATATAGACAGCAAAAAGTACTGAATTGAAAGAGTAACATTGAGGGTATATTGGTTTGTCAATTATATTTTATATATATTTCTGCCATTGATTTAGTGTGGGAAAACTCCAGAACACACAATCTCAATGTAATTTACACAAAAATGTTATATTAACACAAATAACAAAAGCATTTAAATTCCAACAATATGGATGATCTACACGAATCAGAATAAACTGCACGATCAATCAACTTATCAGAGTTCCATGTCAATAAGATGTCTTTCCCTAACAGAGACGGTGATATCCACAGCGGGCTGTGGGAGGCCTGTGATGGAGAGACTGAATGGAGGAGGAATGGAGAGAGTGAGAAATAGACAGCTCAATGCCAAAAGAATAGAGTGCCCGACTTGAACCTGCCACAGAACTGACAGAATTACACTTAATGATGCTCACTCAAAGAGCCAGGAGACATCCTGGGCCCAGAGGCCAGATGTGTACACCTTGACTCCTCATCCCAGTCAGATCTACACTAGATGGGTAAAAGTATGTGGATACCTGCTTGTTGAACATTTCATTCCAAAATCATGGGTATTAATATGGAGTTGGGTCCCCTTTTACTGCTATAACAGCCTCCACTCTTCTAGGAAGGTTGTCCACTAGATGTTAGAACATTGCTGTGGGGACCTGCTTCCATTCACAAGAGCATCAGTGACGTTGGGCACTGATAGTGTGCAATTAGGCCTGGCTTGCAGTCCACATTCCAATTCATCCCAAAGGTGTTCAATGGGGTAAAGATCAGGGCTCTGTGCAGGCCAGCCAAGTTCCTCAACAACGATCTCGACAAACCATTTCTGTATGTACCTCGCTTTGTGCATGGGGGCATTGTCATGCTGAAACAGGAAAGGGCCTTCCCCAAACTGTTACCACAAAGTTGGAAGCACAGAATCGTCTAGAATGTCATTGTATGCTGTAATGTTAAGATTTCCCTTCACTGGAACTAAGGGGCCTAGCCCGAACCACAAAAAAACTGCCCCAGACCATTATTCCTCCTCCACCAAACTTTACAGTTGGCACTATGCATTGGTGATCTTAGGCTTGTGTGTGGCTGCTTGGCCATGTAAACCCATTCATGAAGTTCCCGACGAACAGTTACTGTACTTACGTTGTTTCCAGGGGCAGTTTGGAACTCGGTAGTGAGTGTTGCAACCAAGGACAGACAAAGTTTACACGCTACGCGCTGTGAGCTTGTGTGGCCTACCACTTCGCGGCTGAGCCGTTGCTGCTCCTAGACATTTCCACTTCACAGTAACAGCACTTACAGTTGCCCGGGGCAGCTCTAGCCTTGCAGAAATTTGACAAACTGACTTATTGGAGAGGTGGCATCCTATGACGGTGCCACGTTGAAAGTCACTGAGCTCTCAGTACGGGCCATTCTACTGTCAATGTTTGTCTATGGAGATTGCATGGCTGTGTGCTCGATTTCGTACACCTGTCAGCAATTGGTGTGGCTGAAATAGCCGAATCCACTAATTTGAAGGGTTGTCCACATACCTTTGGCCATGTAGTGTACTTCCTCCCCCTTCCTTACTATTCAATATCCTTCCCCCATTTCACAGATGATGAGATTCCACACAGACACACATGCTGCCATTCACATCAAGTCACAGTAGGAGTATCAAAAGAAAACTAAGAGCGGTGACTGAAAGCATGAAATAAGGTCTGCTCTGAGTCTGAACCCCCTTTAGATCACACAACCAGCTGGCCTGGAATAACCTCTGGCTCATCACTCAGTAGAGTGATATCAGTAGAGCCTGCTGATGTTTATGCCCCGGAACAGCGCTGTGCTAGTCAGCAGAGGCACACACTGAGGGTGGGTGAGAGATTTGCAGACTAAAGCATATCAGTGCATTGGACAGCACGGATGGATGAGACACATGATACAGCAGTTCACCTGAGGACAGCGAGTCAAGAGGCAAAGAAAAAGGAGAGAGTGGTGAAGAGGTGGTAAGAGAGAGAAAGAGAGGATGTGGAGAGATATGAGGATGGGGTGTTGCGGGGTCAAGAGGGGGTAAGAGTGTGTTTCTTACCATAACAGAGATGTGCAGCAGGTGCATGTGTTCGTGCAGGACGTGAGCAGGCTCCTGGGCCGTGGGCATGGTGGTCTGTATCAGCTGCTCAGAGGTGCTCACGGACACGTGGAAATACAGCGTCCCATTCTCCAGCCACTGCTGCTTCCAATGCACCTGAGAGATGTCTGCCCCCAAACCTGACATCTCTACAGAGAGGAAGAGAGAGAAAGAGATTTTGTGACAACCTTAAACAATTGACACTTTTAACAATTGACACAATTTTTTTGTGGGTGTGTTTGTATGTTTGCATCGCTATGTGTGTGGATGCGTGCATGTGTGCGTGCGTGCATGTTTAGCTGCTATCTGTGTCTGAAAGAGGCACATGAGTCTTTGGGGAAATTGAACGGAAAGTTCAGGGGTGACTGAAGTCTGTGATAAGTTTGCATTAACATTCTAGTGAAGTGCTTGCTCTCTCTTAAGGTCAAGACTCGGCTACTCCATAGATCTAGCTGTATTAACAGTCACTCTTAGGAGGGAAAAGGCTACATTTCTGTGTAATCCTACACTGTGTAAAATGTGTAGAGAGGTATTTGGGAACTGAATTGAATTTCCAAGCAGTTTACATGATATCTGTATAATGATGACTGCTTCCCAACCAATAAGTTAAAACTCTGCCGTTAATCCAAAATTGATTGATCAAAACCTCTAGGTCAGTAAAACATCACGGGCCTAACAAACAGCATTAATCATCATGGTGGATAGCTTAGACCTTTGCTTGCATGCTCCCTGTTTGTATGAGCAGACTTAAAATCAGTAGCGTCCTAACTAATGGGGATAAGACAATGGGTATGCCATTCTGTTCGCTATCCGTCACCTAGGATTCAATTTTATTGTCAATAGCAGTTGAGAAAACGCTGCCTCGCTGTGCTCCGTCCTCTCGCTATCTCCACAAATCATCAACAGTCCTGTAAACCTAATGAATACATTAGCGCGAACAGGCCGTCAGCATTAACATAAAGAGCTACGACACCAGAGGGGAAGTGGATCAGTTAAAAAAGGAAAAAGAAAAGGCGCAACCTTGAAAAATGTAAACGAAGCCGGGTGAGATCGGACTCAGAGGGCAAGTTGATGGGAGAGAAATAAAGCAGGCAGGAAAATAACCAAGCTGGCCAGATAGGGATCAAAGCACAGGACTGTGATGCTATCGACTACTGGGGCTCCGCGGTCGCTGGGTACCGAGACAGCCTCTGAGAGCTATGTGCTTGATACAGTATTTGTCAGGGGTGGGTGACAAGGTCAGGGACAGGGGGACGGAGCTGCTCCCAGGCTAGTGGCAGGTACAGTATGAGGGATGGCATTCAATGGCGCTGGTCATTAACCTACTGACTCTGGGGTCAGTGGACACAGCAGGAGAGGATTGCTCTGTGAGCTGCCCTCGTCACTGCCGCTCCAGTACAGGGCACACACATACAGTACATCAGGAGCACCACAGGGCTTTAAAGACCGGGAGAGAAGCAGTCACTTGATATGGTACAGTATGATAAGGAAGGCTGACACCACAGGTCTGGACTTCGACACGGACAGATTTGTAGACAAGTTGTTTACTCAATATTTTTTATGTATAACCTCACTTCTTTGGAACTTTATTAGCAAAGAAAGAATGATCTACCAAGAACACTACAGCAGCAGTACAATCCACAGTGGATGATAATAGGACAAAAGTTATGGGCTAGGCTCCTCATGGGACAATCCGGTGGAAAACTTTTCAAAAAGTAAGCTTTCAGCATCTTTCCTTATCATAAAAGGACAGTGTGGTAACAGTTCTGCTGACTGTACAGTCGTAGGATCAAAATGTGTAGACTGTGAAACGTCAAGCACTCATCTAAAAGAACATCATTGTGTGTTATCTGCAGCTTCTCATATTTGGCGATTGGGCTATTGACCTTGACAGAGGATGTGCTCCTGTGTGCAGGTCTAAAAATGAGGTGGCACTCATTAGAGGTGGCCATTTTAAACCAATAGAGGGGACAGATATAAGAGAGACACTTTGGCTGCCAATCACTTGCTGACTTTAGAGCCTTATGTGGACTTTCTTTTGTTTGCCTCTTCTTGGGCAAATTTAGTGGGTGCTCATGGTGGGTGTCATTTAGGTTCTAGTTGTTGTTGCTAGTCAACTTTCAGTGGACTCTCCCATGAGTGTCTTTCAGAACCCTTCCTTAAACACCACCTCCTTTCCGTTTGAGCAACAGTTTTTGGTTTTCTCGCTGGGGAACGTCACAAAATGCTATGAGTGTTGTTATTGGGCAAACATCCAGACGTTCACATGATACAGAGGTACAGCCACAGGTCCTTTCGCCATTAACGACACACTGGCTTGTGTGTGTGTGTGTGTGTGTGTGTGTGTGTGTGTGTGTGTGTGTGTGTTTGCACGCCTGTGTGGGGAAAGATGTTGTTGAAGCATGTACGCTCCCAGCAAGGGCATCAGGGATGGAATGTCTACCCTGAGGCGTGCCATTGTACCCACAAGCCACTGAGAGCAGGGGAGAAGCGTGGCTGATTTTACACAAATAGAATGACAAAAGGTTCAACCACGAGAACAACCTTCTCAAGACCTCATGAGTGTGGCGAATGCCTTATCACGTCAATAGCAACCAAGGTACAAATAGGTACGAAGGTAACAGTAAAAGCTATTGGTTATTCATACGACAAACCAAAAACAGACTAAAACTGAGTTACTCCATGGTCTTTTTTCACTTTACCTTCTCTGTTAACTCGTGATCTCATTAAGCTTGCAGCACAGAGGGGACGGGATTGTTTGGAGCTTGCCCAAATCCTTGATAAAACCCTGTTAATCTTGGCCGAGGCATCGGAAGGTAGCCCAGATGTCCCTGAGTGAAATCTACTGAACACTTGCTGTCAGCATAACACTTATTACCAGCACTGTGTACCCAAAGAGTCTCCACACGCAGGACCCATTCCCCAGTCACAGCAGAGCCGCACTGACTCTATAATATTGTATTTCAGGTATTCATTTCCATTTTTTGCTCGTGTTAGTCGTCTATGTTGGGCATTTTGGAGAGATTAAATTGATCTAAAATCAACGTGCAAGATTTCATTATGAAGGGAGAATGGACAAATACACATGTATTATTTTAAACTGAGTTTAATTTAAGATCGTTTTCAAATGTAGCATCCAACTGAACTAATCCCTGATGCCTCGGCAGCAGCTAAGGGGGATCCCTAATGGGGATCTCTAGTAAATACAAATACTGTGCCCTACATAGCTAAAAGAGTCTGTGACTGTGTCCTCATGTCTGCTAACTTTACATCATTTACTCTCTTCTGGGCTGAAATGAAATATCCTTGATCACAGCATTCAGTTTGTCAGCAGGCTGGCCTTTGGATGTTGAAATATGTTGGTTATTAAACATAGGCCTGATGTTTAGCTTGCTTAATGCAATTGAACTTTCAACTTTCATTTCATTCTACAGTAAAAACAGTGACAGCAACTAAGTGAGGATTGGGTGTCATGTAGCCGAGGTGGATTCTGAAGAATGTGTGTTAAGGAATTGTAAGTAATAAGGACTATTCATCTCTCTCTTTAGCAAAACGAATAGTGGTCGCCCACATGCTGTAAAGAAATACTATTGTTGTAAAGCAGAAAGGTTGTGGTTATAAACACACACAGACAAGACAGACGCAAACATATACAAATGGGAGTGAGATAAACAAAAACGAGCAGATGTTTGTGTGCTCTCTCTCTCTCTCTCTCTGACACACCCACACACACACACACACACACACACACACACACACACACACACACACACACACACACACACACACACACACACTCCCCAAAGGTCGTTCTCATCAATTTAAAGGTGATCATAGCTGCATGTAGTCAGTAACTGTGTGGCCTGACAGCACTGTGACAGTTTGTCAGTTCAGTAACAAGGCCGTGTCATCCCCGCTTACCCTGATGAAAGTTGGCACCCTAAAGGCACTTTGCGGCTTGTCATTGCCCATGTGGCATGGCAAGCCAGCCAGCAAGCCTTCCGATAATGCTGCTGCCTAGCCTAGAGCCTCAGCCTGCCATGCCTGTCACAGTATTACGGGCAGCTGTAAATTTAATAATTCATAAGTGAGGACAATGATAGACTTCCATAACCTTTGAGATGAATCTAAATATATCAGCTCCAAATGCAGAGGATAGACGACGGTGACAGTCAGTGCCTCATCAGTACTGTCAGAGGCTATTACTAAATTCATTACACATACCAAACACATCTCACTGTGTTTAGGCTTTGACCTCGATAATGTCCACTCTGAATGGCCTCACATTTCAAACAGAGTATTTAGAGTAAAGTCTAACATAAGAGAACTTCACCATATATTAGGGGGAAATGAATGAGCTCGTAGAAGTACATTTGATTAGTCAGTCACCAAATGGATGGATGTCAAGTCTCCCATTCAGAAAATGCTAATGCCTGTAAAGAATGTACCAATTACCATTTCCAAACAAGTTGACGTGAGATATTGGGTATTTAAGCAAATACAGCATTACCGAAAGGCTGCTTCCCATTGAAATGAAACACTTAGCAACTTAATGTCACCCAGACATCTTATTATGCTCCCTAATTAAATTGTTGGCATTCATGGATGTAAAGGTCATTAAAAATGCAAACAATAAAAAACGTATCGCGAAGAGAAGTAAGGCGCATGTTTCAAGGCATTGTAATATGCTAATTTACGCTGGCGCCTTGGCACAGTCGGGTCATAACGTAGGGATCCCCAACACTGTGTGTCTGTGACAAAGGACTTATTGTTAATGAGGGTGGAGCAGCAGGGCTCGATTGGCGGAATATTTCTCCACAATGAGTCACCGCAGGACCAGGCCATTAGATAATCTACCATGCCATCTATGTGAAGAGAGAAATCATATCATCCCAGCCAGGACTGAACAGCTAATAATGTTACCCAGGGAGGGAGAGGGTGAGAAAGCGAGCGAGAGAGAGAGAAAGAGAGAGAGAGAGACAATAGAGATGAGGGAGGCCATCAATGTCATGTTCAGGTCCTGCCTAAGGCCTACAACTGGCATGTCAGTGTCATTAAAGTCAAACATAGCGAGTCATCATGAATTAAGAGTCATCGAGACAAGCAACAAATACAAAGATTCATGGAGGTTATATAATAACGGGCCTGATGTTATTGTATTGTGATAAAGTAAGCACATTGAAAAAGCAATAATTTGATATGTGCACATTAAAGATTATCACCCAGTACATTTGTATACTTTTTAGCTAGAAGTTCTGAAAGTAGCTCGCATGAGCCAAAAATGGTGCCGAAAATTGCATACGTCGTCACATACGTGGAGATATGTACACCTCGTCATTGTTCTCTCTTTCGCTCTGCTGTGTGTGCATCGTGCTAGCCGACACACTCAAATGGCGAGGGGCTAAAGCTCATTGGCTGGAACTTGAATTGTTAGGGTTCTGGCCAACATGGGGGAAAATGTATGGAAAATGGCACAGCTTCCAGAAAAACAGTTGCTTCAAACTGGGGATTTCATGGCTAATTGAGGTAAGATGGTAATTCTGCTCATAGATTATCCATGTATGAACTACACATTGACACATCCATCCCAAAGCAGGAGGTTTAAAAAAAAGACTTAGTAGTCGCCAAAGTTCCGGAGTCTTTAAATCTACATCACAGGCAAATGTAATCAGGACTGTTATAAGAAACCATAAAATGATCTGATATGACGTGGTCATATTCCCTTATATGACATGGAAATATGACATGGCCATTGCACAAAGACAGTCAATAGTACCGTCTGTCTCCTGGATAAAAAGGTCTGTCACCAGGTGTCTATCCCTGTCCTAGGGGTCTTTGAAGGCTCCTTCTGCTGTGACAGCTGTCTTTAGACAGTCAGCACAGCGGTATCCAATTCTGACGACTCATCACTTCCTAGTGGATGACCTGGTCCTGACCTCTGTACCACCCGGACGCCATCACCATCTGACATCTCCACAGATGCATTTTTAAAGCCACCCAACCCTAATCATCTTAGCAATGCACTGCTACATTACTGCAGCAACACCAGCAGTGTGATTTCACCAAGACATATTTACGCTGAAATGTATCTGTCCAATGCCACAGAATGTCATTTGCGCATCTCGCTATTGCTGTTCAGGTACAATGGACAGCAATCACTTTAAATAGAAAAAAAGTAGGCCACGTGGGATAATTTGATTCTACCAGGGTCTAGGGAAGGGTCCAGTGAGAATCAGGTGTTAACAATCAGCCGTGCCAGTGGGACTGAAGGTCCATCTGTACCCCGGCGCCCACTCCTACTCCCACGCCAACTCAAACTGTGCTCAATCACAGAGCCAGCAGCTAGCCAGGGCAGTGCCCACCAGCTCCAGTAGAAACCAATCACATTTCAGACACTACTTAAAATGGTCCCTCATGGAGTGAATCTATCTGACTTATACTATAATATAGGCGATTTATGACAACCAAGATAACAGAGGTAGAGAAAGTCCTTATAGAGGTAAACATAAAGATGAACTCAAGATGATGGCCTTATGTGTAAAACTGGACGAGAGAAAACACATTTATGATCATATATTCATACAAATACAACATACCCACATGTTTTTTGATAGGCTAGAAACCACAACAGATCCTGGGTTCTTGATGATCATTTCCCATTCATTAGAACGTAGATGTAAACAAGTGCATAGACGCCCATGAATTAGAGAGCAGGATGAGTGTTTGGTTTATGGTAGAACTGACTCATCTTTGGGAGTTTGTTGTGACAGAGAACATAGCAGGCCACTATTAGTTTACTCTACTCTATCTACCACTGCTGCTGTGCTGCACTGAGCCCTATGTATCCCTCTCCTCTATAGTGAACACACACACTCCTCCGAGCCCATCGCTCTGCCTCTAGCCCAGCAGCCCAAGGTCACCTCTGTTTTACATCTAATAATAAGCCCCCCACACCTTAACAATGCTGTAAAACCCAAAGTGCCCCCACATTATGAGATTTAATACGCAATTGAGTCATAATATCATTTGGTTTCGGCCAAAAACCCTATTCTTACAAGGGAAATTAGTGTCATTATCCAAAACAATGCCACTCTAATTTATGTGCGGATCTATAAATGGTTTGTCTCATGCTATTTGGGATTAGGGAGGCAGCGAGCCAAAAAGGGCCTAATGTATTTAAAGTGACACATTAACTGGATAAACAGTCCCCTTATCTACAGAGTACATATACTTTTTTTTTTAAACAGTCCAATCCTATTAAAGGGGCCATTCTCCAACTGATTGCACCATCTCCTGCTCTCACGTGCCTGCCGTCAACCCCCTGCTAAAGAGTGAAGCCGGGGGTAATCATACACACATTGAGATTGACATATCCATTGTTCTGGGCCCTCCCCAATGAGACCTTGGTCAAATGTCTTTTTCTGTTGTGATCTCGTAGAGGATGAAATCCATTAGCAGGGATGGTGTAGTGTACTCCCTAGTGAGCAGGAGGAGTTAGTGCCGATACTGCAAGATGGACAGAATCTGTTGTGTACAGTAGAAGCCAGACA
This sequence comes from Salmo trutta, assembly GCF_901001165.1. Lineage (NCBI taxonomy): Eukaryota > Metazoa > Chordata > Actinopteri > Salmoniformes > Salmonidae > Salmo > Salmo trutta. Next base: position 19,809,019 of record NC_042979.1, on the reverse strand, counting down.
CATGTAAGCGGTGTTACTGATAGCTACTGTGTAAGATGATTCATCAGCATGGGAGCATATGCTTCCCACTTCACAGAGAGAGTGAGGAGCATATGGCACCCCAAGGGGGCAACAGTAAAGGTGTAAGAACCTGCCTTTCCTGTCTAAAACAGGATATTACGGTATGTGCCCTTCACCTCCAGAGAAGCAAAACACACTTAAGAGAAGCAAATAGCACACAAGCACACACACGTACGCACAAACACACACGTACGCACAAACACACACACAGCTCTCAGCCTTTCATAATGCATTTGCCGTCTTCTGCCCTGATGGATATATATAAACATTGGCTGATGTAAAAAGGGCTTTCTAAATACATTTGATTGATAAACGTATTGGATTTATCATTTCCCTTCTGATCACAGTAGGGCTGGGAATTGCCAGGGACCTCACGATACGATAGTATCAAGATACTTAGGTGTTGATACGATATGTATTGTGATTCTCACGATTCTATACGTGATTCGTTTCAGGAAACTAGGTATTTGTCGCACGTCACTACTTCACAGGAGAAGCATTTTAACATAAGCGTCATTTTTTGTCCAAATATTTTTTGGGGCACTAATGCCTTCTGGAACATGTGAACTTTTATGTGCCTTAATAACAAACTTCTATTCCATAAGTAAAATTGTTAAATTACAAGCCTAGTTTGTTTAGCCATGGAAACTAGCAGGAACCTTCCCACTAGTCATGATTGGCTGAGATAATGGCTGGGCTAGACATGCTGGGAAATGAGTTTAGATTGGTCTATCATGTAGCATGCAGTGTGAACCAGAGTGACTTGACACAAAGCTGGCCAAACAAGAGGTAGCTACAAAAAAAACAGAGTTAAATGCTTCCAGTCTGCCGTGAAGCGTTCATACATGTATACGGGTAAGAGTCTAGCTACATTTTCAGATATTATAATATTCAAATTTAGTCAGAAAGTCATTTTTGTTGCAAGTTAAAGCGTACTGTTAATATTCTTATTTGTATGTAACCTTTATTTAACTAGGCGAGTCAGTTAAAATCAAAGTTAATTTGTCACATGCACAGATACAGCAGGTGTAAACAGTACAGTGAAATGATTACTTGCATAGTAGCAATATCAAAAACAAAGTGTCTGGATAAAAATATTTTAGCATTATTAGATGACGCTTACCTGACACATGGTCTTAGTATTCAGACCCCTTGACTTTTTCCACATTTTGTTACGTTACAGCCTTATTCTAAAATTGATGAAATAGTTTTTTTCTTCTCATCAATTTACACACAATACTCCATAATGACAAAGCAAAAAAAGGTTTTTTAGAAATGTTTGCTAATTTATAAAAATAAAAAAATGAAATATCACATTTACATAAGTATTCAGACCCTTTACTCAGATTCAACTTTGTTGAAACACCTTCGGCAGCGATTACAGCCTTGAGTCTTCTTGGGTATGACGCTACAAGCTTGGCACACCTGTAGTTGGGGAGATTCTCCCATTCTTCTCTGCACATCCTCTCAGTTTCATCAGACTAGAAAATCTTGTTTCTCATGGTCTGAGAGTCTTTAGGTGCCTTTTGGCAAACTCCAAGCGGGCTGTCATGTGCCTTTTACTGATGAGTGGCTTCTGTCTGGCCACTCCACCATAAAATCCTGATTGGTGGAGTGCTGCAGAGATGTTTGTCCTTCTGGAAGGTTATCCCATCTCCACAGAGGAACTCTGTCAGAGTGGCCATCGGGTTCTTGGTCACCTCCCTGACCAAGGCCCTTCTCCCCCGATTGCTCAGTTTGGCAGAGCGGCCAGCACTAGGAAGAGTCTTGGTGGTTCCATACTTCTTCCATTTAAGAATGATGGAGGCCACTGTGTTCTTGGGGACCTTCAATGCTGCAGACATTTTTTGGTACACTTCCCCAGATCTGTGCCTCGACACAATCCTGTCTCAGAGCTCTTGGGACAATTCCTTCGACCTCATGGCCTGGTCTTTGCTCTGGCATGCAGAGCAAAAACTGGGGGACCTTTTATAGACCGGTGTGTGCCTTTCCAAATCATGTCCAATCAATTTAATTTACCACATATGGACTCCAATTAAGTTGTCGAAACATCTCAAGGATGATAAATGGAAACAGGATGCACCTGAGCTCAATTTCGAGTCTCATAGCAAAGGGTCTGAATACTTATGTAAATAAGGTATATATTTTTTAAGCATTTGCAAAATATTCAAAAAACCTGTTTTCGCTTTGTCATTATGGGGTATTGTGTGTTATTTGCTGAGTAAAAAAAAGAATACAATTTGAATAAGGCCGTAACGTAACAAAATGTGGGAAAAGTCAAAGGGTCTGAATTCTTTCAGAAGGCTGCAGAGGGAAAGCCATGAGAGAACTAGTTTTGATCAGTCATGGAAATAAAAATGCTGAAAACAAATTGGCTCCCTTTTTAAAAAGAGGATGGAGAACAAGCTATGAAGGGAAAATCCAGAAAATAATACTGCGATATTTAAAATAATAAATAAAATAATATCCCATATGTAACTGTATCAATTATTTCCTCCATCACTAGATTACATTACTGTATGCTTCTTCAGAACACTACCACTGTATTTTCAATGAAGTGATGTTATTAGTTCTGAAAGAAAGAGTGTGAGGATATATCAGCCCAAAGGAAAGTGATATCACATAGGATATGATGAATAAGAAACTGCCATGAAGCACATCACTCAAAACGTAGAGTACAGTGCTTCACCAAAGGGAATTTGACCTGTAACAGAAATGGTAAAGCCCACATATATACGTAGATGCTGCCTTCATGTCTTTTAGCATGTGTTAAACATTATTAATATATATCCTGTGTAACATAATGGATCTATTGTTCTGTAGATGACGAAAGGAAAAGCTTAACCTTGCGTACACTATTGGAGATTCTCACTATACTGTAGTATGGTTAAATAATTGTATGGCTAATATGAATGTATATTACCCCTTGGAAAATATACTACTTGCTTAGCACTTTGAATACACAGTAACAACTTTGCTAAAAGAGTGGGCACTTGTTTGATTACAGGATAAGATACATAAAACTATAGCACTTACAAACTGCCTCCCTTTAAATATACTACTACTACTAACATTTCTGGCCTAGCGTTAAATGTGTTTAGGTAGCACTACAGTACAAAATGCTGCAGACTTCTGCTCACTATATTGCAAATGCTAAAAGGCATGTCATAATGCTACCAGCAATCAATTGGGAGAGAGGTACTATAAAATGCATAATTGTTTTTCCATCTGTGTTTTGAGAGGGAGTACGGTAGTAGTTTGGTAAAGGAGCTTTTCTTTGCTTTTTGACAAGTAACTATTAAAAACCTATCATTTGTAATGTATATGTTCCAGGTAGTAATCATAGGTACAAGTGCAGCATTTTTGGAGGGGAGTTAGTAATTGCTACTGACTGAAAATATTTGTTACCACTGAGCACAGAGTCAAAAACAGCACTTTTCATTCCATTTCCTGAGAAATGTGGAACTTTTTGAAACCCCTAGAAGCTGAGTTTGATCCCTTTTAGTGCTGACACCCCAAAAGGAGACACTTACTGTAATTGCAATTTCCAATGTCATTTTTGGGTTCTTTTTTAATAAACTGAAAGTGTGGGAACTTTAACGATTTGAGTGCTTCCATAGCAATTAGTCATAAAAATCAGAAGATGACAACAAAGGAATCAAAGCTCTTTAACATTTTCAAAGCTGTTCTGACTGCTTTTTCACGGCCCTAGCAAATTAGGAAAACAAAGACCGGAGATTCTTCATAAGTAGATCTTAGAATTTTTATTAAATAATTGCTTAACTGGACCAACACCAAAAGTCTGTATATTTGTCAGGATTTGAATCATATAGTAGACCTAACAATATTACAACGAGTAATAGTAGTGTATTTGTGACAGCAACAATGGTAGTAATAAGTAAACAAACACTGCATGCATGTTCTGATAAGTTTTGATTAGAACAAAGTTGAGTAAAAACGATCAGGGTGCATATGGATAAAATAAGGTTGTTAATCAAATATAACTATTTCCTGTCTCAGTCAGAACATTTGATGATTCAAATGTCAAGCATTTGCAGCAAAATGAATTATCCCTCGCTATTCGTGTTGACCTTATCCACAGGAGACATCTGGATTCAGAAAGAATTGATGAACATACTAAGCACTCTCATCTAATTTCACAGACTAAAGAAATGAGTGAAAGCGTATAGCATATCAGACGCCACTCTACAATGGTCAAAGTGGTGTCCTCTAGCTGTAGTCAGTAAAACATTGTCCGCGTCCAATACCTATTCAAATTCAGCTTGAGAAAGGCCTCTTAAAAAGGGACTAAGTACCAATAAATTCACTTTAGGACCTTGGTAATTTTCTCCAGTCAATAAAATGAGAGCTGAATATCTATTACACTTCTGTTTAGTCGTTGGACATTCTCTGGTCACAAGTACCTGGGAAATGACAAGACAGGTAGAGCATACTGAATTACTTCTTTAAAGGAGCCTTCCAGACAGTATGAGCGCTGAGATTATTAGACAGTACCGGTCCTCGAGGGTCAGCCAGTTCAGATATTATACTTTTCCATTAGTAACTGATTACGAGCTGGAAAATGGTGGTCTATCCTATTAGTTCAGTAATGAAATCCTTTAGACAATGAGATCAGAGGAATAATTAAAAACCTTGGAATTGTCCATTGGAATTAAACAGGTCTGAAATCTTATGTGGTGACCCTGACAGGACTTGTACATGACTTTCTCAAGCACTTCAATAGAGCTTCAGTTCCCATAAAGGAAGTATCTTGACATAAAGGATGAAACAAATCAATTCAATTGAATACTTCAATCTAGTGAGAACATTTTGTTTGCCGTTTATTGAGCCTTCAGTGACTTGAGAGCTCCATTCGACAGTCATTGAGGACGAGTAGTCCCATTTCATAGAGTGCAACATTTGTGCCCAACCTTGTAATGGAGGGGAATTAAGAAGTATATTGAGAAGTATGCGGTAAGCTGTTAATTAAGGGTGTTCAGCTGGAAAATGGACAGTAATTCAATCTAGAGAATTGATTGGTAATTAAGGAAGGACACTTAAATATCACATCCAATGTTTTAGGTTTTAGTCGGAGCTCTCCCTCCTTATCTTTCTCTACAATCCCCCCCCCCCCCGTGTCTCTTATATCTATATCTCCCTCCCTCTCTCTGAAAGACACCCTGTGCAGGTCTACACATGCCTAATACCTTTGCAAAGTTCAGAAAGCCCAGTTCCTTGACAAAGCTACACATTAGCAAGTGTGAATAGTCAGGCCTATGCTGATTTGCTAAGAGTTAATTAATTTCCAGTGCGCTGGGTGAGGTCTTGCATGATTTATAACAGCGATGCAATTGCCATGCAGAGCCAAGGTCCCTCTGTCAGAGGAGATAAATCAATGGTACATCGTATGCTGTCACACCCTGGCCCTGTCCAACAAGCTCCCTCTGGCTGGATTCATGACCCAGGATGTGAAGGGGGCCAACCACAGCACTGCATGGTTGAGGAACATGCTCTACGATGTCACTCACTAGTCACTGAACCTAACGTGAACCTAAGCTAATGCAGTTTCTTATGTTGATTTCTGAACTCCGGCTTGTGAAACATTAACCGAGTGTGGTTTCCTGGCTCATGGATGTGATTATCTAACATGACCTCCGTGGAATGCAGAGGTAATCGACAGCGTAGTGACATATTCCCTTGAGATGGAACATTTTTGATGTTCACAAAAAGAGCTTCCAAAATAATGAAAGACCAATGATTCAGCTTTCAGGATTTCAACTTTTTCGGGGAACTGTCCCCTCTGTCACTAACTCCACATCCACTTCCATAAGAAACTAATGAATAAAATGCACTAAAATGATTTAAACCTAATGCCTTTCAATTGTTTTTGTATTGCCTGCCTAGCTAAATAAGAGGAGTCAACTTGGCATGATACTAGTCACTATGACTTTATTAGGCTAAGAAGCTTATCGTCAGTATCCAATCCCAGCTTCAATATCACACAGTACACCATATGCTTTTACCCAGCTCACGACGTCAGTAACAATAACAACAATGGAATGAAAAGTAAAAGAAGATTTTATAAAGCAGCAATGCAACTTAAAAAAGCTGCAATGTGACTGATATAGGAGCCAGGGAAGCCAGCAGGAGCCTGGGAAGCCAGCAGGAGCCAGGGAAGCCAGCATGTGGTAGATCAGCAAACAACCCATCATAACGTATACTCAGAAACAGCTAATGAGCGTTATGTTCCATTTCAACATATTTGCTAAATGGCCATATGAATTACTTATGAATGTCATGAATTGACAGAATTTAATTCAGCAATGGATTTACCCAGTTTTGCCATTCCCCATACAATGTTGACTGTAAGTACTGGAGCTTCAGAAGGTAGCAGCTCTAATTTGCAATCCCTTTCACAGGTAGACTTATAGGCAGGTGTTATTGAACAATAATCCTATAATATGTGCATAATATTCAATGTTCGGCCCTCCCCAATACTTTAACCTTCAGTCTGCCATTCACCCAGTGTGTCTGTGATTCAACCTGTAAAGGTGTTGATACCCAGTAGGACCAGAGCTGTGAATAATGCGTAGTACACTTATCTAAACTTACTCAACCTGTGCTTCTGTGACTACCCCGTCATCATTCTGAATGAATTTATTAATCCCAGATTAACCAGTGGTTCAACACATCTACTCCTAATGACACTGGATACACCATTTATTTCTCTTACCTTAGCTTCAAGCATGACAAAACCACTTCTGTATGAATGCCGTTAATAAAAACTACCCTTGCGATAAGGAACATTATTTTTAATTCCTTATGTCATTTTCTAACATTTACCCATTAATTAAAAACATAATTTTCCACATGTACTATATGATTGGTATGTTAAACGAAATCACTCATTAGCACTACGGCTAATTGGGAATCGTTAATGGCGGTCTAGTATTGACTGACAGGCCTATTGGATATCAGGGTTTGAGGAGTAGTGACAGGCCTATTGGATATCAGGGTTTGAGGAGTAGTGACAGGCCTATTGGATATCAGGGTTTGAGGAGTAGTGACAGGCCTATTGGATATCAGGGTTTGAGTAGTGACAGGCCTATTGGATATCAGGGTTTGAGGAGTAGTGACAGGCCTATTGGATATCAGGGTTTGAGGAGTAGTGACAGGCCTATTGGATATCAGGGTTTGAGGAGTAGTGACAGGCCTATTGGATATCAGGGTTTGAGGAGTAGTACCAAGTGACCGGAGCATTGATTTAGATTCAGGCACAAATAAAACATCACGGGCAAAATGTAAATGTTAGGTTATTGACCTATGCTGAAAACTGCTGAGAGTTCCAGTACAGCCCTGCATCTCTATCACTTGCTCTCCCAAAGTCCCACTGCACTTTTCTTTACTATAGTGCTAGTAGTAGTGGCTAAATGTGGGTCAGTAGAAGCTGTTTCTGGGGGCCACCACTGTTAAATCACCTAACACACTGCTGCGTTTCAAACCTCTGCACAATCCCATTCCATCCATCTTATTTTAATAACAAGGGATACTTTTCACGGAAATCCACAAATCCCCTTCCCTGGCACTCCTGGTGCAGTATCTCCCCATATGCACATTACACATTTCTAATAATGTCACACTGTGCTGGTCCGTTGGCCAGAACCTTTCCCAGCATGCTCCATTTCCCAGGAAGGGAGAAGTCATACGTTTCTTTAAGTGATGAAGCAGTCGGCCTGCCTGGCAGCCACAGATAGCGGGCTAACCCAACAGAACAGGGGTACACAGTACACACTTCATATTAAACACAATACCTTACAAACAAACACACACACACACACATCTGCACAGTGTGTTCATGTAGTGTGTAGCAGACTGTGTGAGTTCTTTTGGCGTATAGCCTCGTATCAAGGCCATCTTACATTGCATTAGGTTGCAGATTCTAGATATCAGGCAAAGGTGGGAAGTTTATATTTCCACTAGTGGCTATGTGATGTAATCCGACTTCTGATAGATGTTTTCTGAAGCAGGGGACCGTGCACATATTTCATTACTAAGTGACAACAGTGCCCAAGCCATATGCGTAGGTATGAAATGCAATAACATGTACAGAGCTCAAACTAGTGTACCTCACCATGCACTTATCGCTTAGAGTATAGGTAGGGCCCTGGCTATCACGAAGGGAACTATCCAGGTGAATCAGTCACCTAGCTCCAGAAAGCCTGCCACAGGCCCCTCTCCTCTCCTTCACACCGGCAGGCAGGCTGGGAGGCCATTAATTATAAGTTGGGCCCCTGCAGGCTGCTGGGTAGCCCTGGCTGCTACATCCGGTCTCGGATTACAATAAACAACAGGCCTTCCCAGGCCAAGGGCCCAGCTAGGTGGGTATTAGCAGAGCGGCATGGCCTCCCAACCCAGCAGAGCAGCGCAGCGTGGAGCCCCAGCACAACCTGGAGGGCTGATGCAGAGTACAGAGCCCCAAGCCTGGGTTTAGTCTCCATGCACACAGTGCCATACCTGAACCCATGCCCTTTATACAAGACTCACAGGCTAATGTTGTCTTACAAGGCACAGAGCACCGCACTTGAATCAAGCCTCTTTGTTTGAGAGTGATGGTCATCATCAAGTATTCTAGGGTTCTTTGTTGGAAACAGCATCATAACTGAATTATTGTGCTTTTTATATGACACAGCATCGCACCTGTCAGAAGTCCCAGGTGTTCCCAAACAGGGCACAGCATTACACCTGATCATCCATGCCCCATGAACTGTAGGCCTATGTCTAAACACCACAAACAAAGCAACACCCCATGTTCTCAGAACATCTCACAGTGCCATTTCTGGACTCCTGTGTTCCAACACATCACAGAGAAGCACCATACCTGGCTGAACCTTTGTCGACTTCCCCCTTTCAACACAGTGTCTCCACAATAGAGCTCCATGTTGTCAGTGGAACACATAGCATGATAGCTGTTGTATAACAGCATCATATAGTTAGGAGCCCTTGTGTTCCTTTATAAAACCAGTGTGCAACTGCAAATAGCTGAAGAGCAACCCACTTGGCTGTATCCATATCACGACACCAAACCTGCCTTGAGACCACATGTGCTTACAATCTAAAGTGCCAATACCCTGAATCAAACCACCTTATGGGTTCTTCACAGTGCCCAACCACACAGTCAGAGCCCCCTGGCAGAGTGCACAGCTTCTGGGATGTAATCCATGGCTCACTTTCTGTGGTCCCCCATTGTGACACAGTGGTGTCTAAGGAGGCTTTGGGTTTGAATTATAGTTATACCCGCTGCCAGGAATCTTCCACTACACTGATTGAGATCTGAGGATTCATATCTCTGACAGTCGTCTCACCTGGGTACACTTCACTGGCACATTGATTCATATCTCTGACAGTCGTCTCACCTGGATACACTTCACTGGCACATTGATTCATATCTCTGACAGTCGTCTCACCTGGATACACTTCACTGGCACATTGATTCATATCTCTGACAGTTGTCTCACCTGGATACACTTCACTGGCACATTGATTCATATCTCTGACAGTTGTCTCACATTGATTCATATCTCTGACAGTTGTCTCACATTGATGCATGTCTCTGACAGTCGTCTCACATTGATGCATGTCTCTGACAGTCGTCTCACATTGATGCATGTCTCTGACAGTCGTCTCACCTAGATAGACTTCACTGGCACATTGATTCATATCTACAGATAGAAAGATCCTGCAGGACGGGTGTGTGTGCATTTATTGTGCTCTTGATTAAATATAGTCAGTGTTGTTGATATGAACAGATATGAACAGATAAAGAAGGAACATACACTGAGTTTGCAAAACATTAAGAATATTCATACTATTGATCTGGGCAATTCATCTGGGCATGGACTCACAAGATGTTGAAAGTGTTCCACAGGGATGCTGGCCCATGTTGACGCCAATGCTTCCCACAGTTATGTTAAGTTGGCTAGATGTCCTTTGGGTGGTGAACCATTCTTGATACACATGGTAAACTGTTGAGTGTGAAAAACCAGCAGTGTTGCAGTTCTTGACACAAACCAGTACACCTGGCACCTACTACCATACCCCGTTCAAAGGCACTTAAATATTCTATCTTGCCCATTCACTCTCTGAACGGCACACATACACAATCCATGTCTCAAGGCTTAAAAATCCTTCTTTAACCGGTCTCCTCCCCTTTATCTACACTGACTGAAGTGGATTTAACAAGTGACACCAATAAGAGATCATAGCTTTCACCTGGATTCACCTGGTCAGTCCATGTCATGGTGTTCATAATGTTTTGTACACTCAGTGTACATTACATTTCTACATTATCAACTGATTATCAGCTCCACTACGTTTGAAACATCAAATGATATGACTAAGACCAGGAGTTTACATGACCTGACCAGAGAAAACTATAGGCTATTCAAACACTCCTTTAGCATGCAACATGCTGTTGTGGTCTGAATCATGTTGTGTAAAGTATTCAAATCAGTCTTAATATGGGTGTCAGGGTTGGTGTTTTGTTTTCCGACGTGGAGGTTTGTGTGGTTTCAGCCCGTATATTGAGCAGGCCTCAGTCGCTCTGAGCCTCGGTATCACATGACCACAATAGATGGCTTCTGTCAACCGTCATTAGCCAGCCACTCTATTTCCTTTAAACATTAGAGTTGAGTCACACACTCACAGAGATAGACACAGACACGCTCACACATGCATGGGCACACGCAAACACATACACACACACATACACACACACACACACACACACACACACACTTGCAGTCCTGACACGTTCCACAATGCACAGCTGTTTTCCGCCTTTAGAATAAATTATTCGTTTGGCCACTTTAGTGAACATAGCTCAAAGGAGAGATAAATTAAAACTTGCTTCTTGCACCTATCAGAAGTAACTTTAAGCAGACTTAAAACTTCCTATTGCTAGGTAAGGGGGCCACTAGACAAAGGATTTGTTTCACTTGCATGTACTGTCTGTCACTGCACATGGACAAGGGTATAATGTGATGGAGTCATATCTCATTGTGCACCAGAACAAAAATAACTATTCCTGTCAACTATTATGTAATTCACTCAGTATAACTGTCTGTCCAAAAACGAGCACCCTCATTTGATAGAGTGTATTATGCAATAATTAATTTCCATTCTATCATTCATCATCTTTCCCTGCCATTGATGTAGGAGAGTGGTGAGACAGCAGCTGTCCAACCAGACGTGCTGACAACGGGCCCTTCCACTCACATCTCTCCAGTACTGTGGGGGCTGTCCGGTGCTGAAATGTACTCCAGCTTTCCTGTGGACATGGGAGCTGTCCGGTGCTAAAATGCAGACCAGCACTGATAATGGCCGGGACGGGAGCTGTCCAGTGCTGAAACACTAGGGCACCATTCAAACAGACTACAGTCAAAGCCACATGCTATTTGCAGAGAGTGCACAGGCTGTGGGGCAAACTATTTCCTCACATACAGCAGGGTGGAAAATCACAGATAGCACAATAAAGGGGCTTCCCATTGCTACTCCTAAGGTTGCTCAAAAGGAATTGGTCTCCCTCAAAGTGTTCAGAATCGGCAGCTGGAAATTGCTTTGGGACCTTTTCTTTAACAGAATCGAGGGGAAAAATCACTTGCAATAAGCTGTGTACTAGGAGAAGGAAACAAAACATGAAGTGGATTTAACTTCTTTAGGAAAACAGCCCTAATAATGGAAACAAATATTATGTTGTCATCCAGAGTCACATTTATTTATTTTCCAATCTATAGCACAGAATATTTTACATACAGCAAGTTTTTAAAGGACCAAAGAGTTTGGTCTGCTTCATGTTTTCATTTTTGCTATGGAAAAAATATTGCGATACTGGTATCATTCCGGCCCTACTGTGTACCATATAGGTGCAGTTAGTGGGGAGAGAATAGCATATTGTTGAGAGGTGTGTGTGTGTGTTCATTAAGGAGGTGGTGATGGGAGCTGGCATCCATGCACAGATGTTACAGAGTGTGGTGATGGGAGCTCAATGTACATAAAGTCCCATTTAATTAAAGCCAATCTTTCCCATGCAACAGATATCTAACGAGCAAATACAAAATAACACTCAACGCTATTCCTGATTGGAAATTTAGAGAAAGCGGGAGATGCTCATCATATGACACTGATCGCATGGAACTCAATGGGCAATTTAGAATGTAGAAAAAAACAGACATGGATCCACATAATAAGGAAACAGTGAGAGCATACTGTACAGTAGTTAGGGCAGAGTCAGAGCTGGATTTACAGTGCTACTAACTAGTAGGAGGTCACCCACTCTGCCCACTTAACATTATACAGTAGCCATGGAACCAAGTAGAGTGTGAAAGGAAATTGGTGCTATGCACACACACCAAACCTAGAGATATGTAGATGTATTAGGGTGATCCTGAGGAGCAGTGTTGATCCCGACCAGCGCTAGTGTTCACTGCTTACTGTCCACGGGAAAACATGCATCACTGGGCACAATCAGAGCATGTTAGATATTAGATTACATGTTAGACACTGCTGCACTGTCGGAACTAGAAGCACAAGCATTTCGCTACACTCGCAATAACATCTGCTAACCATGTGTATGTGACCAATGAAATTTGATTTGAAGTGATACAGAGACATTCAACAGCATTGTATCAACATTAAGTTTACAATGAAATAATAATTAGATATCACTCCATCATAATAATTATCCAAAGACAGATTATGTCTGTTGTTGCTCGGAACACTAAGTAACCAGCATTGTTGTGTCAACAGACTGGAAAAATAAATAAAAAAATCATACATTATTTATTTGATAACGATAAACATGATTACTGTGTATTATCGCTCAACGCCTCTGATTAATTCAAATGAACACAAGCATAATATTATGGGTGAGTCTTTATCGGACATAATTGATACTCATGAATTAACTTAGAGGGAGCTATCTGATTAACCATTTTTTTGGTTGAGCAATCACTCAAATCCAAACTATGGTAAGATTTAGATAACCTTTTGTAAGTGGTGGGAGAATTATACTGCACAAGATTCTGCACTTGAAAATGTAACTTCTGGACTACACATTGACACAGCTCACTTCTGGCACTTGGGGAAGTCTGTTACTTACACCAACCTGGGAATTACACCAAACCAAGATTTGGATTGGAAGCTGTGGGGAGTGACCGAAGAACCGTAGTGTGTGGCATCGTCACAATTAGACAATAAATATACATGAAGGGGAGGTGTAATGCCTCTTTCTGACAAAGCAGGTTTGGGATAACATGTACAGTACCATGGTGATAATTTAGTGTATGATAGTATTTATCTCCTGGCCTTAAATGTGAAGGAAACCGATACATCACAAGACTACGTTGATCATCTGTGGTGTGTTGAACATGTCATTGAAGCAGTGACTTGAGAGCCCAAATGTAGAAATTGATCCGGCCTCCTAAGAGGAATATACATTTAGTATCAAGCATAAAGCACATGACATATTAACATAGCAAATATAGCTTACCCTTCATGTTTAATTCATGAAAAAAAACTTTCATCATCATCATGTCCAGAAATGTCCAAAAGGCATTTTGATCACAGCTGAAGTGTCCTGCAGTGGTTACCTCACATGTACAGATCTAATTTGTTCAAATATGAGCTTATTCAGTTTCCAAGTAACTGGATGATTCTATAACAGTGAACAATTATGATTATGTTTATAACAAAACATATATTGGACATTTTAATAAATACAATCTCCCAGTCAGAGCACAGCCAGATAGAAAACAAGTCAATCCAACCTTTTGACATGGCAGTAAACACTATATATGACGCCAAAAGCAGTTTGGGATTCTGAGCCACAATAATAACAGATAATGCCAGTCTGCCCATTGTCATATTTAGTATCACTGCAGGGACCGACATTCAGAACGGTACAATAAAAAGATTACGTCCCAGACAGACAGTCAGGGAAGTGTTTGGGTTGGGGTTGAAAAGAGGACCTTGCAGCCAGACCTTCACAGTGTACTGCAGATTCATCTGTGGAAGAAGCGCCAAGCGCTAATAGCTAACCTTCAGGAAGTCACATGGAGCTTGGCCACCTGCGGGCTTTGTAGCTCCACAACTGGCACACAAAGCAATGTGTTTGGAACTGATAGCGTGAGTGGCCGCCACATAGGGTAGAGAGAGCGAGTGGAACAGTTAAAGGGCTTCTCCGTCTGCAGACGTGGGGCCGCGGGGCAGTAAAGGATGATAACAATGAGTGTCAGTCTAGGGAAAACAAAGAAAACACAGATGGAGATAGAGAGTGGGGTAATTACATGCAGACCGCTAGAAACAGACAAGGACGGAGGAGGAAACTTTTCCCTCATACATAATGATGCACAGTGGAGCATGACAATGTTAAGCTTCCTTATCAAAAGGCCTAGGTTTTCTGAGGATACAGACCGTTGAAGTAGTAGTGACCTTGTCACTGCTATGGACGGATACAAGAGAGCACAAAGTCTAAGTCACCAGACCAAATATTTGTTTAAATCCAAGGGAAATGAACTCTCTCTTGCATCAGCTCTGTAACAGAGCCTGGAGAGGCATGTCAACCAATCTAGTCAGGACCCTCAGCCTGCCTCACTTGACCAACTCAATTTGGAATATTAACTTAGTAGGATTATGTGCAGTGTACTGTACCACAACCTTCCACAATCTAATAGTATAACTAGCTAGAGCTGAGATTATACATGAGAGAAAGGGGAAATCAAATGAACGCATTTTAAAATGTTCCATCAGCCATGCATATCTATATACATGACCAGTTTATTAGGTACACCCATCTAGTCTCGTGTCAGACCCCCCCTTGCCTCCAGAACAGCCAGATTTCTTTGGGGGATCAATTCTATAGGGTGTTGGTATCAAGGGACCTAACGTGTGCCAGGAAAACATGTCCCACACCATTACACCACCCCACCAGCCTGTACTGTTGACACCAGGCAGGATGGGGCCATGGACTCATGCTGCTTACGCCAAATCCTGACTCTGCAATCAACATGACCCAACAGGAACCGGGATTTGTCGGACCAGACAATGTTTTTCCACTCCTCAATTGTCCAGTGTTGGTGATCGCTTGCCCACTGGAGCCGCTTCTTCTTCTTGTTTTTAGGTTATTGGAGTGGAACCTGGTGTGGTCGTCTGCTGAAGTAGCCAATCCGTGAGTTGTGCGTTCCCGAGATGCCATTCTGCACACCACTGTTGGTGCCTGGTTTTGGCCCTCCTGTTAGCTTACACAATTCTTGCCATCCTCCTTCGACCGTTCCAATCAATGAGCTGTTTTCGCTCACAGGACTGCCGCTAACTGGACGTTTTTGTATGTCGCACCAGTCTTGATAAACCCTAGACATTGTTGTGCATGAAAAGCCCAGGAGGCCGGTCGTTCCTGACATACTAGAACTGGCGCTTCTGTAACCGATGATCATACCACTCTCAAAATTGCTTAGGTCACTTGTTTTGCCCATTCTAACATTCAATCGAACTTGATGCGTGTCTGCCTGCTTTATATAGCAAGCCATGGGCACACGACTCACTGTTTTTAAGAGTGAACCATTTTCGTGAACAGGGTGGTGTACCTAATAAACCAGCCACACGCACGCACGCAGGCAGGCGGGCAGACAGACAGGACAGACACACACACACTGCATGCCCCTGTCAACACAAGACCAGCTTGTGAGCTGGATAATAATGCTGCCACCGGAGAGTGATGGCAGCATTATGATCAATATTTAATAAAGGGCTTTCCCTAAGCCCATTTCTTTTCCAGCGCTCAAACAGTCCACAGGAAGACATGAGTGGATAAGGCTTTCCCAAATCATGATCACTCAGGGGGAGTAAATCCCAACTCTCAACTCGCGTGTGGAGATTAACTAAATATAATGTCCATGTTCTTTCTCTGATGCTAGGACAGCTGCAAATAAGTACAAAAAATGTCAAATGCCAAATAACACACAGTTGACTCCAAATGATTAAGCTTTCACTGAACAGCACTGTGCACTCTTTTCCAATACTAAAACTGCTGCTAAGACAGTTAGCATCTGAACTATAGATGAAGTGACACACCCAACAACTACCACATACAGTGGGGAGAACAAGTATTTGATACACTGCCGATTTTGCAGGTTTTCCTACTTACAAAGCATGTAGAGGTCTGTAATTTGTATCATAGGTACACTTCAACTGTGAGAGACGGAATCTAAAACAAAAATCCAGAAAATCACATTGTAGGATTTTTAAGTAATTAATTTGCATTTTACAAAACCGTGATCCATATTGCTGTACATGCATCCAAGTTTCATCCAGAGAAAATAGACCATAGATAAAAATACTACCGACACCCCCCATCTCATCTTTACAGTTTAATGCTCTCAGTTACCTGACAGCCAATGTCAACTAGCAGAACAGGACATAAAATCAATATCTAGACAAATTAGGAAAGACACATTCAAATATGATCCAAGGTCATTTCCAAGCAGGTGGATGAAGTCAATCGCCTTGCACTAAGGGGTTAATTGTTTTTAGGAGCAAATAAAATGTGTATCCAAAGTGAAGGCCTGTTTATGACTTTTCCCTTCTCTATGTCTAAACGAATATGAATATCTACTGTGAATAATGGGGGACCTAGCTTCAGTGTCAGCCTCATTACTGCTGCGTATCACTGCCCAGGGGAGGAGTCAGTCTATAAAACCATGTGACACCTCATTAGGGATCTACCTTGGATCTATCTGACATTATCGTGAATATGGCCCACCACAAATCAAATGGCTTCTGCCAAACAACAGGCAGAATGAAGCCATAGGTGGAATGCTATTTAGCTAGATGGCTATTCTGAACTGTATAGAAGCATTAGGGGCAACTGATTATGCAGAGCACTGACTTCTATGTAATGTACTTTATGTAGATTGGGGAAAAATGCATATGGGGAATTCCTTGGTAACAGAATTGCGCTGAGACTCCGATTTTTCACTTAAAATATGTATGCAAACAAAAATCATTGATTTCAAAGTTGAACAAACCATACAGCTCTATGCACAAGGACAACTTTTAACAATTTACACTGACATGTTTGCGGTAATTCTTATGGTTATTGAATTACAGTATGTGAAGTGGATTTACACCTGGTAACGACATTGTGGTAACGGAATTTCATCATGGGTTCCTGGTCTGAACTATACACAGAAATGTGATCCAATCATAGACGTCTTCAGTGCCTTCAGAAAGCATTCATACCCCTAGACTTACACATTTTGTTGTGTTACAGCCTGAATTCAAGATGGATTAAATGTATTGTTTCTCTCACCCTTCTACACACAATACCCCATAATGACAGAGAGAAAATATGTTATTACAATGTTTTGCAAATGTATTGAAAATGAAATACATAAATGTATCATTTACATAAGTATTCACACCCCTGAGTCAAAACTTTGTAGAAGCACCTTTGCTGTGAGTCTTTCTGGGTAAGTGAGTCTTTCTGGGTAAGTCTAAGAGTTTTCCACATTTGGATTGCTCAACATTTGCACATTATTCTTTTCAGAATTCTTCAATCTCTGTCACATTGGTTGTTGATCATTGCTTGACAATCATTTTCAGGTCTTGCCATAGATTTTCAAATAGATTTAAGTCAAAACTGTAACTCGGCCACTGAGGAACATTCTTGGTAGGCAACTCCAGTGTAGATTTGGCCTTGTGTTTTAGGTTATTGTCCTGCTGAAAGGGGAATTTATCTCCCAGTGTCTGTTGGAAAGCAGACTGAACCAGATTTCTTCTAGGATTTTGCCTGTGGTTAGCTCCGCTACATTTCTTTTTTATCCTGAAAAACTCCCCAGTCCTTAATGATTACAGTGTTCTCCTATCACTGCCATTAAACTCTGTAACTGTTTTAAAGTCACCATTGGCCTCATGGTGAAATTCCTGAGCGATTTCCAACTAGGAAGGACACCTGAGTAAGGAAGGACACCTGTATATTTGTAGTGATTGGTTGTGTAATGAATAACTTCACCATGCTCAGAGATATTCAATGTCTGCTTTTTACAATTTTTACCCATCTACCAATAGGTGCCCTTCTTTTTAAGGCATTGGAAAAACCTCCCTGGTCTTTGTGGTCGAATCTGTTTTTGAATTTCACTGCTCGACTGAGGGACCTTACATACAATTGAATGTGTGAAGTTCAAAGATGAGGTAGTCATTTAAAAGTAATGTTAAATACTAGTATTGCACACAGAGTGAGTCCATGCAAATTATTATGATTGGTTAAGCACATTTGTACTCCTGAACTTATTTAGGCTTGCCATAACAAAACGGTTGAACACTTATTGACTCAAGACATTTCAGCTTCAAAATTTTTATTCATTTGTAAACAATTCCTGAAAGCATAAATCCAGTTTGACATTATGTGGCATTGTGTGGTATTATGGGGTATTGTGTGGTATTGTGTGGTATTGTGCAGTATTATGTTAGGCCAGTGACATAAAATATCAATTTAATCCATTTTAAATTCAGGCTGTAAAACAACAAAATGTGGAAAAAGTCAAGGGGCGTGAATACTTTCTTAAGGCACTGCATGTTTCACAAGCTTGGAGCTTGGGCGACCGGAGGAGGGGCCATTCCCTGCACTATCTATGGCCGCAGAGGGCACACTGCTGGTCGGTACTGGGGGGGTTCCTCAGGGAGTCGAGGCAGCAGGCAGGGCACTATCGTGTCACCCCAGGTGAGTCGGCACCAGGCTCACCCAGAGCCCCCTGTTGCTCACATGTATGTGTTTATAAAATTTCCTGAGTTTTCCCCGCTTTCCCAGAATAAGGCGCTAGTAGATTCAGGCGCAGCTGGGAATTTTATTGACCGGGCTTACCCTGGTTGGCCTGTCATGACCCCACTATTTTGTGGCAACAGAGGGCTCTTAAGGTGTGGTCACGAGAGTGCTCAGGGAGGTGTGTGGGGGTTTCCATCGGTGCGACTACGGTGGAAAGTCCAGATGAGCTCTCCACCGTGCGCATCCCCTCAGAATATGCCGATTTGGCTCTCGCCTTCTGTAAGAAGAGGGCGACTAAATCACCACCTCATCGACGGGGGGATTGTGCGATAAATCTCCTGGTAGACGCAGCACTTCCCAGGAGTCATGTGTATCCTCTGTCACAGGAGGAGACAGTGGCTATGGAAACATATGTCTCCGAATCTCTGGGGCAGGGATACATTTGGCCCTCCACTTCACCTGCCTACTCAAGTTTCTTTTTTGTGAAGAAGAAGGATGGGGGTCTGCGCCCGTGTATTGACTATCAAGGTATCAATCAGATCACTGTGAGGTACAGCTACCCACTGCCTCTCATAGCCAGTGCGATCGAGTCAATGCACGGGGCGCGCTTCTTCACAAATGTGGATCTCAGGAGCGCTTACAACCTGGTGCGTATCCGGGAGGGGGACGAGTGGAAGACAGCATTTAGTACCACCTCAGGGCACTATGAGTACCTCGTCATGCCGTACGGGTTGATGAATGCTCCATAAGTCTTCCAGGCCTTTGTTGACGAGATTTTCCGGGACCTGCACGGGCAGGGTGTAGTGGTGTATATCGACGAAATTCTGATATACTCCGCTACACGCTCCGAGCATGTGTCCCTGGTGCACATGATGCTTGGTCGACTGTTGGAGCATGACCTGTACGTCAAGGCTGAGAAATGTCTCTTCTTCCAACAGTCTGTCTCTTTCCTAGGGTATCACATTTCCACGTCAGGGGTGGAGATGGAGAGTGACCGCATTTCAGCCGTGTGTAATTGGCCGACTCCCACAACGGTAAAGGAAGTGCAGCAGTTTCTAGGGTTTGCCAACGACTACCGTTTTATCCGGAGTTTTGGTCAGGTAGCAGCGCCCATTACCTCACTGCTGAAGGGGGGACCGGTGCAGCTGCAGTGGTCACCTGAAGGCTCTGTTTACCTCGGCTCCCGTGCTGGCTCATCTGGATCCTTCTTTGGCGTTCATAGTGGAGGTGGACGTGTCCGAGTCTGGGATAGGAGCCGTGCTCTCTCAGCGCTCGGGCACGCCACCAAAGCTCCGCCGTTGTGCTTTCTTTCCGAAGAAGCTCAGCCCGGCTGAGCGAAACTATAATGTGGGGGACCGGGAGTTGTTGGCTGTTGTCAAGGCTCTGAAGGCGTGGAGACATTGGCTTGAGGGGGCTAAACACCCTTTTCTCATCTGGACTGACCACCGCAATCTGGAGTACATCCGGGCGGCGAGGACCCTCGCCAGGCAAGGTGGGCTATGTTCTTTACCCGTTTTGTTTTCACTCTATCCTACAGACCAGGTTCCCATAACGCTAAGGCAGACGCACTGTCCTGGATGTATGACACAGAGGAGCGGTCCATGGATAACACTCCCATACTTCCGGCCTCTTGCCTGGTGGCACCGGTGGTGTGGGAGCTGGACGTGAACATCGAGCGGGCGCTACGCCCAGAGCCCACTCCCCCCAGTGTCCAGCTGGGCGCCTGTATGTTCCGTCTGCTGTCCACGACCGTTTGATCTATTGGGCCCACACGTCACTCTCCTCTGGTCATCCTGGCATTGGTCGGACGGTGCGTTGCCTTAGTGGGAAGTACTGGTGGTCCACCTTGGCCAAGGACGTGAGGGTTTATGTTTCCTCCTGCTCGGTGTGCGCCCAGTGCAAGGTTCCCAGGCACCTGCTCAGAGGGAAGTTACAACCCCTCCCCGTTCCATAACGGCCGTGGTCGCACCTGTCGGTGGACTTCCTGACTGATCTTCCTCCCTCACAGGGCAACACCACGATCCTGGTCGTTGTGGATCGGTTTTCTAAGTCCTGCAGTCTCCTCCATTTGCCCGGTCTCCCTACGGTCCTACAGACTGCAGAGGCCCTGTTCACTCACGTCTTCCAGCACTACGGGGTGCCTGAGGACATAGTTTCTGATTGGGGTCCGCAGTTCATGTCCAGGGTCTGGAGAGCATTCATGGAACGTCTGGGGATCTCGGTCAGCCTCACCTCAGGTTTTCACCCCAAGTAAAAGTAAACCAGGATGTGGGTAGGTTTCTGCGGTCATATTGCCAGGACCGGCCGGGGGAGTGGGCGGCGTTCATCCCCTGGGCAGAGATGGCTCAAAACTCACTCCGCCACTCCTCCACTAACCTCTCTCCTTTCCAGTACATACTGGGGTATCAGCCGGTTCTGGCACCTTGGCATCAGAGCCAGATCGAAGCTCCTGCGGTGGACGAATGTTTTAAGCGCTCGGAGGAGACCTGGGACACCGCCCATGTGCACCTACAACGGGCTGGGAGGGCGGCAAAAAGCGAGCGCCGACCGCCACCGCAGCGAGGCCCAGGTGTTCGCACCGGGGGAGCGGGTCTGGCTCTCAACCTGAAACTGCCCCTCTGCCTGCCCTGCCGGAAGCTGGGTCCGAGGTTTGTGGGGCCATTTAAAGTCCTGAGGAAACTGAACGAGGTATGCTACAGATTACAGCTTCCCCCAGATTATCATATTAATCCCTCGTTCCATGAGTCTCTCCTTAGGCCGGTGGTGGCTGGTCCACTCCAGGAAGCTGAGGTGCGGGAGGTTCCTCCGCCCTCTCTGGACATCAAGGGGGCCCCGGCGTATGCTGTTCGAGCCATCCTGGACTCGAGGCGTCGGGCGAGGGGCCTTCAGTACCTCGTGGAGTGGGAGGGGTGCAGTCCGGAGGAGAGATGCTGGGTGCCGGTGGAGGACGTCCTTCATTGCTGCGGGATTTCCACCATCTACATCCAGATCGCCCTGCGCCTTGTCCTCCGGGTCGTCCCCGAGGTCAGTGTCGGCGCGCCGTCAAGGTGGGGTACTGTCATGACTTTCGCCGAAGTCGGTCCCTCTTCTTGTTCAGGCGGCGTTCGGCGGTCGACGTCACCGGCTTTCTAGCCACCGCCGATCCACTTTTCATTTTCCATTTGTTCTGTCTTTGTCTTACACACCTGGCTTCACTCAACCAATTACTTGTTTATTATTTAACCCTCTGTTTCCCATGTTGTGTTTGTGAGTGATTGTTTGTTTGTTGTAATTCGGTCCATCTTTGTGGGCTTGTTATGTTACGTTGTATATTTGTCTTTTTGAGTAAAAAACATTGATTACTCATATCTGCTGTCCTGCGCCTGACTATCTACACCAGCTCCACACAGGACCCTTACAAAAGTACAGCACTGTATAGCTCAGTAGAGTACAACACAGTGGAGTAGAGTTCAGTACAGTACATTAGTGTACTCAACTCTAGTGTGCTCTACTGTGTACTGTACTCTACTGTACAGTACAGCATTGTACTGTACTGAACTATACTCTACTTTTCTGTACTTTACTGTGCTGTACTGTACAGAACGTGTTCTTCTGCTCCACTATCCAGAGTGTTTTGCGGTAGTGCATCACTGCTTGGTACAACAGTGTCACGGTACAGGCAAAAGCCAGTGTGACAAGACTGCTAATAAACTGCCTCAAAAATAATTGGCAAGCCTATCAACCAAACCTTTCTGCACAGCTACCACACAAACATGCTGAGGATGGCAAACAAAATAGCAGAGGACCCTTCCCATGTGCTCAACTCAGTGTGCGCCTGCCATCCAGGAAGTGCTACAGACTGCCCCTGTGCAAACTGGTCCGGTACAAAAACTATTTTGTGCCACACATACACACACTGACCCTTGTGAACAAATAAGGAGGACATTAGGGGCATGGGGATACACTCACTCATTCAGAAACAGGCAATAGTGAAAAGTGACATAACTGTGTAAAATAATCATGGACATTGAAACTATAAGGTTGTGCAATAACATTATGTGCAACGCTCAGGGACATTGGACATTAAGGGGATGTGTAACATTAAGTATAGAAGGGACAGCTATGTGTTGTGGAAGGGAGGGGTAAGAGTACTTAAGCTGTCATTTTTTGCCTATGCCATGTCTCTCACCATATCGCAGTGTATATTCTTGTACGTAAAGTAAATATCTGTGAAAATCAGTTAATAAAAAACGATTTAAATCTACTGTACTGTGCTATGCAAACTTGTGAACCCAACTGTGGTTAATTTCCCACTGTAGCCAATTCAATTGCAGAAATTACATTACATTTTTTTTGAAATTCTGATTTGGTCATCAAATTTGATATCAGTAAAAACACTAACTAATTGGTAGGTCTACCTTTACTTGTTACTTCTGTGAACATTCATTAACCTCCCTCCTCATGATGGAGAGAACTAAGAAAATATCTTAAATATGTGGGGTTTTTGTAACGGAATTTCAAAACACAAACAATGTTTCTTAAACTTACAGAAGGCAGAAAAATGTATCCAAAATGACATAGAAAAAAGTGTTGAGGTTAGTTGGCAGGGGTCTTTACAACATTGTGTTTGATGCATTTCTAATACCTTTTAAGATGTTTTCTAAGTGTAATGAACATGATGGGAGACAGAGAGCTGGTTTCATGCGCAGGACGCAGCAGGTGTTTATTACAGAGGACCACAGGAGGAGGCAGGTCGCTGGGACCAGGGGCAGGCAGAAGGTCATACACAGGGGGTCCAAAAAGGCAACAGTACAGGCAGGGAAAAGACTAGTAACATCATCCGGGAGATCAGGCAATAGGTTGATAACAGGAAATCTGATAGGCAAAAGGGTGTCGTTAGTGAGGCAGGAAAAAAACTAGTGAGGCAATCATACACGGGAGGATTAACTTACGGGAAAAACAGAGCTCCGAATAGAAGTGTGTCACAAAAACAATACCTCACAATGATGGGGTGCAAAGAACTGAACTAAATAGTGTGTGATAATGACATACAGGTGTGTGAACAGGTGATCAGAATTCAGGTGATTGGGATCTGGAGAGTGAGCTGCGTTCAGGGGATATATGTGTTTGAGAGTGTGAGTTGGAAGCAGACGTTACACTAAGACCCCTTTTCCATCTTTTTAAACAGAAATCAAAGACTTTGCTTATTCACATTTTTTGGGGATGGAAAATGGTTGAAAAATGTATATATGAATTAATACAAATAAAAATATAATCTCTCAGTTTTCACTTGACACCCAAATTGACATACTCCTATGACCTTCACATGTTGGCGAACGAGTCCTTTTACATGGAAATGGCCACATAGCCTTGGACTGCATTAGGCCAAAGGCCTACATGGTGGTGGAATGGACAGTGTGTTTAGAAAAGAGAATTAGCAGGCTAAAAACTAGGTAATCCTGCAGATAACCTTCAGTCCAATTATCTCAACTTAAAACATGTCTTGAATTCACTGAAGTGAATAGTTGTCGTGCTGCATTGACTGAAACTGTTAGCTGATCATCTCCGCCAAAGGTTATGACTGTTACTGAAAATGACTTTGAACTGAAGTAAAAAGAAAAACAAGCAGCATGTCTCTTCTCTCTTCCTGCAGACATAATTTCAGTTCAAAAATCAATAACCTAAAAATGTATGTTCGTAAAAATGTTTTGATCTCAGTCCATTAGGAGGTGACTTCTTTAAGCCACGTAACCTTTCGCTGCCACCGAATCGATAGGTGGAAACGAAAGACACATGTTTAATAAATATACTGACAAATAACATTAAGTAGTACAGGAAGTGAATGTTTGACAAGAGATAAGAAAACATAGCACTCCTTTTGCAGTTTGCTAGGGAGAGAGGAACTTTGGTTCTAACTAAATTACTGTACATCAGCTGGGGAGACCAAAACACACCGCGAGTAACTTCCATTATCGAGCCGAGATAATGACATATAAATGCAATTATTGTGACGGATGGGCAGCAACAGCCTGACGTTTATTTGACTCCATCATCATAGTCAGTCTTGCAAGTCTCGATAGATCAGTAGATATAATACTGGAATTCCACTGGAATGTATCCATCATACTTAATGTTGAATCATGGATCTTGGACGGTTATCCCTTGTGCCAGAGGAATAGATACAGTATGACAGTATGAGTGGCAAGAATAGAAAAAGATCAGAATTCATTTATTGACTGCTAATGGCTCTCACATCATGTGTTGTGCTCCATTCACTTATCATATTCGTGAATCTGTGCAGAATTGATGTGAACCTGGTTTTAGAGGGAACATTTTAGAAATAGTTCACCCCAAAATACTGAACCAGAAACATTCTGGGAACCAAAACGGTTAGCTTCAATGACCATGACATGAATTTTTGGATGAAATGTAAACAAACAATCTAACGTTTCCTTCAACTCTTATCACCCTGAATAAACCATGACCCCCCCCAGTTCCAGATTAATTTCACACACATGGAACAAAGACAAGCTAGCATGTAATAGTAGTGAGCTGCGATGGAAATTTCATCACCACGGCTGCAGAGCAAAGCATGCTGTATGCTAATTGTCCTTCTCCAGCTTGTGGGGTGTGTCGATGTTATCAGAGGGAGCTTCCCTGATAGCTCACCCTACCCAAGTCAGCAACAGAAAAGCCACTCGAAACAAGCACAACAACATGGCATCATAATTTGAGCTATATTGTAAGAAGTAATGTAATTTGGTTTCTCAACGTGTGGCACTGTATATTGGTCCATCATTTCTCTCAGCTGACATGACTTATGAAGCATTTTATCTGTACCATGTGTATCAAGGTCCACCACCCAAAGGACATCCAGACAACTAGACAACTGTAGGAAGCAATGGAGTCAACATGGGCCAGCATCCCTGTGGAACGCTTTCGACACCTTGTAGAGTCCATGCCCAGACAAATTGAGGCTGCTCTGAGAGCAAAAGGCGGTGCAACTCAATATTAGGAAGGTGTGCCTAATGTTTTGTACACTCAGTGTATCTCTTTATCACTGTGTAAGCTTGGGCCAAGCAGTACCTAAGACCGTAGTGTGCCAGTCCCTGATACAACATAATAATGAGAAACATGACATTAGTACTCTAACTAACAATACTATAGAGATCTATAACAAAAGAGCTAGGTGGCAGTTAGGCCGTCCTGTTGCATTAATAAAACAGCAATCTACATAGGCGTGCTACTCTCATACTTTACAGCTCATGTTGCAGTAGTACCCCTGTGTCTCTGTTACTCTACAGTATCTTTGAGACCACAACATGTCACAGCTCTGGTGTAAAATATGTAGTGAAACAAATTGGAGGAGAGTGCAAGCTTAAGGGAGTGTGACTATTGGGGGAAACAGATCCCACAGTCCCAGTACAGCCCTGAGAAAAGGACGAAGAGCACAAAGTTACAGGCTATTGTCTGTGGGTATGCCAAGAACTACTGGACAAAATTGGTTGAATCAATGTCGTTTCCACATCATTTCAACAACAAAAAACTCTGTGATGTTGACTCAATGTGGAAAACTGATTGGATGTGAAAAAAGTCGTCAACGTAAGGAAATTGAGTCATTTTTTCACCCAACTTTTAACCTAAATCCAATGACATGGTGCATTTTGGGGGGGATTTCACATTGAATTCACATTAGTTGACAATGTAAATCAAAAGTGAATGGAATCAGAGTGGACGTGATCTCCACAAGGGTATCTATCACTTCAATAGACAACGACAAATAGTGTAGCAAATTTTATAAGCAAGAACTTTTGTCTTCTCATTTTAAAAGCTGTTTATACTGTATACTGTACATATACATGTCAGCAAAAGGGAATCATATCATCATACAGTTAGCATACACAGGGTATTTTTGTTGTTGTTGGAAGAAGCAAAGTTTTAATATAGAAGCCCTGTTAAAAGGTTTAATAAATTCCCTTCTATAAAACAAGAATGCAAATCTGTGGAAACGGGTGCAACGTCCATCTCCTTTACTAATTTCTATTCATGTTAGAAGGGAGGGTATGCATGAACATGGCTCCTAGATAAATAAAAGTGGAAAAAAGAAATGAAGAAAGAGAGGTGCCCTCCATCATTTCCTCACTTCAAAGAGCAGGAGGGGAGGCATGCTGGATCAGCACGTGTTCAGGTCTGTCTTGACATCGTGTTTCTCAGTATAATTAGCCTACCAACTGAACACTGCCAACCTTATCTGCCCCATCAAAGACAATGCTCTTCTCTACAGGCTTAATAGTTCTAGAATGTCTGCACAAACTGCCAGAAACCATCTCTGGGAAGCTCATTTGCGTGCTGGTCGTCCTCACCAGGGTCTTGACCTGACTGCAGTTCGGCGTCGTAACCGACTTCAGTAGGCAAATGCTCACCATGGCACGCTGGAGAAGTATGCTCTTCACGGATCCCGGTTTCAACTCTACCGGGCAGATGGCAGACAGTGTGTATGTAGGGCTGTGGTGGTCACAAAATTGTCAGCCGGTGATTGTCAAGCAAATAACTGTCAGTCTCACGGTAATTGACTGTTAATTAACATAAACTCATTTAGCATCTCCTGGCTTCCACATATAGCCTTCAAGCCACTGATGGAGACCCTTGGAACATCTACATTTTAAAAAGTCTAATAAATCCATGTAATATAGCCTACACCTTCACAATACATACATTATTTATTTTAGACAGATCTAAAGAAGCATGATAGGATGAAAATGTAGTATATTTCAGAAGGACAGAATAGCATACTCTGAATTGTCCTTATATTAGTCTTGATCTGTCTATGCCAAATAGTTGTGGGCTACACTAGTTCATTTAGCAGAAAATGTCACACCCTGATCTGTTTCACCTGTCTTTGTGCTTGTCTCCACCCCCCTCCAGGTGTCACACATCTTCCCCATTATCCCCAGTGTATTTATACCTGTGTTCACCGTTGCCAGTTTGTTTTGTTTGTCAAGCCTACCAGCGGGATTCCCCTTGCTCCTGTCCGTTTCTAGTTCCTGTTTTCCCGGTTTTGACCATTCTGCCTTCCCTTTCTGTACCTTTTCACACCACCCTGGATTACTGACCTCAGCCTGCCCTTGACCTGTGGTTTTGCCTGCCCCCTGTTCTAGTAATAAACTTTTGTTACTTTGACATTGTCTGCATCTGGGTCTTCCCTGAAACGTGATAGAATACTAAGTAAATATTTTCTGTGGCATTATTTTATGGTATGAAGAATACAATTGAAAAAAGCAGAATGAAATAGTAAGGATATTTTCTCCAAACATATAGCTAACATTTGTAGAACAACTAAAGATACATTAATAACTCTAAATTAAGAATATAGGAGTACCTATTTCTTTTAACCACTCAACACAGAACAGTTGAAGTTGGAGGTTTACATACACCTCAGCCAAATACATTTAAACTCAGTTTTTCACAATTCCTGACATTTAATCCTAGTAAAATGTCCCTGTCTTAGGTCAGTTAGGATCACCACTTCATTTTAAGAATGTGAAATGTCAGAATAATAATAGAGAATTATTTATTTCAGCTTTCATTTCTTTCATCACATTCCCAGTGGGTCAGAAGTTTACATACACTCAATTAGTATTTGGTAGCATTGCCTTTAAATTCTTTAACTTGGGTCAAACGTTTCAGGTAGCCTTCCACAAGCTTCCCACAATGAATTGAGTGAATTTTGGCCCATTCCTCCTGACAGAGCAGGTGTAACTGCCACCCCAGGTTTGTAGGCCTCCTTGCTCGCCCACACTTTGACTTTCTGCCCATACATTTTCTATAGGATTGAGGTCAGGGCTTTGTGATGGCCACTCCAATACCTTGACTTTGTTGTCCTTAAGCCATTTTGCCACAACTTTGGAAGTATGCTTGGGGTCATTGTCCATTTGGAAGACCCATTTGCGACCAAGCTTTAACTTCCTGACTGATGTCTTGAGATGTTGCTTCAATATATCCACATAATTTATCTTCTTCATGATGCCATCTATTTTGTGAAGTACGCCAGACCCTCCTGCAGCAAAGCACCCCCACAACATGATGCTGCCACCCCTGTGCTTCACGGTTGGGATGGTGTCTTTGGCTTGCAAGCCTCCCCCTTTTTCCTCCAAACATAACGATGATCATTATGGCCAAACAGTTCTATTTTTGTTTCATCAGACCAGATAATTTCTCCAAAAAGTACGATCTTTGTCCCCATGTGCAGTTGCAAACCGTAGTCTGGCTTTTTTACATTTACATTTTAGTCATTTATCAGACGCTCTTATCCAGAGCAACTTACAGTAGTGAATGCATACATTTCATTTCATGCATTTTTTTTTTTTTGTACTGGCCCCCCGTGGGAATCGAACCCACAACCCTGGCGTTGCACACACCATGCTGGCATTGCAAACACCATGCTCTACCAACTGAGTCACAGGGAAGACTGGTGGTTTTGGAGCAGTGGCTTCTTCCTTGCTGAGCGGCCTTTCAGGTTATGTCGATATAGGACTCGTTTTACTGTGGATTTCGATACTTTTGTACCTGTTTCCTCCAGCATCTTCACAAGGTCCTTTGCTGTTGTTCTGGGATTGATTTGCACTTTTTGCACCGAAATCTATTCATCTCTAGGAGACAGAACGCGTCTCCTTCCTGAGCGGTATGATGGCTGCGTGGACCCATGGTGTTTATACTTGCGTACTATTGTTTGTACAGATGAACATGGTAC
This sequence comes from Salmo trutta, assembly GCF_901001165.1. Classification (NCBI taxonomy): domain Eukaryota; kingdom Metazoa; phylum Chordata; class Actinopteri; order Salmoniformes; family Salmonidae; genus Salmo; species Salmo trutta. The sequence goes on along the minus strand of NC_042979.1, from coordinate 19,779,416 downwards.
CTTCAGGCATTTGCTCCCAAGGATGAACCAGACTTGTGGAGGTCTATAATTTTTTTTCTGAGGTCTTGGCTGATTTATTTTGATTTTCCCATGATGTTAAGCAAAGAGGCCTTGAAATACATCAACAGGTACACCTCCAATTGACTCAAATGATGTCAATTAGCCTATCAGAAGCTTCTAAAGCCATGCCATCATTTTCTGGAATTTCCCAAGCTGTTTAAAGGCACAGTCAACTTAGTGTATGCAAACTTCTGACCCACTGGAATTGTGATACAGTGAATTATAAGTGAAATAATCTGTCTGTAAACAATTGTTGGAAAAATTACTTGTGTCATGCACAAAGTAGATGCCATAACCGACTTGCCAAACCTATAGTTTGTTAACAAGAAATTTGTGGAGTGGTTGAAAAACGAGTTTTAATGACTCCAACCTAAGTGTATGTAAACTTCTGACTTCAACTGTATACAACTATGATTAGAAAAAGTCACAAAAAAAGGCATTGTTTCTTATGCTGGTTATCATTCACAAGTGATAGGCTAATATTGTCACCCGTCAGACTATTCTTGATTTAATCTTGTTTTTACAGTCAAGTGAAAATTCCCGAGAAGCCAGTGTTTGGAGGATATATTGGCACGGGTGTTGTTAGGCCCAATATATCCTCCAAACACTGGCTTTGAGGGCATTGTCACTTTTATACAATGGGTTACCAACATATTCAAATAATGGATTGACATATTTGAATAAAAAATGTTATTTTTATGAATTTATTCATACTATTTCATCCTACCACAAGATATAGTCCCGAAACAAATCTAAGGTTGCTACCCAAGCCAGCTGGTCGTTCGTTCTATTGGTTCGGTTGCCAGAGACGCAACCCAGCCGTTCAGTATTTTTGTTCTGTATCTATGGACGCGACCCATTCATTCGTTCTAAATGTTCCTTTGTCATACTGGCTGGCAACGTTCTTATCCCTTGCTTGCTAGCTAGCCAAGCACGGCTAGCAGCCGACAGAACAACAACAGTCTCTTCATTTGTTTAAGCTGTTTTCTAGTGACATTTATTTGGATACATTGATAACAATGAGCTAATGTGGCACGATTTCACCTAGCATAAAAAATGTGCTCTCTCATTAGGATACTTGTTCAGAGGAGCTAGCCAACAACACAGCTAACACAATAACTTCAAACTGAAGCTGGAAAGAACACAAACTAGCTGCACTTCGTTTCGTTTTACCTTTTTTTCAATTTACATTTCTTTGTATATATCCATCAAATTAATGCCAGCTCATTCATGATTTCGACTGGCTGAGAAACGCTGCCTGACTCTCTCTCTCATCCTGACCCCTACACCTTCATTACTATGGGACACCTGGAGATCAAATTTCAATATTGAAATAATGTTCCAAATGTCAGAGACAGACAGCAAGGTTTACACAAATCTCTGCTGTTGAAAGCTAAATGTTAGTCTAAAAGAAATGTGAGATAATGTCTAGATGCTTTTTATAGTGGATATCAAGTTTATAAATTGCCTGGCTGGGCTGATGAGAAAGTGGATTGCGCAGTCAGATGGAACAGCGTAAATAGGCATTTTAACATCATAGATTTAGCTGGTGATAACTTGTGGAATAGACACCGGCTGGAATGCGCATTTAACCAATCAGCATTCAGGATTAGACACACCCGTTGTATAAAAACTATATAATATATGTGTGAAATTTGTTTTGAAGTAGAATGGACCATTATCATGCACCTGTATCAAAATGGAGGACACTATTCCAGTGGTTCATTTTAATGCCAGCCAGGTAGGCTATACTCCTGTTGTAAATATAAGCAATGTACTTAATATTAGGAAAGTAGAGAAATAAATATAATAGGCATAGCCTATAGAAAGCTGAACGGATCATCCTCTTTTTAATCGAGGCCATCACTCAATTGCACAACCTATAGAAATGTTGCGCAACATGAGCTCATGGGCTCTAATGAAGTGTTTGATTAGATTTTCAAATGGGTTTGCATTGATGTCAGAGTGATTAGAGGGACAACAGAGTGCTGAGTACCAGGCAGTTAGCAAGTTTGGTAGGATACTAATGACCATCAGCAGCATCAGAGCTTGGAGAAGCCTAATTACCATGACTAAACAGTCACGTGCAATTTGACTGAATCCATGACTCGTGACCGCCAGTGTGATGGTAATATGGTCACCGCATCAGCCCTATGTGTATGGAGTCGTGTGGGCGAGCAGTTTGCTGATGTCAATGCTGTGGACAGAGTGCCCTATGGTGGCGGTGAGGTTATCGCATGGGCAGGTATAAGGCTATGGACAATGAACACAATTGTATTTTATCGATAGCAATTTGAATGCACAGAGATACCGTGACGAGATTCTGAGGCCCATTGTTGTGCAATTTAAATGCTGCCATCCCCTCATGATTCAGCATGATAATGCATGACCCCATCTCGCAAGGATATGTACACAATTTCTGGAACCTGAAAATGTCCCAGTTCTTCCATGGCCTACATACTCACCAGAAATGTCCCCCATGAGCACGTATGGGATGCTCTGGATCGACCTGTAAGACGGCGTGTTCCAGTTCCTGCCAATATGCAGCAACTTAGCACAGCCATTGAAGAGGAGTGAGCCATTGAAGAGGAGTGGGACATCATTCCACAGGCCACAATCAACAACCTGATCAACACTATGCGAAGGAGATGTGTCACGCTGCATGATGCAAATGGTGGTCACACCAGATACTGACTGGTTTTCTGATCCACCCCCTACTTTTCTTTTTAAGGTATCTGTGACCAACAGCTGCATATCTGTATTCCTAGTCATGTAAAATCCATAGATAAGGGCCTAATGAATTCAGTAAAATCTTTGAAATTGTTGCATTTTGTGTTTATATTTTTGTTCAGTGTACTTTTGTAATACAGTGCAGTGCCTTCATGAAGAATTCAAACCCCTTGACTTTTTCAACATTCTGTTGTGTTACAAAGTGAGATTAAAATGGATTTAAATAAAATACTCTGATGTCAAAGTTTTAGAAAAATTCTAACATTTATAAAAACAAACCATGAAAAAAAAACGAATATATCTTGACAAGATAAGTATTCAATACATGTTCGAATCAACGTTGGTAGCGATGACTGCTGAGTCTTTCTGGGTCAGTCTAAGAGCTTTCCACATCTGGATTGTGGATTGTGCAAGTCAAAACTGTAACTCGAACACAACAGGAACATTCGTGGTAGGCAACTCCAGTGTAGATTTGGCCTTGGGAAAGGTGAATGAATCTCCCAGCGTCTGGTGGAAAGAAGACTTCCTCTAGGAATATCTGTCTGTGCTTAGCTCCATTCCGTTTCTTTTTTATCCTGAAAAACTCCCCAGTCCTTAATGATTGCAAGCATACTATGCTGGAAAAAAATAGAAATTGGTACTCAGTAATGTGTAGCCCCAAAAATAAGACATTGTATTCAGGACAAAAAGTGAATTGCTTTGCTACATTTTTTTGCAGCATTACATTAGTGCCTTGTTGCAAACAGGATGTACAGTTGAAGTCAGAAGTTTACATACACCTTAGCGAAATACATTTAAACTCAGTTTTTCACAATTCCTGACATTTAATCCTAGTTAAAATTGCCTGTTTAGGTCAGTTAGGATCACCATTTTATTTTAATAATGTGAAATGTCAGAATAATAGTAGAGAATTATTTATTTCATCTTTTATTTCTTTCATCACATTCCCAGTGGGTCAGATGTTTACATACACTCAAATAGTATTTTGTAGCATTGCCTTTAAATTGTTTAACTTGGGTCAAACGTGTTGGGTAGCCTTCCACAAGCTTCCCACAATAAGTCGGGTGAATTTTGGCCCATTCCTCCTGGCAGAGCTGGTGTAACTGAGTCAGGTTTATAGGCCTCGTTGCACGCACACGCTTTCAGTTCTGCCCACACATTTGCAATGGGATTGAGGTCAGGGCTTTGTGATGGCCACTCCAATACCTTGACTTTGTTGTCCTTAAGCCCTTTTGCCACAACTTTGGAAGTATGCTTGGGGTCATTGTCAATTTGGAAGACCCATTTACGACCAAGCTTTAACTTCCTGACTGATGTCTTGAGATGTTGCTTCAATATACCACATAATTTTCCCGCCTCATGATGCCATCTATTTGTGAAGTACACCAGTCCCTCCTGCAGCAAGGCACCCCCACAACATGATGCTGCCACCCCGTGCTTCACAGTTGGGATGGTGTTCTTCGGCTTGCAAGCGACCCCTTTTTTCCTCCTCATTATGGCCAAACAGTTCTATTTTTGTTTCATCAGACCAGAAGACATTTCTCCAAAAAGTATGATCTTTGTCCCCATGTGCAGTTGCAAACCGTAGTCTGGCTTTTGTATGGCAGTTTTGGAGCAGTGGCTTCTTCCTTGGTAAGCGGCCTTTCAGGATATGTCGATATAGGACTCGTTTTACTGTGGATTTAGATACTTTTGTACCTGTTTCATCCAGCATCTTCACAAGGTCGTTTGCTGTTTTTCTGGAATTGATTTGCACTTTTCGCACCAAAGTACGTTCATCTCGAGGAGACAGAATGCGTCTCCTTCTTGAGTGGTATGATGGCTGCGTGGTCCCATGGTGTTTATACTTGCATACTATTGTTTGTACATATGAACGTGGTACCTTCAGGTGTTTGGAAATTGCTTGTGGAGGTCTACAATTATTTCTGAGGTCTTGGCTGATTTATTTAGATTTTCCCATGATGTCAAGCAAAGAGGCACTGAGTTTAAAGGTAGGCCTTGAGGTACATCCACAGGTGCACCTCCAATTGACTCAAATTATGTCAATTAGCCTATCAGAAGTTTCTAAAGCCATGCCATCATTTTCTGGAATTTTCCAAGCTGTTTAAAGCACAGTCAACTTTGTGTATGTACACTTTTGACCCACTGGAATTGTGTTACAGTGAATTATAAGTGAAATAATCTGTCTGTAAATAATTGTTGGAAGAATTACTTATGTCATGCACAAAGTAGATGTCCTAACCGACTTGCTAAATCTATAGTTTGTTAACAAGACATTTGCGGAGTGGTTGAAAAACTAATTTTAATTAGTCCAACCTAAGTGTATGTAAACTTCCGACTTCAACTGTATGTTTTTGAATATTTTTATTCTGTATAGGCTTCCTTATTTTCACTCAATCAGTTAGTATTGTGGAGTAACTACAATGGTTGTTGACCCATCCTCAGTTTTCTCCTATCACAGCCATTAAACTCTATAACTGTTTTAAAGTCACCATTGGTCTCGAGGTGAAATCCCTAAGCGGTTACCTTCCTCTCCAGCAACTGAGTTAGGAAAGATGCCTGTACACCATCCAAATTGTAATGAATAACTTCACCATGCTCAAAGGGATATTCAATGTCTGCTTTTTTAATTTTTACCAATAGGTGCCCTTCTTTGCGAGGTGTTGAAACATTTCCCTGGTCTTCGTGGTTAAATCTGTGTTGAAATGCACTGCTCGACTGAGGGACCTTACAGATAATTGTATGTGTAGGGTACAGAGATGAGGTAGTCATTCAAAATTCATGTTAAATACTATTATTGCACACAGAGTGCAACTTATGTGACATTTTCATTTTTACATAGTGGGGTATTGTGTGTAACACAACAAAATGTGAAAAAAGTCAAGCGGTGTGAATACTTTCTGTAGGCACTATAAATAGCCCAAAAAATAAGGCAAATTTTACAAACGAATGTAACATTCAACCTTAAAATGATTAACATCCATGGCCACGTTTTGAGGTTAGTAACTATAAATGTTTTCCTATGTAATCATGTAAAGCGTGCATGTTCAAGATAGCATGCATAGGTCACCGCAGGTCTGTGGAGATCTTCACAATTGCTGTAATAATCTGCGCAGAATCTCGAACGGCAAGGATCAATTCCACCATGTACTTTTAATGTAATCTCAACTGCAATCCAGGTCATTTGCTTCTGCTATTAGATGAAGCACAGTGATAACACAATTTGTTGTATAAATAAAACAAAATATCTCACATTGTGTTCCCATTTGAACTTTGCTGTGCTTTTAAAATGGTTGAAAGCAGAGTAATAGACATTTGGGTGACAACTAAACCAAAAATCAGACATTGTTTTTCCAATGGAATTTGGTTGTGCTTTTAGATGGTTGAATCATAGTGATAACACATTGGAAATTCAACAAACTTTTCGCTGTCATTTTGAGTGGGTGATTATATGTTGTTGTCTCAACCGAATATTGCCCAATTAGCCACGTTGATATGACATATTTGTATTTATTATGGATCCCCACGTGGTGTGTCCAGTTGGTTACGACTGCCATTTCGAATTGTTTCATTAATTATGTTTGTTGAGTTATCGCCATTATAGAGTTAAAAGTGCATTTGCACTGATTGCGTTCATGTTATGGAAGAGCGCTCATACATTTGCTGGGTGCTGATGTGGAGAAGGCACTGTGCATGGTGTGCAACCACCTGTGAAAAGAGCTACAGCATACAGCTTGTTTCTGTTTGTTTGGGTTCTTCTCAAGTGTGTGTGTATTACTGTCAGCTAATGGCTCAATAAAGTAATGGTCTTGGAAATAAGGATATTGAGATAAAAGCTAAAGGATCCAGAGATGTTCTATTTGGCAACACTTGACTTTAGTCAAGCTTTCATCAACATCTGAAAGGATATAGAAACACTTTATTTTACAGCCCTCCATCAGCTCCTATTTCCATGGTATCTCTGTATCCTTGAAGTCCAGGCTTAAACAAATGATAATTCTTACTGTACCTAATTAAAAATCTCACTCATGCTACACCCAGCCTTTTTAATTCAAAGCACATAAAAGAATGTTACAGGAGATTATCAATGGGAGAAGAAAAAGAACGTGGGCAAACAGGACATTGAGGAAGCTCTGGATCGGCTTACAATCCTGTTAGGTATGAACGGGGATCATTAGCAAATAGCTTACTAATCCTGGGGAAATTTGCTGACTGTGACTCTGGTGCACGTTCAATGTTACAAAGCTAATTTGGGCTCATATGGGCTACAGATAAAGTTATGTTGTGTATTCAAAGTATGCTACACTGGGAGGGGGCTATTTTACGTCAGTGTTTTTATAATAAGTATCTTTCAAAATAATTTCCCACAAGATTTAAAAAACATGTATTTTCATTCCTGCATATGAGTGCATATTCATTATCACTATATTGCCATTGTTTGTGTCAGTATAATAATAACAGCTTAATGTCAAGGCTGTCAGAAACATAGAAGTAGGAATTAGAATTCAGTAGGAATTTAAGAGGATCTCTATGGTCAGAGAGGACAATCCACATGAAGATGCCGGCCTGTCATTGCAACTTGTTAACAGCTTCCACATTTCCACTACTTCCTCATTAAACCAAGATGCAAATAACCCAAGCAAATGAAATGCAAATTAATTTAGTGCTTGATTGTGTCCACTAGCTAGCCTTCATGTTTAACAGCAATCAGACCAAATTGCTCTCTGCTGCCTGTTGATGCCACTAGCATTATGTTCCCTAGAAGCTAGGAATTAGAGCAGCAAGTCATTAATATTCCTTCCGTCTTCCCTCCTTCTTTTCACCTGAATGGTAATTGGAGTGTGGTGAATTCTGCATGAGAGGGCTGCTACTTCCTGATCATGGCTGCTCCAGCTCTTGTTCATGGCCCCGGGTCACTGTTTGATTGCATGCCTAAGTGGCACATGACGCGATTACCACACAGCTCGGCTTCGGCTTCAGTTCGACTCGCCACGGGTAGGGTTTTGTGTGTGTGAGGGGGGAATATTTTGTTTTTGAAATGAGAACCTGCCAAGTTTCCTTGGATGCCGTGTTGTTCTGTAAACCGAATGCTTGACTGACTCACATCAACTCATTATAACTTAAATTATGATTCACCTCCATCTTGACAGAAATATTTGTTTGTCTCCGTATTGTTATTCGCAACATCAAAGGTGAGGACGTTCTTGCTAAAAACAAATATGGTGTTACAGTATATACAATGACACAAATAAAAAAAGTTGACTCTGTGGGGAGATGGCTAGTTAAAGCAGCAGTACTTCAGTTTAAGCCCCTCTGGCAGTGGGATTGGGAGATTAACACTTTCCTCCTCACCATCAAAGACACAGATGTTCTCGCCATGGGGATTTTAATACACACAGATGGCTGTTAGGACGACGGAATCAAAATAGCCAGTGGTCACAACGACTCCACAACTAGGCCAAAACACTTTGCAAACTGGCAATTCAGGGAGAGAGAAGCACAAAATCACTGTTTCATTTAGCTCTGTTGGCATCCTGTTCCTGTTGGAGAGCAACGTTCTGCCAACCAAACGAAGGGTGTTATTGCAAAGCATGCTGAATACTGCAGATCATATTTCTTTCTCGATGATTTCTATTGGGTAAAATGCCAAGCCAGATGGAGACACACTGGTTTATTTTTTTGCTACCCAAGGTACAGTGAGAGAGGAGAAATATGAAAGAATATGCCGTCGTATAATTGTCTGTGTGCGCATGCATGTGCGTGCATCGACACAGAACGTTTTAGTTATTTCACAAAATCATAACTTTACTCAATTTCAACTACATATGCTTGACAATTTCCACTGTGTTTGTGTACAGCCTCCATCAAGAAGATTTAACCCTTCCCTGTACACATACTACTCACAAGTAATAATAAAAAACATCAAGCATTCTGTTGTGTCGAGTGGTGATGAAGGACAAGCCGTTTCTATCACCAACCTGTATTCTTAACCTCGGCGACACACACACACACACACACACACACACACACACACAACACACCGAGCAGTAAATTCATGCTACGCACGTAACCGTCGCTCACCTTGACACGGCTCTTAGCCCACTCTAAACACGTGGGACCTATAGGACCTGGGTATTACATAGCTTTGCACTAGAACACTTCTTCTACAGGATAATTAGTGCAAGATCCCAGCTAATCCAGAGGCAGATACAATACCTGTCAAACTCACACTGGGAGTGTGTGTGTGTGTGTGTGTGTGTGTGTGTGTGTGTGTGTGTGTGTGTGTGTGTGTGCGCGCACACTAAGCTTCAGAATGGGAAAGAGAGAGAGAGAGAGAGAGGAGAGAGAGGAGAGAGAGAGAGAGAGAGAGAGAGAGAGAGAGAGAGAGAGAGAGAGAGAGAGAGAGAGAGAGAGAGAGAGAGAGAGAGAGAGAGACAGACAGACAGAAAGTGAGAGAGTTTATAGCATACTAATGAGACTGAATTAGAGATAGTGTATAAGTGTGTGGGGTCCAACTCCCAATGTCCCTCAAGGCTTATCAGAAGTGCATGTTTGGTGGGACTCATTGCAGTAGTTTTTGGCTGTGCTGAATTACAGCTAAGATGGGATCTCACAGAAACATATTGTGAGGGAGGAAATAGAAATGGGACTCTGTAAAATGTCACTGTTAAAACACATCGAAAGTTGTGAACTTTCCTAAACACCTCAGTACCTCACCACATGGCGCCGTTTTCGCTCCAAGGTGTGAAATTAAGGCTGATGTGAATCTAATTGCATGTCTCGTAGCTATCCTTTGTTCTCTGTGTTTAATTTCAAATGAGTGGGATTTTAGGCAGTTCAATGTTTTATTTTTTAAAAATGACAGAAACTGATGAGGTAGGCCAGGGTATATCTGAACAAATACATAAGCATAGATAAAAGGTTTAGGAGCGTCTGTGGGATCCGTGATCATAGGGAGAATGTGTTGTGGTGGCGGCGCTCCAAGGTGTAGCCTAAAGGGAATTCTGTAGGGAATCAAATGCTATGGTTCTTTATATTTACCGGAGTGATAATGTATCTAAGCCAAGACAATGATCAAATTCAATTATGAATCACACTTTAGATTTTGTGCTTGTCTAAAAGTCAATGTCTAAAGTTACCACATGTTGTCACAAGCGTCGTATTGGATAGACCAAGGCGCAGCGTGGATAGTGCTCATACTTAATTATTTAATTAATAACACTTCACAAAATTACAAAAACGACCAACAGTTCCGTCAGGTACAACAACTAAACAGAAAATAACCACCCACAAAACCCAAAGGAAAACAGGCTGCCTAAGTGTGGCTTCCAATCAGAGACAACGAAACACACCTACCTCTGATTGGAAACCATACTCGGCCAAACATGAAAAACAAAACACAGAAATAGAAAACTAGAACAAATTCCCCTCGAAACAAACAAACCCCAAAACACACAAAACAACCCCCCGCCACGCCCTGACCATTATACGATTGCAAATGACCCTTTTCACTGGTCAGGACGTGACAGTACCCTCCCCCGAAGGTGCAGACCCCGACTGCACCCCGAACAAAAAACCCACAAAAACAACCCCAAACATAAAGGGAGGGAAGGAAGGGTGGCCACCGTCTACGACGGCTCCTGTGCTACACCCAGGCCCTTCCGCCAATCCTCCAGCTACGGAGGTGGCTCCGGCTCCGGGCGTAGCCCCCGTTCTGCGCTGCCGACCACCGCTGGAGGATCCGGGCTGCGGACCGCCGCTGAACGCCCTGGGCTGCAGACTGTTACCGAAGGCTCCGGACTGGGAGGCGTAGCCGGAAGCTTCGGACTGGGAGGCGTCGCCGGGGGCTCCGGACTGGGAGGCGTCGCCGGGGGCTCCGTACTGGGAAGCGTCGCCGGGGGCTCCGGCCTGAGGAGCGTCGCCGGAGGCTCCGGGCTGAGGAGCGTCGCTGGAGGCTCCGGGCTGAGGAGCGTCGCTGGAGGCTCCGGGCTGAGGAGCGTTGCTGGAGGATCCGGGCTGAGGAGCGTCGCTGGAGGGCGCACTGGGGGACGAGTGCGCAGAGCCGGCACCGGACGTACTGGACCATGGAGGCTCACTGGAGGTCTGATGCTTACGACTAGCGCAACCCGTCCTGACACGATGTCGACTTTAGCCCGGCAAGGGCGGAGCGCCGGTACAGGACGAACTGGGCTGTGCTGGGGAATTAGGGCTGCCGTGCGTAGAGCAGGCGCAGGATAAACTGGGCCGAGGAGACGCACTGGAGACCAGATACATTGAGCCGGCGCACTTCTTCCTGGCTGCCGGCCAACTCTCGCACGGCAACACTGAGGAGCCCGTACCGACCGCACCAGACTGTGCGTGCGTATGGGCGAGATAGTGCGCATCACATCGTAATGCATTGCTCGCCCCTCTGCACGCCTGCTCCGTCGTGCCCTTTCCGCCAGTACCTCTCTCCGGAATCTCGCATCAAGCTCCGCGCTTGACTCCTTGACTGGCTCCGGTTTGCTCCACGGCTCTCTCCTGTACGCCCGGGCAGTTAGGTCAGGGCTCCCCCTGACCTAGCCAAACTCCCCGTATACCCCCCAAAACATTTTTGGGGGGCTGCCTCTCAGCTTCCTCTTGCTGTCCCAGCCGTTTCTCCCAGTTCCGCCCTCGCTGCCTCTATCTCCTCCGGCGGGCGGCGATACTCTCCCGGCCTTGTCCACGGTCCTGCCCCATCTAGGATCTCCTCCCAGGTCCATGACTCCAAGTACCTCCTCCCACGCTGCTTGGTATTCTTGTGGTGGGTTATTCTGTCACATTCTGAATCCTCAAATTCCCTGTCATAAAGGAGCCAAGGCGCAGCATGCCCGTAATTCCACATCTTTATTTAGGGAAACCGAAACCAAAACAATAAACAGGTACGCAGTAAGAAAGTAACGCACTGTGCCGTACACACACAGAAATAACAATAACCCACAAACACAGGTGGGGAACAGGCTGCCTAAGTATGATTCCTAATCAGAGACAACAATAGACAGCTGCCTCTGATTAGGAACCATACTCGGCCCAACAAAAAATACAAAAACAACATAGACATACAACACATAGAATGCCCACCCCATGTCACACCCTGACCTAACCAAACAGAGAAAAACGACTCTCTCCGGTCAGGGCGTGACGCATGTTTAAATAATGAAGATAGTAAATACAATTTGTCAAATTTAACGATTGAATTTCGTTTTTGCTTTGATGCTGAAGCTGGAGGACGGTCCAACTGAGTGAGTCAGCCACCGAGAGACCATTGATTCCACTGTGCCTTTGATCCTGGTAGAAAGCCCACTCTTCTTCCAACATTAGACATTGTCTAGCTAGCTGTCCGTACTTATGGTGTGGTGAAGCTGATGGTATACTAATACCGTGTAGGCTCTATCTGATATTGATGTTGTTTATTCATGATTACTTTGTTGTCTAGAGAAAATAAATGTATCAAAAGGATTACGATTATTATCGTCTATGACAAAAAATAAACTATGAAAATGTTGGATACTGGGAACATACTGGGCTTTATTGAAAAAAATTGTCATTGTGAAAGAACTATCTGGGAATCTATATGTAATTGCAAAGGGCAAAATAATAATTAAAAAAAGGTGTTATGTAACATGAACGCTTTTTGCAAAGCAATATTTTCTATTCCACTTTCATTTCTCATTTTCTCCTAATCCTGAAAAATTGAATTGCCCTTTTTTTCCTGGTGCCATTGGCTTTTCAGACGTATGAAACCTACTCTGACAAGCAAAAAAATACTCATAGAGAATAAAATACCTGTTTTTTTTCAGCAACTGAAAATGTATGTCCTTAGACGAGAGTAGAATAACCTAAAAAAAAAGAAAGTTGTAAAAAAAGAACAAATAAAAAAATAAACTGACAGTATAAAATAAATAGTGGCATGCTCTGCTAGTTAGAAGAAGCAGGTTTTGATGACGGCATGTGGAGAGGTGCCGTACAATGTTTGAAAGCATCTGACTCCCAGGCAGAGTGGCACAGGAAACATGGCAGGCCGGGGATCAGCAAGGGTACGGAGGGACGTCTGCAGACTAGCAGAGGTGCCCGCTTCCCCTGCCAGGGCTGGATGGATGTGTTAAAGCGGGGGCTGTCTTTTTCTCTGTCTCCAGCTCCGGCCCTGTTTTTTTATTGTCAGTTTATCATGTAAGACAGGCATCATGTCAGCTATAGAAGGACTACTAGGAGACTGACTACCCCCAGCATAACCAGTTCAAATCAAATGTATTTGTCACATACACATGGTTAGCAGGTGTTAATGCAAGCGTAGCGAAATAGTTCCGACCATGCAGTAATATCTAACAAGTAATATAACCTAACAATTTCACAACAACTACCTTATACACACAAGTGTAAAGGAATGAATACAAATATGTACATAAAAATATATAAATGATTGATGGCCGAATGGCATAGGCAAGATGCAGTAGATGGTATAGCGTACAGTATATACATAAGAGATGAGTAATGTAGGGTAAGTAAACATTATATAATATAAAGTGGCTAGTGATAAATTGATTACATCAATTTAACCATTATTAAAGTGGCTGGAGTTGTGTCAGTATGTTGGCAACAGCCACTCAATGTTAGTGATGGCTGTTTAACAGTCTGATGGCCTTGAGATAGAAGCTGTTTTTCAGTCTCTCGGTCCCCGCTTTGATGCACCTGTACTGACCTCGCCTTCTGGATGATAGGGGGGTGAACAGGCAGTGGCTCGGGTGGTTGTTGTCCTTGATGATATTTTTGGCCTTCCTGTGACATCGGGTGGTGTAGGTGTCCTGGAGGGCAGGTAGTTTGCACCCGGTGATGCGTTGTGCAGACCTCACTACCCTCTGGAGAGCCTTCCGGTTATGGGCAGAGCAGCTGCCGTACCAGGCGGTGATACAGCCCGACAGGATGCTCTCGATTGTGCATCTGTAAAAGTTTGTGAGTGTTTTTGGTGACAAGCCGAATTTCTTCAGCCTCCTGAGGTTGAAGAGGCGCTGCTGCGCCTTCTTCACCACGCTGTCTGTGTGGGTGGACCATTTCAGTTTGTCCGTGATGTGTACGCCGAGGAACTTAAAACTCTCCACCCTCTCCACTACTGTCCCGTCAAACTCTCCCTCTGCTATTTCCTGAAGTCCACAATCATCTCCTTTGTTTGTTGACATTGAGTGTGAGGTTATTTTCCTGACACCACACTCCGAGGGCCCTCACCTCCTCCTTGTAGGCCGTCTCGTCGTTGTTGGTAATCAAGCCTACCACTGTAGTGTCGTCTGCAAACTTGATGATTGAGTTGGAGGCGTGCATGGCCACGCAGTCATGGGTGAACAGGGAGTACAGTAGAGGGCTGAGAACACACCCTTGTGGGGACCCAGTGTTGAGGATCAGCGGGGTGGAGATGTTGTTACCTACCCTCACCACCTGGGGGCGGCCCGTCAGGAAGTCCAGGACCCAGTTGCACAGGGCGAGGTTGAGACCCAGGGTCTCGAGCTTAATGACGAGTTTGGAGGGTACTATGGTGTTAAATGCTGAGCTGTAATCGATGAACAGCATTCTTACATAGGTATTCCTCTTGTCCAGATGGGTTAGGGCAGTGTGCAGTGTGATGGCGATTGCGTCGTCTGTGGACCTATTGTGGCGGTAAGCAAATTGGAGTGGGTCTAGGGTGTCAGGTAGGGTGGAGGTGATATGGTCCTTGACTAGTCTCTCAAAGCACTTCATGATGACGGAAGTGAGTGCTACAGGGCGGTAGTCATTTAGCTCAGTTACCTTAGATTTCTTGGGAACAGGAACAATGGTGGCCCTCTTGAAGCATGTGGGGACAGCAGACTGGGATAAGGATTGATTGAATATGTCTGTAAACACACCAGCCAGCTGGTCTGCGTATGCTTTGAGGACGCGGCCGGGGATGCCGTCTGGGCCTGCAGCCTTGCGAGGGTTAACACGTTTAAATGTTTTACTCACGTCGGCTACAGTGAAGGAGAGCCCGCAGGTTTTGGTAACTTGCCGTGTCAGTGGCACTGTATTGTCCTCAAAGCGAGCAAAAAAGTTGTTCAGTCTGTCTGGGAGCAAGGCATCGTGATCCGCGACGGGGCTGGTTTTTCTTTTGTAGTCCGTGATTGACTGTAGACCCTGCCACATACCTCTCGTGTCTGAGCTGTTGAATTGCGACTCCACTTTGTCTCTATACTGACGCTTAGCTTGTTTGATTACCTTGCGGAGGGAATAGCTACACTGTTTGTATTCGGTCATGTTTCCGGTCACCTTGCCCTGATTAAAAGCAGTGGTTCGCGCGTTCAGTTTTGCGCGAATGCTGCCATCAATCCACGGTTTCTGGTTGGGGAATGTTTTAATAGACGCTGTGGGTACAACATCACCGATGCACTTGTTACTCGCACACCGAATCAGCGTATTCGTCAATGTTGTTGTTCGACGCAATGGGGAACATATCCCAGTCCACGTGGTCGAAGCAATCTTGAAGCGTGGAATCCAATTGGTCGGACCAGCGTTGAACAGACCTGAGGGCGGCAGCTTCCTGTTTTAGTTTCTGCCTGTAGGCTGGGAGCAACAAAATGGAGTTGTGGTCAGCTTTTCCAAAGGGAGGGCGGGGGAGGGCCTTATATGCGTTGCGGAAGTTAGAATAACAATGATCCAGGGTTTTGCTATGAGCACAATCGATATGCTGATAGAATTTGGGGAGCCTTGTTTTCAGATTAGCCTTGTTAAAATCCCCGGCTTTAACAACATGCCAGAGCATCAGGTATAGGGCACAGGAGGCGAGGAGAGCAGACACAAATTAAGTTGACTTAGTTAAAACTCAATCACCTGACACCGTCATGTGCATATCATTATTCCACACTGCAGAGAACTGAAAATTCAATCTCCCTGCCGAGGACTGATATTGAGAGAAATAAAATGTACAATAGGAATAGGGATAGGAAAACAATAACCCGTCAAATGGCATCGATGGAGGAAAAGTCAGTGGGTTTAATGGTACATTTCAAGCGCAGGCTTCAATCTGTGCTATGGTTTATCAAATTCTACCTTGGGAGTTGGATGACTTTGCGTCGAAGCCACATATTGGCATTCATTTATACAATATACACAGTAATGAAATGAGGTCCTATTTATTCTCTGTTGTTACTGTTTGTTGCATTTTCATTCTCTTTTATCCTTTTAAGTTCTGAAACACCCAACCCCCCTCCGTACTACTCTCTGCCTGTCACTCAGCTTTGTCTTTTGTTATCTCAAAAGCAGCATTTTTGTCATATCCCAAATCAAATTGTCATTGCAGCAGTGATAGTACTTTAGAGGAAACCCAAAACACAGTACAAGCATCATTGAAACTATTCAATTATTCAACATGTTATCCAAATAGTGTTTTGTTCGAGGAGGAACACTCCTCAATGCAAAGTGACGGAATTCAGCCTAGCACACCCCCTTCCCCTCTCTACTCCACACCATGTCCTTATCCTTTGGCTTCTATTGTAAAAATGATTTTATTTTAAGAGGGCATCCATTAGGAAGTCTACTTTTTATTAAGTGGCAGGGGACACCAGAGCAGACCAAAGTGCAAGCGGATTAACTAAACATAATAACTTGTATAAATCAGTGTCATGTTAATATACATTTACTTTCCACAGACTGCACAGCTCTTTAAAGTTTATGTGTAGAACATTTATACATCTTTGGGGAATTAGTTAGCGGAATACACTCTGGTAGAGTAGAGTAGACTCCACCCAGCACAGCCAGAAGAGGACTGGCCACCCCTCATAGCCTGTTTCCTCTCTAGGTTTCTTCCTAGGTTCTGGCCTTTCTAGGGAGTTTTTCCTAGCCACCGTGCTTCTACGCCTGCATTGCTTGCTGTTTGGGGTTTTAGGCTGGGTTTCTGTTCAGCACTTTGTGACATCAGCTGATGTAAGAAGGGCGTTATAAATAAATTTGATTGATTGACGTGCCACTCCTCCTGTTTCTGACAAGGATCCGGACTAAGAAGAGATGAAGATAAATCATCTGAGATATTCAATCCCCTTACTGTGAATGTTAAAGTTGGCCATAAAGACAGAAGTGTGTAACTGAGGGGCTTGGAGAGAGCCAGTTACAGCGGGATAGTGACACTATATTATATGATAACCACGGCAACAAAGCCCAACAGAAATCTATCAAAGGGCTGAATGTCAGTTTTGGGCTCATCCGGCTAGAGAGGAAGCAAGATTGGCTGGCACTTTATTTTTCTATTGATGTCATGACAAAAGTGTGGAACCCTGGTTTCAATTGACACCGAACAAAGATGAGATAGGTGAAGACGGCAAGAGGCCTCTACTGGCTCCATCCCTGGGGTTGTCACTGAACTTCTGGAAGCTTTCAGAGCAAGAACAGAAAAGAGCCTCTCTTGGTGGAATACAGATTGACAGAACGGTACTTGATTAGTAACCAGGCAACCTGTCATTAGTTCTATACGTATCAAGCTATAGCCTATCTTTAATTGTGAGCCGAGTGTCAATGACATCTCCTCTGACAGTCATATAGCCTTCTGAGTGGTTGTGGAAGAAGGTGTTAGCTACACAGCAACTGACTGGTGATGATGGGGAACAAAGTCTTCTCTACTCCTACGCCATATCTCAATGTGTTACTATTGAATTCTGGCCTCAGTCACACAAAGCAGTATTTTGAAACAAATTTCATGCCAAAATCTAAATGCAGAAATAGCTAGCAATTTTATCCCATTTGCACAACGATTCATTTGTTTTTCTCTAGTCAGATCTTCAAACAGCAAATAGACATCTTGTCAGAAAGCACATGAGCAATGCCAAACAAATGTAAAACAACTGAAAGCAGTGACACTGGAACAAATAAAAGAACAGTCATTCTAACTCAATGTGAATGTTGACGGTTGCCGTAGCACACAGTACTTATTGGACAAGTGCAATGAAAACAATAGAGATGAGCACAATGTTTGAGATGGTTTGCTTGGCGTTAAAAGGCAATGCCACCACTTTTCAACCACATTTTCATTATCTCCAGCACAATACCAGTGTCTACATTATGTGAAAATGTCACATTTCTACATTTTGTAGAAAGAAATATTAAGTTAAAAAGTTCTAACCGATGACATCAAAAGTTATAACTTTTCAAACACTATGAAATTTGCGGTGATGTGGGGAGCAAGAAAATACCCTCCCTCTGGCTAGAAACTCATTGCAGGTTTTGAAAATCAGTTTCTCATTTTTAATCATACCCTATGATGTCACAGAAGCATATTTTAAAGACCTTTCTTCTCATGTGTTTTTAATCACATCATAGAAACACACCATTTTCGCATATGTAGACACTGGTTTGGTGCTGAAGATAATGAATGAGGTTGAAAAGTGGCGGATTTGTCCTTTAAGCTACGCTTATGTGAAGCTATTGTTGGGTTCACCTTGGGGTCATGATAGGGGCTGTACCAAATGTTTGATGTATTATCATAGTTGATTATGCTTATGTTGTATTAATAGAAGGGGAGGGGTTATAAGACCCCTCCCTCCTTACAGTTATAGTGTCCTAGACTACAGATATATATATATATATATTTATTTATTTTAAAGGTTTAATATTGTTCCACAGTCTTTTCTAGTCTCTGCCTCTTATAAAGAAACGGTCTGAGAAATATGTGACTGTGAGACAGAACTCTGCAAGGGAGTGAAGGAGATAAGAGACTAGTCAGACATTCCACTATAAATCAACTTGGGGAGTGGACATTTACTGCTGAGCCTTTAGATAACACTGAAACTCTTGTTTGTATAGCTGTGTATGCATTGGCTTGGTCTCATGAGTAGAAGGTAATGACGTAGGCAGTGACATCACTAAGGCTGGACATCGGGCTTAATAAAATAACTTGGACCCTTTACTATTTTGCAGAACTTACTCGGAAACATGCGTGCTATGTTCCTGTTGTCAACTTCTGTCTGCAATTGCATTAATAAAGGTTTTTGATTGATTTAATTAAAGATATTGTCTGAATGCTAATTTCACCAATGAGCCAATGAGCCAATGATTGACAAGGAACGAACCCCAACACTATTATTGACATCCGACAAATACCTGATTGCAAGATAAATTATTGATCCATCAAGATGCATTTTGGATGGAAGGACAAAGGAACAAACAGTACAATGCAACACTACTACTAACATGGGATAAGATGACACAATTGTGCCAAAAATGTAAACCCTGCAACATTGCCAAAAGAACCAGCTGATTCCAGATTCGAACAACAACCACAACTTGACAGCGACATGAGCGAGCGGTGCTTCCTGTAACACACTCCATTACTAACTCAAGTCATGCTGAGGAGAGATGCAATCATCATGGGTCGCTGACCACAATTCCTTCCTGATTCCGCGGCTGAAGCCATCACTTAGCCCGTTGCAGCCTGGTTAAATTGGCACATTAACTATGAGCTTGAGCCTTGACACTGATTAGTCAAAAACACCCTCAACCTTTCCTGTGTTCACTCACAATGACTGGATGTTTGGCAAGGTGAGAAACAATCTCTGAATTCTTGTGGAACAAAGAGGCTTTTGTTAATAATAAGGGTAGGGCTTTCTTTAAAAAATGCTTTTACTAAGAGTGATAGTCAATACTGAAAATGAGAATGTATCTTAGCTGTATCTAGAATACCCAACCAGAGGTTACACAAAACTGAAGAAGACCAGATAGAACTTGACGGCCTACAAATACAACACCTCAGGCAACTGTACCCTCAGGGCTGAGTGGTGATGTCATTGTTAAGCAATGCTAATCATTTGACTGACATACGACATTGCCGCACTGTTTTACATATTTTCTTATCTTCATAGACAACGAGTAACACCAAGCAACAGATGGAGAAAATTCTGATCACAAACCCATAATGGAACAAATCCAGGGACTCATGACAGATCCAGGTCCTTTATGACAGGAGGCTTCCAGACTCCCATCTTAGCTCCACAGTGTACCCTGACCCCAACTGCACTCTCAACTCCCCTCCCTGCTCCCCCCAGCAGTACGCAGCTCAAACCCTGACGTGTGATTGAGACGTACTGCCGTGAGTACAGCACTCTGGGCCACAGGGTATGTACCTCTCCACTGGAGCAAACTTGCTTTTTCTATTTATTTTTTCCCCTCCTCTTACTCTCCACGGTTGCATTCAATCTCCCCTCTGCCAGACAGGTTTGAGTGAGTGAGTGAGTGAGTGAGTGAGTGAGTGATGGGGAAAGGCTGGCGAGGACAAGCCAATAGAGTGATAAGATGGCATACAGAAACATGATAAGTGCTGGAAAGGAAACAGTGTAGATGTCAGAGAAGATAAAGGAGAATTGAATTTGAACTTTTGGTCTTCCACTAGGTGCCTCAATGCTTTATAAGGTTAGTCGGTAATGAGGTGTTTCAAAATCAGCCAGTACTGAACAAAGTGATTTCCTTTGAGTCCAAGTATCTCTAAAATCTGTCAAATTCATCATCTGGATTTGCCAGTAAGAAGTACATAAGGTGCATTATTTATAGCCTTTAATTTTAAACAGGAAACTTAAAACTGCATACACAAACACACCCACACACAGATCTAACCAAAAACACTAAGGCATAACAAAATGCACCATCTTGCAGATGCCAACACAGAGCAGAGCAGTGGCCGCTGCATATGAAATACCTCTGGTGTGTCGCCCTGCTTTCAAATGATGCACAGAACACATCACGTTGGAGAAAAATGGGAGAGAAAAATGGGGGGAAAAGGATTCCACTGCGTCCTTTTCCTTCTATGCTCATCCATTCTCAATGACACTCATGGTAATAAATCAAGACTGGGCGCTGTGGCCAGAGGGGCAAGCATCTGAAAGACCGGTCAGTCAAACACTCCCTCCCCCTCCAGCCTACCTGTGACCACCATACTTCATTCACAAATTAAAATGCAGAGATGGGAACTGAGGGGGCCAAGTGGAGTCTCACTGTTCTGCTTTTGAATAAAGGGAGATGTGTGTGTGTGTGTCCGTCTGCGTCTCTGTCTGTGTTTCATATTGTGTTAGCGTGTGTGCAGTAAGGCCTAAGTCTTGGTATCATCCTGGGGCGTCAACATTTTGTCGTTATGTAAGAAAGGAGAGGGAAAACAGACAAGAAAATAATACTGATGGGATAGTGTGGGATTCCCTTCCCACCAAGTCATTCTGATTTCATGGTTAATGTTTCCTTTCAATCCCCTCTATTTGCTTTATTGCTCAATCAGAAATCAAACAAATATCCCAGCTATATTGTTGGGAGCATCAGGAACATGTCAGCTACTATTACAGTAGTCTACACCACTTTGAATAAAAACACAATAGTACAATATGATGGCCTCATGGCAAACGTACTGTCAGGAATACCACTAGTGTAATACATACACTGTCAGTAGTACCACCACTACCTGGAGAAAAAAGTAAATATTGACACATAATATCACTGTACTGTATGGCTATCTATCTTCATGTTGACTTGTCAATACTGTCATACTGAGGTGCCCTTTAGTTAAAAAAATAAACCACAACAAGGACATACTGTCGTGTAAGTGGATATCAACTGACAGTTTGGATACAGCTACTATACATTTCCTACAAATAACTACAGTTGAAGTCAGAAGTTTGCATACACCTTAGCCAAATACATTTAAACTCAGTTTTTCACAATTCCTGACATTTAATCCTAGCAAAAATTCCCTGTCTTAGGTCAGTTAGGATCACCACTTTATTTTAAGAATGTGAAATAATAGTAGAGAGAATTATGCATTTCAGCTTTCATTTCTTTCATCACATTCCCTGTGGGTCAGAAGTTTACATACACTCAATTAGTATTTGGTAGCATTGCCAATAAATTATTTAACTTCGGTCAAACATTTCAGGTAGCCTTCCACAAGCTTTCCACAATAAGTTGGTAAATTTTGGCCCATTCCTCCTGACAGAGCTGTTGTAACTGAGTCAGGTTTGTAGGCCTCCTTGCTCGTACACACTTTTTCAGTTCTGCCCACAAATGTTCTATAGGATTGATGTCAGGGCTTTGTGATGGCCACTCCAATACCTTGACTTTGTTTGAAGTATGCTTGTGGTCATTGGTCCATTCGGAAGACCCATTTGCTACCAAGCTTTAACTTCCTGACTGATGTCTTGAGATGTTGCTTCAATATATCCACATAATTTTCCTCCCTCATGATGCCATCTATTTTGTGAAGTGCCCCAGTCCCTCCTGCAGCAAAGCACCCCCACAACATGATGTTGCCACCCCCTGTGCCTCACAGTTGGGATGGTGTTCGTCGGCTTGCAAGCGACCCCGTTTTCCCTACAAACATAACGATGGTCATTATGGCCAAACAGTTCTATTTTTGTTTCATCAGACCACAGGACATTTCTCCAAAAAGTATGATCTTTGTCCCCATGTTCAGTTGCAAACTGTTGTCTGTCTTTTTTATGGCGGTTTTGGAGCAGTGGCTTCTTCTTTGCTGAGCGGCCTTTCAGGTTATGCCGATATAGGACACGTTTTACTGTGGATATAGATACTTTTGTACCTGTTTCCTCCAGCATCTTCACAAGGTCCTTTGCTGTTGTTCTGGAATTTATTTGCTCTTTTCGCACCAAAGTACATTCATCTCTGGTGATACAGTGAATTATAAGTGAAATAATTTATCTGTAAATAATTGTTGGAAAAATTACTTGTGTCATGCACAAAGTAGATGTCCTAACCAACTTGCCAAAACTATAGTTTGTTAACAATAAATTTGTGGAGTGGTTGAAAAACTAGTTTTAATGACTCCAACCTAAGTGTATGTAAACTTCCGACTTCAACTGTACGTCTGAGAATTGCCAGGGATCTCACAATACAAGATCATCACTATACTAAGGTGCAGATACGATATGTATTGCATTTCTTAGGTCTTAGAAACTTAACCAGAAAGACTCACAGCTGTAAATCACTGCCAAAGGTGATTTTTTTTTTACCCCTTTTTCTCCCCAATTTCATGGTATCCAATTGGTAGCTAAAGTCTTGTCTCATCGCTGCAACTCCCATTCGGACTCAGGAGAGGCGAAGGTTGAGAGCCGTGCGTCCTCCGAAACACAACCCAACCAAGCCGCACTACTTCTTGACACAACGCCCACTTAACCCGGAAGCCAACCGCACCAATATTTCGGAGGAAACACTGTGTACCTGGCAACTGTGTCAGCGTGCACTGCGCCCGGCCCGCCACAGAAGTCGCTAGTGCATGATGGGACAAGGACATCCCTGACGGCCAAACCCTCCCCTAACCCGGGCGACGCCGCCCAAAGGGTTAACAGAGCCTGGACTCCAACCCAGAATCTCTAGTGGCACAGCTAGCACTTCGATGCAATGCCTAAGACCACTGTGCCACTCGGGAAGCCCTGCCAAAGGTGATTCTAACATGTATTGATAAGCGATGTGAATACTTATGTAAATGAGATTTCAATAAATTTGCAAAAACAAAAAATAACATTTTTTCACTTTATCATTGTGGGGTATTGTGTGCAGATGGGTGGGAATATTCTTATATTTTTATATTCATTCTGAATTCAGGCTGGAACACAACAAAATGTGGAATAAGAAGAATCTTATGAATACTTTCTGAAGGCACTAATCTAAATCAAGACCTGATTAAATCCATCTCCACCCCCTACACAAAGAGCAGTCATGGCGAGAGCACAGCAAATTTGCTGGCTGGCTGAATGGAAGGACAGAGAGTCCTAACTCAAGAGTCGACGCGTGTCCTTAATGAGAAAAGAAAGTGATTTACAAGCATATGCTCCAGACCCTGCAGTCTGTTTAGTCTGCAGTCTCAATGCTGCTGGGCTGAGAGAGAGCGAGATAAAGTGAGAGCGAGAGAGACACAGAGAGACAGAGAAATAGATAGATAGAGAGAGAGAGAGAGAGAGAGGGATCCACAACATGTGTGGGTTACTATACTATTCAGGTGTTGTGCATAGTCATAACAAGAAATGTGTTGTTCGATTGCCATGGGGTCAAGTTCAAAATGAACGGTATACATCTTTGTTATTGTATGAACCACAACAAAAATCAGGAAAATTAGCACATCTATTGAGTCTATATGATTCATACTCAGGGAATGTGTATGGTTGTACATATCAACTAGTTTGACACAGTCTGTTGTCCCACACACAGATGACTACTACCTCTAAATGTGAATATAAAGCAGTCATGCTGTCACGGTTGTTGTAAGAAACGGACCATGGCGCAGCGTGTGTTGAGTTCCACATATTTAATTACAGTGAAGCTTCTTCAACAAAACAATAAACAAGCAACAACATGTGACTACGTGGTGCAACAAGCACAAAACCAAACAATATCCCACAAACACAAGTGGGAGAAATGGCTAACTAAATGTGATCCCCAATTA
This sequence comes from Salmo trutta, assembly GCF_901001165.1. Lineage (NCBI taxonomy): Eukaryota > Metazoa > Chordata > Actinopteri > Salmoniformes > Salmonidae > Salmo > Salmo trutta. The sequence continues at coordinate 19,755,190 of NC_042979.1, read as the reverse complement.
GAGGCAACGATTACCAGCTACCTCTAATTGGGAACCATACAAAACACCAACATAGAAATATTGAACTAGAACACCCCCTAGTCACGCCCTGACCTACTACACCATAGAGAACCAAGGGCTCTCTATGGTCAGGGCGTGGCAGTACCCGGCCCAAAGGTGCGGACTCCGGCCGCAAAACGTGAAACCAAATGGGGAGGGTAGGGAGGGTGACTAGTGTCGGTGCTGGCTCCGGTGCGGGTCGCCGCCCCTGCCCAGACCCCGGATCCAGCCATGGCGCCGGGCTGATGCCGTGCCTGGACTGGGCATCGGCGCAGAGGAAGGCTCCGGCCTTGGAGCGGTACTGGGTGCCATGCCTGGACTGGGCACCGGCGCCGAGGAGGGCTCCGGCCATGGAGGGCTCCGGCCATGGAGCTGGGTTGGTCATTGTGCCTGGACTGGGCACCGGCGCAGAGGAAGGCTCCGGCCATGGAGCTGGATTGGCCGCCGTGCCTGGACTGGGCGCCGGCGCAGAGGAAGGCTCCGGCCTTGGAGCGGGACTGGACGCCGTGCCTGGACTGGGCACCGGCGAAGAGGAAGGCTCCTGTAATGAAGCGGGACTGGACACCGTGCCTGGACTGGGCACCGGCGCAGAGGAAGACTCCGGCGTTGGAGTTGGACTGGACGCTGTGCCTGGACTGGGCACCGGCGCAGAGGAAGGCTCCGGCCATGGCACCGGAAGCTCCGGACCGTTGACCATCACTGGAAGCTCCGGACCGTTGACCGTCACTGGAAGCTCTGGGCCGTTGACCGTCACTGGAAGCTCCGGGCCGTTGACCGTCACTGGAAGCTCCGGGCTGGAGAGGCGCAGTGGAGGCCTAGTGTGTGGAGCCGGTACAGGTGGCACCGGACAATTGACACGCACTTCAGGGCGAGTGCGAGGAGCTGCCACAGGACGTACCGGACTGGGGAGGTGCACTGGAGGCCTGGTGCGTGGAGCCGGCACAGGTGGCACCGAACTGGGGACACGCACTTCAGGGTGAGTGCGGGGAGTTGGAACAGAACGTACCAGACTGGGAAGGTGCACTGGAGGCCTGGTTCAATGAGCCGGCACAGGTGGCACCGGACTGTTGACACGCACTTCAGGGAGGGTGCGGGGAGCTGGCACAGGACTCACCAGACTGCTGACAGGATCTTCAGGTCGAATGTTATGCATTACACACCTGCACAACATCTCTCTCTCTGGCTCTTCAGGGCGAGTGCGAGGAACCGGCACAGGACATACCGGGCTGGGGAGGCGCACTGGTGGCCTGGTGCGTGGAGCCGGCACAGATGGCACCGGACTGATGACACGCTCTTCAGCACGCCTGCGCTGCAGCCTACTCCCCGCCAACATCATTCTCCGATATCCCTCCTCACATTGCTCCATCAACTCCCAGGCGGGCTCTGGCTCTCTCCTTGGGTCGACCGACTCCTTCTCTATCGCCTCCCTGACAGTCTCTGGCTCTTCCCTCTGCTCAGCCGCCAGCTCCATGTGCCCCCCCCCCCCCAAAAAAAAATGTATTGAGTTTCTGTGGCTGCGGTCCCCGGCGTCGTTGCTGTCCTTCCATGCTCCTTTGCGACTCCCGCCAAGGAAGGGTCTCGTGTCCTCCCATGACTTCCTCCCATGTCCAAAACTCCTTTACCCCGTGCACACGCTGCTTGGTCCTCTTTTGGTTGGATATTCTGTCACGGTTGTTGTAAGAAACGGACCAAGGCGCAACGTGTGTTGAGTTCCACATATTTAATTACAGTGAAACCTTTTCAACAAAACAATAAACAAGCAACAACTCGTGACTACGTGGTGCAACAAGCACAAAACCAAACAATATCCCACAAACACAAGTGGGAGAAATGGCTACCTAAATGTGATCCCCAATTAGAGGCAATGATTACCAGCTGCCTCTAATTGGGAACCATACAAAACACCAACATAGAAATATTGAACTAGAAACCCCCTAGTCACGCCCTGACCTACTACACCATAGAGAACCAAGGGCTCTCTATGGTCAGGGCGTGACACATGCTGTTTAATATCGCATTGCAATAACACAGGCCTACGGTCGACAGTCACTGTCCAATCACTGAGTTCCCTTAGGTCTTCTAAGGCCTATGGTATTCAATTACAGAACCACATGGGTATACACGTGCGCATATATTATATTCATGGTCAGGAGGTGTGGAAAGCTAAAACCTTGTTTTGCATATAGGATTAACTGTGTGTATGTTATCTGAAGATTGACAACTGTGGCCCACTGCTGTGCTTATAAAGATACTTTTCTAAGGGACACAAATAAACACTACTCAATCAATGCAAGGCAGAGTCAACCTCATATGTGGGCCCTGGCCTAAACCCTTGCAATTTGCAATGAGAAAAAATTATGACACTGTAGCAAGCTTACATTATTATGCATTTCTTAATCTAACTTCCTTCAATGCTGCACATGTCCTAGTCTCTGCTATGAATAATGTGTTCATAAAAATACAAAATACCAATTTCATGCAGATTTGCACAGCTAAATTGCAATCTATGCATTCCCTCACTGCCTAATACTTAAGGCTATGTATGTCACTTACAGTCATAATTTGTCATAGTACACAAAAATGACCCAATTGGTGTGTGTATGTGCGCAAGGTGAGTGAGAGAGCCGTGTACTAATGGTGTCGAGTTCGTTCTTGCGTTTTCATTACGTTTTCATTACATGAGTGGTGTTCAGATACATATATAAGTTCCCAACGCTGTTTTACTCCCTGTACCAGATAGATATGGCACAGTGGCTCTTCCCCTTGATTGGCCAACACACCTCTACTTGGGCTATCATGTTGTTAACATTAAACTGCCATCATTTTCAACCCTAGATGACACTTCACTGTGTAGAATAAGTATTTACATTTTGAATGTACGAAAACAATTATTTTAATTCAGTAAATATAGCCTATACCACCGGCCAGGCATATGTTAGTGGTCCCTATGAGCAACCATTGTAAAGCCGGTGATGGATTGGGGGACAGTAAAGAGGCAGTAAGATTATAATGTTCTTACCCAGTGTGAAGTATGGGAGAGCGGTGTTGTCAAGATCATCCATAACGGAAATTCGTCCAGGTAGGTCTGTTCTAACGAATAAAAGGAGTCGGGACTCCCCTCCTCCTCCGGCCACGCTCCCCGAGCCACCTCCGGTGAAACTGAACTCATTCTCCCGGAGTACAGGCAGCGTAGAAACGGTAACGGTTTTAACTTCACAAGGGCTCTCTGCGTCGTTTTCCTTCTCCCTCTCCTCATCAAGCATCGCTCCCCCTCTGCTTCCCCGGACTGTAGCGGTCCCTGTCAGCAAGAGCCCCATGAGGAGGAGGACGTGGTGCTTTACTCTCCCTGCCATCCCGCTCCCAATGCGCGGTTCTCTAGCTTTGAGTGCGGCTCTTTAACCGCTTGTTCGTTTATACTACAGCCACTGCACGCGCTCGGTAGTCATGTCTGTCCAGGAGGCGGCAGCACAGGTGTAGTCAGATCTGTAGCCTAATACTTTTTTGTTGTTGATGTATACACATAATTTCTCATAATGCGGATATAAGGTTCTGTGAGACCTCACCATAGATATGAAATGAAGGAAAGAGGGAATACATTTGTCTTAAGACAGCTTTTTCATGCAATCAAGGATATGCTTTTCGAGGCAACCAATGGGAAAAGAGGAAGTCGAGTCTCCACGACTGTTATGAAGTTATAATGCATGCTTTGATGGTGAAGTTAGATTTTTCGATTAAGTGCATTTTATAATTACAAAGGGCTTTGCATGTGGGAAATAGCATTTTATGTTTGTGATGGATTGACAAATGTCACTTCTATTTTGCTAGGCTGTCTATTTTGTCATGTGTCTGTGAATGCACTTCAACCAGTGGCGGACTGGGACCATCAATCGGCCCAGGCATTTCTAACACACCGGCCCACTTTTTTCCTTGAGTCCCCCACACCGGCCCATTTGTTTGCTTGAGACCCCCATTATAAGCCAGATACGATCAGTTTGTGCAAAAACACCCACTTTGCTGAAAATGGACCAGCCCATCTGGCATTTGCCCAAAATGCCAGATGGCTAGGTCCACCCCTGACTTCAACTACAGTAAGCCTACTTCAAAGGGTGGAGAAAGGATAGTCTACTGCTCAGAGTGGGAATTACACCATGACATTCGGGGGTCTCTATTGAGTGCACACACTTGAGCCTAAAAATAAAAACGTAAATTAAACGGTATTAACACAACCAGTCATGGTATTTTCATCTGATTGTCAAACAAATCACTTCAAAAAGTAGGCTACCTATGCATGTTCATTCACTCCAAAGTAATTCCATCATACAAACTGCATGTAAAAAGACACTGTTACAAAACACTAAAAAGTGTGCCCACACCCCTTCAAAGGTCACTTACCTTACATTTTGCTACCCCTATGGACATTCCCCCCCTCCCTATACTTTAAATGCATCTTTCTGCAGAAAACACTGAGTTTACTTGCATTTACCCTCCACTAATCCTGCACCACTGCCAGTGACCTACCCTCTCAGCCAAGACAATTTTACACACATTAACACACACAGGTAGTCTACATTCAATATAATACATGAGTTAAATCAAAACATGTTTTACACTCTACTTCATTAGTTGTCCATAATTCATGAGTTAATACTTGGAGTCTTCACAGGTCGTGCGACATAAAACACTACGTTTCTTTCCTTACATTGGTTGTCATTATTAAGCATTTAACAATTGAATTAGAACATTGAATTTAAACACTTTCTAATTCCTGGATCTTGGACATCTCTGAAAATGCACTGTAAGTGTAATTATACCTATGTAACATTTAATTATGTTTAGACATGAATACAGTTCATGGGTACACAAATCCAAAACAATGTAGGCCTATGCCATTTCAAAATTGAATGCTTCTAACTGAACGTTAAAACCTCTTCTAACCAAAAGAGTTACCTTATGGGCCTACTGTCATTAACTTATAGACTACTTGTTGGATGGGTTGGATGCACAATGGTGTCTAGCTGTAGGCTAGATGTCGAGTGATATTGTCAACCATCATCATCAGCTGATCCAGGAAAGAAAACAAATATTGATAGAAAATAAATAATTAAAGCTAAATAAATGGTGTACTACTTCTGGCCACGGATGGCACTGAGAACACCAGTACTCACATTCACCTGAAAACAAAGCAATGAGCACTCTAAACAGCTGACTGACAAAAGCAAACAATGATAAATCAACGGATAAATCTAATCCATTGGAATAAAGGCTAAACAAATGGTGAAAATGAGGTACTAAGGAAAATCTATGCATAAAGGAGCTCAGTTGAGGTTGAAATTCAGCACTGAGTGCCACCACATAGAAATGAATGGTTTAAACCATGACAGAGAAGTGGGGGTGTTTGTTTTCTTTGGAAGCTTTTATTTTCATATTTACCACTGTAAAACATATGTACCACTACATATTCAACAAATAGGAGAATGGTTAACTTAGCATTATTTAGAGACATCCCCCCCAAAGTTGGACTTTTGTTGCATTTAGGGGAGCTATAGTCTCATTCAGGGGAGCGGAGCCCCTCCTGGCTTCCCCGTAATTCATACCTTTCTACTGCTGCTACCAGGGTGCTTGGTCATTTCACTATAATACTGTAATGTTTTGGAGTGAATAGCTTACTGTACAGAGAGTAAGCAGATGTGTCAGTCTTCATGTTTTCTCCCACAGGACACAGCCCTTCAGACAGACAGCTGTGTGACCTGGCTCAGATCAGCCTCTATTTACCACCATTTAATTTTATTACTGTAATGGTATGCATGAAGGGCTGTAGGAAGTCAGGCGCAGGAGAGCAAATAGTTAGTAGCAAAACGGAGCCATTTATTTGGCGACCCAAAAACACACGGCACAAACTAGCACGAAATACAAATAAGGGTTTAACATAGCCTAACGTACACATACATGAACAGATAAACAATCACTCAAACAAACAGAGGGTTAAATAATGAACAGGTAATTGGGGAATTGAAACATTTACATTTTACATTTACGTCATTTAGCAGACGCTCTTATCCAGAGCGACTTACAAATTGGTGCATTCACCTTATGATATCCAGTGGAACAACCACTTTACAATAGTACATCTATATCTTTTTTTTGGGGGGGGGGGTTAGAAGGATTACTTAATCCTATCCCAGGTATTCCTTAAAACCTCTCTAGGGTCGGGGGCAATATTTGCACGGCCGGATAAAAAACTTACCCGATTTAATCTGGTTATTACTACTGCCCAGAAACTAGAATATGCATATAATTGGCTTTGGATAGAAAACACCCTAAAGTTTCTAAAACTGTTTGAATGGTGTCTGTGAGTATAACATAACTCATATGGCAGGCAAAAACCTGAGAAGATTCCTTACAGGAAGTGCCCTCTCTGACCATTTCTTGGGCTTCTACACTCTCTTTATTGAAAACTGAGGATCTCTGCTGTAACGTGACACTTCCTACGGCTCCCATAGGCTCTCAGAAGGCGGCAAAACGGTGAATGATGCCTTTGGAGCCCCTGGCTGAAAAACAGTAGCGCATTTGGATAGTGGTCGATCAGAGAACAATGAGACTGGGGCGCGTGCACGAGGCGACACCATGTTTTTATTTTTTCGTCTTTGAACGAAAACAGGGTTTCCCGGTCGGAATATTATCGCTTTTTTACGAGAAAAATCGCATAAAAATTGATTTTAAACAGCGGTTGACATGCTTCGAAGTACGGTAATGGAATATTTAGAATTTGTTTGTCACGAAAGGCGTCGGGCGCGTCACCCTTCGGATAGTGTCTTGAACGCACGAACAAAACAGAGGATATTTGAACATAACTATGGATTATTTTGAACCAAACCAACATTTGTTTTTGAAGTAGAAGTCCTGGGAGTGCATTCTGACGAAGAACAGCAAAGGTAATCAAATTTTTCTAATAGTAAATCGGAGTTTGGTGAGGGCCAAACTTGGTGGGTGTCAAAATAGCTAGCCCGTGATGGCTGGGCTATCTACTCAGAATATTGCAAAATGTGCTTTTGCCGAAAAGCTATTTTAAAATCGGACATAGCGATTGCATAAAGGAGTTCTGTATCTATAATTCTTAAAATAATTGTTATGTTTTTTTGTGAACGTTTATCGTGAGTAATTTAGTAAATTCACTGGAAGTTTGCGGGGGGTATGCTAGTTCTGAACGTCACATGCTAATGTAAAAAGCTGGTTTTTGATATAAATATGAACTTGATTGAACAAAACATGCATGTATTGTATAACATAATGTCCTAGGAGTGTCATCTGATGAAGATCATCAAAGGTTAGTGCTGCATTTAGCTGTGGTTTGGGTTTATGTGACATTATATGCTAGCTTGAAAAATGGGTGTCTGATTATTTCTGGCTGGGTACTCTGCTGACATAATCTAATGTTTTGCTTTCGTTGTAAAGCCTTTTTGAAATCGGACAGTGTGGTTAGATTAACGAGAGTCTTGTCTTTAAATGATGTAAAATAGTCATATGTTTGAGAAATTGAAGTAATAGCATTTATAAGGTATTTGAATAACGCGCCACGGAATTCCACTGGCTGTTGAGTAGGTGGGACGATTTCCCACATACCCTAGAGAGGTTAAAGAGGTGGGGTTTCAGGTGTCTCCGGAAGGTGGTGATTGACTCCGCTGTCCTGGCGTGGTGAGGGAGCTTGTTCCACCATTGGGGTGCCAGAGCAGCGAACAGTTTTGACTGGGCTGAGCAGGAATTGTGCTTCCGCAGAGGTAGGGAGGCCAGCAGGCCAGAGGTGGATGAACGCAGTGCCCTTCTTTGGGTGTAGGGACTGATCAGAGCCTGAAGGTACGGACTTGCCGTTCCCCTCACAGCTCCGTAGGCAAGCACCATGGTCTTGTAGCAGATGCAAGCTTCAACTGGAAGCCACTGGAGTGTGCGGAGGAGCGGGGTGACGTGAGAGAACTTGGGAAGGTTGAACACCAGACGGGCTGAGGCGTTCTGGATGAGTTGTAGGGGTTTGATGGCACAGACAGGGAGCCCCGCCAACAGCGAGTTGCAGTAATCCAGACGGGAGATGACAAGTGCCTGGATTAGGACCTGCGTCGCTTCCTGTGTGAGGCAGGGTCGTACTCTGCGAATGTTGTAGAGCGTGAACCTACAGGATCGGGTCACCGCCTTGATGTTAGCAGAGAACGACAGGGTGTTGTCCAGGGTCACGCCAAGGCTCTTAGCACTCTGGGAGGAGGACACAATGGAGTTGTCAACCGTGATGGCGAGATCATGGAACGGGCAGTCCTTCCCTGGGAGGAGGAGCAGCTCCGTCTTGCCAAGGTTCAGCTTGAGGTGGTGGTCCGTCATCCACACTGATATGTCTGCCAGACATGCAGAGATGCGATTCGCCACCTGGTTATCAGAAGGGGGAAAGGAGAAGATTAATTGTGTGTCGTCTGCGTAGCAATGATTGTGTGTCGTCTGCGTAGCAACAGGGGCCAGTGCAAATTATTATTTTTTTTAAATGAAATGAAATGTATGCATTCACTACTGTAAGTCACTCTGGATACGACCGTCTGCTAAATGACTAAAATGTAAATGTTACAGAAGGCGAGAGCCAAATCGGCATATTCTGAGGGGATGCGCACGGTGGCGACCTGGTCTGGACTTTCCACCGTAGTCGCACCGATGGAAACCCCCACACACCTCCCTGAGCACTTTTGTGACCACTCCTTGAGAGCCCCCTTTTGCCACGGTCATGACAGGCCAACCAGGGTAGGCCCAGCACCACGGGAAATGTAGGAGAATCAATAAGGAAGAGACTGATTCTCTCCTTGTGACCCTCCTGCATAACCATGTCTAGTGGAGCGGTGGCCTCCCTAATCAGCCCTGACCCTAATGGTCAACTATCTTGGGCGTGCACAGGGAAGGAACGATATCCACAAGTAAAAAGGGGGATCCCTAAACTATGGGCAAATGAACGGTCAATATACTTCCCAGCTGTGACCGAATCTACGAGCGCCTTATGCTGGGAATGTGGAGAAAACTCAGGAAATTTTGTAAACATATACATGTGAGCAACAGGGGGCTCTGGGTGAGCCTGGTGCCGACGATAGTGCCCTGCTTGCTACTTCGACTCCCTGAGGAACCCCCCCCACAGCACCGACCAGCAGTGTGCCCTCTGCGGCCACAGATGGTGCAGGGAATGGCCCCTCCTCCTGTCGATCTAAGCGCAGCACCTCCCAACTCTCATGGGCGTCGGAGCGGAGGTGCTGGTGGATGAAACTGACAGGCCCCGATCCGGACGTCCGCGTGTAGCCAGCAGGTTGTCCAGCCGGATGGAAAGGTCCACCAGCTGGTCCAAAGTGAGGGTGGTGTCTCGGCAGGCCAACTTCCGACGGATGTCCTCGTGCGGACTGCACCGGTAGTGATCAATCAGGACCCTGTTGTTCCATCCCGCGCTGGCGGCTAGTGTCCGGAAGTCCAAAGCGAACTCCTGCGCGCTCCTCGTCCCTTGCCTCAGGTGGAACAGACATTCACCCACCGCTCGACCCTCAGGTGGGTGGTCGAAAACTGCCCGAAAGCGGCGGGTGAACTCTGTGTAATGGTCCAACGCCGCATCTCCTTCGCTCCATATGGCGTTGGCCCACTCCAGGGCTTTGCCTGAGAGGCATGAGATGAGGGCGGATACGCTCTCACGTTCTGAAGGAGCCGGGTGGACGGTCCCCAGGTAGAGCTCCAGCTGGAGTAGGAACCCCTGGCATCCGGCAGCCGTCCCATCATACTCACTCGGGAGCGAGAGCCGAATCCCGGTGGAACCGGGTGAAGGAGGGGTGGACAGTGGGGCCTACTGTAGTGGGGCTGGTGGAGACGTTGGAAGACCTCCTTCTCTCTCCCATCTATCCATCGTCTGCAGCATGCGATCCATGGCGGTGCCCAGACGTTGCTACATGGTCGCATGCTGCTGGACGCGCTCCTCGACGTCCAAAGGGGGTCCATCTGCTCCTGCTGACTCCATCTACGGGTGAGTGATTCTGTAAAGGTACGAGTGAAGGGCTGTAGGAAGTCAGGCGCAGGAGAGCAGATAGTTAGTAGGAAAACGGAGCCTTTTATTTGATGACCCAAAAGCACACGGTACAAACTAACACGAAATACAAATAAGGGTTTAGCGTAACCAGCCTAACGTGCGCATACATGAACAGATAAACAATCACTCAAACAAACATGGGGGAACAGAGGGTTAAATAATGAACAGGTAATTGGGGAATTGAAACCAGGTGTGTATGACAAAGACAAAACAAATGGAAAATGAAAAGTGGATCGGCGATGGCTAGAAGGCCGGTGACGTCGACCGCCGAAGGAGAGGGGCCGACTTCGGCGGAAGTTGTGACAATTACAACCCATCTGATTCTGGTCCAGCAGCGGTCAGCTAGGGTTTTAACATTTCCATATAGGTATGTTATATTATATGGCTTTTAACTTTGCATCAACATTCTGGTAAGAGTGCCTTGGTCCTTTGGATAAACGATGTCCAAATGTTTAGCCTAATATTTAATTAATTTTGAATTGATTTTGGACTATATTGACTATTGTTCAACATAGTCCTATTTTAATGCATTATTTTTTTCATCCCAATATTGCTTAAATGGATGTTAGCATATTCAAGTGTCAAAGCATCTCTCCACCATATCTTTGACTACAAATAATAGCCTAAAAGCCAAAGTACTGACACAATGCAGAAACAACTCTACTGTGACGCCACACATTGTTCGAAACAGAGCACATATCTTTTAAAGATATGACTTCTTTAGCAGCTGGATTTGACAGAACACTGTAGGCCTTTTACATGCAAGTGGTCAAGCGCCATTGGGGGAGATGTCTGTGTGTGTGTGTGTGTGTGTGTGTGTGTGTGTGTGTGTGTGTGTGTGTGTGTGTGTGTGTGTGTGTGTGTGTGTGTGTGTGTAGTGGTACTGCGAGGGGCAACTCTAACAAGGCTAAGAAGAACTCTGCATTCTTAATAGCTAATGGAGGGCTTTTAAACATAGTCCCTTGTTGGTTATATGAGATTTATTGGCAGCGAAATTGCCTCGACCTCCATGCCAAGGCGGCTTCTGATTCCCCAAAATTGAATTTGACAGACAACAAGGCAACGGCCGCTAGTCTAGACGGAGATGGTTAAACAGGTTTCCACAGTGTAATGAGTCCGGGTCTCTTCCCTCTCTTCCCTTCTTCTTTTAACATGACAGCTACAGACGGCTGTGTGCTGATTGCCTAAAAAGGAATGAACAACTTGTCTCCCCTTTTCGGGATTACGGGAGTTGTGCAGTCAACGACCACAATGTAATGGAGGAGAGTGCCCCATGTCACCAACATAATATTGCACATAAACATATAAAATTGTATTTTGGACTCAAATTGTATTTCTCTATGTTCATGGAACAAATACCCTATATTTAACTAGGCAAGTCAGTTAAGAACAATTGAATAAGATATTATTTTTTCATCGTAGACGGGTCATGATTTTACATGCGCTATGTAAAGGCAGGCTCTCAGATTAATCTATGGAGAGATGAGGGGGCCTGGTTTACCTGCAATTGATGTGACTGCACAGCGTGCTGTGACTCAGTGGCCTGGAGTCTCCGGCTTGAAAAGGGGAGGATAGCTCAAATATTGAGCGACTTTGAGCTGCTTTTTACATTTACATTTACATTTAAGTCATTTAGCAGACGCTCTTATCCAGAGCGACTTACAAATTGGTGCATTCACCTATAATATCCAGTAGAACAACCACTTTACAATAGTGCATCTAAATCTTTTAAAGGGGGGGGGGGGGGGGGGGGGTTAGAAGGATTACTTTATCCAATCCCAGGTATTCCTTAAAGAGTTGGGGTTTCAGGTGTCTCCGGAAGGTGGTGATTGACTCCGCTGTCCTGGCATCGTGAGGGAGCTTGTTCCACCATTGGGGTGCCAGAGCGGCGAACAGTTTTGACTGGGCTGAGCGGGAACTGTGCTTCCTCAGAGGTAGGGAGGCGAGCAGGCCAGAGGTGGATGAACGCAGTGCCCTTGTTTGGGTGTAGGGCCTGATCAGAGCCTGAAGGTACGGAGGTGCCGTTCCCCTCACAGCTCCGTAGGCAAGCACCATGGTCTTGTAGCGGATGCGAGCTTCAACTGGAAGCCAGTGGAGAGAGCGGAGGAGCGGGGTGACGTGAGAGAACTTGGGAAGGTTGAACACCAGACGGGCTGCGGCATTCTGGATGAGTTGTAGGGGTTTGATGGCACAGGCAGGGAGCCCAGCCAACAGCGAGTTGCAGTAATCCAGACGGGAGATGACAAGTGCCTGGATTAGGACCTGCGCCGCTTCCTGTGTGAGGCAGGGTCGTACTCTGCGAATGTTGTAGAGCATGAACCTACAGGATCGGGTCACCGCCTTGATGTTAGTGGAGAACGACAGGGTGTTGTCCAGGATCACGCCAAGGTTCTTAGCACTCTGGGAGGAGGACACAAGGGAGTTGTCAACCGTGATGGCGAGATCATGGAACGGGCAGTCCTTCCCCGGGAGGAAGAGCAGCTCCGTCTTGCCGAGGTTCAGCTTGAGGTGGTGATCCGTCATCCACACTGATATGTCTGCCAGACATGCAGAGATGCGATTCGCCACCTGGTTGTCAGAAGGGGGAAAGGAGAAGATTAATTGTGTGTCGTCTGCATAGCAATGATAGGAGAGACCGTGTGAGGATATGACAGAGCCAAGTGACTTGGTGTATAGCGAGAATAGGAGAGGGCCTAGAACAGAGCCCTGGGGGACACCAGTGGTGAGAGCACGTGGTGCGGAGACAGATTCTCGCCACGCCACCTGGTAGGAGCGACCTGTCAGGTAGGACGCAATCCAAGCGTGGGCCGCGCCGGAGATGCCCAGCTCGGAGAGGGTGGAGAGGAGGATCTGATGGTTCACAGTATCAAAGGCAGCAGATAGGTCTAGAAGGATGAGAGCAGAGGAGAGAGAGTTAGCTTTAGCAGTGCGGAGAGCCTCCGTGACACAGAGAAGAGCAGTCTCAGTTGAATGCCCAGTCTTGAAACCTGACTGATTAGGATCAAGAAGGTCGTTCTGAGAGAGATAGCAGGAGAGCTGGCCAAGGACGGCACGTTCAAGAGTTTTGGAGAGAAAAGAAAGAAGGGATACTGGTCTGTAGTTGTTGACATCGGAGGGATCGAGTGTAGGTTTTTTCAGAAGGGGTGCAACTCTCGCTCTCTTGAAGACGGAAGGGACGTAGCCAGCGGTCAAGGATGAGTTGATGAGCGAGGTGAGGTAGGGGAGAAGGTCTCCGGAAATGGTCTGGAGAAGAGAGGAGGGGATAGGGTCAAGTGGGCAGGTTGTTGGGCGGCCGGCCGTCACAAGACGCGAGATTTCATCTGGAGAGAGAGGGGAGAAAGAGGTCAAAGCACAGGGTAGGGCAGTGTGAGCAGGACCAGCGGTGTCGCTTGACTTAGCAAACGAGGATCGGATGTCGTCAACCTTCTTTTCAAAATGGTTGACGAAGTCATCCGCAGTGAGGGAGGAGGGGGGGGGGGAGGGGGAGGAGGATTCAGGAGGGAGGAGAAGGTAGCAAAAAGCTTCCTAGGGTTAGAGGCAGATGCTTGGAATTTAGAGTGGTAGAAAGTGGCTTTAGCAGCAGATACAGAAGAGGAAAATGTAGAGAGGAGGGAGTGAAAGGATGCGAGGTCCGCAGGGAGGCGAGTTTTCCTCCATTTCCGCTCGGCTGCCCGGAGCCCTGTTCTGTGAGCTCGCAGTGAGTCGTCGAGCCACGGAGCAGGAGGGGAGGACCGAGCCGGCCTGGAGGATAGGGGACAGAGAAAATCAAAGGATGCAGAGAGGGAGGAGAGGAGGGTTGAGGAGGCAAAATCAGGAGATAGGTTGGAGAAGGTTTGAGCAGAGGGAAGAGATGATAGGATGGAAGAGGAGAGAGTAGCAGGAGAGAGAGAGCGAAGGTTGGGACGGCGCAATACCATCCGAGTAGGGGCAGAGTGAGAAGTTTTTGATGAGAGCGAGAGGGAAAAGGATACAAGGTAGTGGTCGGAGACTTGGAGAGGAGTTGCAATGAGATTAGTGGAAGAACAGCATCTAGTAAAGATGAGGTCAAGCGTATTGCCTGCCTTGTGAGTAGGGGGGGAAGGTGAGAGGGTGAGGTCAAAAGAGGAGAGGAGTGGAAAGAAGGAGGCAGAGAGGAATGAGTCGAAGGTAGACGTGGGGAGGTTAAAGTCACCCAGAACTGTGAGAGGTGAGCCATCCTCAGGGAAGGAACTTATCAAGGCGTGAAGCTCATTGATGAACTCTCCAAGGGAACCTGGAGGGCGATAAATGATGAGGATGTTAAGCTTGAAAGGGCTGGTAACTGTGACAGCATGGAATTCAAATGAGGAGATAGACAGATGGGTCAGGGGAGAAAGAGAGAATGTCCACTTGGGAGAGATGAGGATTCCAGTGCCACCACCCCGCTGGCTCGATGCTCTAGGGGTATGCGAGAACACGTGGGCAGACGAGGAGAGAGCAGTAGGAGTAGCAGTGTTATCTGTGGTGATCCATGTTTCCGTCAGCGCCAGGAAGTCTAGGGACTGGAGGGTAGCATAGGCTGAGATGAACTCAGCCTTGTTGGCCGCAGACCGGCAGTTCCAGAGGCTGCCGGAGACCTGGAACTCCACGTGGGTCGTGCGCGCTGGGACCACCAGGTTAGAGTGGCAGCGGCCACGCGGTGTGAAGCGTTTGTATGGCCTGTGCAGAGGGGAGAGAACAGGGATAGACAGACACATAGTTGACAAGCTACAGAAGAGGCTACGCTAATGCAAAGGAGATTGGAATGACAAGTGGACTACACGTCTCGAATGTTCAGAAAGTTAAGCTTACGTTGCAAAAAATCTTATTGACTAAAATGACGAAAATGATACAGTACTGCTGGCTGGTGGAGTAGGCTAGCTAGCAGTGGCTGCGTTGTTGACTTTGTTTGACCGTGTAGCTGGCTAGGTGTAGCTGGCTAGGTGACCTCGATAGTTTCAGTACTACACCTTGTCATGATACAAAAGCAACTTTGTAACTAGCTAACATAACACTAATCAAGACGTTCCTTTGTAATGTACTTAGTTTCTACAGTGTTACTAGTTGGCTGGGTTTGGAAAAAATGGCGTCGCGGGGGACGGCAATAGCTGGCTAGCTAACCTCGGTAATTACTAAACTACACAATTATCAAGCTATGACAAAGACAACTATGTAGCTAGCTAGCCAACACTGCACTAGTCAAATCGTTCTCATATGCACGCTTTTTGAATGCACATATCCCCCCCTTCCTCGTCAACTTGCTACGCCCCTACTAGAGAGGTAAACAAGCCAAGCTAAAGTTAGCTAACTAAAACTGTGGGGAGAAAAACTATGATTAATCTTTCTCAAAAGGAGATATAGAGATGACACTGCCACATAGTAACAACGAACATAGGGATTGAATTAAAATAGGAGCAATTTGAAGCATTTCAAGCCTTTGTTCTATGGGAGGATTTATTGGTGGTCTTGCCAACAGGATTTGGGGAAAAGCCTAATTTAGCAGCTAGTTAGCTGGTTCTAGTCTTCAAGAAGCTAGGAAAACAACCTCAAATAATGTCAATCGTCTCCCCGCTAAAGGCTGTGGTGGACGGAGGCAACAGCCCTGGTCTCAGAGCGGTGGTTGTGGAGGAAGACAAGAATGCTATATGGAGGGTGCATGCGACCTTGACTTTGGAAGAATGGGAAGGCTGTTTGGGAAACCCGGGAGAGATGTGTTGGCCTCAGTCATATAGCTCCAACATCGTCAGAATTGTTGTGGATGACGTCCATATGACCTACATATGGTATGTACAATGACCTAGAACTGTACTTTGACGGTATAGAATGGCACTGCGATGGATACATGTAATGTTGGAATGTAAATTATAGTGATGGCACACCAGGGAATGACTGATTGAAAGTTTTTGTATTTGTACAAACATAATGAGTAATAAGTGTTTGTTTGAATGACACCTTTGCATGATAGGCCTAAAAGACATTGACTAGCCTAAGCAAAGTGATAGGACTGCATCATAAATGACAGGGTGACAGGCAGTATAAGGGTACTTATACTGGATTAAACTACTGTATGGGAACCCCACACACAACATTTTCTTATGCAAGAACTACTAGCATAGTAATCAAATGTGCTTCAATATCTTTATATTGTTACCAATTATACATTTATTCTGAATGAGGATGGGAATTAACAATCTATAGCCTACTTTTTATCATGGTCAGCACTCCAACAACAGTATATTTTTGTAGGGGTCAGGGCTCAAAATGAAAACGTACCTTTCGGGAGAGTTTCAGTAAGCTTGGAGAACTGCGTTCTTTGGTGAAATAAGACTATATTACTATATATGAGCACATGATGTTCAGAATTGGTATCAGGGAACATTATTTGAGTGACAGAGAGAATTAAACATGAGGAGCCATGTTGAGAAGGCATCACTTACTATAGATTATAGCCCATTTCGACTGTCTACTTTACTATGGGCCATTGCCACTAATAGATAGTCTTCAATGTAAAACAAAAAGCTCTAGGTATTTTAATGAGATGTTAATGTTGTGTCATTTCCCAATGCCAACTAATTATACTGTTGGTAAAATGTCTTCTTAGTATATATATATACTGTATATAGAGAGACACAGAGAGAGATGTTGTACAACCTGTGTGGGTTATTATACTATTCAGGTGTTATGCATTGTCATAACAAGCAATGTATAGTTCAGTTGCCATGGTGTCAAGTTCAAAATTAACGGTATAAATCTTTGTGATTGTATGAACTACAGCATCATACCCCCCTCGCTTTTCTCTTCACTTCTCCTGCTGTAAGATGTAGAGAAGATGAAGTAGGTAGTACCTGCAAGGGGGTGATGTGGAGGACAACAGACAATGGAAAAGCTCAGAGACCCAAACCAGCAGTCCGCCACTGACATACTAGGTGTGCCACAAATTCGCTGGCTAGGCTACCTAGAACTTTTAGTTCCAAATTATTGACTCAAATGAACCTATCAACATAGTGATGACATACACTAATTATACCAAACATTAAGAACACCTTCTTAATATTGAGTTGACTATGATCTATTCATGTATAGGATACTTCATGTTCATGTATTGCCAAAATTAGGGGGCAGGGAGGAAACTTTCCAGATATGAGCTTGGGTAGTACAATAGTACCTAGCTACCTAGAATGCATGGCTCATTCACATCATTGCCCTACTATGTAAACAGAGGACATCCAAGAAGGAAAACTATTAACTTCAGTGGGGTATGGAAATGTTCAGCCTATAATTAGAAAACCAATTCATTTATAACTAAAACATACATATGATTAGCTAGCCGATTTCGAGTTGATAGCAAGCAAGCTAAAGTTATTAGCTGGCTGGCTTTCTATGGGCGGAACAATGCTAGCTAACGTCAGCGCTGCTCCACAAGATCTTAACATTTAACAGGTTGCCGTTAAAATCAAATCAAATATTATTTGTCACATATGCCGAAAACAACCTTATTGTGAAATGCTTACTTACAAGCCCTTAACCAACAATGCAGTTCAAGAAATAGAGTTGAGAAAATATTGACAAAATAATCTAAAGTAAAACATTTTTATAAAAAGTAACACAATAAAATAACAGTAACGAGGCTATATACAGGGGGTACCAGTTCCGAGTCAATGTGCGGGGTTACAGGTTACAGGTCTCTCTTAGATCCCAAGAGAATTCTTGTCGGTGATTGTCACAGCCGTGTACATTCCCCCTCAAGCCGATACCACGACGGCCCTCAAGGAACTTCACTGGACTCTATGCAAACTGGAAACCATATACCCTGAGGCTGCATTTATTGTAGCTGGGGATTTTATCAAAGCAAATTTGAGAACAAGGCTACCTAAATTCTACCAGCATATTGATTGTAACACTCGTGCGGGCAATACACTGGATCACTGCTACTCTAACTTCTGCGATGCATACAAGGCCCTCCCCCGCCCTCCCTTAGGCAAATCCGACCATGACTCCATTTTGTTATTACTGTCCTATAGTCAGAAACTCAAACAGGATGTACCCGTGATAAGAACTATTCAATGCTGGTCTGACCAAGTGGAATCCACGCTTCAAGATTGTTTTGATCACGCGGTCTGGAAAATGTTCCGGGCAGCCTCAAAGAATAACATAAATGTATACACTGATTCGGTGAGTGAGTTTATAAGGAAGTGCATTGGAGATGTTGTATCGACTGTGACTATTAAAACCTACCCTAACCAGAAACCGTGGATAGATGGCGGCATAAGTGCAAAACTGAAAGCGCGAACCACCACATTGGTGGCTGAATATAAACAGTGTAGTTATTCCCTCGGCAAGGCAATCAAACAAGATTGTCTGTATAGGGACAAAGTGGAGTTGCAATTCAACGGCTCAGACATGAAACGTATGTGGCAGGGTCTACAGACAATCACAGACTACAAAATGAAAACCAGTCACGTCACGGACACCGACGTCTTGCTTTCAGACAAACTAAACACCTTCTTTGTTCCCTTTGAGGATAATACAGTGCCACCGACGCAGCCCGCTACCAAGGACTGCGGCCCCCCCCTCTCCTTCTCCGTGGCCGAGGTGAGTAAGACATTTAAACATGTTAACCCTCGCAAGGCTGCCGGCCCAGACGGCATCCCTAGCCACGTCCTCAGAGCAAAGCGCAGACCAGATGGCTGGTGTGTTTATGGACATATTCAATCGCTCTCTATCCCAGTTTGCTGTCCCCACATGCTTCAAGATGGCCACCATTGTCCCTGTACCCAAGAAGGTAAAGAAAATTTAACTATATGACTATCGCCCCGTAGCACTCACTTCGGTTATCATGAAGTGCTTTGAGAGACTAGTCAAGGATCATATCACCTCCACCTTACCTGCCACCCTAGACTCACTTCAATTTGCATACCGCTCCAATAGGTCCACAGACGATGCCATCGCACTGCACACTGCCATATCCCATCTGGACAAGAGGAATACCTATGTCAGAATGCTGTTCATTGACTACAATGTTGGGAAAGAGGGTTCTCTAAATCAGGGGTGTCAAACATTCGGCCCAATCGTTCAGGGAAGAAAGTCAATATACTTTAAAATGTCTAAAACCAAATCAAAACTGTGTAGAAATTATAAAGAACCTGGATTCATACAGTTGCTTGACTCTTCAGCTCACTAATAATCCCTGTGTGCAGTTAATGGGCCTACCTTCATACAGTTTCTTGACTGTCCAACTCGCTAATAATCACTGACAGTCAGGGAGAATCGAAATTCCCAAAATGATGAATAGAGGACTATTTATTGCAAATTTTGACGGCAAAGAAGTATAACACATTTTCAGTTCAGCCCCCCCTCTATTTTACTGTTAAGTTACAGAGACGTACGAGATACCAGACCCGGTCTCAGGGATGGCTAACTCTGGAGGTCCCTTTGATCTCCACTGAGATCCGTAAATCTGCTTTTAGTTTTTTTGCACCTTACTAATCTCCAAGGTTCTCTAAAATGTGATCAATTGGTGCATCCTGGGCAATTCCAAAGGCTAATTGAGGAGATTTTTACTGAAGAATGTTTTTATTTTCTATGATTGTGTTTTGCTTTTCATGTATTGATGTGAATTTGTATGTGTATATTAATGTGTAAAGTTTATATTGATGTGTATACAGGGATCATCTGTAAAAGAGACCTTGGTCTCAGCATGACTGATTACTTGAAATCACTTATTCAAAATATGTTGATGTTGATCACATCATTAATTTAACCTTCATATGAAGCACGTAAGACTATTCCATCAATTGAAAACAAAAATCACATAATGACTACACTGGAACAACATTATTATAAAAAATGCTGCTAATGCACAGGACACCCAGAAATGCAGGTGTCTCACTGCAAAGATTATGCTTACAGTAGTTCCAACAATGTGTTGCATCTGTTCTCATCCACGTGTATTTGATATTTAGTAGTTTATAAGGATCCCCATTACCTACAGCCGAAGCTGCAGCTACTCTTCCTGTGTAACACACTAAACATAAAACTCAACATAATACATAACATTATTAGACAGGTACAGAACTACATAAATTATTATTTCAAAAAAAAAAAAATATATATACACAATGATGACAATACATAGCATTAATAGACAGGTACAGCACTAGATACATTTAAAATAAGAATACACACGTTCCGATTTTTATGCCTTAGCAATCCGTTCAACATAATAACGGCTACACTGCAGTCATCCATTTTGTTACAGGGGTTTACTGTTACAATTGCAGGTCCCAATCCTAATCTCTCAGAACCAGTTCTGTAAACACGAGCAAGAATCTCACAACATTAGGAACCACCCGTGTCCTTGGTTCTCCAGTTTGACGTCAGCACTATTCATAGAAATAATTTGATTCATAGATGTGAGTGAAAGGAAAACGACAATGGCAATGCAAGAATTCCTCCTGCTAAGGGTGAAACGACAGTTTGTCCCCTACAACCATTCTATTCAGCACATAAATTAGTCACAGATGGAGTTTCCTCCAGCTAAAGTTTACATGTAATCCTTCACTTTAGCTACACATGTGGACTTTACAGAGATCCATCACTTCACTACGTTCAGTAAATTGAACAGTCATCAGATTGGGGCTTTTCCAAAGTCAATCACCCCCTGCTCATGGCAATGAGCTACAGATGGAGTTTCCTTCCTACTAAGGCTTCAATTTAATCCTTCACCTCAACAACTGTGTTGAAGTTTTCTCCAGAACAAGTTTGAATTGAATCCTTCACTTCACTCCATTCAATAAATTGAACAGAGTCATCATTAACATTAGATGTGCTTCACTGATGTCCTTCACCCTGTCTAGTGCATAGAAATGAACAAAACCAAACATTTGCTGTGTTACAGTCTACCGCCCATAAAGGGTTAGCTGCTTGGCCTTTGGACTTATTCATAAAAGGAATAAAGTCCGCTTGATATGGAGTTTCCTTCATATCATAAGCTTTCAACAACCAGGTGTCATATGAAGTGCAGAACCACTAGCTACAAGATGTTGTGTGTTTCTCACAATATGAATCACCAGTCAATATTGTTTTGGGAGGGAAATAACTGACAAAACACCATATTACAGTGAAATTGTTCCAATAGACCTTAACAGACAAAAAATCTATCAATCTCTGGGGACATAAGCTGACATTTTCAGCTCTATTCGTTACATAATGGCATAAAACATAGCCCACACATGCATGCTACTCTGACTCCGCCATCAAAGACCATATATAGCCACAGCGCTATAAAAAACTGTATCTATTGTTTGCGCTCCTCCTGCATGATTGGATCCATAAAAACATTGCTTGACAAAAGGCAGATTATTTATTGTGTTTCTCCACTTCAAGTAAAAAGCATGCAGGTCAAGTCGCCCCTGGGCTATAACATAAAATCTGTGTCAAGAACAGAGGGAGTAAAACATACACCGAGCTCTTTCCACCGAATACATATCACAATGTTAAGTCAAGACATAAAAGAATGTTAGTAAATATGATGGAGGTTGAATCTAAAGCTGCATAATGCAGATTATTTTTTTATTTACACACTTTGAGTAGAACGTTTCATATTATGGTCAAGGTTGGTGTTTTCAGAGAAAGATTTGATGCAATTTCCATTTCATTTTTTTTAATAGCTATCCTAGGTCCCACATTTTCCTTGGAATGTTTTCATTACTCTGCTATCATCTTGATTACCTACCTTCCTATGATTGCCTCTCCCCATGTCTCCACTGTGACCTGCTTGCTGATAAGGTTTCTCCAATTTGAAAACAACTGCACAAACGTCATGCTAAAACACATGAGAACGGAGCAAAGACACTAGTGCTATACCCTATGCACTATTCTGACCTCAGCAATGTTGCTCATCCACTTTCTACCCTGTCAGCAACAATTCTAATGTGTCAGCATATTAACACTTTAGTTAATGCTGGTTGCAAACAGGAAGGCAATGTATGTCTTTGAGCTTCTGAACCACTGGTTAGATGTCATTTATTTTATCCTGCCCTGGGGACGCATCAAGCCCTCATTGGGGTTGGGTGTATGGGTGTGGGGAAGGGAATGTGAACCCTTTTGGTTCCCCAGGACCAGGTTTGAGAAGCACTGGCTCTGAACAATGAAAAATGTCCATGACCTTGAATGTACCTGACCCTCTGACCCATCTAAATGTATGTAACTGTATGAGGTAATCTGAAATCATAAAATGTGTAATAACTTGAAATCTGAAGCAAAAACCCGGAATGCTCAAAAGTTTGGGGTCACTTAGAAATGTCCTTGTTTTCCATGAAAACATACATGAAATGAGTTGCAAAATGAATACGAAATATAATTGACATTGACAACATTATAAATATAGATTTTTAATTGAAATAATATATTGTGTCCTTTTGATATTGCTTTCGTTAAAGAATCGATTTGCAGCAATTACAGCCTTGCAGACATTTGGCATTCTAGTTGTCAATTTGTTGAGGTAATCTGAAGAGATTTCACGCCATGCTTCCTAAAGCACCTCCCTCAAGTTGGATTGGTTTGATGGGCACTTCTTACGTACCATACGGTCAAGCTGCTCCCACAACAGTTCAATAGGGTTGAGATGCGGTGACTGTGCTGGCCACTCCATTATAGACAGAATACCAGCTGACTGCTTCTTCCCGAAATAGTTATTGCGTAGTTTGGAGCAGTGCTTTGGGTCATTGTCCTGTTGTAGGAGGACATTGGCTCCAATTAAGCGCCGTCCACAAGGTATGGCATGGTGTTGAAAAATGGAGTGAAAGCCTTCCTTCTTCAAGATCCCTTTTACCCTGTACAGATCTCCCACTTTACCACCACCAAAGCACCCCCAGACCATCACATTGACTCCACCATGCACCACCAAGCACTCCTCCAGCATCTTTTAATTTTTTCTGCATCTCACGAATGTTTTTCTTCGTGATCCGAACACCTCAAACTTAGATTAGTCTGTCCATAACACTGTTTTCCAATCTTCCTCTGTCCAGTGTCTGTGTTCTTTTGCCCATCTTAGTCTTTTCGTTTTATTGGCCAGTCTGAGATAGCATATGGCTTTTTCTTTGCAACTCTGCCTAGAAGGCCAGCATCTCGGAGTCGCCTCTTCACTGTTGACGTTGAGACTGGTGTTTTGTGGGAACTATTTAATGAAGCTGCCAGTTGAGGACTTGTGAGGTGTCTGTTTCTCAAACTAGACACTAATGTACTTGTCCTCTTGCTCAGTTGTGCACCGGGGCCTCCCACTCCTCTTTCTATTCTGGTTAGAGCCAGTTTGCGCTGTTCTGTGAAGGGAGTAGTACACAGCGTTGTACGAGATCTTCAGTTTCTTGGCAATTTCTCTCATGGAATAGCCTTCATTTCTCAGAACAAGAATAGACTGATGAGTTTCAGAAGAAAGTTATTTGTTTCTGGCCATTTTGAGCCTGTAATTGATCCCACAAATGCTGATGCTCCAGATACTCAACTAGTCAAAAGAAGGCCAGTTTTATTGCTTCTTTAATCAGGACAACAGTTTTCAGCTGTGCAAACATAATTGCAAAAGAGTTTTCTAATAATCAATTAGCATTTTAAAATTATAAACTTAGATTAGCTAACACAACATGCCATTGGAACACAGGAGTGATGGTTGCTAATAATGGGCCTCTGTATGCCTATGTACATATACCATAAAAAATCTGTAGAATAATAGTGAAGACATGAACTATGAAATAACACATATGGAATCATGTACTAACCAAAAAAGTGTTAAATCAAAATATATTTTAAGTAGCCACCCAAGTATTCAGACCCCTTGACTTTTTCCACATTTTGTTACGTTACCGCCTTATTCTAAAATTCACACAATTAAATCCCTCAAATCTACACACAATACCCCATAGTGACTAAGCGGAAACAGTTTTTTAGAAATGTTTGCAAATGTATAAAAAAATAGAAACAATATAATGTAAATTAAATATAATTTACATAAGTGGTCAGACCCTTTGCAATGGGACTCACAATTGAGCTCAGGCGCATCCTGTTTCCATTGATCATCCTTGAGATATTTCTACAACTTGATTGGAGTCCACCTGTGGTGTATTCAATTGATTGGACGAGATTTGAAAAAGGCACACACCTGTCTATGTAAGGTCCCACAGTTGACCGTGCATGTCAAAGCAAAAACCAAGCAATGAGGTTGAAGGAATTGTCCGTAGAGCGCCGACACAGAAGCCCAGACTTGAATCCGATTGAACATCTCTGGAGAGAACTGAAAATAGCTCTGCAGCGACGATCCCCATCCAACCTGACAGAGCTTGAGAGGATCTGCAGAGAAGAATGGGAGAAACTTTGGCAGTGACTACAGCCGAGTCTTCTTAGGTATGACGCTACAAGCTTGGCACACTTGTATTTGGGAGATTTCTCCCATTCTTCTCTGCAGATCCTCTCAAGCTCCTTCAGGTTGGATGGGGAGCATCACTGCAGAGCTATTTTCAGGTCTCTCCAGAGATGTTCAATCGGATTCAAGTCTGGGCTTCCATGTCGGCGCTTTACGGACAATTCCTTCAACCTCATTGCTTGGTTTTTGCCAAAGAGTTCAATCTTGGTTTCATCAGTCCAGAGAATCTTGTTTCTCATGGTCTGAGAATCATTTTGGTGCCTTTTGGCAAACTCCAAGCGAGCTGTCATGTGCCTTTTACTGAGGAGTGGCTTCTGTCTGGCCACTCTACCATAGAGGCCTGATTGGGGGAGTGCTGCAGAGATGGTTGTCCTTCTGGAAGGGTCTCCCATCTCCACAGAGGAACTCTGAAGCTCTGTCAGAGTGACCATCGGGTTCTTGGTCACCTCCCTGACCAAGGCCCTTCTCCTCCGATTGCTCAGCTTGGCCGGGCGGCCAGCTCTATGAAGGGTCTTGGTGATTCCAAACTTCTTCCATTTAAGAATGATGGAGGCCACTGTGTTCTTGGGGACCTGAAATGCTGCAGACATTTTTTGGTACCCTTCCCCAGATCTGTGCCTCGACACAATCCTGTCTCGGAGCTTTGCGGACAATTTATTTGACATCATGGCTTGTTTTTTTTCTCTGACATGCGCTGTCAACTATGGCACCTCACTGTATATAGGCAGGTGTGTGCCTTTCCAAATCATGTCCAATCAATTGAATTTACCACAGGTGTACTCCAATCAAGTTGTAGAAACATCTCAAGGATGACCAATGGAAACAGGATGCACCGGAGCTCAATTTCAAGTCTCATAGCAAAGGGTCTGAATACTAACGTAAGTAAGGATGAGGAAAACATTTTATTTTATCCATTTTAGAATAAGGCTGCAACGTAACAAAATGTGGAAAAAGTCAATGGGTCCGAATATTTTCTGAATGCAATGTAATTTCCTGGTTTTTTTTGCATACAATATAGCTCAATATTTGTATTTATTTTATACAGTCTGTTTTTCTCGTCTTTATCAAGGGTGGAAATAATTATGGATCTGACTGTATATATAAAAAAAATGTCATTTATTTTAGTAATATAAGTACTGTGTATTGAGTACCTAATGATGGCACTTGTATTTTGAATGAACTATATTTAATTAACAGAGGTACATGTATAAGAGCTGCAATATACATTATAATAGTGTTTAAATTACACAACATCCAGTATACATCAACGCTGGATGTGAGGTTCAATACAGTCAAGATAAAATAAGTACAGTACCATATAACTGAAAAGGAGAGATGTTAAGTGGAGAGGTACTGCGACTTCTTCTTGTTGAGAGAGGATTTAAAAACCCACCACTTCATTAACAAGGTGCACTTGTGAGAGCCTGTACATCAATTATGTTGAAAGGCATTAGGCATGGAGACTTGCACTTAGCAGAAAATACATACTTTACTTCAAAATAGCTGATCTTGTAGTAGATAGAATCCCACAGTAAAGGCTTGGCACAAGCAATTAATCACTAAAGAATGATCAAGTCTTGAAAAGGCTTTTTCAAAATGTCAATTGTTGATGTCCACATAATGGGCCTGTACAACACTTAAAGGAAAATTCCATCTAAAAACAATCTTTTAGTATTTGCTTAATTTGTCCATTGTTGATATAGTGGAGTTTTCTTTTCACAATCTGACGTACAATCTATGATAATTCCTGCATAAAGTAAGATTATGCATTTCAAGCATTATTTGGGACCCTGGAACCGCTGAAATTCGTATTGGATATCATATTTCAAAAGCTGTAATTTCATAATGTATTTTTTTTATAGTCTTTGTTTTCTCAAGAAGTGGATAAAAAAAATCACATTTTCATGCCCTGACCTTCATCAATCATTGTTTTAGTTGACTTGCGCTCACATGCTCCTGCGATTCACAATGCTTCTCAGTTTGATGTGAAATATCATTACTTGTGACAAAGAGCATAGTCATCAATTGACCTTAGCGGTCATGGTGAAATGGTATGAAGTTCCACGTCAATGTCATGCATTTTGTACTGTACTCTCTAACCCTTGCTATGTCAAAGACTTTTCCATTTATATGAAATGAAGTAGGTCCCTGGTTTGTTTTGACAGATTAATCAAGAAATATCACCAGTTTAGTGATATTGATGGTTTATCGAAACTGATGGCTTCTATGGTTGTGACTTTACATAGCAGGTTAGGAAAACTAACGCAGCAGGTTAAAGGGATAGTTTACCCAAATTACAAATTACACATTGATTTCTTTTATCCTTTAAGCAGTCTATGGACAAGGTATGACAGCAATCCATGCTTTAGCTTCATTTCCCTGGCACTGAAACTAAACCAAAGCATACATTGCTGTATGCTTTGTCCATAGGCTGCATACAGGGTAAGTCCATAGGCTGCTTACAGGGTAAGGAAACCGATATGTAATTTGGGTGAACTATCCTTTTAAGATATTGAAAGTAGCAGGTTAGGAGAATTAAGTTAAGTTTAGGAAAAGGGTTAGGCTTAGATAAGATGCTACAGTTGTCCCCGACACAACCAGGGTTTGGCTCAATTCAGAAATGAATTGAGAATGCGTCATGAATTCCAAATAAATTCTTGAATTTGACTTGAAATAGTAAACAGGATACAGAATTGCAATTCGAATTTAAATTAAAGGAAAAATAATTGAATTCAGTGATATTCAATGAAATTCAAATTCCATGTATTTTCTATATTAGGTGTAGTCTATACAAATATTCATGTTTTACGTAAAACATCAAACATGTTGTTATTTACATGGATTTAAAATATTGTTGAACATTTTTTTAGGACAAACTCTTAGAATGAATGATCAAGGAAAACAGAATCTGTATGTGAATATTCTAAGTTATGATATTTCATGAATCACTTAAATTTGGTTCAATATGATGAAAATACAACATTTCCGTGAATGCATTAGTTTAACCCTCAAGTTGACCCTAAGCCCTTCAAAAAGAAGCCAAACAAATGAAATGTTTGGTGGAAAAATAATTGGCTATTATAAGCTCTAAGGTTAAAATAGTACAGTCGTGGCCAAAAGTTTTGAGAATGACACAAATATTCATTTTCACAAAGTCTGCTGCCTCAGTTTGGATAATTTGCATATAGTCCAGAATGTTATGAAGAGTGATCAGATGAATTGCAATTAATTGCAAAGTCCCTCTTTGACATGCAAATGAACCGAAACCCCCCCAAAATATTTCCACTGCATTTCAGCCCTGCCACAAAAGGACCAGCTGACATCATGTCAGTGATTCTCTCGTTAACACAGGTGTGAGTGTTGATGAGGACAAGGCTGGAGATCACTCTGTCATGCTGATTGAGTTCGAATAACAGACTGGAAGCTTCAAAAGGAGGGTGGTGCTTGGAATCATTGTTCTTTCTCTGTCAACCATGGTTACCTGGAAGGAAACACGTGCCGACATCATTGCTTTGCACAAAATGGGCTTCACAGGCAAGGATATTGCTGCCATTAAGATTGCACCTAAATCAACCATCAAGAACTTCAAGGAGAGCGGTTCAATTGTTGTGAAGAAGGCTTCAGGGTGCCCAAGAAAGTCCAGCAAGCACCAGGACCGTCTCCTAAAGTTTATTCAGCTGCGGGATTGGGGCACCACCAGTACAGAGCTTGCTCAGGAATGGCAGCAGGCAGGTGTGAGTGCATCTGCATGCACAGTGAGGTGAAGACTTTTGGAGGATGGCCTGGTGTCAAGAAGGGCAGCAAAGAAGCCACTTCTCTCCAGGAAAAACATCAGGGACAGACTGATATTCTGCAAAAGGTACAGGGATTGGACTGCTGAGGACTGGGGTAAAGTCATTTTCTCTGATGAATCCCCTTTCCGATTGTTTGGGGCATCCGGAAAAACGTTTGTCCGGAAAAGACAAGGTGAGCGCTACCATCAGTCCTGTGTCATGCCAACAGTAAAGCATCCTGAGACCATTCATGTGTGTGGTTGCTTCTCAGCCAAGGGAGTGGGACACTCACAATTTTGCCTAAGAACACAGCCATGAATAAAGAATGATACCAACACATCCTCCGAGAGCAACTTCTCCCAACCATCCAGGAACAGTTTGGTGACGAACAATGCCTTTTCCAGCATGATGGAGCACCATGCCATAAGGCAAAAGTGATAACTAAGTGGCTCGGGGAACAAAACATCGATATTTTGGGTCCATGGCCAGGAAACTCCCCAGACCTTAATCCCTTTCAAGAACTTCTGGTCAATCCTCAAGAGGCAGGTTGAAAAACAAAAACCTACAAATTCTGACCAACTACAAGCATTGATTATGCAAGAATGGGCTGCCATCAGTCAGGATGTGGCTCACAAGTTAATTGACAGCATGCCAGGGCGGATTGCAGAGGTCTTGAAAAAGAAGGGTCAACAGTGCAAATATTGACTCTTTGCATCAACTTCATGTAATTGTCAATAAAAGCCTTTGACACTTATGAAATGCTTGTAGTTATACTTCAGTATTCCATAGTAACATCTGACAAAAATATCTAAAGACACTGAAGCAGCAAACTTTGTGGAAATTAATATTTGTGTCATTCTCAAAACTTTTGGCCACGACTGTATATGAAAAGTGATATATTCTTTGGTATCTGGAAGTGTGGCCTATCAGATTCAATGAAACTAATAATAATAAGAATTTGTTCTTAACTGACTTGCCGAGTTAAATAATGGTTAAATGTATATATTTTTTTTAACTCATGTTCTCTGACTGAGTGGAATTTCTTTGAATTGCACTGAATTAAATTCTACTTCCCATCACTCAAATTTAAATTCTGCATCCTGTGGGTTTTTTGGCTATTTCAATTCGAATTCCAACTCAATTCCAAACAAATTATTTAATAAGCTTCCCCATAAATGAAATGAATAAACCATTTTGATCAATAACTAATTTTACCGGGAGAGTAGGCTAGCATTGCCTTACTCTGTGACAAATATATTACAGAAATATTATTTGATAACATAGCCTAATCATTCTAAATCAAAACTGTTGTAGCCTATAAAGTAAAAGTCCTTCCAAGGTTTACAAAAAGGACAAACCATGAGCCAGGAATAGTCTACTAACAGTGTTCCCAATCTTGATTCCTATACCTGACTTTCTAATTCAAAGGCCAAACTGTGATCCTGCAGGAAAAAAAACAAGGCTCGCCTCACGTTTTGTATGGCTCCATCCTTCTGAGTTGTAGGCCTAGTCGTGAAATAACAAATTAACTTTTATTGCTGTATAGCCCAAGACCTTGGAGCATTATAGACTCCTGTGAAACGTTGTATGGTTGTCATTTATAAAACAAATTAGACTTTTCGTCATTTTAGTGCCCTGCCAATTCTTCCCTTTTTCTTTCCCTTTTTTGTTCAGCGATATCTCCCTCATTATTTTTCTACAGCCAACAAGCCTATCTGGGCTTGTTAGATCATATACTACTGGAAGTTAAGGCGTTTACACTTTAGCATCCCGCTCACCAGCTTAAGATATTCTTCCTCTTTTATTAGTTGTCTCTCCCTAACCCCAAGACAAGGAACAATTGTGTGTCTTTATCCAAGTAAAGGGCTTACATCCTATTGAGAAGACACATAGAAATCGACTGTGTTTAAGCTAGGTGGAGGTATAAGTATCTTAATTTGTATATATGGTTTGATGAAATTACATTAACGTCTCGAGACACTTAATTAACCCCTTAACCAAAATGTATGTACCAACCTGTACCAAGTGTCTAAGCAGAATTTATTTTAAATTAAATTAGAATAAGACTGTGTTTATGGCACTTGTAAAAAAAAATCTGTTACACATGTTTCAAGGAGTATATATCAGCCTGTTTTTGAGTGTTGTTTTATCAAGTCCTTTCCCTTTTCTTTTTGCGTTGGGACTCATAATGTACATGGAGAGCCATGACTACTGTATATCTCAAATAGCAAAATGCTAAGTTTTTGAGCCAGTAACCAAAAGGTTGCTTGTTCGAATCCCTCAGCTGACTAGGTGAAATGTGGATGTGCGCTTGAGAAATGCACTTAACCCTAATTGCGTCTGGATAAAAGCATCTGCTAACATGTAAGACACAGGTCTCTCTCTTGTAATATTCCAATGCTGGACTCCAGAAGCCAATTTATTTAGACAGTTTGATGTATTACCGATTTTATATGTTCTTTAAAACTTCCTCTGTGTTTCTTTCAGCATGGCTCCACTTTAAAGAAACTGCAGCAGGAATTAAGACCAATTCAGAGCAAGATAAGGATTAACCATTTCTCACACTTCCCAGGGAAGAAAATTATCTTCTACTTTCTAAATCTATTTTTTTTCTAAATCTTCAATTATGTCTTTTCCATCATGAAATGAATTTACCCAAAGAAATGACATGCCCTTAATCATGTCTAATGGCATGTTCCTGCTAAAATATTTCTTAATTTAAAGTGCATGTTAGTGACCTTGAATGCTGTCTATAGACCTGACAACTCTTCCTCCATTAAATCGTATTTCATTGCTCCAAAGCGCATTCAGTCCAACAAAGAAAGCAGAGACGTTTGAGCAACATAATTACATCACAACAAATAATAAAAAACCTCAACCTTGACTTGTGATAATATAATCATCCAAGCCTAAATAATTTCCCTTATAAAAACTTTTGGCCAGTCTAAGCTCCAGCAAATGTATTTCTTTGGAATACTTTTCAGGCGGTTTATTTAGATTCAACCATGGATAAAAAGCTTTTCTTTAAATTACATAGCCACTTAGATTATTGCAAGGACAAACAATGTGAATGTTTTTCTTCAGTTGAACAGGTCACTTAGAGAAAAACACATTTGTTTTATTATTTCTATTGCACTGCTTTGAAATTGTGGAAAAAGTATATACATTTTACGAATAAGTGATATTTCAAGGCTATATTCTTAACATACCGTGTCAGAAAAACAGGGACACTGACCACAGGAAAATTCAGTGTTAGTACCAGGTTAATAACTGAGTGCAAAGCAGATTGTGGAACAAGATTGTCAAAGACAATGAAATAGCTCTGTCATTAAATGATGTGCATTGTCAAATTTCAAACATTTCTTCATATCCATCCACAACCAGTTGTAGGTAGTTTGAGTAATAGCAGGAAATTAGCTTAAACAATTCTATAAAGTATTTATAAATCTATAAAGCAACACATTTTTTCTCTCTGCTCTATGGCAATATGTGTAGAATTGCAGGAAATTATCTTTAAAACAGCAACATTATCTCACAGCCTCATGGCAAAATGTGTAGAATAGCATGAGATTAGCTATGAAACTGCACATTTCTCTTTTTGCCTCATGGCAAAATGTGTAGTGATGTAAGTTTTTTCAACATCTGAGGGGGGGGGGGGGGGGGGGGGCTTGCTCAGAGCTTGTTCTGGCCTGATTACAGTGGATTAGTCTTGGTTGGATGTTGTCGTGGGTTTGCCACCATCCCTTAATGCTTTTAACTGAAGCACAGATGGCTGTATTTGAACATGCCCTCAAGCATGCGAAGGCATCTAAGCCTGAGCGTTTGCATCTGCATAGCCATGTGCCAGGCATGTGCCCATCTCCCCATCACTTGATGAACAATGTCAGCCAGGCATTCACCACAAGCCACATTCATGGCCAGTGCCACCACTACCCCCTAAACAGTAAAAACTGCATGAATAATCTCCCCACCAGCACTTGGCTGGACAAAACAGGAGGAGAGAGAGGGGAAAAGAGTGCATTCACATGGGGTGAAGCACTGAGCTAGAATGCCACAGGGGAACAGGAATACCCTCCTTCTTGTATTGTCGCATGCTAATAAGTGAGTGAGTTCTGTTTTTGTCGCTTGTCAATTCCCTGCCATTGAAACGATGGCTAAATCCATGACAGTATTCAGGCTGCCCGTGGCCCATTCAGAATGAGAGTGCCTCCGAGACTACAGCGATGTAGATAATCCACCTTGAATCCTGAGAGGTGGACAGGAAATGTAAGCCACACATGCTTCTGATGGCTTTATTCTGTAGCTGCAACAATGAAGGCCTCAGTTTGTGATAAATGAACTGCACAGTGTTGCTGACTTCCAAACCATTGTTGTTAAATCTCATACTGTATTGACTGATTTTGCTTTGTAATATAGACTGTTTATTATTAAGATTGGATAGTGTAACTTGTGAGGGCAGTAGGCAATACCACAAGTATAAATCACACAGGTTAGAAACATTATAGTAACAACAGCTTTTTTGCATACTATTTACTGCTCACGTTGATTGAATCATGCCTGACTGATCTTTTATTCAAGCCCATTGAACCATTAGTCAAACAATATCCACCTGAATCAAATAAATCCAAGTTCTTATCAGTAGTATAATGCTTAGAGCAAATAGGAGCCAATAATGTATGATCTTTGAATACTTTGAGCTCTTTTATGAAAATAGTGGCCATATTAACAATGTCTTAAAGTAACTGTCCAGTGACAGTCCATTGTTAAAATAACATATTATGTTAACTCATACCCCAAAAATGTTGTTGACTCATCGTATACTCGTATTTGTGGCCAAAGCATAAATTGGAGAAAAGCACTTTAAAAACCTCACCAAAAAACAGGCCGTTCCAAAATTGCTTGCCATTTCCTCAGAGGATGATGTAATCCTCCTGAGGAGGATGAACTGGCCAATCAGCAGTCTACTTACAGTTGAATCGGAAGTTTACATACACCTTAGCCATATACATTTAAACTCAGTTTTTCACAATTCCGGACATTTAATCCTAGTAAAAATTCCACTTTATTTTAAGAATGTGAAATGTCACAATAATAGTAGCTAGTGATTTATTTCAGCTTTTATTTTCTTTCATCACATTCCCAGTGGGTCAGAAGTTTACATACACTCAATTAGTTTTTGGTAGCATTGCCTTTAAATTGTTTAACTTGGATCAAACGTTTCGGGTAGCCTTCCACATAGCATCCCACAATAAGTTGGGTGAATTTTGGCCCATTCCCCCTGACAGACCTGGTGTAATTGAGTCAGGTTTATAGGGTTGAGGTCAGGGCTTTGTGATGGCCACTCCACTACCTTGACTTTGTTGTCCTTAAGCCATTTTGGCACAACTTTGGAAGTATGCTTGAGATGTTGCTTCAATATATTCACATAATTCTCATTCCTCATGATGCCATCTATTTTGTGAAGTGCACCAGTCCCTCCTGCAGCAAAGCACCCCCACAACATGATGCTGCCACCCCTGTGCTTCACGGTTGGGATGGTGTCTTTGGCTTGCAAGCCTCCCCCTTTTTCCTCCTAACATAACAATGATCATTATGGCCGAACATTTCTATTTTTGTTTCATCAGACCACAGGACATTTCTCCAAAAAGTACAATCTTTGTCCCCATGCGCAGTTGCAAACCGCAGTCTGGCTTTTTTATGGCAGTTTTGGAGCTGATATGCTGGAGATGATATGTAAAACAGGCTAGTAATTACTGTGCATGAGCAATAGGAAGCATATGAAAGGCCTGGGTAGACTTTCCAATTATCTACCCAACTCTTCATAGGGCATATCAGTTGTTCGTAGGTTAGGACTACTTTCATCTTCAAACATGTTCTATGCTTTGATTATACCGTGTACATGTATTGATCACATTTTTAAAGATTATACAATACTGCTTCAAGGCTTACCATTTTTGACCATTGCATCTGGTATGCCTATGAAAAGGAAAACAGTCATGTTGTATGCACAACAAAATCTCACAGTTTTACCAATTTCAACTTTCAAGTTTTATTAGCCTTACGGTATGTACAGGATACACATGGTATTCACCATCCAACAAAAGACTTACTTGGTTTCTTCTCGACAATGCAACAACAATAAGATAAGAATACGAACATAAAGTAAATGGCTCAGTAGAATAGAATAACCATTTTAGCATCAGTATAATACAGGAAGGCACAATTTATAGTACAATATTTACACATGTATTAGAGAAGGGGGGATTGGGGGCAAATGCTTAAATTGTGTAGTATTAGCAATAGTAAATACGTGTCTGGTAGCAGCAGTTATAGCATGAATATGTATGTATGTCTGTGTGTGGGTGTCTGTGTGTGTGTGCATGTGTGTTAAGGTACGGAGAGTCAGTGCAGGTGGTCAGTCCAGTTGTGTGATCAGTAGTTTGATGGCTTGTAGATACCCACAGGCTCAGAGACGGTTTCTATCAGTCATCATGCTCCGATACTGTCTGCCCAACGGTAAGGGAGTAAACAGCTTGTGGCTGGGGTGTGTGGGGTTCTTGATTATTCTGCAGGACTTCAAGTTGATCTCCTGGATGGGTAGGTACACAGCCCCAGTGATTTACTGGGCTGTCTTCACCACAGGCTGGAGGGCCTTCCGGCTGTGGACGGAGCAATTCCCATACCAGGTTCAACTGGTCAGGGTGCTCTCGATGGTGCAGCGGTAGTATTTGGAGAGGACCCGGGTGGCATGCCACATTTCATCAGTCGCCTTAGGAAGTAGAGCTGTAGTCTTAAAAAGTAATCGGTCAAGTAATCGGTGATGTGGATGCCAAGGAATTTTAAACTGCTGACTCTCTCTACTACAGTCCCGTTGATGTAGATCGGACACACCCTTGTGTTAAGAATCAGTGTGGAGGAGGTGTTGTTGCCAATCCTCACAGCCTGTTGTCTGCCCGTCAGGAAGTCCAGGATCCAGCTGCAGAGGGTTGTGACCAGACCCAGAGCTCTGAGCTTGGAGGGAACAATAGTGTTGAATGCTGAACTGTAGTCAATGAACAGCATTCTCACATAGCTGTTCCTCTTTTCCAGATGTGTTAGGGCCGTGTGAATAGAGATGGAAATGTCATCTTCCATGGATCTATTGGAGCGGTAAAGAAATTGGAGTGGGTCCATTGTCAGGGCATGTGGCCTTGATGTGGGCCATGACCAGCCTCTCAAAGCACTTCATGATGACAGGGGTGAGTGCGATGGGGTGATAGTCATTTGGGCATGTCACCTTGGTTTCCTTGGGTGCTGGGATGATGGAAGTCTACTTGAAGCAAGTGGGTACTACTGCCTTGGACAGGGACAGGTTGAAGATGTCCGAGAAGACACCCGCCAGCTGGTCAGTGCACGCTCTGAGGATGCGGCCAGGGATGCCATCTTGGCCAGTAGCTTGGTGAATATTCACTCTTTTGAGAGTTCTTCTCACATCAGCCTTGGAGAGCGAAAGCACCTGGTCATCCAGAACCTTCCTCGATGGCTCGGTAGCAAGCGTTGGACAGAAGGATTACCAGGACGCGTACTCAGAGCATGCACTGACCAGCTGGCAAGTGTCTTCACTGACATGTTCAACCTCTCCCTGACCCAGTCTGTAATACCTACGTGTTTCAAGCAGACCACCAAAGTCACTGTGCCTAAGAATGCCAAGGTAACCTGGCTGAATGTCTATCGCCCCGTAGCACTCACATCTGTACCCATTAAATGCTTTGAAAGGCTGATCATGGCTCACATCAACACCATTTTTACATTTTTATTTTTTATTATCCCAGACACCCTGGACCCACTCCAATTTACATACCACCCCAACAGGTCCATAGATGATGCAATCTCTATTGCATTCCACACTGCCCTTTCCCACCTGGACAAGAGGAATACCTATGTGAGAATGCAGATCAGCATTCAACACCATAGTGCTTTCAAGCTCATCACTAAGCTAAGGACCCTGGGACTGAACACCTCCCTCTGCAACTGGATCCTGGACTTCCTGACGGGCTGTCCACAGGTC
The DNA here is from genome assembly GCF_901001165.1 of Salmo trutta. Taxonomy (NCBI): domain Eukaryota; kingdom Metazoa; phylum Chordata; class Actinopteri; order Salmoniformes; family Salmonidae; genus Salmo; species Salmo trutta. Next base: position 19,718,837 of record NC_042979.1, on the reverse strand, counting down.
GTGAGGGTAGGTAACAACACATCCGCCATGCTGACCATCAAAAAGGCTCCTCGGCGGTGCTTGCTTTGTCAGTTTTGGAGCCCCTCCTGTACTCCCTGTTCACCCAATACTGCGTGCCGCGCACGACTCCAACACCATCAAGTTTGCTGACGTCTCGACAGTGATAGGCCTGTTCACTGACAACGATGAGACAGCCTATAGGGAGGAGCTCAGAGACCTGGCAGTGTGGTGCAAGGTCAACAACCTCTAACTCAACGTCAGCAAGACAAAGGAGCTCATTGTGGACTGCAGGAAATGGAGGGCTGAGCATGCCCCCATTCACATCGACAGGGCTGTAGTGGAACGGGTCGAGTGCTTCAAGTTAATCCATGTCCACATCACTAAAGCTCTATCCACACACGCTGACACAGTCATTAAAAGGGCACGACGATGCCTTTTCCCCATCAGGAGGCTGAAAAGATTTCTACAGTTCTACAGATCCACCATTGAGAGCATCTTGACTGGCTGCATCACCGCATGGTATGGCAATTGTTGGCCATTATATCACTGGGTCCGAGCTCCCTGCCATCCAGGACCTCTATACCAGGCGGTGTCAGAGGAAGGCCCAAAAAATGGTCAAAGACTCCAGCCACCCAAGTCATAGACTGTTCTCTCTGCTACAGCAAGGCTACCTGGACTATCTGCATTGACCTTTTTTGCACAAACATTTGACTCATCACATAGGCTGCTGCTACTGTTTATTATCTGTCACATTATTCCTAGTTATATTGGCATACCTACCTCAATTACCTCGTACCCCTGCACATCAAATCGGTACTGGTTCCCCGGGTAGCAAATTATTCCATGTGTTATTTCATAGTTTTTCATGTCTTCACTATTAATCTACTGTGTAGAAAATAGTAAAAATAAAGAAAAACACTTGAATGAGTAGGTGTTCTAAAACTTTTGACCGGTAGTGTATATAGCCAAGTTATCATTAATGTAGATGTATTATTACTTGTATTGCTACATGCTTTACTTTTCTATTATTTCTTTATTTTATTTCTCTCTGTATTGTTGGGAAGGGTTTGTAAGTAAGCATTCCACTGTTAGTCTACTCTTGTTGTGTATGTGACAAATAAAATTAGATTTTTAGCATAGAATGTGGAGGGAGGCTTTGGTGGCCACCACACAGCTGGATTTGTATTGTCTTTTTGCATCCCTAATGGATTTGCGGAGCTCGTACCAGCTTGCCTTGTTCACGTCGCGCACTATTGAGTCATCGTGGTTCCTGCTGACATTGAATGGTCTCTCAGCATGGTATGGATTTCTCCGTTCATCCAGGATTTTTGATTGGGGTATGTCCGATTTGTTATTGTGGGTACAACCTCATCAAAACATGTCCTTATGAAGCCTGTGACTGACGATGTACGGTGAGCTCCAAAAGCATTGGGACAGCAACAAATGTTTTGTTGTTTTGGCTCTGTACTTCAGCACTTTGAAATTATTCAATGAGTATGAGGTTAAAGTGCACATTGTCAGCTTTAATTGGAGGGTATTTTCATCCATATCGGGGGAAGCATTTAGAAATTAGGCACTTTTTGTACATACAGTGCATTCAGAAAGTATTCAGATCCCTTCACATTTTCTTATGTTAGTCTTTTTCCCCTCAGTCTACACACAATACCCCATAATGACAAAGCAAAAACAGGTTTCTAGAAATGTTTGCAAATGTATTAAAAATAAAAAACTGAAATTACATTTAAATAAGTATTCAGATTACAACCACAAGTCTTCTTGGGTATGACGCTACAAACTTGGCACACTTGTATTTGGGAAGTTACTCCCATTCTTCTCTGCAGATCCTCTCAAGCTCTGTCTGGTTGGATGGGAAGTGAAGCTGCACAGCTATTTTCAGGTCTCTCCAGAGATGTTTGATTGGGTTCAAGTCCGGGCTCTCGCTGGGCCATTCAAGGACATTCAGAGACTTGTCCTAAAGCACTCCTGCATTGTCTTGGCTGTGTCCTTAGGGTTGTTGTCCTGTCTAAACAGGTTTTCATCTAGGATCTCTCTGTACTTTGCTCTGTTCATCTTTCCCTCGATCCTGACTAGTCTCCCAGTCCCTGCCGCTGGAAAACATCCCCACAGCATGATGCTGCCACCACCACGCTTCACCAAAGGGATGGTGCCAGGTTTCCTCCAGACGTGACGCTTGGCATTCAGGCCATCTTGGTTTTATCAGACCAGATAATCTTGTTTCTCATGGTCTGAGAGTCCTTTAGGTGACTTTTGGCAAACTCCAAGTGGGCTGTCATGTGCCTTTTACTGAGGAGTGGCTTCCGTCTGGCCACTCTACCATAAAGGCCTGATTGGTGGAGTGCTGCAGAGATGGTTGTCCTTCTGGAAGGTTCTCCCATCTCCACAGAGGAACTCTGGAGCTCTGTCAGACTTTGGGTTCCAAACTTCCACAGTGGCCAGTTCTAGGAAGAGTTGTGGTGGTTCCAAACTTCTTCAATTTAAGAATGATGGAGGCCACTGTGTTCTTGGGGACCTTAAATACTGCAGACGTTTTTTGGTACTCTTCCCCAGATCTGTGCCTCGACACAATCCTGTCTCTGTGCTCTACGGACAATTCCTTCGACCTCATGGCTTGGTTTTTTCTCTGACATGTACTGTCAACTGTGGGACCTTCATATTGACAGGTGTGTGCCTTTACAAATCATGTCCAATCAATTGAATTTACCACAGATGGACTCCAATTAAGTTGTAGAAACATCAATGATGATCAATGTGAACTGGATGCAATTGAGCTCAATTTCGAGTCTCATAGCAAAGGGTCCTAATACTTATGTAAATAAGGTATTTCTGTTTATTATCTGTAATGCATTTCTAAAAACCTGTTTTTGCTTTGTAATTATGGGGTATTGTGTGTTTATTTTTATTGAGTCCATTTTAGAATACGGCTCTAAAGTAACAAAATGGGAAAAACGTCAAGTGGTCTTAATGCTTTCCGAATGTACTTTAGTCCCCCCATTTTCAGGGACCCAAAGTATTGGGACAAATTAATTTGTGTGTATTAAAGTAGTCAAAGGTTTAGTATTTGGTTGCATATTCCTAGCACACAATGACTACATCAAGCAACACATTTGTTTCAGATAAATTTGTGCTCAATCGAAATCAATGGTAGATAATGTATTGTCATTATGGAGTCACTTTTATTGTAAATAAGAATAGAATATGTTTCTAAACACTTCTACATTAATGTGGATTCTACTATGATTTTATCATGAATAATGATGGAAGTTAAACACACATATCATATCCCCAAAAAATATACTGCTCATAAAAATCAAGGGAACACTTATTAAACAACACAATGTAACTCCAAGTCAATCACACTTCTGTGAAATCAAACTGTCCACTTAGGAAGCAACACTGATTGACAATAAATGTCACATGCTGTTGTGCAAATGGAATAGACAACAGGTGGACATTATAGGCAGTTAGCAAGACACCCCCAATAAAGGAGTGGTTGTGCAGGTGGGGACCACGGACCACTTCTCAGTTCCTATGCTTCCTGGCTTATGTTTTCGTCACTTTTGAATGTTGGAGGTGCTTTCACTCTAGTGGTAGCATGAGACGGAGTCTAAAACCCACACAAGTGGCTCAGGTAGTGCAGCTCATCCAGGATGGCACATCAATGCGAGCTCTGGCAAGAAGGTTTGCTGTGTCTGTCAGCGTAGTGTCCAGAGCATGGAGGCGCTACCAGGAGACAGGCCAGTACATCAGGAGACGTGGAGGAGGCCGTAGGAGGGCAACAACCCAGCAGCAGGACCGCTACCTCCGCCTTTGTGCAAGGAGGAGCAGGAGGAGCACTGCCAGAGCCCTGCAAAATGACCTCCAGCAGGCCACAAATGTGCATGTGTCTGCTCAAATGGTCAGAAACAGACTCCATGAGGGTGGTATGAGGGCCCGACGTCCACAGGTGGGGGTTGTGCTTACAGCCCAACACCGTGCAGGACATTTGGCATTTGCCAGAGAACACCAAGATTGGCAAATTCGCCACTGGCGCCCTGTGCTCTTCACAGATGAAAGCAGGTTCACACTGAGCACATGTGACAGACGTGACAGTCTGGAGATGCCGTGGAGAACGTTCTGCTGCCTGCAACATCCTCCAGCATGACCGGTTTGGCAGTAGGTCAGTCATGGTGTGGGGTGGCATTTCTTTGTGGGGCCGCACAGCCCTCCATGTGCTCGCCAGAGGTAGCCTGACTGCCATTAGGTACCGAGATGAGATCCTCAGACCCCTTGTGAGACCATATGCTGGTGCGGTTGGCCCTGGGTTCCTCCTAATGCAAGACAATGCTAGACCTCATGTGGCTGGAGTGTGTCAGCAGTTCCTGCAAGAGGAAGACATTGATGCTATGGACTGGCCCGCCCGTTCCCCAGACCTGAATCCAATTGAGCACATCTGGGACATCATGTCTCGCTCCATCCACCAACGCCACGTTGCACCACAGACTGTCCAGGAGTTGGCGGATGCTTTAGTCCAGGTCTGGGAGGAGATCCCTCAGGAGACCATCCGCCACCTCATCAGGAGCATGCCCAGGCGTTGTAGGGAGGTCATACAGGCACGTGGAGGCCACACACACTATTGAGCCTCCTTTTGACTTGTTTTAAGGACATTACATCAAAGTTGGATCAGCCTGTAGTGTGGTTTTCCACTTTAATTTTGAGTGTGACTCCAAATCCAGACCTCCATGGGTTGATAAATTGGATTTCCATTGATTATTTTTGTGTGATTTTGTTTCAGCACATTCAAATATGTAAAGAAAAAAGTATTTAATAAGATTATTTCATTCATTCAGATCTAGGATGTGTTATTTTAGTGTTCCCTTTATTTTTTGAGCAGTGTACTAACCTTCCTTGTCATTGTAATGGTGAGAGGTTAGCATTTTGGGGGGGTTGATATTTGTGCGTTTAACTTTCTCACTCATCATTATTCACTATTCATTCAGGACTATCCGTAATTATGGTAGCATCCACATTATTGAATTTGTCCCAATACTTTTGGTCTCCTTTAAATTGGGGGACTATGTACAAAAAGTGCTATAATTTGGTTCAGTCAATATGGATGAAAATAACCTCAAATTAAAGCTGACAGTCTGCACTTTAACCTCAGTCATTTTATCATTTCAAATCCACATTTTGGGAGTACAGAACCAAAGCAACAAACAATGTGTCACTCTCCCAATACTTTTGGAGTTCAATGTATATTCCTCATTGTTGATGGATGAGTCATGTGTGGATGAATCTTTATTCTAAAAATATTGTCCAGATTCTGACATTTACCCATGTTTCTCCAAACGTCACATTTCAAAGTGTTTTTGAAACACTGGGTTGACTCCTGCTCAGCATCATTCCGTTTCTCCAAAAATCACATTTGGAAGTAAGGTTTTGGATAGGGTTAAAACATTACATTTAGGCAGTTAAGGTAAAACAAAACAAAAATAAATGACTGTATACCGCTGAGACTGAACACGTGAACTCAGGATCCGTAGGGTCCACAACACCCTAGCAAAACCCAAGTCTACTTGATGGTAATAGCGCTCACTGTTGCTGCTAGTGGCTGGTTTTGAAGGCATTTCCCTGCATTCTCAAGGCATGTACAGACGTCCAATTTCGAAGTCAATCTTGAACAAACTGCCTGGTTATGCATGAATGTAGCCATGTTTCTCTTTATTCTCACCGTTTCTTCTCAGAACAAAGGGAAAAGGTACAAAAGGTGCCCAACGGGAAACTATTTATCTGGAATAAAAGAGAGTATATAAAGACTTCAGTAGACTGAAAATAAATAAAACATGTGCATTCTTTTACTGTCGTTCCTGTCCCTTAGCCACAAGTCTTTGGCGTTAGCTTTCATTCAAATTAGCATACCAATTTTGAGTTGCAACTCTTTTCCCTATTAATTCCTAGTACGTCACACCTCTTCTCATCACATTGCATATAGCCTTCTACATCTTTTCACAAACAGTATATTATATATAATGAATAACCTATTTTCTGACTGGCAAATTCAGAGGGTAGGGTAGCTTTCAAGTAAGATTGACGGTAGCAGAATTGCCCAGGCAGTCAGATTTCTACTTAGCCAGAGTTCATCCCAAAGTTACCCCTGCAATTATCAAGAAACATCAGCCACCTCTCCTGCATTCAGTGTCAGAGGTCACTCCATTTACCATAACGTCTTCTTTATACCGACTTTTCTTTATCTGAAAGGGTAGGAGCAAAAACATTAAATGGGTAAAAAACACATTCAAATTTCACCTATGGCTCTAAAACCGAGCCGTAAAACGTGTTCTGTCTTTGGGATGACACTCACTTAGGTGAACCAATCCCAAAGCTTTACAGAATTGCATTACTCTGTTCTAGTCATCGCTTCAGAATTTCACTGGTCACTTTAAGTTTTCCTCATATGTTATGCACCAACCATTTAGATTGCTCGTCTGCTGCTAGGTTACTATTATAAATCAGATGAAGAGGATGTTTGCTAGCAAGTTATCAATGTGCATAATATCTATCAAGGTGAGAGAGGGTAGATAAAAAATAATATGAAATGCCAATCAGCTTTCTGGCCGAGGGACAGCCGATCACCTACCCACTTTGAGAACACACACAGACAAGTCCGCTGCTCCAGATCTGCTGCTTCCTTGGTTTATAAACTCAGCAAAAAAAGAAACGTCCTCTCACTGCCAACTGCATCTTGCTGTGAGATGTTACCCCACTCTTCCACCAAGGCACCTGCAAGTTTCCGGACATTTCTGGGGGGAATGGCCCTAGCCCTCACCCTCCGATCCAATAGGTCCCAGACGTGCTCAATGGGATTGAGTTCCGGGCTCTTTGCTGGCCATGGCAGAACACTGACATTCCTGTCAACAAGGAAATCACGCACAGAACGAGCAGTATGGCTGGTGGCATTGTCATGCTGGAGGGTCATGTCAGGATGAGCCTGCCAGGAAGGGTACCACACGAGGGAAAAGGATGTCTTCCTTGTAATGCACAGCATTGAGATTGCCTGCAATGACAACAAGCTCAGTCTGATGATGCTGTGACACACCGCCCCAGACCACGACGGACCCTCCACCTCCAAATCGATCCCGCTCCAGAGTACAGGCCTCGGTGTAACGCTCATTCCTTCGACGATAAACGCAAATCCGACCATCACCCCTGGTGAAACAAAACCGCGACTCGTCAGTGAAGAGCATTTTTTGCCAGTCCTGTCTGGTACAGCGACGGTGGGTTTGTGCCCATAGGCGACGTTGCCGGTGAGGTCTGGTGAGGGCCTGCCTTACAACAGACCTACGAGCCCTCAGTCCAGCCTCTCTCAGCCTATTGCGAACAGTCTGAGCACTGATGAAGGGATTGTTCCTGGTATAACTCGGGCATCCTGTACCTGTCCCGCAGGTGTGATGTTCGGATGTACCAATCCTGTGCAGGTGTTGTTACACGTGTCTTAGGCGTCTCACAGTACGGACATTGCAATGTATTGCCCTGGCCACATCTGTAGTCCTCATGCCTCCTTGCAGCATGCCTAAGGCACATTCACGCACATGAGCAGGGACCCTGGGAATCTTTCTTTTGGTGTTTTTCAGAGTCAGTAGAAAGGCCTCTTTAGTGTCCTAAGTGTTCATAACTGTGACCTTAATTGCCTACCGTCTGTAAGCTGTGTCTTAACAACCATTCCACAAGTGCATGTTTATTAATTGTTTATGGTTCATTGAACAAGCATGGCAAACAGGGTTTAAACCCTTTACAATGAAGATCTGTGAAGTTATTTGGATTTTTACGAATTATCTTTGAAAGACAGGAACCTGAAAAAGGGATGTTTATTTTTTTGCTGAGTTTATGAAGGACACTTAATCTGAGGGGTATACTACAAAGCAGGATCAATGAGTTAGCCAGGTTTCTTTGAAAGATTAGCTTGAAATGGTCAATCAACAAATTTCAAAGTTTAGATTTCTTAATGAAACAGAAAATCAAGTTATTTTGGGTTGCTTATCAAAACTAGCTGGCTAATGCATTGATTCTGATTTCTACTATACACCTCAGGTCTGATCTATACTTTGATCTTAGGCTTTTCTTGATCTTCATGCAGGTTCCTAGCACCCTCATGTTTTGCGTCTTAATTATTCTCTTTATCGCTCCTCTAGTGTCCATAGGAAAGGAGCCGATTTGGAATGCTAATGAGTTTGCACAGTGTATGCCAACCCTACCAAGTCACATCAGGCTAGGATGATTGAAACATCCAGCACAAAACCAGCATCTCCAGCACAAAAAGGTAACTTTCTTGCATTTATTTTCTTAGAATGATGGATTTAAGAAACATCAGGACATCTTCAACGTAATTGTGAAACAGGCATGCTATAGGTCAAAAGGCTATCAGCTCAATGGAAAACTGAAAACACATTAAATAGTGGGAATACTGTATGATTAATCTGACCGTGATTGTTATGGACATTTTCCCAAAACTTGCATTACAATATTAGAACTTGTCATTAACTACTAGCTCCTCTAATTGCATTCATTGTCCATCTAATTAGCTGTAAGGTGGTGGTTTTACAGCAGGCTGCAGCGTGTGGGAGGGTTGTGTCGAATTGCAGATCAGGGTCAGGTTGAACACCGATGAGCTAGGGGCATTCTGGCAAGACTGCACAGAATGAGAACGCTGCAGCGAGATGAAAGGCTCATCACGCTGTAGTAATACTCCCCCTGCTCTCCCATCACTACCTCTATTTCCTCTCCCTCCCCCTTTTCAGTCCTTCATCTGAACCCCTTTACAGTTACTGTAAGTCTGTTAGTCTCAGGGCTGAAACTCCGACTTTTCAGACTCACTGTTACATATCAGACAAAATTCAGTATGTGACCTGAAAAGAAAGGCAATGTTTATATGACCCCCTTTCAAACAGTCCCTTATTTGATACTTTCACCTTTTCTACATCTCAGTGCAGAGCCGGCATCGGTGAGGGGTGGGAGTAGCTGAGGAGTATGCCGTTCTGGCCATAGCCTACTACTTGTATCTATAATTACATTTACATCTCACATTTGTCATTTAGCAGACGCTTATCCAGAACGACTTAGTGCATTAATTTTAAGAGATCTAGGTGAGACAACCATATTTCACTGTCATAGAAAGTACATTTTTGTTCAATAAAATAGCAAAGTTGGACCTAGTAGGAAATGACAATTGTGAGTGTTTGTTTTTTGGGGGGATTTAGTAAAGATACTCTGAAGAGGTATGTTTTCAGAAGCTGGACTGGGACTCTACTGTTCTGACGTTAAGTCACACGTCTGTGGAACTTGTTCAGTTTGTCTCAGTTGTTGAATCTTATGTTCATACAAATATTTACACATGTTAAGTTTGCTGAAAATAAACACAGTTGACAGTCATGACGTTGCCCTCTTTGAGTACAGGGCGGACAGTTGACCCCCTCCCCCTTGCACCATCCCCCAACCTACATCCCCCCCACCCAGGCCCTGTGTGAAGGGGTGGTAAAATTCTAGAGGAGAATCTCCTGCCACATGGCCCAGTTGAGACACAGAGGGGTTTCATAGAGAGACCAAGGAAATTCTTCCAACTCATAGAATTGGGGAACTGAACGATATTTATGTTCTGGAGAAGGTATAAAAGATTGGTGAAGAATCCAGCTACGAACTGGTCCGCTTGGTACAATTTTGTGATACTCAGAAGAGACAATATAGCCATATTACCATAAACTGTTTATATAATAGCCTCAGCTATGGGACTTGCATCCAAATGGTTGTATAAAATGTATTAATAAGGATAAAGCTATTTGGAATACGTTGAGATGCCATGTACTGATGTTAATGTGATAGAATGTATTTCTGTTCAAAGCTTAGATCAGTCATCGGCACGCCCCCCAGGGACACAGACAGGACCAGGGACACGTATAAAACCCCACCCTGATATGTTCACGTATAAAACCCCACCCTGATTTACTTTCTTTAGACCAGCTTACCTCAGAAGAGAGAGCCAAGGTTTGACCCCCAACTCCTCTGATGAAAGTTAATCATACCACATGGTTAAACTTTTAGACTATCGAGACCGATAGAATAATAACAAGTCTTTGATATTAATTAATAGTCTGCAGCTAGAAATTATATAATTGAACGCGAAGACCGACTAAACATCCATTCTATAACGACATTAATGAATGTCGCTTTGAAAGATCCATTCTAACCGAGAGAGAGAGAGAGAACAGGACAAAAACTCTCCAACAGGACAAAAACTCTCCAACAAGGATCCCGACGACACACTAAGCGTAAATATATATTGATTGCAATTGTTCCCGAATGAGTGAGCGTTCATGTGCAAAGGATTAGCATATCAATTGTTAATATTAATGAACTCTGTGTGCCTCCTCAGCTGCCCTTTATGACCCTTTGTTTAACAAGACACCAGCCATGCCTGTTTAGCCCACTAGGGCACATTACTCTACCAATTCTTTGGGACGATAACTACTGTTTGTATGCTTTCTGTGAATTACTTAGTTTAGTAAATAAATGATTTTAAGACAATTGATGTATGGATGACTTTAGTAAAGGCTGGATTCGTGCAGATACACCAATTTACGACATTTGGAATGAGACTGGACGCGAGGTAAAATACACCATTTAAACCAGAAGATAATCGGCCTATACTATAATATAATATGTTATAATATAGGAAAGTTATATTAGGAAAATTATAACTTTGTAATCTGAATATTTTCCTTGGTTCCCCGATCTCCTAGTTAATTACAATTAAACGATGAATCAGTTTAATCGCGTGATAATAATTACAGGGAGTGAATTGATAAACATGTCTTCAGTTTAATGGTGACCCAAAGACACGACAACAGTGAGAGGACGTTTCTTTTTTTTTGCTGAGTTGATATGCAGAACATTACATTTAACCTCAGGTTGCATTGTATAGCCAAATCAATGATTACACCAAATAGGGCAAAGCCCTCTATTGTCCTGTGGTCATTGTTATAGGTACTGTATAGTGGTTGTCTGCTGAGACAGAGTTTGAATACAGTGTACAGTTTATGATTTCCTGTGCCATTTGTCTGCTGGATTTGTCCAATAAATCCCAGGTTTATGTCAAGAACAGGTTCTGAGATGGCAGGCCAAGACAGACAAGGCAAAAGGTTTTTACTGCAAATCTCAGGGATTACATAATAACAAAATAAATAAACACCATTCAAACAATCACACCAAACTCAGTCCTAGAGAAGACTGTTCGTCCATGCTGCTGGAGGGTCGTCAAGATGGCCGCTGCCACCACCCATTGATCAACCATCCGCCATTGGTTCATTTGTCGGTAGTCGTTCACCAGTCGTTCCTCGTCATCATCAAGCGACTGTGGCACCGAGCCCATGGTTCGGTCAATTACAGGCCACAGATGGGGGAGGGAGAGCATGCATGAGCAGGGAGCTGTTCTGAACAGAAGTTGTTAACCACACATGCTTGGGTCCCCCCTCATCGGTGGCTAGGTGTGGCAGTTCGATGTTGGCGTTCTCAGCAACCCACCAAGAGTGAACTGGAAGCTCCATTTAAGGTGCTCAGGTAGCTTGTTAGTTGATTAGGCCCAGGTGTGGCAGACCTGGGCCAACGCCCGTCTCCAAGAATACCAGCCAATGAGGAGGAGTCTACAATCAATCTATCAATTAGGAAACACAAGAGGGAGAAACACAGCAACCATAGACATAGAGAATCATGCAAAATTAGAATAAGGCATGCAAAATATGTTAAATAAAAGACTGCAAAATCTAAATAATTAATAAAGACTCCAATGGTGGAGGCAACACGTGACATCTACTCTCTCATATAATTTATTACAGTAGCTATACCGAAGAAAGTAGAGCAGGTTATCTCACGATATCTCAGCAGCACATGACTGAAGAATTTACATATCAAACAATCCCAAATGTGCCAATTTTGATAAGGGTGTCCGTTTACTGCCTGTAGACATTGAAGCTCTGCACTTTCGCCCTTCTTTGAAAAGAAGTTTAGAATACCTTATATATGATTCTCTTTTTTAAGAGGGTAGTATTGATGTACTGATATAAATGAGTTTAACAGACTTTCAAAACAAAACATTTTGTCTTATTTTGATGGCTCCTAAATGACTTGTTATCCCCATTGTAAAAGCTGTATGAGAGGAGGAGACGATAAATATAATGATTATCCTCTCTAGCTCAGTTAGCTACCATTATTTTTCCCATTAGATGGCTCTGCAAACGTTATGTCAAAATGTGTCCGTTACTCACCAAATATGGAGTTTCGCATAGCAAGTAATTTACTGCCGCACTTCCAAAAAAGGTCTAAATAAAAATGTACCCCCAAAATAATTAAATAATGCCTTGTCTCAAAATAATGTATTGTTTTTGACCAAGTGTGCGTGTGCCAAATACACCTCTTCGGGAAAGATCACTGTAAAGATCTACCCTGCAGTACATTGTCTACCTAATCTACTTACATGAAATATTATTGCATTCCGTGTAGAGCGTGTGAAACAACAGGTTGATATAACATTCATACACTGTTGTAGGTGATGAAATCAATGATCTTACTTACGGGATACTGTACTGCTGCTGTATCAGCCGACCTGTGCATGGCAGTAATTAGTGATTTTATTGGAGGTGCCGAAGAGGCGGATTTGGCACATGCACACTTGGTCAAAAAACATACATTCTTTCCAGACGTGACATTTTGTCGGTTGCTTGTACATTTAGACCTTTTTTGGAAGTACATACTGGGCGTGACGGCGGTAAAGGACGATAGCTGCTTAACGGATATCCATATTTGGTGAGTAACTAACATATTTTCATAACGCTTGCAAAGCTAACTAATGGGAAAATGAATGGTAGCTAACTGGGCTAGAGATGAGACTCATCATATTCATTGCCGCCGCCTCTGCCCAGATACTGGTTCATATGAGAGTGTGAAATGTTATCATGATGATTACATTCCTACTTTAGGTACACTCTGCTGTACCTCAACTTTGACATCAACCCCCCACGACATCCCCTATACCTTAATCTGACACCCTCGCATCCTCATCTCATAAATCATTTACAGAGAAAATGAAAAGGGCTGAGAGAGATCTCATTGTGTCTCCTGTCAATGTACACATCTCAAATGGTCCTATCAAGGGTTGGAGTAGCATGACACACTGGGTTGAGGATAACAATCAACTACTCTGGGAGATAAGACTAGAGAAGGAGTGGGTTTTCTGCTATTCATTTCCTGATCTGTGTATCCATGTTTGTCTTTGATCCTGCAGTCAGATTAATCTGGAGAATCAGCAGAAAGCACTAAAGATATCTCTATTGCCCAAATGCAAACTGGGACATGTGTAAAGGGTGATGCAATCCATCTGCTCCCGCCCATCTCCCCTCTGTGTCTGAACTCCCATAGTTCTCCCTCTGTCTTTGTCTTTTCTGTCTGTATCTCTCTCTTTCTGTATTTTTCTTTCTTTCTCTGTCTTAACTCTCTCTCACTTGTGACATTGAGAGACACACAATGTATTACTACCCTGTCCCTTGTGCTTCTCAGTTCAAAGTAGGCCTTGCTATTGGATCAAATGTAGCTCTAGCTGAGTAAATTAGATTAAGGCATCCCTAGTCATCCTTGGTGTTGGGTGGTAGTGTGACATGTTGCTGCGTGATTTAAGGTGTTCTCTTTCCACTTAGACAAGGGGCTGGAGCTGGGTCCAGGGCAGAGACTAGGCAAGCTAGTCTAATTGCCAGGTTCTTAAATGGAAAAGCGTTGACTGTTCTACCAGACACTATTAACTCTGACAAGACCTCATTGAGCATTGTGATGAGTTCATAGTCAGGCCGGTGTCCATATATCCCAACAATGGCCAAAAAACATACTGATTTGAGCATTGGAGCAAAAAAGCAGAATGCATAACTGGCAGGCCCCGGCAGTCTCTGAGACTTTAACGATGATGGATTTAGTGAAAAGCCATTCATGTCTCTCTCTATGATGCGCTGTCAGATTGACTCATGGGACCTCTTTGATGAGCCACAATACATCATCACGGGAAATGCACCTGACTGAACGCTCAACATTTTTGGGAAAACAGAAAAAGGGGGCTGACTGACAAACCAATTTTCATCCTGAATGAATTGTTCCGAGGCGGGAGACGTGATGAAGATTAAATACATTGGAGACAGCTGTGTTTCTCTTTAGTGAGAAGGTCCCCCAATCCACCCCTAGTGCAGTCTGTATTAAGACGGTGGTGGGTTGCTTATCTCTGCTAGAATGATACGTAGCATTTGTTTCACTGGAGAACTACAGGATATGTTAATAAGCATCTGTCAGCTCCATAACCCTCGCGTCTCGTTTAGCAATGGATTTGTCATTGAACAGCACCTCACCAAGCTCCAGAGGAGAAATAATGACGTCTTTGGCTACATTTTTTGACTACTTGTACGTCATATACTAGGCGTTGATGTGAAAAGGTTATTTTGTTTTCGCTGGGACTCATAATAGAAATGGGAAACTTTTCTGTTCACAGCAGAAAGTGTTCTATGTTCACAATCCAGCTCTCTCAGGGTAAATGGAAGTGCAGTCCCTTCTCACTGTACTGAACCTCTAGTACATGAGCAATGGCCTCAATTATCATGAAAAGACGCCTACATTATTTCTGCTTGACCTCCTAGTAACCCTTCCTTTTCACATACTTATTTCATATCTGGATGTGTATTGTCTCTAAGAAATATACCAAAACAACCTCCACTCTAGACTCACATTTGTATTCTCCCAAGGGCTGTGTGGTGAAAGCCTATCCAACTGAATTGCCCTCTCCTCTCTCTCCTTCCCTCTCTCTGCCCTCTCTTTTTCTCAACCACATTCTGCCCAAAAAGGAAACTATTCTGCCAGAAACAGCAGCACTCTGATTGCCCCCAGGACCGTACCTGAAGCACGACTCTTAAACAGAGGATACATACTTTGTATACTTTGAGTTTATGAGCACTGGGGAGCAGGGTCACCTGTGAAGTTGATGTGAATCTCATGGCTGGGGAAAAACAGTGATACATCTAGATAGTTACTAGCAATGGGTAGAATGAGGGATGGATGAATTTAGTTTGTTATGGACCATATACCTTTGGTTAAGATTTAGACACATCAAATGGCAAAACGTTTTGTCAATCTAACTATAATCTCAGAAAAAAATTAATCATCCTGAATTGACCTCTTGGTGCCAGTATTATTTAGCTGCAAGCATGATGAAGTTATTTGGGAGTTTGGAGCTTGGCGTGTATCACACTCTGATCAATGTTGTTGAATCAGGGTTCAGAAAATACAAATGTTTTATACATTCTGATTGAGGCAGGCTAGACATAAACACACAGAAGCCAATTATCTTGAAGAATGTAGTTGACCTAGTTTGCAGAAAGGTGATTTTAATCTTTGTGTGTACCAGTGTCCACGCAAAATGTCATTTTGGGAATGAATAAAAAAAGTATATAGTAAGCTCTATTAAACATTTTAATGAGTGCTCTTTTAGTGTTTTGAATCCCAATATTGTTTTATTAACAATGTTCTGTCTAGTGAGGAAATATTTGAAGATTGGAAGTCTAGAAACAAAATTAATGATAGGGGTTGTCAAAATCACACTGTTCCACATCACATCCATCACATGTAGGCTACCCAGGGGTTTTCAGTTCACAGTACTCACAAAAGAAGCTGCAAGAACTTCAGACATTGACCCATTTCCTTGCTCTTTATTCTACTCTCTATCAGTGGAGTTCAGATTTGTCGAGGGGGTAAGAATTTGGTATGGCGCTTTGATCAATGAGACGTTTCTGTGTCATTTACAAACAGTATTATGTTGTTTACTTATGTAATCGAACAAGTTTATTGTTTTAAGCCGTAAAGTACTCCCAACTGAAATTACATTTGAAATCAGAAGTTTACATACACTTAGGTTGGAGTCATTAAAACTTGTTTTTCAACCACTCCACACATTTCTTGTTAACAAACTATAGTTTGCTAAGTCGGTTAGGACATCTACTTTTTGCATGACACAAGTCATTTTTCCAACAATTGTTTACAGACAGATTATTTCACTTATAATTCACTGTGTCACAATTCCATTGGGTCAGAAGTTTACATTTCTGTAGAGGTATAGGCAGAATGCTGCAGTGACTTCCCCAAACTAAAGATGCATGTGTCAAACACTGGCCGTGCATTCTGCAAGATTGATTTTCCTTTCAAACTATTTAAAAGTAAATGCTACATCCCATACTTCTATGCAAAAGATGAATTGTGTTCAATATTTTGTTTATCAATACATGACTGTGTTTCTATCTCCTGCCTTGGTATAGGTGTGACGTGGTGAGGTTGGACCCAGGTGCAGAGAAGAGACCAGATGAGGAATTAGTGGTTAAGGATAAACATAATACTTTACTGAGAAACAGTAGCAGCAGGATCACAGTACACTTGAAAAACACCAAGTCTCATCTCCTCAATCAGGAAACAAATACACACAGTAAACAATTTAAGCTTCTGCAAAGGACAACAGAAAACACACCTCTTTTAACAGGGAAATCATAACGAGTAAATAGGACACACCTGAGTGTCGTTAATGTCTCTAGGACGGTCTCTGCCGCCCTCTGGTGACAGGTGGACCCATGACAATAGGCTCTGAAATTAAATAGGCTAGGCTATGATGTCGTGCTCCTAATCCTATCACACAGCAATATTTTAGCCTACCTAGACTGTCACATACTGTCAAGGCTACCAGTCTATTTACTTTCGAGCATGCTTGGCTATTGAATGAATGATTGATAAATGGTAGCCTACTATTTGTTGTGTAGCGGGAATAATTTAAACCAGTTATGTCAGAAAAGGAGCGACGTCCATAATCATATGATTATGATTTAGGCCTATGTAATGAAAGTAAAATAAACATATTAGACGACATGCTGCTATGCAATCTCCTTACCAATGGAAAATGCATCAATTTTATCATTAGGCCTACTTTTTAATCAGTGGTGTAAAGTACTTAAGTAAAAATACTTTAAAGTACTACTTAAGTCGTTTTTTGGGGTATCTGTACTTAACTTTACTATTTATATTTTTGAAAAAGTTTGCTTTTACGTCACTACGTTCCTAAAAACAATTATCCATACATTTTCCCTGAGATGCAAAAGTACTCATTTATATTTTGAATGCTTAGCAGGACAGGAAAATGGTCCAATTCACTCGCATAACAAGAGAACATCTCTGGTCAACCTTACTGCCTCTGATCTGGCATTTTAAATGATGTCTGAATAAAAAAAATCAAGAAAATTGTGCTGTCTGGTTTGCTTAATATAAGGAATTTGAAATTATTTATACTTTTTGATACTTACAGTTGAAGTCGGAGGTTTACATACACTTAGGTTGGAGTCATTAAAACTCCTTTTTCAACCACTCCACCAATTTCTTGTTAACAAACTATAGTTTTGTGCATGACAGAAGTAATTTTTCCAACAATTGTTTACAGACAGATTATTTCACTTATAACTCACTGTGTCACAATTCCAGTGGGTCAGAAGTTTACATACACTAAGTTGACTGTGCCTTTAAACAGCGTAGGAAATTCTAGTAAATGATGTCATGGCTTTAGAAGCTTCTGATAGGCTAATTGACATCATTTGAGTCAATTGGAGGTGTACCTGTGGATGTATTTCAAGGCCTACCTTCAAACTCAGTGCTTCTTTGCTTGACATCATGGGAAAATGAAAAGAAATCAGCCAAGACCTCAGAAAAAAATGTGTTGACCTACACAAGTCTGGTTCATCCTTGGGAGCAATTTCCAAATGACTGAAGGTACCAAGTTCATTTGTATAAACAATAGTGCGCAAGTATAAACACCATGGAACCACGCAGCCGTCATAATGCTCAGGAAGGAGATGCATTCTGTCTCCTAGATATGAACGTACTTTGGTGCGAAAAGTGCAAATCAATCCCAGAACAACAGCAAAGGACCTTGTGAAGATGCTGGAGGAAACGGGTACAAATGTATCTATATCCACAGTAAAACGAGTCCTATATTGACATAACCTGAAAGGCCGCTCAGCAAGGAAGAAGCCACTGCTTCAAAATTGCCAGTCTACGGTTTGCAACTGCACATGGGGACAAAGATTGTACTTTTTGGAGAAATGCTCTCTGGTCTGATGAAACAAAAATAGAACTGTTTGGCCATAATGACCATCGTTATGTTTGGAGGAAAAAGGGGGGGGGGGGCTTGCAAGCCGAAGAACACCGTCCCAACTGTGAAGAACGGGGGTGGCAGCATCATGTTGTGGGGGTGCTCTTCTGCAGGAGGGACTGGTGCACTTCACAAAATACATAGCATCATGAGGAGGGAAAATTATGTGGATATATTGAAGCAACATCTCAAGACATCAGTCAGGAAGTTAAAGCTTGGTCACAAATGGGTCTTCCAAATGGACAATGACCCCATGCATACTTCCAAAGTTGTGGCAAAATGGCTTAAGGACAACAAAGTCAAGGTATTGGAGTGGCCATCACAAAGCCCTGACCTCAATCCTATAGAAAATGTGTGGGCAGAACTGAAAAAGCGTGTGCGAGCAAGGAGGCCTACAAACCTGACTCAGTTACACCAGCTCTGTCAAGAGGAATGGGACAGAATTCACCCAACTTATTATGGGAAGCTTGTGGAAGGCTACCCGAAACGTTTGACCCATGTTAAACAATTTAAAGGCAATGCTACCAAATACTAATTGAGTGTATGTACACTTCTGACCCACTGGGAATGTGATGAAAGAAATTAAAGCTGAAATAAATCATTCTCTCTACTATTATTCTGACATTTCACATTCTTAAAATAAAGTGGTGATCCTAACTGACCTACGACAGGTAATTGTTACTAGGATTAAATGTCAGGAATTGTGAAAAACTGAGTTTAAATGTATTTGGCTAAGGTGTATGTAAACTTCCGACTCCAACTGTAAGTATATTTTAGCAATTACATTTACTTTTGATACTTAAGTTTATTTAAAACCAAATACCTTTAGACTTTTACTTAAGTTGTATTTTACTGGGTGACTTTCACTTTTACTTGATTCATTTTCTACTAAGGTGTCTTTATTTTTACTCAAGTATGACAATTGGGTACTGATTTGATATAATGACGATCTCAATCAGTTCTGAGTTCATTGTAGGAATTACCTTGCAGCGCATGATTATGAGGTGTTTGAGCTTGACTGGCATAGATGTTTCTGGTCTTGTGGCCTACTAACTGCAGTTCTTGGTTGAGGGGTGTTCCATGTTTCATCATTTTTGACAGATAATCTCTGTCACTCCTCTTCTGACAGGGCATTGCTTCACTGGTGTGTCTACATTAAAATGAGAGTTGTCAGTATTATTTCCAAAACTTTTACATTCAAACTTTCCTATTTAACTTTGTATGTATCTAACCAAGAGCTGCAATTTTGTTCTGAATTAATAATATTGGTGGCTTCCATTTTAAAATAGAAGGGTTGTCTGTTATCTCATTCCATCAGATCATTGGTTAGGAAAGTATGTACTGTAAAGAAAAAACAGTGCTTTTAAACTTCATCATAGTACACATACTTCTCAATTGTATAACACCCCAGAGTTGTGATATCCTTCAAACAACTATAATGTAGAAACATTCAACAGCATACCACATCCATCCATTGCCATTTCCTTCATCTGCACATATTTTAAATCAATACAAATTGTACTCTTATAAAATGAATTGCATGTCATTTTACATGATCAAAGGACATTAACCTTTTACTGCAGTGGGTGAAATCAGGTCACACAGCATGTTTATTGGTAGTCTTGGTACTTTGAAACAAAGGTATACACCTTACACACATAGTTCTGGGCTTTAAAAAAAGAAGACACCTGTACCATGTCAGATGTAGAGTTGAAATGTATTACATTTTGAGGTTTCACCCCAATATTACACTTTATATACATCACAGAAGACTGAAATATAACAAAACCATTTGACATAGAAACACCGGATTTTCAGCGACAAAAAAAAGGCAGAAATTATGAAAGATATGAATAGAATTCCACTCGAGTCCACTGGAGGGTGATTTGGTCTGCAGAAAAGGGCTACATGCCATTGTCAATCCGAATTGATCAGTAGGAGAAATTAAGACTTGTACAAACAGTACATAGCCATTTGGATATTCAGCACACATGTATTGTAACTGACATTTGCAACCACAATAAGCTGTGACCAGTGGAGGTCGGTGACATTTATGATGGGGGAGGACGACATGTTTTTCTTCATGAGTATGGCCTTATTTCTATTACAGCATATTGGATGACTGTCATTCATTCCATTCACCCAGTTCAATGTAACATCGATAGGTTTAGGCTACTACATGATACTCAAATTTTCCCTATACCCGTCATGAGGTTTCTAAAACCTCGCCTATGAATGAAAGTTTACAACGTAGGTGCACATAGGTCGAGAAAGAAATTTGACAGTGACACACATTCAATACCACCTTGCACACTCAAGCTGATCTAGGGTGTAATCATTAGACCAACAGTTGCAAATTTGAGTTTTTATTGGACAAATTCAGGTATATTTCAAGATGGCGCTGGAGAACAAGGCTTTACATATTCCTAACCAATTGTGTATTTTTGTTTGTTTCTTTGCATTGTTAGTAACTTCTTTTTTTTAAACACATTTTGTACATAATGTTGCTGCTACCGTCTCTTATGACCGAAAATAACTTCTGGACATCAGAACTGCGATTAATCACCACGGACTGGCAGAATTCTTTTTTTCTTTTAACGAGTCCGACGAGCCCGACATGAATGATATACTGCTTTCTCGGGAACAGGCCCAGACCCCCGCTTTTTCCATATTATCAAAAGTAACGTAATAGTCAACATAACTAATAGAACTAATGCGTTAGTAAACCTGCTACAATCATGCAGTAACGTTACAGTGTATAGTCAGTAAGCAGTTTAGCAGTTACACCAGCGGGCCCTGGTGGCAATAAATGAGTAAAACCAAAAGCTTACCTTGACTTGGAAGAGTTCCAGGGTTGTGTTGGATAGTCATAGCAAGCAAGCATGGTTTTTTGAGTAGGCTAAACTAGCTAGCTGTATTTGCTAGCTAAGCAAGTGAAATAAAACATGTTGAAATAGCTCTCTATCTCTTGCTCTCCTTCATTTTTGAAGAAATTAATTTGTTCAAAACTGTTCAATTATTGTCTTTCTCTATCTTTGAGTCAACTACTCACCACATTTTATGCGGTGCTAGCTAGCTGTAGCTTATGCTTTCAGTACGAGATTCATTCTCTGATCATTTGATTGGGTGAACAACATGTCAGTTCATGCTGAAAGATCTCTGATAGGTTGTAGGACATACTCCGGAAGTTGTCATAATTACTGTGTAAGTCTATGGAAGGGGGTGAGAACCATGAGCCTCCTAGGTTTTGTATTGAAGTCAGTGTACCCAGAGGGGGATGGAAGCTAGCTGTCCTCCGGTTACACCATGGTGCTACCCTACAGAGTGCTGTTGAGGCTACTGTAGACCTTCATTGCAAAACAGTGTGTTTTAATCAATTATTTGGTGACATATATTGAGTATAGTTTGATACTTTTTAATTGTTTTACAATTGTATTTTTATGAAATTCACTGAGGAGAATGGTCCTTCCCTTCCTCCTCTTAGGAGCCTCCACTAGCTGTGATAAGGATCTATTAATAATTATGCTTTTTGATAGGCAAGCCCAGGTCACATTTTTTTCCTCAAAGTTCAAACCGCGTAGCAAAACCACTATTCAGGCCGAGAGTGGCTTTAAATGTTTATCTTGCTTATTACACAGGTGCTGATGAAGGACCACCAATCAGAAAATGAATCAGGTCATCTTTTTTTTCTCAGAAGTGTCATTTTTGCTGCACTCTGAAATTGGGCTCCACAGTTGATTGAAAGCGCTGGGTTGGCATTTGAGATTCTCTTTTACCATGAAATAGCTTGGGCCCCAGGAAAGGAGGAGAGGATTACCACACCACCATGGTAACAATCACATTAGACAGGAGGAAGGAGGAAGAGGCACTGTAAAAATGTAGGCATGAGCCATCCATGGCTATGCACAATCTATCAGTGTGGACGGACAGTGACACTTGCCTTGCTCGGAATTTGGAAATTAATTCGGAAATACAAAAAGGACCTTGTGTGACCTTAATTTCATGCACTGTAGGTCATTGTCCAATTTCCTGCCAATTAGAAGTCCCGTGTTGAAATGCAGCTTTTAAGTGTGTCAGCACAACCCCTCCTACCTGTGCTCAGTGTGACAGCTTGATGGATGATTGATGGCTGAGGAAAAGTAACTCACTTTGCAGAATGTCCCATTCCTTATTGCTAAATTGGAATACACATCACTGTGATGTAATTTCCGGTTCAGAGTATCTGCTGACAGGGTTGCCATGTTCGCGGTTTTTCCGGGAATTGGGCTACTTTGAAAACTATGTAGAGGGTGAAAAATGTATTGGTCGCAGGTTTTTGGCTGCTTCTAAATTATACCACGGCCTCCATGGCATTTTCCTTTTTTTATTATCTACTGATTTCACTGTGACCTGCTGCTGCTGACCGATAGTCAGTGAGGCAGGCTGCTGTTGCTGAATGAGTGAGTGGTGGCAGGGAAGGAGCTTCATATACAGTCATTGGAAGGCAGGGGCGGGCCGGAGGGTGTGTGTGTGTGTGTGTGTGTAGTACTGTTGAGACAGAGAGCGCTTCTGCTGCAGCAGGCAGCTCAGCTGAGTCACGTCATTGAGAGGAGAGCAGCATGTGCGTACATCATGACAGGCGATGTGAGATTACACAACAAACAGCTAGCTAGCTACATACTTCTTCCTCAAAATTATTATTTTGGATCCTGACCACCCCCAGTCATTACAGCAAGGGAGAGAACCTGATAAAGAATCATCAAACAGTTTCAGAGAGAGAGGGGGAGAGGGTTGAACAATGTCCTTGCTCTCTGGGTATGTAGCTCGCTAGCTAAGAATGGGCAGAAAGTTGAAGTCAGAGGAGAGAGAGAGCAACGTGCAGTGGCTCGAAGGTGAGGACAGAAATGAACCGATTTTACTCGCTAGACACAATTCTACTATCAGAAGGCCAGGTAAATGGGCAAAATATGGGCACCATTTTGCAAACACTGGGAAAGAAAACAGGGTATAATGGAATGGATTAAGAGCATCCCAGGAGATGACAGAAAAGCTTACTGTAGGTATTGCAAATCAGAAATGCGAGCCCACCACGCCGATCTTATTTCTCATGCACAAACGGAGAAATGCTGCTCTATTTTCTAATGCAAGAACATTGTTTGACACAGGAACAACATTTGTAAGAGAGAATAACACAGTTAAACGATCATAGTTACAGATGGATGCACATATTGCATGCCACTCCAGCATTGCAACTGTAAATCACCTGGGATGTGTTGTTGAAGACATTGCAAAGAAAGGAATCAATATCCACAGAACAAAATGCACAGCCTTCAGAAATGCAGTTATAGAGCCTGCAGTACATGAGGAGCTAATAAAGGACATTGGGAATGAGTCTTACTCATTTGATTATTGACGAAAGTACTGATGTCACACCCAAGAAGCAACTGTGGGTGGTGATAAGATACCGCAGCAAGAACCATAAGCACATTTGGAGGAATAATCAACATGCCAGCTGGTAATTCACTGACTATTGGCAATGCCTTGTTCAAGTTTCTTGATTACAGTAAATTGCCCATTGATAACTTCATCGGTCTAGCCACAGATGGCTGCAATACAATGTGTGACTAGTGCTGTTGCGGTGACCGTATTACCGCCACACCGGCGGTCACGAGTCATAATGGCAGTCAAATTCCACGTGACCATTTAGTCACGGTAATTAGGCTTCTCCAAGCTCTGATACTCCTGGTGGTCATTAGTAGCCTACCAAACCTGCTAACTGCCTGGAACTCAGCACTCTATTGTCCCTCTAATCACGCTGACATCAATGCAAATGTAATCGAAAAATGTATCAAACACTTCATGAGAGCCCATGAGCTCATGTTGCGCAACATTTCTAAAGGCTGTGCAATTCCATCAGCTTTCAATAGGCTATGCCTACTATATTTATTTTTCAACTTTCCTAATATTAAGCACATTGCTTATCTTTACAACAGGAGTATAGCCTACCTGGCTGGCATGAAAAGGAACCACGGGAAAAACATCCTCCATTCGTTATTTACGTGCATAGATGACATGTATTTTTTCCACTGCGCCTGTTTCGAGATGGGTGCAAGATAATGGTCCATTCTAAATCAAAACAAACTAAAGTGGCCAAATAACTTCTTAAAATTAAGCACATCAAATCCAATCACATTTTACTGGTCACATACATATATTTTGCAGATGTTATTGCGGGTGTAGCGAAATGCCTGTGTTCCTGGCTCCAACAGTGCAGTAGCATCTAACAATTCACAACAATACACCAATCTATAAGTAAAATAATGGAATTAAGAAATACTTAAATATTAGGACGAACAATGTCGGAGTGGCATTGAATAAAATACAGTAGAATAGAATACAGTATATACATATGAGATGAGTGAAGCAGTATGTAAACATGATTAAAGTGACTAGTGTTCCATTATTAAAGTGGCCAGTGATTCCATGTCCATGTATATAAGGCAGCAGCCTCTAAGTGGTAGCCGGCTAGTGATGGCTATTTAATTAACAGTCTGATGGTCTTGAGATAGAAGCTGTTTTTCAGTCTCTCGGTCCCAGCTTTTATGCACCTGTATTGACCTTGCCTTCTGGATGATAGCGGGGTGAGCAAGCCGTGGCTCGGGTGGTTGATGTCCTTGATGATCTTTTCGGCCTTCCTGTGACATTGGGTGCTGTAGGTGTCCTGGAGGGCAGGAAGTGTGCCCCCGGTGATGTATTGGGGAGGCTGCACCACCCTCTGGAGAGTCCTGTGGTTGCGGGCAGTGCAGTTGCCATAACAGGCATTGATACAGCCCAACAGGATGCTCTCAATTGTGCATCTGTAAAAGTTTCTATATTTCTTCATCCTCCTGATCTTGAAGAGGCTGTTGTGCCTTCTTCACCACACTCTCTGTGTGGGTGGACCATTTCAGAATATCAGTGATGTGTGTGCCAAGGAACTTGAAGCTTTCCACCTTCTCTACTGCTGTCCTGTCGATGTGGATAGGGGCGTGCTCCCTCTGCTGTTTCCTGAAGTCCACAATCAGCTCCTTTGTTTCGTTGACGTTGAGGGAGAGGTTGTTTTCCTGACACCACACTCCGAGTGCCCTCACCTCCTCCCTCTAAGCTGTCTTGTCATTGTTGGCCTACTACTGTCGTGTCGTCTGCAAACTTGATGAATGAGTTGGAGGCGTGCGTGCCCACGTAGCCATGGGTGAACAGGGAGTACAGGAGGGGGCTGAGCACGCACCATTGTGGGGCCCCTGTGTTGAGGATCAGCGAAGTGGAGGTGTTGTTTCCTACCTTCACCCCTTGGGGGCTTCCCGTCAGAAGGTCCAGGACCCAGTTGCACAAGGCGGGATTCAGACCCTGGGCACCAAGCTTAATGATGAGCTTGGAGGGTACTATGGTGTTGAAGGCTGAGCTAGAGTCAATGAACAGCATTCTGACATAGGTATTCCTCTTGTCCAGATGGGATAGGGCAGTGTGCAGTGCGATGGCGATTGCATCATCTGTGGATCAATTGGGATGGTAAGCAAATTGAAGTGGGTCTAGGGTGTCAGCTAAGGTGGAGGTGATACGATCCTTAACCAGCCTCTCAAAGGACTTCATAATGACAGAAGTGAGTGCTACAGGGTGGTAGTCATTTAGTTCAGTTACCTTTGTTCCTGTACCCAAAACAGCAATGGTGAACATCTTGAAGCAAGTGGGGACAGCAGACTGGGATAAGGAGAGATTGAATATGTCCGTAAACACTCCAGCCAGCTGGTCTTACGCATGCTCTGAGGATGTGGTTAGGTATGCCGTCTTGGCCGTCAGCTGTGCGAGGGTTAACACGCTTAAATATCTTACTCACGTCGACCACAGAGAACGAGAAACCACAGTCCTTGGTTGCGGGCTGTGTTGGTGGTACTGTGTTATCTTCAAAGGGGGCAAAGAAGGTGTTTAGCTTGTCTGGGAGCAAGATGTTGGTGTCCGTGACGTGGCTGGTTTTTCCTTTGTAGTCCGTGATTGTCTGTAGACCCTGCGGTATACGTCTCGTGTTGGAGCCGTTGACTTGTGACTCCACTTTGTCTCTGTACTGACATTTTGCCTGTTTCATTGCCTTACGGAGGGAATAACTGCACTGTTTGTATTCAACCATATTCCCAGTCACCTTGCCATGATTAAATGCGGTGGTTCACGCTTTCAGTTTTGCGTGAATGCTGACATCTATCCACGGTTTTTGGTTTGGGTAGGTTTTAATAGTCACCGTGGGAACGACATCCCCTATACACTTCCTGATGAACTCAGTCAACATATCCCAGTCCGCGTGATAAAAATGATCTTGTAGCATGGATTCCGTCTGGTCAGACCAGCGTTGAATAGACCTCAGCACTGGTACTTCCTGTTTAAGTTTCTGCCTATAGGAAGGGAAGAGCAAAATGTAGTTGTGATCTGATTTGCAGAAGGCCGGGCGGTGGAGGGCCTTGTAGGCATCTCAAAAAGGCGAGTAGCAGTGGTCTAGTGTTTTCCTAAACGAGTACTACAGTCAATGTGTTGATAGAACTTTGGTAGCTTTACATGAATCCACTTTACAAGGGGTGTAGAGCCTAACTGGCATACATGAGCAGCACAAGAGTTTCAAATTTGGGCAAGATAATTTTCACCATAAAAATGCACCTTTATAATAAGCATTACATGCATAATCGCATTTGCTGTCACTTTTGATAATGGTGTTTTCCCATTGATGGAACATTATTATAGCCTACTGCCATCTGCGCATTTCTGCGCTTGGAATGTGAAGAAAAAGCCAAATAGTTTATCAACATTTTAAGCTAAATGTTCTGATCTGTTGCTTCAGCCAAATTACGTAAAAAAGTGTTTTAGATGCTAGTGGTTGTATTAATTTGAGATCTATCGCATCCCACAACTGTCCCAGACTATGGAGTATTTATTTATCGCACAGAATAGAATAGGTGAACTTTTGTACTTTGGGGGACAGTAGATTGACATAGGCTAGTGCTTTTGCTGTTCGTTAGGCCTACTCATTTTGTTGGCTAACGAAAAATAAATGTTGACAGTTCTTCCAGTATCTTCAATATGCACTTCGGATATGGATACGGGCGTGCACAGGTGTGTCCCTGATGTGTCTGTCTTCAATTGTAGCCTGTGAGAATGACCTGATCACGTGATTGAGAGCCATGTGAGTGAGAGGTGCTTTGGAGTGTGCAGCTCTCAGGGAGAAGGGCACAACGCAGCACTCTGGGCCAAGGGCACAACGGCCACTGGCCGCAAAAAGCATGGATCTTTTTAGGGTGTATTACGGCCACAGACAGGGGATGCAGCCGGGAAATTCGAGGTATTATCAAGTGCATGTCAAAATGTGAATGAGAGGTGTGTACAGCCTGCGCAAAAAAACAAAGCAGAACTCATGCCTTTTTAAGCAACTTTTTTCCAAATCATCAATAGAGTCATGCAGCTTTACAATGTACTAAAATCAAAACATATAGCCCAACGTTTGTAGAACAACTGAAGTTATATTAATAACTCTAAATTAAGCATATAGGAGTACCTATTTCTTTGTTAACTGTGCACACTCCCTCAAATCGTTTGGAGAAAATATCCTTTCTATTTTATTCAGCTTTGTTCAATTGTATTCTTCATTCTATAAAATAATGCCACGGAATTCTAACCACATCTTGTCTGCAAAACTAGTGTAGCCCACAGCCATTTGGCATAGCCATATCAGGACCTAACATAAGGACAACTCAGAGTATGCTATTCTGTTCTTCTGAAATAGACAACATTTTCTTCATATCATGTTTCTTTAGACCTGTCTAAAATAAATAATGTATTTATTGTGAAGGTGTAGGCTATATTACATGGATTTATTAGTCTTTTTAAAATGTAGATGTTCCAAAGGGTCTGCATCAGTTGCGTGTAGGCCAGTGTGTAAGCCAGGAGATGCTAAATGTGTTTGTTAGTTAATGGTCAATTACCGTGAGACTGGTAATCACCGACAATCACCAGCTGACAAAAATTTTTGTGACCCCCGCAGCCCACAGTGTGGCAAAAACAATTCTGTCCTGACAGGACTTCAAGCACAGAATCTGAATATCGTCTACATTAAATGTGTATGCCATTCCCGTCAACTCTGTGCCTGCAAAGTAGTGAATGTTCTTCCAAATGTTGAATATACTGTATGGTGTCACACACACATTCATGGTTTTCCAATGCCACCCAGCAACTCTCGAAATATGAGGACATATACACCACCATCAGTGTTGATGAAGCCCCTCTGAAGATATTAAAACTCTCTGACACCAGATGGCTTGCAATCAGTGAGTATGTCAATCGGATACTTTAACAGTATGATGAGCTGAAACTGCATTTTTAGATCACCGAAGACAGTGAGAGATAATATGCGGCAGAGCTACTTTACCAGATGTACACTGACCCAGCCAACTTTGTGTACCTGAAGTTTCTGCAGCCAATTGTGGGGGAGAGTTGAACAAGATCAATAAACTTTTCCAGCAAGACTCAGCCAATCCAGGAAAACTCTGAAAATCAGATCTAATTACATTCTACTGCTCTCTTGTGGAGCAAGTCATGGCGCCACAAGAATTCCACACCTGGAGCGAACTCATGGAATTCAACTTGACAGATGAGATTCGCCTGCCGCACGAGGCTGTGGACTTCGGGGTTCAGTTCCGCCTTGCCCTCTCTGAAGCCAGAGGAATAGACCCACAAATAGTACAGGACATGAAAAGCTGGTGCATAGACAACATGGTAGTTCTGACAAGGGAGATCAAGAAGAGACTTCTGGATAACAACAAACAATTGGAGGCACTCAAGTCTCTCTCCCTGAGCATTGTGCTCAGTCACGTCGAGATGCTTTCTCCTTCTTCCCTCTCTTCAAAGGAGATCCTGGAAAGGCTGACCGACAATGGAGAGTGATCCACACTCAAGAAGGGACCAACAAAGAAGACAGTAAAATAGAAGGGTTCTGGTTAGAGGTTGCTAAACATACTGATGCTGTGGGGGAGAAAGATTTTCAGGAACTTGGAAATGTGGCTCTCTCCATGCTTTCTTTGCCATTCAGCAATTCTGTTGTTGAATGTGACTTCTCCCAGATGGCATTGATAACAAACAAGCTGAGAAACAGAATGCAGGAAAGATCCCATGAGAACATCATGAGAGTCCGAGCCCACATGCAAAGGAACAACATATACTGCCACAAATTCAGGCCGTCAGCAAGGATGCTCTCATTTTTCGCCACTGACATCTACTCAGCACAGCAGGCTGAGGTAGATGAGGACAACCCTCTTATCTTAAAGAAGAGAGGAAACAGACTGTAAACAGTTCAATCGACAGACTTTTTGTACATGGTCCCCTAAAATGGGGGAACTAAAAGTATTGGAACAAATTCACCAATGTATTTGGTCCGATATTCCTAACACAAATTGGGCACAAAATAATCTGAAACACAAACAAAACAGCAAATGAATCCAATGCTTGATGTAATCATTGTGTGCTAAGAATATGGGCCCAAATAAACTTTTGGTAACTTTGATCCACATAAGTGAACTTGTCACAATACTTTTGGGCCCCTAAAATGGGGGGGGGGGGGGAGTCCATGTACAAAAAGTGCTGTCATTTCTAAACGGCTCATATGGATGAAAATACCTTCAAATTAAAGCTGACCGTCTGCATCGAAGGTGCTGGAGTACATAGCCGAAACAGAACACACTGTCCCAATACTTGGAGCTCACTGTATCTCTGCTAGAGCTGACCTTATCTGCTATTGTCCCTTCTCAGTGTACAGGGCTTGAGAGGGATGCCTAAGGTAAAGCCAAACATGTTTAATGTTAAAATCTGCTACTCTTTTGGAACGCAGTATTGTCAAGATAACTACTTTTTACCGTGTGTAAAATTGCTTGTTTCATTTGAAAGCTTTTTATAAAAATACAAAAAATGCATGAAATGTATGCATTCACTACTGTAAGTCGCTCTGGATAAGAGCGTCTGCTAAATGACAAATGTAATGTAAATTTAATTTGAATAGTTTGGATCTGTGGAACAAAAAAGGACAGAGAGAGACAGACAGAGTGGCAGTTCACAGCAGGAGGAGAGTGCTCTGTATACGGGCAGGGAGTTTGCTAAACACAAGAAAAAAGCAGGGTGAGTAACTTTTAAAAGCTTCCTTCAGTCGTCTGTCTGTAAAGTTTCATTCCCCCTGTTTCTCTAACTCATCCCTCATTATATCTCTGTATGTTCCTCTACTCTCTGTCTCTGTTATGTAGTGATGGGGAATGGCAGCAGCACCAACTTGTATGGGGAGCACCAGCATGTACCTCGTTTGGCCCCCGACTGGCTGGAACCCTGTTGCTGAGTGACCCCTAAAGTCCAAGAAATGGCTTCAACCTGATAGTGGGGCTCCTGGTTGGCCTAACCCTGCACTTTGTGGGTGAGCAGAACACTTACACACACACACACATTTCCTTCAGTCATCTGTCTGTAAAGTCTCATTCCCCCTGTTTATCTAACACTTCCCTCATTATATCTCTGTCTCTTCTTCTAGTCTCTGTAGAGCAACATATAGGGAATGGCAGCAGCAGCACCAACTTGCATGGGGATCACCTCATCCTCTAGGTGGAGGGCTACTACCAAACCAGCACTACTGTTTTGGTGAGTACTTATCTCTAACTCCATTACTGACTATCAAATATAGTGTTGATGGACTGATTAACAGTAGAATACACTACCTTAATGTACTGCATCTCCTCTCTCATTAGTTGACATTTATTGTGAAATAAAAGTAGCCAAAAAGCAAACTGTTGGGGCTTTAAGATTTTTATACTCCAGTTTAAAGGAATGATTATTTTAGAGCAATGTGACTTGTTTTAACACTATTTCACAATGATTAACATTGTGTTAGCACCATGTCACAAGAATGTTTTCTGAAAAAAACATACCTCTTAACCATTCTCTATCGGTCACTTCTATAGTTCAGATTAAATCATTTGGTGTGATGAACCAATTACAATGGGAGAAGTGTAGAGAAGCAATTTGACCATAAGTATTTCGATTGTCGTTATGGAGACAACTATTGTATAAATGTGCGAACTCCTCTCTTGCTGCTGAAAAAAAGGGCTAGTTTTCAGGCCTTGTGGGCAGGTTTTGAGTGGTCATTGGGCTAGAAATGTTAGCTTGACCTTTCAACACTGTCTGCTGACGTCATGCTTGACTGCCACTTCTCCCTGGTACCTGTTTAGTAACAGTGTCACAACGTCAACTGAAGGTGGCGCCTCTCCTTGTTCGGGCGGCGCTCGGCGGTCGTCGTCGCCGGCCTACTAGCTGCCACATATACTCTTTTCATTTTCTTTTGGTTAGGTCTGGTTTATGCTGTGCACCTGTATTGTGTTAGATCGTTAGTGGGGGGGTTATTTAGTCTCTCTGTTTAGGTTTGGGGATTGTGTGGGATTGTTTTTGTCTGGTTTGGTTAGATTGGGTTTTAGGCATTCCCGCTGCATTTTTGTGTGTTAAGGCATACGAGTTTTCTGGGCTGCGCCCCTACTCTGTTTTCGTGCTCTTACTGTTATTTGTATTTTCGCCCTGCCTTTCATGTTGTTGGCAGTTTTGGACTGTTGCCTATTAAAACGTGTGTTCACGGACCTTACATTTACATTTTAGTCATTTAGCAGACGCTCTTATCCAGAGTGACTTACAGTAGCGAATGCATACATTTCATTAAAAAAAATTCTCCGTACCTTGGTCTCCTGCGCCTGACTTCACCCCTCCTGCTGCTTTGAGTTCCTGACAAACAGTGTTTACTCGTCGGTCTTTCGTTAAGCGTTTGTTTTGTCTACTTTTCAGCCTGTTATTTTTGCCCACTTTTATGCCTGCTGGAGTTTTGTGACTCTTATGACCTGGGATATTAGTGCTAGCTAGCTTCCTTGTTGGCTGTTAGCATATCTCTGTGTCTGGACTGCGCTGCTGTGATGACCTCCACCTGCTTGGAATCTTCCTCTGATCGATGGCCTCCTGTTTCACTGACCCACCTATGGATTATTGCCTTGGGAATTTAACTATTTTGGATTTCCCTCGCCATATACCTCCCTCTGGAATACCTATCGCCTCCCCCCTGCTTATTTACCAGCAAGCTCTATGGCATCTTCAATGAAACGCTTCTCTCCCTGGCTCTTACTCTGTTAACCCAGCCTCCACTCTTTTGCCATCACGTAAGCCCCAGACGTCAATCTCATTGAGTAAGTTTCATCTCTCTTTGCTTTTGCTCTTCTGGCGAAGGTTGTGTTTCAGATGGGTTTTGACTGTGGGTTCTGGTGCTAGCTGGTGAAAAGTAGGTTAGTTGGGCTCTGGCTTGCTGCTTTGTCAACCATAGTAGTCTGTATGTGGATTTACTGAGGTTTTATTGGATCTAAATCACTGTCATACACCTGCCCACTAGCTCCTCTCGGTTCCTCCTGTTTCCTCTGGCCTGGATTACTATGGTTAACTCCTCCCTGTTTTGTCCGGACCAAATACTATTCCCCCCATTGATCTTTGGCGTCTGAATAATAACTATCGGCTCTCCTCTGATGTGCGTATCCCTGTCCGCTCATCATGCATCCTACGTAGATGCCGCTACCTGCATCGTGGCTCACGTCGCAACTGGTCTGTCAAGTATACTACTGGTAGCAACATTAACGCTCTATGGTCTCACTCCAACCTGCTCCCAATCCATAATCTTGTACTGCTCTCGAACTGTAAACCATGACTGCCTACGCCCCCTTCACCCTACCACTATCCATAAACTCACCTCTGTCTCACAATACTAACTTTGCTCTCCTCAACACTTGATCAATGAACCAACAAAGTCCCCTTGCCCCATGAACTAATATCTGACAAGCCTGACTTTTTTCTCCTAACTGAAACTTAGCAACAACCTGGGGATTTATTTCCTTTTAACCAATCTACTCTTGCTGGTTATGGCTACCTTTGTCACCCCCGCTCCACCAGCCATGGTGGCGGCCTCACTGTATTGTACAACCCAAAATCCAAATAACTGAACTCTCTCTCACTACTGTCTCTTCATTTGAATACATTGCTTACAAATCATCTTGTTCAATGAACACTTACCTTGTGTACCACCCTCCTTAAGCTAAGGAATTATTCCTGTCTGAACTATCTGAACTACTCACCATTGCTGAACCACTCACCCACTTTCCTCCTGCTTACTGTTGCTTGGAGATATGAATATTCACATGGACTCATCAAACTCAAAACTTGCCTCTTGATTTCATTGCTGTTCTGGACTGTTTCAATATTACCCAACATGTCAATTTTACCACTCACATCAAGGGACTCATACTAGACCTTGTCTGTTCTATTGGCCTCAACCTAACTCATATTTCCCCCTCCATGTTCCCACTGTCGGACCACAATATCCTTCATTTCTCTCTTACCTCATACTCACCCCACAACACTGACAAACGCTTCATCTCCTTATGCAACATCAAAGCTGTTGACCGTGTCCAACTCTCTGATGCCATCTGCTCTGCTCTGCCCTCCCCCTTGACTACGCCCCCAATTCACCTGATGAACTAGCTGCCCAATTCAATACTGTTCTATCTCCCTCAACTCTATGGCTCCCCTCCAAACTAAACCTGTTTCCTTCTCCTCCCCTGGTTTACCCCTAAGCTCTGCTCCCTGAAGCAAGCTGGCCATCACCTGGAGTGCCTGAGCAAGTCTGGGCTCAATGTCCACGCTGTGGCCTACAAACTCCACTTCTACAAAGATTCCCTCAGTGTCTGGGCTCAATGTCTATGCTGAGACCTACAAACTCCATCTCTATAAAGATAATCAGTGTCTGGGCTCAATGTCCACGCTGAGGCCTACAAACTCCACCTCTGCAGAGATGCTGTCAGTGTCTGGGCTCAATGTCCACACTGAGGCCTACAAACTCCACCTCTACAGAGATGCCCTCAGTGCCGCAAGGTCCACCTACTTCTCAAATATCATCAACAGCTCCAATAAGAACTCCCGGAACCTGTTCTCCACTGTCAGCAAACTAACTTCTCTACTCCCTCCACTGAACTCTGCAACTCCTTCCTTCAGTTTTTCAAGGACAATATCACCAAAATAAACTCATCAATCTCCCTCAGCTACCCATCGTCCTGTCAACCTCCCAACCGTCACACCTGAAACCCGCTCTCTGAATTTTCCCTCATTGACTCTCCCTATATCTCAAAACTCATCATGTTATCCAAGACTACAACCGTCTCCCTGGATCCTTTCTGCACTGTTCTCATCAAAGCCTGCCTGCTCTCTGTCCATATATCACACACATCGTCAACCTCTCCCTCACCCACGGAACTATCCCCTCCAACTACAAAACAGCTGCAGTCACCCCCATCTTAAAAAAGCCAGGACTGGACATCACCATCCATAACTTCGACCACATTTACAACTTCCCCTTCCTTGCCAAGACTCTGGAATGTACTGTTGCCTCCCAATTACAAACCGATCTGCTAATTCACAACTTGTACAAACTCCTCCAGTCTAGTTTCCGGCCCCCTCCACAGTACTGAAACTGCACTCCTCGAAGTTATCAATGACCTCTTCACCTTTGCAGAAGCTGTTATCCTCAACATCCTGATTTCTCCTGGACCTGAGTGCTACTTTTGACACAGTGAACCTTTAGATCCTCCTCACCAGGCTGGAGGGCTTGGGTGTTGAGGGAACTGCACTTCCTGGCTACAATCATACCTCACAAACCAGACCCACTACTTCTCCCTCAATGGCCACACCTCAGACTCAGCTGCAGTTATACAGGGTATCCCCCAGGGCTCTGTGCTGGATCCCTTACTCTTCATTATCTACATCCTCCCTCTTGGTCAGATCCTCCATCACTTCAACCTTGACTTCCACTGCTATGCCGATGACACCCAGATCTACCTCAGCACCAAATCCCTCCTCAACCCACCTTTGACCCACATTGAATCCTTCCTCTATGCAATAAAAACATGGATGTAACAAAACTTCCTTAATCTCAACAGTGATAAAAACAGAACTCCTCCTCATAGGCAACAAATCCACCCTCACCAAAGCTGGCATTTCATCCTCACTATTGACGACACGACTGTCTCTCCCTACCTCTATGCACACAACCTTGGCGTCATCCTGGACTCCACCCTTTCATTTGACCACCACATAAGACACTGTCAAATCCTCATTCTTCCACCTCCGCAACATTGCCAATGTCAGGTCCTCCCTCTCCCATCATGCCGCTAAATCCCTCATACATGCAATAATCTCCTCCCGTCTTGACTACTGCAACACACTGCTTTCCGGCATCAACTCAAGCTCCCTTCATACGCTCCAAATGGTTCAAGGCTCTGCAGCCCTACTCTTCACCCACACTGTCCTGACAGCACATCATCCCTGTCCTCTGTGAACTCCACTGGCTCCCTGTCTCTCAAAGCATTGATTACAATATCCTCCTTCTGACCTACAAAGCCCTTCACCATCTTGCCCCCGAACCCCCTTACCTCTCAGAACGTCTTCTCCCCCACCAACCTACATGTGCACTCCGTTCCACTACAGCGGCCCCCTTGTCATCCTCAGGTCGACGCTCCAGAGCTTCGGCAACAGGGCCTTCTCCAGGGTTGACCCTAAGCTCTGGAACTCCCTCCCTCTAGCCATCCGTACCCTTAAGGCCCCGACACTCTTCTCTTCACCATACTGAGCAGCACCCAAACCCTTACCCTACTCCTTACCCTAAACCGGGTTCGTATCCAAACCCCAACCCTACCCTCTCCATATACTGATACATCACTTTCTTTCCCTTCTTTGAGCCCACCCTTCTCTTTATTCATGTTTTTTTTGTCTGTTTTGTTTTGACATGTTTACTTTTTCTTTTTCAGTCCCATGTATTATTATTATTATTCTGTATCTGCCATTGTTGAAGTATCCACAATGAAAAGCACCAAACACATTTGGACTGACAACAATGTGAGCAGATAATTACCTGAGTGCCCATAGCAGATCATTCTGAGAAGATAGCTGCTTAATAAGATGGTTAATGATGGTAATGAGTATTGGGTGAAGTTCATCATTGTTTTTTGGAGGGGAACTCCGCTGATGAGACACCTGTTTCTTCTCTAATAGTGACGGCAGGTCGATCTCCTCGGGGATAGGGTTCTTATTAACACCATGACCATGGACCATGCACCGTCGAATAAGGGTCTATCGAGAGGCTGTACCACTAATATCCCACTGGACCTGTCCCAAAGCAGCTCCCAAATTCAATTATATATTTTTTCCCGGAACGTCACATTGTGTAGAGGATTTGTAGAGGTTTTCCTAAGCTGCTTTAGACGTTAGAATGAGATGCCCTGTCAACAAAAGAAGGGTATGTTAGCCATCGATTGGATGTTTTCCATTGACCCGCATGGTTTTGGAGATTTCCTTCAGATTAGAGAGCTGGATGATGGGGTAATAGAGAAATTGAAGGGTTAGAGGGAAGCTATTGAAGAGTCGTTTTGGAGTAATTCCAGGAGAATAGATTGAATAGTGATAGATTGAATAGTGATGGTGAAGGCCTTCAGTGTTACTATAAAACACCAAATAAGGGAGGAAGGAACACGCTTGATGTAGTAGACCTTAGGGCAGCAGGTAGCCTAGCGGTTAAGAGCATTGGGCCAGTAACTTAAATGTTGCTAGTCAAATCCCAGAGCTGACCAGGTGACAAATATGTCGGTGCCCTTGAGCATGCCACTTAACCCTACATGTAAGTCTTTCTGGACAAGAGCATCTGATAAATGACTAAAATGTAAATGTAAACCTTGGATATTTTCATTATTTATTCCAATTTATCTTTGACAGATTTTCTAAAGATATTTATATACAATACAGTATACTACAAATAGGTACAATCAAAATGAGGTGTTAGACATAATGCTGAAAACATATTCCACAACCATCTGGGTCAGACCATTGTATGGTTGTATATAATCACCATAGGAAAGGTGACCTTACGACCCTTGCATTGTGAATAGTGAATGCTACAAAAAGATAAAATAGAAAGGAGCCACACTCCATGGAGAAATAATATAGACAACACTGTAGTATAACATAGAAGGCAATTGCTTTTACAGGGGTGACCCAATTTCTATGTGTGTCTGTAAGGTACTGCTGATGCACCTAGATATCCCCAGCAGTGGCATAACGGTAGTATGTTGTATAATGGTAGCATGTTGCATGTGTATTGAGCCATCTGATCACGTCTGTCCGTCAGTTTGTTTGATTAGATAGTCATGTCCACAGTGCCTGAAGGTCATTAATGCCTGAATGTCCTTAGGTACTTAATGAGTCTTGGTGCTGCATACCTAATAATGTCCTTATTCCACAACAACCCATGATAAACCCCTGACTGCTCTGATCAATGTAATTTTGTGTTCGGAAAGGAGAATGCTTCGGAAAGGAGAATGCTTGGGCACTGCTTTGCTTTATCTTGGCCAGGTCGCAGTTGTAAATTAGAACTTGTTCTCAACTGGCCTACCTGGTTAAATAAAGGTAAAATAAAACATTAAAAAAAATGTGAAATCACTTCATACAAGGCAGTACAGTCGGGTTTATATCCTTCAGTTAGGGTCTGGTCACTGCCATACTCTCTTCTGTGCTGTCTCTGCCCCTGTCTCTTTGCATCTGAGGGACAATTTCCTTGATGTCAGGCACGTCCAGAACTGACTGGTGTTGGCAACGCAGCAATTGATAAGAGCACCCATGCAAGGAAAAGGAAAATCTCCACATGCTGTCTAAGTAACAGGGCAAGGTTTTTTGCAGTATTGAAGTAGTATGAATGCTGATATCCGTGCATGTTGTTTGTATCTGCTAAATCGTTTGCTATGCAATAGATCCTATGGGACAGCTTGTCATAAGCACAGCATGTAGTAAGCATTTGTACGTACACTGTCTGTTTCGGTTGCATAGCATTCTACAGTATAAAGAAACGCCAAAGAGCAAAACTAGTATGTTCAATCCAATAATACTACTTACAAGGATATGATACTTGGTTTCAGTTTGTTTCAAGTGGAAGTATTTCCATTTGATGAATGTGTGACGAGTGCAGATCCATGTCATATTTATATGTTATACTGAATGCCATAGATAAGACTTTTTAGATTTGAGGGGCATATTACCTCCATCTACTGGATAATATAAATAATTCAGAATTCATTTTTTTACTTTAACAAACCCAAATATCCCACTGGGCACAGACGTCAATTAAACGTCTATTCCACGTTGGTTCAATGTAATTTAATTGAAATGACGTGGGAACAACGTTGGTTCAACCAGTGTGTGCCCAGTGGGATGTCTGGTTCCCCAAATGTCTGAAATATGCTTATACATTTGACTTCTTGCTATAGACTGCATATTTACTGAAGGCATGCAGAAGAGGGATAACGACAGTCCTTCAGGGTCTTTTACTATACAATGTGGGCCTATACTCATTATAGGCTATCCTGAAAGGTTTCCTTTACAAAGGTATTTTTAATTGCATTATTTTACCTCCGCAGCAGTAGCTGAAAAGAGAGACTGACAAGAACCTTGACATACCTCTGATCAGCTACATTGAAAGGGACCTGTGAACAGAAACATTTACAGAGCAGGGTGAGAAAAAAAACTGTACTGGTATGCAGTAAAAACAATGTAAGAAATGGATTGCAGCCGATTCATGAGTTGAGGAAATTACATGAATAGAGAAAAGCCTTATGTCAGGTTGCTCTTACAGTTGTAGGGAAGGCTACTGAATAGTTTCACATATTCCCCAGTAACTCTTTATGTATATGAATCTGATAAAAAGGCCCATGTAAGACATAGACCTAATGTATTACATAGCCCAATATTAATATAGTTTCTAGTTTATATTCCTTATGCAGCGTTACAATGGGTTTTCAGTTCAAGTACAAGTATGTGTGTTTCATCATAAAAGCACTATAGCAGTCAGCAAGGCGGGATGGAGTGAGTCGATAGAACCAAATAGTCTGGGTGATGGCAAATGTTAAATGCAGCCAGGAAAAACTTGAGGCCAATCTGTTGTCCACACTTGAGGGATTAAGAAAACTAAGCAGACGTGACCCAAAGTGAAGTGAAATCTCCCAATAGGTCAATGGCTATTTACTGTGCCACTGGAGAAGGTATCGATTTGAAATCTGTCCGACTGAGATTTGTGATGGCCGATGTCTCTTATGTGTCTGAATGAATAAAAGTTATCCAATTAGATCTGTACAGCTACTGGGTGACTGAGCATTGATATAACCGATCCGGGTCATGTGAGGTTGTTTAATGTAGCCAGGTGAAGAGCCAGTGTATTAATAGTGAAGGAGTAGCCTAATTAGGTGGTTATGCTTTTTTGTACTGTCTATGAATTAGCCCCATTCATAATAGTCCGTCAGAATGTTGATTGGATGAATACTCTGATTTGTTTGTGTGGAGTCATCAATCTGCTGTTTTCCTTCTAGGTTTTTCCTACAATGTTGATATTGCTCATCAATCAATTAATGTGGTACAGGTAGAGTAAAGTCATGGTCATGCTCACAGGTTGCCTGTGAGGTT
This sequence comes from Salmo trutta, assembly GCF_901001165.1. Classification (NCBI taxonomy): domain Eukaryota; kingdom Metazoa; phylum Chordata; class Actinopteri; order Salmoniformes; family Salmonidae; genus Salmo; species Salmo trutta. The sequence goes on along the minus strand of NC_042979.1, from coordinate 19,678,990 downwards.
TCGTCACATACTTTTACTACAAAAAGCTCATCTGTGTTTACCTAATAGTCAAACTAATTGATGAGGATGATCTGAATTAATTAATATCTGTCTGAAATGTTATCAGCCATGTTTCCTCTTGAGGAATAAGCCAGTGCTTCAGTGTTTCAGTCAACGTAATCAGAGGTATAGCTTTGCAGTCTGTATGCAAGCTAACAGCTGTTTGTCAAAAATAACAATTTCCTTTGAAATAGGACAGCCATTGAGAGCATCCTGTCGGGCTCTTTCACTGCCTGGTACGGAAACTGCACCGTCCGCAACCGCAAGGCTCTCCAGAGGCTGGTGCGCTCAACCCAACGCATCACCGGTGGCATACTGCCAGCCCTCCAGGACATCTACAGCACCCAGTGTCACAGGAAGGCCAAGAAGATCATCAAGACCTCAGCCAACCAAGCCATGGCCTATTCACTGCACTATCATCTAGAAGGCAGAGACAGTACAGGTGAATCAAAGCTGGGACTGAGAGACTGATAAACAGCTTCTATCTCCAGGCCATCAGACTGTTAAATAGTCACCACTAGCCGGCCTCCGCCCAGTACCCTGCCCTGAACTTTACAAGACGGCTACTGTTACTAATCAAATCAAATGTATTTATATAGCCCTTCTTACATCAGCTGATATCTCAAAGTGCTGTACAGAAACCCAGCCTAAAACCACAAACAGCAAGCAATGCAGGTGTAGAAGCACGGTGGCTAGGAAAAACTCCCTAGAAAGGCCAAAACCTAGGAAGAAACCTAGAGAGGAACCAGGCTATGAGGGGTGGCCAGTCCTCTTCGGGCTGGGCCGGGTGAAGATTATAACAGAACATGGCCAAGATGTTCAAATGTTTATAAATGACCAGCATGGCCAAATAATAATAATCACAGTAGTTGTCGAGGATGCAACAAGTCAGCACCTCAAGAGTAAATGTCAGTTGGCTTTTCATAGCCGATCATTGAGAGTATCTCTACCGCTCCTGCTGTCTCTAGAGAGTTGAAAACAGCAGGTCTGGGACAGGTAGCACGTCCGGTGAACAGGTCAGGGTTCCATAGTTGCAGGCAGAACAGTTGAAACTGGAGCAGCAGCATGGCCAGGTGGACTGGGGACAGCAAGGAGTCATCATGCCAGGTAGTCCTGAGGCATGGTCCTAGGGCTCAGGTCCTCCGAGAGAGAGAAAGAAAGAGAGAAAGAGAGAATTAGAGAGAGCATACTTAAATTCACACAGGACACCGGATAAGACAGGAGAAATACTCCAGATATAACAGACTGACCCTAGCCCCCCGACACATAAACTACTGCAGCATAAATACTGGAGGCTGAGACAGGAGGGGTCAGGAGACACTGTGGCCCTGTCCGATGATACCCCTGGACAGGGCCAAACAGGCAGGATATAACCCCACCCACTTTGCCAATGCACAGCCCCTACACCACTAGAGGGATATCTTCAACCACCAACTTACCATCCTGAGACAAGGCCGAGTAAAGATCTCTGCCACGGCACAACCCAAGAGGGGGCGCCAACCCGGACAGGAAGACCACGTCAGTGACTCAACCCACTCAAGTGACGCACCCCTCCTAGGGACGGCATGGAAGAGCACCAGTAAGCCAGTGACTCAGCCCCTGTAATAGGGTTAGAGGCAGAGAATCCCAGTGGAGAGAGGGGAACCGGACAGGCAGAGACAGCAAGGGTGGTTCGTTGCTCCAGAACCGGCTACCACCCAGTACTACCACCCAGTACTAGCCGGCTACCACCCTGTACTTAACCCTGCGCCTTAGAGACTGCTGCACTATGTGCATAGTCATTGAACACGGGTCACTTTAATAATGTTTACGTACTGTTTTACCCACTTCATATTTACATACAGTACCAGTCAAAAGTTCGGACAAAACTACTCATTCAAGGATTTTTCTTTAGTTTGACTATTTTCTACATTGTAGAATATTAGTGAAGACATCAAAACTATGAAATAACACATATGGAATCATGTAGTAACCAAAAAAGTGTACAAAGCTGTCATCAAGGCAAATGGTGGCTACTTTGAAGAATATATTTTGATTTATTTAACACTTTTTTGGTTACTACATGATAAAATAGTAAAAATAAAGAAAAACCATTGAATGAGTAGGTGTCCTAACTGTTGACTGGTACTGTACTGTATTCTAGTCAAGGCTCATCCTATATAACTACTGCTGTACTGTCCATACTGTCAATACACACCATTATATACTTATACATGTATATTCCGGACTCTGACGTGGCTCATTCTAATATTTATATATTTCTTAATTCCTTTATTTTGGGGATTTGCATGTATTGTTAAGTATTACTGCACTGTTCGAGCTAGGAACATAAGCATTTAGGTACACCTGCGATAACATCAGCAAAATATGTGTACGAGACCAATACAATTTGATTTGATTTCAGCTTTTACTCATAACATGATAAAATGGCACCTATCCGTATCCTCAGTGTGGACTGAGAGGAAATATTTGTTGTCACCTACAGGGGGCAGTGTGGTTCCATGTTTAAACTTCTCAGCACCATGCTGCTTCCTCTGTAGTGTGGTGTTACTGCACACACAGTGAGAGGGTTAACAACAGGACAAAGTACTAAAACAAAATGAATGAAACTGCAGAAGAGAGAAATCTCTGTTCTACAGCTGGAACCAACCAAATGCTTTATGGCAGCTTCATTTGAACCATTAAATCAGGTTTCATGCTGAAACTGTTCAATAATTGGGGAATAAGGTGAGGCTAGCACAAAATGTCAGAGTACATATATCAGCACAGGGCATTAGATGCAGGTATACTGTAGCATGACAAAATACAGAGCCAGCCATTCTCATTCCCATCTGCCCTTTATTATTTTTGGCTTGACCCTGCGGATGTAGAAGCTCCAACCAAAGTAAATCTGTTAACTGGGTTCCAATGTTCTCTGTGCTTTGCTTTTGAGAACATCAACATGTACCTTTTTTAAGAACAATCCAGTCAAAGGCTGCCACTTACAAAATCTTTTGATTTTCGTTATTGAGAGATTTTGTTAAAATATATAAAAAATTCCAGTGGTATGTTGGTGGCTCTCACACAAAGACAAATGCATTGAACATCTTAAGATCAAAGAATAAGGCATTTAGCTATTTATAAAATATCTCTGCCAAGTGTAGGAAGTTTGTTCCGGTGGCATGCATTGAAACGCGTGGCTTTCTTTTGCGAAATAACTATGAATTAACAGACTTAGTTTCTAATAATTGTCAACATATAACATCACATTAAGGTGTGGGACATTCACTGTATTACAACGAACAGAAGAAAGTATTTCGCTCAAGCAGCTGGCATATTATGTCCGTTCACAAGTAATCTGTGGGAACATGGTGGCTCTCAACACCCAACATCAGAAAGAGTAGGCCACTACCATCCGAGAGATTCTTTGTGAGGAAATGACCTGAAGTGCATACCTACTCAACTAAAGTTTAAAGTTTGGAGACCATGGCAAATGTGAAAGAGGGGCGACTCCATGACCTGGAAACAGTGCAAACTTAGCTAGAATGGGAAATCAATCTCCTTAAAAAAAAGAAAACAGAATCATACAAATCATTCCCCTAAATTCAATGTTTGGGTCACAGGACTTGAAACTAGTGTGGAAGTGGGCAACCCAACTTCTTTCAAGAGCAATCTTTTCTATGAACTGTTTGGGAAGGACAAGCTTGATCCCATGCTGCTGATAAACATTGCACACAACATGGGTCTTCTCCGAAATGGATCTCGGTGTATAATTGTACAAATCCACAGTTTTAAGTCAGGGGCTCTGACCCATGCGGAGAAGAGGATCAGCATCTACCCAGATCTGAGTGCCGAAATGCTGAAACAGAAGGTGACCTACAACGAGGTGAGATCACAGCTATGCAAGCTAAACCTGAGATTCAGCTTCATCCACAAAAACGAATCTTGACCTTCCAGAATACAACACATTTTCCACTGCCAAGGAGGCTAAAGACTTATTCGAGAAGCACATCAAGCCAAACACACAAGGGGAAAAGCCGACAGATCTAGGCTAACCCCAATTTGACTGGCTCAATATTCAAGTACGCTATCCATGCACAATCACGCAGCCATGGCTGTGATGCTGCCCTCAGCATAAGTGAATGATGAGGACATCCCCTCAATTGGGTAAAAGGAACACTATTATCATTGTTTTGGATAGATGGCCAGTCCCATATGGGCTACCACACAATTCCTTTTTATCTTCCTGTTGATGCCAGTCCCCCTCAAGTTATGCTGCTGAATTTATCTCTCAGGGAGTACTTGGCCTACAGGCCATGATTCATTATTGTGATGATCTAAATTATAGACAGCATGCCATGCACATACCCTTTTATTGAAAACAAAATTGAGGGTACATTGATTTTAGGGTAACTTAGACGATATTGCTAAAAAATAATGGATCAGGAGCTATTGCTCATAAAGCCATCCTGTTTAACTGTTAAGGCTTGCATTTCTGTTAAATTTTTTTCCTTTTCTCTTATTTATTCTTCATTACCCACCCTAATCCATCAAGTCTGCAAACATAAAGATCCCCCCAAAAAATACTTCTTGAGAGATAAGTATGGCTGCCATTCGTCATTATGCCGCCACCCTTTAATGATAGTGCAGGACGGGGGAATTGGGGAGGGAGGGCTCGGGGCAAGCGAGGGGGGACTAGGGAAGGGGGATGGTGGCTGGGGGGGCTAGGGTAGAGGGGTCGGGGAGAGGGAGGGAAGTGGGGAATGGTTCACAGGGGAAGGGGGTGGGGAGTGTTTCTGCGTGGGGAACGACCAATGAGTGGGTTTCCCTGTGGGTCTTGCTTTTTGTTTCACATCCATGGGTTTATTAAAACCAAAGATAACAATAACATAATTCATAATAAATTATTTTAAACAATGGCAATGCTAGATATTCTCTTGGAATTTGAAAGGCCTAAACTGTCCTATTAAACGTTCCAGCTGTCTGTCACTTCCTGACCAGTAAAAGGGGTTATTTGTTATTGTAGTTTGGTCAGGGCGTGGCTGGGGGTGTTTTTCTGTGTGTTTTGGGGTTATGTTCTTCTATTTCTATGTTTATTCTAGGGTATCTATTTCTATGTTGGATTTGTTTGGGGTTGGCCTCTAATTGGAGGCAGCTGAATCTCGTTGCGTCTGATTAGAGACCATATTTAAGTAGGTTTTTTTTTCATTGTGTTTGTGGGTGGTTTATATCAGTTTAGTATTCTTACCTGACAGAACTGTTTAGCTGTTGCACTTTGGTTTTTGATTCAGTGTTCATTTCAATAAATTTCATGATGAGCACTAACCACGCTGCGTCTTGGTCTACTCCCTTCAACAACCATTACAGAACCTCCCACCACAAGCGGACCAAGCAGCGTGGAAAAGAGGACGACATGGGAGGACATCCTGGACGGGAAGGGATCGCCTCCCATGGGAACAGGTGGAGGCAGCCAGGAGAGCGGAGGCAGCAGGAAGGAAGGACCAACGGCAACGGTATGAGGGAACACGGGTGGCAAGGAAGCCAGAGAGGCAGCCCCAAAAAAATTTTTGGGGGGGGCACACGGGGAGTGTGGTAGAGTCAGGTTGGAGACCTGAGCCAGCTCCCCGTGCTTACCGTGGTGTGCGTTGTACTGATTAGACACCGTGTTATGTGGTGGAGCGCACGGTGTCTCCAGTGCGCGGTCACAGCCCGTTACGTTACATCCCAGCTCCCCGCATCTGCCGGGCTAGGGTGAGGATCCAACCAGGAAGGATTGGGCCAGTCCTACTCTCCAGACCTCCAGTGCGTCTCCTCGGGCCAGGATATCCTGCGCTGGCTCTGCGCACTATGTCTCCAGTGCGTCGGCACAGCCCAGTGTGTCCTGTGCCTGCGCCCCGCACGTGCCGGGCCAAGGTCACCATCCAGCCAGGACGGGTTGTGCAGGCTCTCAGCTCTAGACCTCCAGTGCGCCTCCACGGCCCAGGGTATCCGGTGCCTCGGTCAAGGACAAGGCCTCCTGTGTGTCTCCCCAGCCTGGTGAATCCTGTGCCTGCGCCCAGAGCCAGGCCTCATGCAAGTCTCCCCAGCCTGGTGTGTCCTGTGCCTGCTCCCAGAGCCAGGCCTCCTGTATGTCTCCCCAGCCTGGTGAATCCTGTGCCTGCGCCCAGAGCCAGGCCTCCTGCAAGTCTCCCCAGCCTGGTGCGTCCTGTGCCTGCTCCCAGAGCCAGGCCTCCTGCATGTCTCCCCAGCCTGGTAAGTCCTGTGCCTGCGCCCAAAGCCAGGCCTACTGAAAGTCCCGTCAGTCCGGAGCCGCCAGAGCCGCCCGCCAGTCCGGAGCCGCCAGTCCGGAGCCGCCAGAGCCGCCCGCCAGTCCGGAGCCGCCCGCCAGTCATGCGCCGCCAGAGCCACCCGCCAGTCCGGCGCCGCCAGTCCGGAGCTGTCAGAGCCGCCCGCCAGTCCGGCACCACCAGAGCCGCCCGCCAGTCCGGTGCCGCCAGTCCGGCGCCGCCAGAGCCTCCCGCCAGTCCGGCGCCGCCAGAGCCGCCCGCCAGTCCGGAGCCGCCAGAGCCGCCCGCCAGTGCGGCACCGCCAGAGCCCCCCGCCAGTCCGGCGCCGCCAGAGCCCCCCGCCAGTCCGGCGCCGCCAGAGCCGCCCGCCAGTCCGGCGCCGCCCGCCAGTCCGGCGTCGGCAGCGAGGGACCCCGCTCTAGAGGCGCCACCAAAGTGTGGTGAGCCATTCTAGGGTATCTATTTCTATGTTGGATTTGTTTGGGGTTGGTCTCTAATTGGAGGCAGCTGAATCTCGTTGCCTCTGATTAGAGACCATATTTAAGTAGGGTTTTTTTCATCGTGTTTGTGGGTGGTTTATTTCAGTTTAGTATTCTTACCTGACCGAACTGTTTAGCTGTTGCACTTTGGTTTTTGATTCAGTGTTCATTTCAAAACGGCCTAAACCCAGCTGTCAGAAAACACAGAAAATTTTACTTTTTTCAATGTGTCAATCACTCTCGAGTCATCTGGGACCCACGGGCTAAGCCCAAGGGACTACTAGGAGGGCACTTGAACATTCGTAGTGTCATTCCAAAAAGTGATCAAATTCAACATCTACTCACAGACTCCAACCTTGACTTCCTCTGCCTCTCAGAGACATGGCTCCATAAAAACTCTCCATGTGCTGCTTTGATTGTGCCTGGCTACAATGTTTTCAGGAGAGACAGGATTGAAGGAAGAGGAGGGGGTCTGATGATTTACATTAAAGAGCATATCCGATGTAAACAAATTGAGTGGTCATGTGATAATGAACTAGAATGTATTGGCCTGAACGTTACACTGTCTCCCCAAATGTCTTTTACCCTTATGAATGTATAGACCACCTTCCACCAAAAGTGTGTTTTTTGATCAGTTTAATAACATGCTTAGGGAATGTGATTTTGGGAAGGAGGTCATCTTAATGGGAGATTTTAATATTAATTATGAAGACAAGGCTTGTAGGAAAACCCTCAAACGGATCACTAATACCTTTGACCTTACACAGCTCGTTAAAGGGCCAACCAGGGTGACTTGTTGCTCTAAAACACAGATTGATTTGGTGTTCAGTAATAAACCAGAGAGAGTGACTAAATCATTCAATATGGTAACTGGGCTGTCTGATCATAATTTGACACTTATAGCCAGAAAGTTGTCTAAGAGCAGGTTTAAGCTCTCTACTGTTAGAAAGCCGGATCAACTAAGAATACCTAAGAGTGAATTAAACTATTTTGAAAACGCAATTAATGGAATTAACTGGAATGATCTCTTGTCCTATACAGACGTGGAAGCTGATAGTGAGGTTTTTCTATCCACAATCCAGGCTACAATAAATGGTTTCCTAAAGAAAATCAAATTCAAACCTGGCCAAAAGAGCACTCTTCCTTGGCTAAATGGAGAAATTTGGAAATTGATGAAAGAACGAGATTATGCTCTAAAAACAGCCCTAAAATCCAAATTAGAGCATGACAGACGTAGGTTTACCATGTTGAGAAATAAGGTAATGAAAGAAATCAGACAGGCCAAGGCAAACTTTTTTATTAACATAATTGGTGAGGCAAAGGGAAATTCAAAATTGATCTGGGAGAATCTAAAAAAGTTAACAGGGAAAGACCATAGTAAAACTGCAAAAAGACTAGAAATCATGGTGAATAACAATCTAACACAGGATGCAGTCAAAATAGCAATAGCCTTCAATTCCTACTTTATTGACTCTGTCAAGGTACTGACACAGAACCCCTCCACTGGTTTATTGGGCTCAGTGCTAGTGAATGACGCTCAACCTGTCTTCATCATAAGGGAGGTTTCTGAGTCAAAGGTGAACAAGGTGATTAGCTCACTAAAGAACTCTAAATCCAAAGATGTGTTTGGGCTGGACTCTACCTTTCTTAAAAACTACAAAGAGTCACTCATTGGCCCCATTACTAAGGTCACCAACACATCTATTGGTCTGGGGGTGTTTCCAAGGGTATGGAAGTCAGCCATAATAACGGCCATCTTTAAATCGGGCGACCCTGCTGACGTGAGTAACTACAGGCCCATTAGTATACTACCTGTAGTGTCGAAGGTTGTTGAAAAGTGTGTAGCAGAACAACTGATTTCCCACCTCAACAACAGCCCCTTCACATTACACTCCATGCAGTTTGGCTTCAGAGCGAAACACTCCACAGAAACGGCCAACTGCTTTCTTCTAGAAAATGTGAAGTCCAAGATGGACAAAGGGGGCGTTGTTGGGGCTGTGTTTCTGGACCTAAGGAAGGCTTTCGATACTGTTAACCATGAGATTCTCATCACAAAATTGTCCAAGTTCAACTTTTCCCCCGACGCCTTGAGATGGATGAAATCATACCTTGAAGGCAGAACTCAGTGTGTCAGAGTGAGCAATGAGCTGTCGCCCACTCTTAGCTATGATGTGGGCGTGCCCCAAGGGTCAATACTGGGGCCCCTCTTGTTCAGCCTGTACATTAATGATCTGCCTTCCGTCTGCACTGGGTCTGAAGTTCAAATGTATGCAGATGATACAGTGATATATGTGCATGCAAAGAGCAAACAACAAGCTGCACAAGAACTCACTACTGTAATGGTCCAGGTTACAAAGTGGCTCAGTGACTCGTGTTTGCATCTCAATGTGAAAAAAACTGTTTGCATGTTCTTCACAAAGAGGGCAACAGATGCTACTGAGCCAGATGTCTATGTGTCAGGGGAGAAGCTCCAGGTGGTATCTGATTTTAAGTACCTTGGAATCATACTTGATTCCAACCTCTCTTTTAAAAAGCATGTGAAAAAGGTAATTCAAATAACCAAATTCAACCTAGCTAATTTCCGATTTATACGAAATTGTTTGACCACAGAGGTAGCAAGACTGTACTTCAAATCGATGATACTCCCCCACTTAACATACTGCTTGACTAGTTGGACCCAAGCTTGCTATACAACATTAAAACCTATTCAGTCTGTCTACAAACAGGCTCTCAAAGTGCTCGATAGGAAGCCCAATAGCCATCATCACTGTTACATCCTCAGAAAGCATGAGCTCCTGAGTTGGGAAAATCTGGTGCAATACACCAACGCATGTCTTGTATTCAAGATCCTAAATGGCCTAGCTCCCCCTCCACTCAGTACTTTTGTTAAACAGAAAATCCAAACATATGGCAGCAGATCCACAAGGTCTGCCATGAGAGGTGACTGTATAGTTCCCTTAAGGAAAAGCACCTTTAGTAAATCCGCTTTCTCTGTGAGAGCGTCCCATGTCTGGAATACACTGCCATCAGACACACATAACTGCACCACATATCACACTTTCACAAAATGCATGAAGACATGGCTAAAGGTCAATCAGATTTGTGAACATAATCCCTAGCTGTGTATTGCCGCTTTTCATGTTGTCTGTTGTCTGTAGCTTGTGAGGTGTGGAAACACTTTTTTTATGGATTTTGTCTTGTTGCTTTTTGTTCTATGTTGCTCTGTCTGTATGCTACATCTTGCTTGTCCTATGTTGCTCTGTCTTTATGCTATGTCTTGCTTGTCCTATGTTACTCTGCGTGTGCTCACTGTTCTATGATTGTCTATATTGTAATTGTTTTTAATAACCTGCCCAGGGACTGCGGTTGAAAATTAGCCGGCTGGCTAAAACCGGCACTTTTACTGAAACGTTGATTAATGTGCACTGTCCCTGTAAAAATAAAATAAACTCAACTTAATAAATTTCATGATGAGGACTAACCACGCTGCACCTTGGTCTACTCCCTTCAACAGGCATTACACTGTCTTGATATGCTAGCAAGAAACCATGTTGATATAGCAATCTTCCTAGAACCACACCTGCTCCAAAAGGACTAACATAGAAAATAGAACCATTTGCACCAACTGGCTGCTTTTCATCAGCCCCAAACAAAACTAAAGGTGTAATTAAAAAAAAAAAAAAAAAAACTTTATTTAACCAGGTAGGCTAGTTGAGAACAAGTTCTCATTTGCAACTGCGACCTGGCCAATATAAAGCAAAGCAGTATGACACAAACAACAACACAGAGTTCTACATGGAATTAGCAAGCGTACAGTCACTAACACAATAGAAAAAAAGCCTATATACAGTGTGTGCAAATGGCGTGAGGAGGTAAGGCAATAAATAGGCCATAGTAGTGAAGTAATTACAATTTAGCAAATTAACACTGGAGTGATAGATGTGCAGATGATGATGTGCAAGTAGAAATACTGTGCAAAAGAGCAGAAAAGTAAATAAAAACAATATGGGGATGAGGTAGGTACATTGGATGGGCAATTTACAGATGGGCTATGTACAGCTGCAGCGAAAAGATTAGCTGCTCAGATAGCTGATGTTTAAAGTTAGAGAGAAAAATATAGGTCTCCAGCTTCAGCGATTTTTGCAATTTCGTTCCAGTCATTGGCAGCAGAGAACTGGAAGGAAAGGCAGCCAAAGAAGGTGTTGGCTTTGGGGATGACCAGTGAGATATACCTGCTGGAGCGCATGCTATGGGTGGGTGTTGTTATCTTGACCAGTGAGCTGAGATAAGGCGGAGCTTTAGCTAGCAAAGACCTATAGATGACCTGGAGCCAGTGAGTCTGGCGATGAATATGTAGCGAGGGCCAGCCGACGAGAGCATACAGGTCGCAGTGGTGGGTAGTGTATGGGGCTTTGGTGACAAAACGGATGGCACTGTGATAGACTGCATCCAGTTTGCTGAGTAGAGTGTTGGAGGCTATTTTGTAAATGACATCGCCGAAGTCGAGTATCGGTAGGATAGTCAGTTTACGAGGGTATGTTTGGCGGCGTGAGTGAAGGAGGCTTTTTTTGCGAAATAGGAAGCCGATTCTAGATTTAATTTTGGATTGGAGATTTTTAATATGAGTCTGGAAGGAGAATTTACAGTCTAGCCAGAAACCTAGGTATTTGTAGTTGTCCACATATTATAAGTCGGAACCATCCAGAGTAGTGATGCTAGTTGGGCGGGCGGGTGTGGGCAGAGAACGGTTGAAAAGCATGCATTTAGTTTTACTAGCGTTTAAGAGCAGTTGGAGGCCACGGAAGGAGTGTTGTATGGCATTGAAGCTCGTTTGGAGGTTTGTTAACCTGTTGAGGACAGACTTTCCGCTAGCGGAACCCCGTTCCGCCTGCGGAACCCCTAGCCAACAGCCAATGGCATCGCGCGGCGCGAAATACAAAACCAACTAAAATACCACTATTCAATTTTCTCAAACAATCAACTATTTCACACCATTTTAAAGACAAGACTCTCGTTAATCTAACCACACTGTCCGATTTCAAAAAGGCTTTACAACGAAAGCAAAACATTAGATTATGTCAGCAGAGTACCCAGCCAGAAATAATCAGACACCCATTTTTCAAGCTAGCATATAATGTCACATAAACCCAAACCACAGCTAAATGCAGCACTAACCTTTGATGATCTTCATCAGATGACAATCCTAGGACATCATGTTATACAATACATGCATGTTTTGTTCAATCAAGTTTATATTTATATCAAAAACCAGCTTTTTACATTAGCATGTGACTAGCATGTGACTAGCATTCCCACCGAACACTTCCCGGTGAATTTACTAAATTACTCACGATAAACGTTCAAAAAAAACATAATTATTTTAAGAATTATAGATACAGAACTCCTTTATGCACTCGCTATGCCCGGCCATCACAGGCTAGCTATTTTGACACCCACCAAGTGTGGTACTCACCAAACTCCGATTTACTATTAGAAAAGTTTGATTACCTTTGCTGTTCTTCGTCAGAATGCACTCCCAGGACTTCTACTTCAATAACAAATGTTGGTTTGGTCCCAAATAATCCATAGTTATATCCAAATAGCAGCGTTTTGTTCGTGCGTTCAAGACACTATCCGAAGGGTAAAGAAGGGTGACGCGCACGACGCGTATCGTGACAAAAAAATTCGAAATATTCCATTACCGTACTTCGAAGCATGTCAACCGCTGTTTAAAATCAATTTTTATGCTATTTTTCTCGTAAAAAAGCGATAATATTCCGACCGGGAGTCATTGTTTTCGTTCAAAGAGAGAGAAAGTAAACATGGTGTCGGCTCGTGCACGCGCCTCCAGTCTCATTGTCCTCTGATCGACCACTATCAAAATGCGCTAATGTTTTTCAGCCAGGGCCATTCATCTTTCTGGCACCTTCTGAGAGCCTATGGGAGCGTTAGAAAATGTCACGTCATGCCAGAGATCCCCTGTTTTCGTTAGAGATGATCAAGAAGGCCATGAAATGGTCAGAGAGAGCGCTTCCTGTTTGGAATCTTCTCAGGTTTTGGCCTGCCAAATGAGTTCTGTTATACTCACAGACACCATTCAAACAGTTTTAGAAACTTTAGGGTGTTTTCTATCCAAATCAAATTATATGCATATTCTAGTTACTGGGCAGGAGTAGTAACCAGATTAAATCGGGTACGTTTTTTATCCGGCCGTGCAAATACTGCCCCCTATCCCCAACAGGTTAAAGGAAAAAGCTTCTTCCAGTTTGTGGTGAGTAATCGCTGTTAGATGTCCAGAAATTATTTTTGGTCATAAGAGACAGTAGCAGCAACATTATATACAAAATAAGTTAAAAAATAAGTTGCACTTTTTTTTTAAATAGCACAATTGGTTAGGAGCATGTAAAACGTCAGCCATCTTCTTCGGCGCCATCTTAAACCACAGGCATAGAAGTACATTTTTCCTCAATAATGTAGCTGTCAGTAGAGTGCGAGCTAGAAGGGGGAGGCTGGTTACACCATTGGGGTGCCAGGACAGAGAAGAGCTTGGACTGGGCTGAGCGGGAACTGCCCTCCCGTAGGGGTGGGAGGGCCAAGAGACCTGAGGTGGCAGAACTGAGTGCTCGGGTTTGGGTGTAGGGTTTGAGCATAGCCTGAAGGTAGGGAGGGGCAGGTCCTCTTGCTGTTCTGTAGCCCAGCCAACAGTGAGTTGCAGTAGTCCATATCGGAGTGGACAAGTGTCTGGTTTACGACCGGCGCTGCTTCCTGTGTGAGGTAGGGTCGTACTCTATGGATGCTGTAGAGCATGACCCTGCAGGAGCAGGTCACTGCTTTGATGTTAGCAGAGAATGACAGGGTGTTGTCCAGGGTCACGTCTAGGTTCTTTGCACTCTGGGCGGGTGCCACTGTGGAGTTGTCAACCGTGATGGAGAGGTCTTTGAGCGGGCAGGCCTTCCTTGGGAGGAAGAGCAGTTGAGGTGGTGGGCCGACATCCAAGTTGAAATATCTGCCAGGCAATTGAGATGTGTGTCACCACCTGGGTGGCAGAAGGGGGAAGGGGAAAAGTAGTTGAGTGTCATCTGCATAGCAATGATAGGAGAGACCATGTGAGGATATGAAGGAGCCAAGTGACTTGGTGTATTGAGAGAAGAGGAGAGGGCCTAGAACCGAGCCCTGGAGGACACCAGTAGTGAGAGTACGTGGTGCAGACACTGATCTTCTCCACGTGACCTGGTAGGAGCGGCCTGCCAGGTAGGATGCAATCCAAGAGTGTGCATAGCCTGAGACGCCCAGACCTGAGAGGGTAGAGAGGAGGATCTAATGGTTTATTGTGTCAAAGGCAGCAGATAGACCTAGGAGGATGAGAATAGAGGATAGAGAGTCAGCGTTTGGCAGTGCGGAGAGCTTCCATGACACAAAGAAGAGCAGTCTTAGTTGAGTGACCCGTCTTGAAGCCTGACTGGTTAGGGTCAAGAAGATCATTCTGAGAAAGATAACGAGAAAGTTGATCAGAGACAGCACTCTGAAGTGTTTTGGAAAGAAAAGAAAGGGATACAGGTCTATAGGTTTTGATGTCAGATGAGTCGAGTGTTGTTTTCTTGGGGAGGGGAGCAACTCGGGCCATTTTGAAGTCAGAGGGGACTCGGAGGAGTTGATGTCAGGAATGGTAGAAGGTCACCAGAGATGGGTCGAGCGGGCAGGTTGTCGAATGTCCAGACCTCACTAGTTGCAGGATGTCATGTGGAGAGAGAGGGGTGAAAGAGGTCAAGGCATAGGGTAGTTCTATGTGAGTGAGACCAGTGGGCTCCATAGGCTGAGCGAATGAAAAGTTTCCTAGGGTTAACTTCTATGGGCTAGGTGGGACGCTAGCGAGTGAAATATCAGGGCGGCAAATTCAAAAACAACAACATGTCATAATTCAACTTTCTCAAACATACAACTATTTTACACCATTTTAAAGATAAATTCTCGTTAATTTAACCACATTGTCCGATTTCAGAAAGGCTTTACAGCGAAAGCAAAACATTAGATTATGTTAGGAGAGTACATAGACAAAAATAATCACACAGCCATTTTCCAAGCAAGGACATGTGTCAATAAAACCCAAAACACAGCTAAATGAAGCACTAACCTTTGACGCTCTTCATCAGATGACACTCCTAGGACATTATGTTACACAATACATGTATGTTTTGTTCGATAAAGTTCATATTTATATCCAAAAACAGCATTTTACATTGGCGCGTGATGTTCAGAAAATGTATTCCCACCAAAATGTCCGGTGAATGTGCACATCAATTTACAAAAATACTCATCATAAATGTTGAAAAAATATATAACAATTATTTTAAGAATTATAGATAGACTACCCCTGGATGCAACCGCTGTGTCAGATTTTAAAATAGCTTTACGGAGAAAGCACATTTTTCAATATTCTGAGTACATAGCTCAGCCATCATGGTGAGCTATTCAGAGACCTGCCAAGTTCGGGGCAACCTAAACTCAGAATTAGTATTAGAAATATTCTCATATTCATTCAAGAAGAAAAATAAGGAACGGCGTGCTCGCGTGACTGCGCATATCCAATCCCTTTGTTGCCAGGCAGACCACTCAGTAACTGAGCTCCTATTATCTGCCCAGTGACAGGAAAATGCTCAAACCAATTTCTGAAGGCTTTAGACAGTCATTGGAAGCCTTAGGAAGTGCAACGTCCCCCACAGACACTGTAGCTTCGATAGAAAATCAAAAGAAGAACTACAATTCTCAGACTTTTCACTTCCTGCTTGGAATTTTCTCAGGTTTTTGCCTGCCATATGAGTTCTGTTATACTCACAGACACCATTCAAACAGTTTTAGAAACTAGAATATGCATATTCTAGTTTCTGGGCCAGAGTAGTAACCTGTTTAAATTGGGTACATTTTTCATCCGGCTGTGAAAATACTGCCCCCTAGCCCAGACAGGTTAAAGTCAGAAGCTTGAAATTTAGAGTGGTAGAAAGTTGGTTTAGCAGCGGATATAGAGGAGGCGAAGGTAGAGAGGAGGGAGTGAAAGGATGATAGGTCCTCCAGATGTTTAGTTTTCCATTTTCGCTAAGCTGCCTGCAGCCCTGTTCTGTAAGCTCGCGATGAGTCACTCTGCCACGAAGCAGGAGGTGAGGGCCGAGCTGGCTGGGAGTAAAGGGGACAGTGCACGTCATAGGATGCGGAAAGGGAGGAGAGTAGGGTCAAAGAGGCAGACTCAGGAGAAAGAAGGGAGAAGGATTTAGTAGAAGGTAGAGATGATGGGATAGAAGAGGAGAGAGTTGTGGTAGAGAGAGAGCGAAGATTGCGACGGCACATGACCATCTGGGTAGGGGCTGAGTGGTTAGGTTCGGAGGAAAGGGAGACAGAAAATGAAACAATGTAGTGATCAAAGACCTGGAGGGGGTTTGCAGTGAGATTAGTAGGCGCGCAACCTCTAGTAAAGATGAGGTCAAGCGTATTGCCTGCCTTGTGAGTTGGAGGAGATTGGGAAAGTGTGAGGTCAAAAGAGGCAAGGAGGGAAAGAGAGAGTTGGAAAGAAATTAATTGAAGGCAGATATCGGGAGGTTGAAGTCGCCAAGTACGAAGAGCGGTGAGCCATCATCAGGAAATTAGCTTATCAAGGTGTCAAGCTCAATGAGGAACTCTTCAAGGGCACCTGGAGGGCGATAGATGAGAGAGGGAGAAAAGAGAACATCTCCACTTAAAACCTGTTAGGGTATAGGTGGCAGTATTGAGACTTTTTTGAAAAAAGATGTGCCCATTTTTAAATGCCTCCTACACCTACCCAGTAACTACAATATGCATATACTTATTATATATGGATAGAAAACACCCTAAAGTTTCAAAAACTGTTTGAATGGTGTCTGTGAGTATAACAGAACTCATTTGGCAGGCAAAACCCTGAGACAGATTCTGACAGGAAGTGGATACCTGATGTGTTGAATTGACTTTGAGCCTATGCCATTGAAAAACAAAGGGGGTTAGGAATATTCTGGCACTTCCTATTGCTTCCACAAGATGTCCCCAGCCTTTACAAAGTGTTTTGAGTGTTCTACAGTGAGATCTGACCGAATAAGAGCCATGGAACGTGATGGTCCATCATTCACCCTGGCGCGCGATTTGATGGTGGGTACTCTCATTCCGAAACGTTTTAAAAGAAAACCCAATGGTCCGCCTTGAATTTTATTCATGTTCTGGTTAAAAAAGGCCCTAATGATTTATGCGATACAACGTTTGACATGTTTGAACGAACGGAAATATATTTTTTCCGTTCTTGAAGTGAAGTGAAGTCCGGCTGGCTTAGATCATGCGCTACAACACGGAGGTTTTTCGACATAAATGATGAGCTTTTTTGAACAAAAATACATTCGTTATGGACCTGGGACTCTTTGGAAGTGACATCTGATGAAGAGAATCAAAGGTAATGGATTATTTATATAGTATTTTCGATTTTAGATTCCTCCAACATGGCGGTTAGTCTGTATCGCGATGCGTATTTTTCTGGCGCAGTGCTCAGATTATTGCAAAGTGTGATTTCCCAGTAAGGTTAATTTAAAATCTGACAAGTCCATTGCGTTCAAGAGATGTAAATCTATAATTCTTTGAATGACAATATAATATTTTAGCAATGTTTTCTAATATTAATTAATTATTTTGTCGTCATGACTTGACTGCCGGTATTGGAGGGAAACGATTTCCTGAACATCAACGCCATAGTAAAACACTGTTTTTAGATATAAATATGAACTTGATAGAACTAAAAATGCATGCATTGTCTAACAAAATGTCCTAGGAGTGTCATCTGATGGAGATTGTAAAAGGTTAGTGCATAATTTTAGCTGATTGTATGGTTTTGGTGACGCATGTCTTTGAATCGACAATGCATTGCACACAGCTATTGTCAATGTACTCTCCTAACATAACCTAACTTTATGCTTTCCCCGTAAAACCTTTTTGAAATCGGTAAACGTGGTTAGATTAAGAAGATGTTTATCTTTCAAAGGCTGTAAGTTAGTTGTATGTTTGAGAAATTTGAATTTGTACATTTATTTGGTTTCAAATTTGCCGCTCTTGAAATGCACCTGCTGTTGATAGGGTGCGCCACAGGTGGCACGCTAACGTCCCAGGTAGCCTCAAGAAGTTTTAAGAGAAATGAATACACCTGTGCCACCACCGCGACGACCAGATGCTCTCTAACTGTTAGAGAAAACCTAGTCAAATGAAGAAAGAGCAGCTGGAGTTGCAGTGTTCTCTGGGGTTATCCATGTCTCCGTCAGGGCCAAAAAAGGGTAGCATAGGCTGAGATGAACCCTGTCCCTGTAGGCTTTACAGACGCTACCCACCCCTTGGCTGCAACCCTTCTAATTTAGTGACCCTGCGCGCACAACCCATGTGGAATTACGCGGCAGAGACACGGAATTCCACATGGGTTGTGTGCGCAGGGTACACTAAATTAGAAGGGTTGCAGCCAAGGGGTGGGTAGCGTCTGTAAAGCCTACAGGGACAGGTGCGAACAGGTATAAAAACACACACACATAGTTGACAAAGCTACAAAAGAGAAAAATGAGAATCTGTAAATAACTAGGTAAGATACTCAAGTGATAGAGTGGGTTGAAGCCTTCGTCTTTCCTTGAATAACTTGGCAGAACAACACGGCAGAACCATCTTTGTTTCAGCGATGGTATTAGTTTCGCGACCAAACCGCTACTGACACGACCGCCGCTTACAGCTGCCACTGAGAAACCAGGGAAAACTGAAGTACTTTATTCCATGATATTGTTGTTACAAAATAAATTAGTGTTGACTGTGATTAGGGCATGGGAATATAAGAGCATCTGCTAGGCTAAATTAGCATGCAGAGCTCACCGCATGATCCTCAAACCAAAGACTGGCCAAACTGTTGATTCTAAAAGTGAATTCAAAGGCACTGTGGAATGACTGTATAGCTTAATAAGGCATTTTTCATTTCATTATTATTTAATTCTGAGTCATCATTTTTTTTAAATGTCATTTTACATTAAAAATGACCTGTCCAGCTCTCTCATCGGACTCATAGACGGCAGCTTTGAGATGGGTATCAACAATAACATTGAGTTGCTTGAGAATTCATGTAGTAAAAACTAGATACAGACTACAGTATCATCCATTTTTTTGTGGTTCAGAGTCTACTCTCAATACTGTCCATTTTCTAGTAGCTTTGAGAAACTAACTTTGAGAAACTAACAAGGTTAGCTAGCCAGCTAGCCAGCTGTATTCGTTCGTTCGCACCATTTTCCAAATGGCGTCAACATCACAACACCACAGCCACTGCCTGCTAGCCAACTTTACCAACTAGCGGTACTGTAGAAACTAAATACATTACAACGGAACAATTTGATTAGTGTAACGTTAGCTAGCTACATAGTTGTCTTTGTATCAAAGATAAAGGTAAACGCAGCCACTGCTAGCTAGCCAACTCTACCAGCTACCAGCTAGCAGAACTGTATCATTTTTAGTCAATAAGATTTTTGCAACGTAAGCTTTCGAGTTGTGTAGTCCACTTGTGTAGCTAGCAGGACTGACTTTGTGTTAGCTAGCCAACGTTTAATTACTTCTGCGTTGTGAAAGGAACTAGACACGGACACGAATGATCCATTGGTAGTTTGTTGTAACCAAGTATTGGTGCTAACCGTGTGTTATTGGATGCTAGCATGCTAGTTAGCTATGGCGTCATAAGACTGAATAAACTAAGTTTGAGCCTATTCCTGGAAACATTGAACCACTGTAGTTTACATCAATTATAATTTCTAAGTGGAAGTTGGAATAGTTATATTTGAGTGTTTCAGCGAATGGTTAGTGAGGGAGGCCGCATGGCCACTACCACTCTAACCTGGTGGTCCCAGCGCGCACCACCCACGTGGAGTTCCAGGTCTCCGGCAGCCTCTGGAAGTGCCGGTCTGCGGCCAACAAGGCAGAGTTCATCTCAGCCTATGCTACCCTCCAGTCCCTCAACTTCTTGGCGCTGACGGAAACATGGATTACCACAGAAAACACTGCTACTCCTACTGCTCTCTCCTCGTCTGACCACGTGTTCTCTCTGACCCATCTGTCTATCCCCTCCTTTGAATTCCATGCTGTTACAATCACTAGCCCATTCAAGCTTAACATCCTTATCATTTATCGCCCTCCAGGTTCCCTTGGAGAGTCCATCAATGAGCTTGACGCCTTGATAAGTTCCTTTCCTGAGGATGGCTCACCCCTCACAATTCTGGGTGACTTTAACCTCCCCACGTCTACCTTTGACTCATTTCTCTCTGCCTCCTTCTTTCCACTCCTCTCCTCTTTTGGCCTCACCCTCTCCCCCTACTCACAAGGATCATGTTGTCAGGCATGGTTTGTCTGACAGATGTTATTTCTATGTAAAATATTCTGTAACAAGTGTTGTTTTTGTGCTCAATGGTGGATCTATTCATAATTATTTAAGAGATGTTGATACGCTTGACCTCATCTTTACTAGATGCTGTTCTTCTACCAATCTCACTGCAACTCCTCTCCAAGTCTCCGACCATTACCTTGTATCCTTTTCCCTCTCGCTCTCCTCCAACACTACTCACTCTGCCCCTACTCAGATGGTATTGCGCCGTCGCAACCTTCGCCCTCTCTCTCCTGCTACTCTCTCTTCTTCCATCCTATCATCTCTTCCCTCTGCTCAATCCTTCTCCAACCAATATCCCGATTCTGCCTCCTCAACCCTCCTCTCCTCCCTTTCTGCATCCTTTGACTCTCTATGTCCCCTATCCTCCCGGCCGGCTCGGTCCTCCCCTCCTGCTCCGTGGCTTGACGACTCATTGCGAGCTCACAGAACAGGACTCCGGGCAGCCGAGCGGAAATGGAGGAAAACTAGCCTCCCTGCGGACCTGGCATCTTTGCACTCCCTCCTCTCCACATTTTCTTCCTCTGTTTCTGCTGCTAAAGCCACTTTCTACCACTCTAAATTCCAAATATCTGCCTCTAACCCTAGGAAGCTCTTTGCCACCTTCTCCTCCCTCCTGAATTCCCCCCCCCCTCCCTCTCTGCGGACGACTTAGTCAACCATTTTGAAAAGAAGGTTGATGACATCCGATCCTCGTTTGTTAAGTCAAACGACACTGCTGGACCTGCTCACATTGCCCTACCCTATGCTTTGACCTCTTTCTCCCCTCTCTCTCCAGATGAAATCTTGCGACTTGTGACGCCCGGCCGCCCAACAACCTGCCCGCTTGACCCTATCCCCTCCTCTCTTCTCCAGACCATTTCCGGAGACCTTCTCCCTTACCTCACCTCGCTCATCAACTCATCCTTGACCGCTGGCTACGTCCCTTCCGTCTTCAAGAGAGCGAGAGTTGGACACCTTCTCAAAAAACCTACACTCGATCACTCCGATGTCAACAACTACAGACCAGTATCCCTTCTTTCTTTCCTCTCCAAAACTCTTGAGCGTGCCGTCCTTGGCCAGCTCTCCTGCTATCTCTCTCAGAATGACCTTCTTGAGCCAATTCAGTCAGGTTTCAAGACGGGTCATTCAACTGAGACTGCTCTTCTCTGTGTCATGGAGGCTCTCCGCACTGCTAAAGCTAACTCTCTCTCCTCTGCTCTCATCCTTCTAGACCTATCTGCTGCCTTTGATACTGTGAACCATCAGATCCTCCTCTCCGCCCTCTCCGAGTTGGGCATCTCCGGCGCGGCTCACTCTTGGATTGCATCCTACCTGACAGGTCGCTCCTACCAGGTGGCATGGCAAGAATCCGTCTCTGCACCACGTGCTCTCACCACTGGTGTCCCCCAGGGCTCAGTTCTAGGCCCTCTCCTATACTCGCTATACACCAAGTCACTTGGCTCTGTCATATCCTCACATGGTCTCTCCTATCATTGCTACGCAGACGACACACAATTAATCTTCTCCTTTCCCCTTTCTGATAACCAGGTGGCGAATCGCATCTCTGCATGTCTGGCAGACATATCAGTGTGGATGACGGATCACCACCTCAAGCTGAACCTCGGCTAGACGGAGCTGCTCTTCCTCCCGGGGAAGGACTGCCCGTTCCATGATCTCGCCATCATGGTTGACAACTCCATTGTGTCCTCCTCCCAGAGTGCTAAGAGCGTTGGTGTGACCCCGGACAACACCCTTTCGTTCTCCGCTAACATCAAGGCGGTGACCCGATCCTGTAGGTTCATGCTCTACAACATTCGCAGAGTACGACCCTGCCTCACATAGGAAGCGGCGCAGGTCCTAATCCAGGCACATGTCATCTCCCGTCTGGATTACTGCAACTCGCTGTTGGCGGGGCTCCCTGCCTGTGCCATCAAACCCCTACAACTCATCCAGAATGCCGCAGCCCGTCTGGTGTTCAACCTTCCCAAGTTCTCTCACGTCACCCCGCTCCTCCGCACACTCCACTGGCTTCCAGTTGAAGCTCGCATCTGCTACAAGACCATGGTGCTTGCCTACGGAGCTGTGAGGGGAACGGCACCTCTGTACTTTCAGGCTCTGATCAGTCCCTACACCAAAAGAAGGGCACTGCGTTCATCCACCTCTGGCCTGCTCGCCTCCCTACCTCTGCGGAAGCACAGTTCCCGCTCAGCCCAGTCAAAACTGTTCGCTGCTCTGGCACCCCAATGGTGGAACAAGCTCCCTCACGACGCCAGGACAACGAAGTCAATCACCACCTTCCGGAGACACCTGAAACCCCACCTCTTTAAGGAATACCTGGGATAGGATTAAGTAATCCTTCTAACCCCCCCCAAAAAAAGATATAGATGTACTATTGTAAAGTGGTTGTTCCACTGGATATCATAAGGTGAATGCACCAATTTGTAAGTCGCTCTGGATAAGTGCGTCTGCTAAATGTAAATGTAATGTAAATGTAATGTAAATGTACACAGCCTAAATGCGGAATGCATAGGCATGTTGTTGAAGTGCGGTTATTGTGTTGTTGAAATGCTGAGCACTGCTGCCAGCCTCTAGGGTGTCACAAATGCTTCACAATTGATTTCTTAAATGACAGGCCATAGCCTTGAAATAATAATAATAATAATAATAATAATATAGCCTAAATAATTAAGTTTCATTCCTTCTTAGGCTACCTGACTTGCGCCTGACTGATTTAGAGTTAGTATGTTGTTTAATAGCTTGTTGAAATGTTATTGATAATGACAAAATCATAAATTACTTCTATCACTATCAAACGTCATTGATAGTGACAAAATCGCACATTACTTCTCAAGCAAAATACATTTTTGGTCTCCACGGCTATAGGTTGTTAAGCAGCCTCTGAATTGCTGTATATAATCAAGTTAAATCTTAAACTAACAAGGGGTAGGCCTATGCTTGTAGCCACTTTCACATACCCTGTCACATACCCCTCAATTCAAGCCCTGGTTTTAACTTTTTTATTTTATTTAACCTTTATTATTCTTATTTACAATGCCGGACGACGCTGGGCCAATTGTGCGCCGCCCTATGGGACTCCCAATCACGGCCGGATGTAATGCAGCCCTCCACTAGCATATTTATGTAGTGCATGGTGACTGAAGTAATTAGCTGACAAAATCTATGGATAGTGGACTATAATTTAGTCTGTCAAACATGTAGGTCTACCTCTTATTTCTTGAATAGTAGGAAATTAGATCCAACACAAAGCCCTCTTGTTAGTAGCCTAAAGTCAAATTAAAATGAAGACTGTTTAAACGAATTAGGCCTTCTCAAAGTAGCCTACTTTCAGCACCCATGCGCTGTCCATCTCTGTGACTCCCGCTTCATAGTAATGTAAGTTATGTAAATTACTTAAATATGGCTTATTGTGAGGTCAATAACTCTAATAAATAGCTTCATTATGGGCAACGAAACATCCTGTTTTTATTCAAATCAATTATAGCAGTAGCAAGCTTACCTCTGGTCCTCTTAATCTTCACGCTCTCCCTCTCAACTGAACTGGACACCAGTAGGCCTAGTCTGCATGCACAGATAAGCCTTTGACTTGCCTCCTGAAGTACCACTGTAAACAGAACAGCTGTGGTTAGGCAGCACAAAAGGGTTTACATCAGCAGAGCAGGGCAGGCCAGGGCTCATGATTGTGAATGCCTATCCATTGCAGTGTATAACGCAGTGTAGCTTAGTTTTATAAACACCATCCCAGCAGTGAAAAAACTCAGGAAGAAATATAAATATAACTTTGCCTTGTGCTTCTTCCAGCATGCTCTTCATATAGCCTGGGCCTGTAGCCTATAGTATAGACTTTGCATCATTTGATTGAGACCACACTAGGCGCACTTGATATTGCACGCCCAGCAGAGAATCAAGGGCAGCATCGTGCACACATCGAGATATAATATGCAATATGACATTTAATCGATTACCAATTACATTACCCTCCCCTGGACTAAAAAATAAAATACTAACCCCCCTCTGACTGAAATGGAAAAATCATGACCCTCCCCTGTTTTTCCCTGGGTAACGATTGTTAAAATCTTGACCGCTCCATAAGTCCTTTCTAAACGAATTAAGAACACCACTTCTCTCAACAGAGGAAGCCACCTCGCTGGGATCCTAAATCTCTCTCAATGAACTCAAAAGGGCATTGGATAGCATGAATAAAAGTAAATCACCTGGATGTGACAGTATTCCTCCTGAGGTCTATTTTAAAAAAATAAAAAATTAGCTGCACCATTGCTCAAAATGATTAATACAGCCGTTCACAAAGGTTCATTTAGCAGTGATGTGAATACAGCACTAATTTCTCTTTTATCAAAGATAGAGGGGGGATAGTGAGAACTATTTTTGATAAACACAGATATTAAACTGTTTTCCTCCCACCTTGAGATTTACTTAGTCAAATTGCTCCCCTGGACCAAAGCGGGTTTGTTAAAAAGCGTATATCCTCTAACGTCTGTCGACTATTACATATCCTAGATGCTTCATCAGAAACAACCTTGGGCTGTATTGTCTCTCAATGCAGAAAGACTAGAATGGTCATATCTCTGGTCTGTCTTGAAACATATGGGAATTTCATTAACATGATTAAGATACTATATGCCAATCCCTCAGCCAATATCTGCTCTGCTGAGTTCAGAATCGCTAGAAGCAGCAGACAAGGCGATCCAATATCCATGGAACCCCTAGCCCAAGCAATTCGTCAATCTAAGGAAAAAATCTAAAATCTACTGATCACTTCATCTCATTATATGTAGACAATATTTTACTATATCTAGACAATATTTCAGCCCTACTGCCTCTCAAGACCCCGATGGAGGACTCCATCTCTACCTATGGAATCCCAATAATTTCCCATTTTAAATATTTGGGAGTAGATATATTACTTACTTACATTAAACCATTGCCAGAAACTTTAACAGAACGCTCCAATCAATTTAATCTGACCTCCGTAGTTGGAATAATATCCCAGTTGCTTTAACCGGCAGAATATCTATTGTCAAAATGAATACATGGCCACGGCTGAATTTCTGTAGTTCAATGCTTGCCCTTCTGGCTATTGGGATAAAATTCATAGTGCGGTTTCAAAAAGTGTATGGCAAGGTAAACAATACCGGATAAAATGTACAAAGAGGGAAAGATGTAGGAGAACTGTCTGTACCAAACCCCATCGTAAATTGGTTTCAACACTTTTTCTGCCCTCTGGCTGAGTATAGAGAGAAATATGGTGTCTCCAATTGCCCTGGAAGAGATGGTCTTCACTGATATATCCCTTAAACAGTGTAAACTACGCTTTGGTTCTATTATTGCTCACACAATTTCTATTTGGCGCTAAATTTAAAAACATTTGTAACTGGGAATCAAAATGGCATGCTGATACTCCAATATTTCACAATAATGCCTTGTAATCTGGAGGGTGTCATTTTGCATCCCCCAATGTTCCAAATGTGGAATCCGTACACTTACCAATATCATGGACAGTAATGGTTTAAAAATCTTCCAAGATTTGAAAGATAATGTACATAAACATCACCAGGCAACTACTTTTTAGTCGACGGATGTAATTGAATCTGAACAACCCTTTAACTGGTACAGAATATGAAAAAATATGACCTTGGCATCCCGTAATCCGAACCATCAATTTATACATTTTTAAGTTTATTCACAGACTGTATTTAACACCAAGGAAACAATTTAGGATGAATTGGCCCCAACTCCCAACTGTTCACTGTGTCCCCTAAATCAGGTGGGCACATTCCTTCATATGATGTGGGATTGCCCTGCAGTTAAATGCTTCTGGGGCAAAGTTACAAAATAACTTTGAAGTGCATGAATTTAAATATTTAATGCTTTGCATATATTATGTTACTTAACTATGACAGCCCCTTGAATCTCTCTCTCAATCAATCAGAGAAGATTACTGCTGGCAGGCAGCACTGCTGCGAAAGATACAGTATGTTGGCACTAAGATGATCACCACACTCTCTCCTATTTAACCAGTGGATACAGTTACTATTAGAAGTTATAACATTAGAATTATCGACAGAGAGAATGAATGGTGCTAGGCAAGGAACAATTGAGGTCTGGACAAATATACTTGACTCTGGAAAGAACAATCTCAGCTAAAGCCCCACACATACAAACCAATTACAGTGCCTTCAGAAAGTATTCACATCCCTTGACCTTTTCCACATTTTGTTGCATTACAGCCTGCATTTAAAATGTATTCAATTGAGATTTTGTGTCAGTGGCCTTCACACAATACCCCATCATGTCAAAGGGGAATTATGTTTTTAGACATTTTTTCTAATTAATAAAAAATACAAAAGCTGAAATGTCTTGAGTCAATAAGTATTCAACCTTTTTGTTATGGCAAGCCTAAATAAGTTCAAGAGTAAAAATGTCACATAGTAAGTTGCATAGACCCTGTGTGCAATAAGAGTGTTAAACATACTTTTTTTTATGACAACTCATCTCTGTACCCCACACATTCAGGACAATTATCTGTATGGTCCATCAGTCCAACAGTGAATTTCAAACAGATATTCAATCACAAAGACCAGGAGGGTTTTCTAATGGCTCTCAAAGAAGGGCACCTATTGGTAGGTAGGTAGGTAAACATAAAAGAGAATCCCTTTGAGCATGGTGAAGATATTAATTACTCTTTGGATGGTGAATCAATACACCCAGTCACTACAAAGATACAGGCATCCTTCTTAACTCAGTTGCAGGAGAGGAAGGACATTTCTCAGTGATTTTACCATGTGGCCAATGGTGACATTTAAACAGTTAGAGAGTTTAAAGGCTGTGATAGGGGAAAACTGGATTGATCAACAACATTTTAGTTACTCCACAATACTAACCTAAATGACAGAGTGAAAAGAAAGCCTGTACAGAATAAAAATATTCCAACACATGCATCCTGTTTGCAATAAGGTTCAACAGCAACAAAAGTGTAAAATAAATTAACTTCATGTCCTGAATACAAAGTGTTATGTTTCAGGCAAATACAACACATCACTGTTTTTTCAAGCATAGTGGTGGCTGCATCATGTTATGGTTATGCTTGTTGGCAAGGACTAGGGAGTTTTCTTTAGGATAGGAATAAACGCAATAGAGCTAAGCACAGGCAAAATCCTTGAGAAAAACCTGGTTCAGTCTGCTTTCAAACAGACACTGGGAGACAAATTCACCTTTCAGCAGGACAATAACCTAAAACACAAGGCCAAATATACACTGGAGTTGCATACCAAGACAACACTGAATGTTGACCTAGTTACAGTTTTGACTTAAATCGACTTAAATCCATGGCAAGACTTGAAAATGGCTGTCTAGCAATGATCAACAACCAACTTGACAGATCTTGAAGAATTTAAAAAAGAATAATGTGCAAATATTGTACAATCCATGTGTGCAAAGGTCTTAGAGTCTTACCCAGAAAAAGTTTGGGGATGGATGGGTGGGTGGGAGGGGGACTGATGGGCAACCTCAGTTGCTGGTGGGATGGGAAGGGGTCGGAGCATACTTTCATCGGCATGGTTTCCGGGTGGGGGGACCGGATGCGGAGGGTTGGGGGAGTGGATGGGGACTGATGGGGGAAATGGGTTGAGGTTATCTTTGTATGCATTCTTTTACATTTCGTTTTATAACTGTAACGTCTCCCTCAAAAAAATGATAATGACAAAATGAAATATAAAGTTGTCCACAAAAAAAAACTACCGCCACCAACTTTTGCCGGGCACAATAACAATGACACCCCTTATCTATGAAAGTAAGTGCCGACTATGAATAAAACATTCAGCGATGTTAACAGCAACTCTTTGCTTTGGTTTTTACTTTAGGCTTTGTAGCTACCTCTCAGGACCTGGCACGAAAACTAACATCCAAGAGAGTCAGGAGAGCAGTTCAGTGGAGAGTGGCTGTTCTTTTGAAGCCAAGTCTCCCTGGCCCATTGTAAAACACTTTGAAAGGAATAAGGGACATATTGGACCATAACATCTTAGTCCCTCGATGGAAGCTATCTCTGAATTCATCCACTTTATATATTTATTTAGCAATTTATTTAATAGAAAGCAGACTCCCAATGCATTCAAGCAAAGGCAAGTTGGAAGGGATGATTTGCACATCAATGCCCGCTGAGTGACTATGGCACAACACTCTCCTTCTTCTGTGAAAGCCTGTCTATGCAGATGATTAAATGCACTTTTGTTCCAAACTGCCTTGTTCCGTAGATGTAACAGTGGTGACTGAAACATATTTGACTGTGTTTAACAGACATATTATGTGTCCCAGAAGAGTTAAATTGCCTTTCCTCATCTTTTTTTCCTCCATGATAACAGATCGTAAGGTACTTGACAGATGAATGTGCAAAGGCTATTATGGAGAAGGATCGAGATCTTCAAGTTCCTTTGTGTCCACATCACTAAGGATCTATCATGGTCCAGACACACCAACACAGTCATGAAAAGAGGGAACGACAATGCCTCTTACCCCTGCTGTTATTGCGATGTGGAAACATCTACGAGCAACAATGGCTCAGGTGTGAAGTGGTAGGCCACAAATGCTCACAGAACAGGACCACAGAGTGCTGTAGCGCATAACCCGTAAAAGTCGTCTGTCCTCGGTTGTAACATTCACTACCGAGTTCCAAACTGCCTCTGGAAGCAACGTCGGCACAATAATTGTTCGTCCGGAGCTTCATGAAATGGGTTTCCATGGCCGAACAGCTGTACACAAGCCTAAGATCACCATATGCAATGCCAAGCGTCGGTTGAAGTGGTGTAAAGCTCGCTGCCATTGGACTCTGGAGCAGTGGAAACGCGTTCTTTGGAGTGATGAATCACGCTTCACCATCTGGCAGTCCGACGAACGAATCTGGGTTTGGCGGATGCCAGGAGAACGCTACCTGCCCCAATGCATAGTGCCAACTGCTAAGTTTGGTGGAGGAGGAATACTGGTCTGGGGCTGTTTTCATGGTTCAGGCTAGGCCCCTTAGTTCCAGTGAAGGGAAATCTTAATACTACAGCATACAATGACACTGTAGGTGATTCTGTGCTTCCAAGTTTGCGGAAGGCCCTTTCCAGTTTCAGCATGACAATACCCCATGCAGAAAGCGAAGTCCATATAGTGTGGTAGAACTTTACTGGCCTGCACAGAGCCCTGACCTCAACACCATCGAACACCTTTGGGATGAATTGGAACGCTGACTGCGAGCCAGGCGGTCTTGGAAAACAAAGACTCTGCAGTCCTAATAGTTTAGTGTCAGGGGCATACAGACATATTGTTGTCCCTGTTTTTGTTCTGGGCTTACAATGCACTACCGCATGTTAACTTTGTTTACTAAACCTAGGAGTTCTGGATTAGCCACTAGATCTGCAATTCAAATGCAATTATGCCCTATTCCCTTCTCTATGGCGACTCCATCAGCAACTTTATATTTTATTGGTTTGGCTTGAAAAGAGTAGAGGAATGGTCATAGTTTTCACTGATTGACCTTGTCATTTCCACATTATAACCAGTCATTAAGTACACAAAATTGTAATTTTGCAATAGAGTGCTGTTTAGAAGAAAAAAAACTGTGTGAGGCCCTTTAATAATACCTGACGCATTAAGCTTTCAGATCCAAGTCGGCGCGTAAATACTGTACATCTCATTATCCCCACGTGGGTACTGAACCAGAGCTCCCCTGGCCATACTTACAGTGACCACTCTTCTATCTTTCTGCCATACTGACACAAGCATAAAGTATGATGTGCTACCTCCTGTCTGTGTTGACCCCAACATCTCACCACTTATCTCTGTATGTATATCGATTCCAGCACACTTTTCTCTTCCAACCACTGTCCACCACAACAGCATTCTATAATAATAACCATCTCTGTTAAAACGCTTGATGACTTAACCATGCTGAGCTGGGACTACTGCCTGGATTTGCACCAGTAACTGTGTAGCGAGGGGCCAGTATCAGAGAACAAGTTCCTAGTCAACCTATGGCTAACAGTCAAGGGTTCATCACGGCCCCTGGGGATCATGGATCCGTCCCGGGTCTCCACCCACTAATCATCATCACAATAGGAGCAAGTAACAGGGACCTGGGCCCACCACTTTATTAAGCACCTTTATAGATAGGGTGGATAGGATAAGAGTCCATACTGGGGTTAGCTAGCATACTGGTGTCACTGGTAACCACCACTCCTGTCAACCCCATGATAGGAGGAACATTTTATGAGCGTAAGTGTTTTCCTTTAGTGGTTCAGTAGCTAAGTCAAGATTGAAACAACACAAGATTTCTCAACCATACATGATAGCTAATTGTTATGGGAAGTACCCAACCACTCTCTGCAACAACCTCCAGCTGTCTCACTATTGTACGAAAGGATGTTGTCCTATTAGCAGAGATGCATAGGTGTAGATAGCTGGATTAGTTGCTTCAACCTCTATATCAGCGGTATTCAACACCCTAGGACAAGGGTGTCAAACTCATTCCATGGAGGGCCTAGTGTCTCTGGGTTTTTGTTTTTTCCTTTTAATTAACCTAGAAAACCAGGTGAGGGGAGTTCTTTACTAATTAGTTACCTTAATTGATCAAGTACAAGGGAGGAGCGACACATGTGCCCTAGGAGGTCCAGAGTCGGCTGGTTTTCTGTTCTACCTGATAATTATTTGCATACACCGGCTGTCCCAGGGCTAAATCAGTCCCTGATTAGAGGGGAACAGTGGAAAAAAGCAGTGGAACTGGCTTCGAGGTCCAGAGTTGAGATTGAGGCCTCTACAGCATCTCTGTTAGATGTTTCCATATTATCTCACACAACCATTGTCCATCCCATAGATAAATGGCAGTATATTTATGGAGACATCACAAAATACTGTGGGCCGAATGTATTGTATATTACAATCCCCTCACATCCAACTAGAAAGTAGGCTATATGAATACAGTAATAGACTGCTCCTCTAGGGGCCTATTCTAATTTTCTTTGGATCGTCTCTTTATTGTACCTGTGGTCAGGTTTTACAACACCATTTAATATAACATTAACTGTAGTAAATACTGGAGTGTCCTTTGTCTCCAAGAGCTACGCGAGCGCTTCAGAGCCATCATAAATTGTGGCTACTTTTATGAAGCAATCTTACTTTATTCATAGCGGATAACTGTAGAGATCCATTAACTTGTCAGGTTATCCATCTTCCTTATAACCTGCCCCTGCGTTCCATACAAAGTACCTCTTCTCTCACTCAACACCACTCCCTCCTCTCTTGGCTGCTCTCTCTCCCACCCACATACAGTAATTGGAAATACATTGCAGCTACCTTATAGGGCCTGTAACATTGGACAATCTAATTCACATCAGTGTGTGTGTGTGTGTGTGAGAGAGAGAGCATGTGAAATTGTTCAAATCAACTTATTGTTTGTCAAAGTTCTACATTTCATTGAAATCTGGGACAATTTCTCAGGAGTCATTTCCAGCACAGGTGTCAGTGCCTATAATCCTCCCAACCCTGCATGAAAACGTCCACCGTGCCTATAATCTTACATCTGCTTTGATGAGACATGTTGTGTATCATGCTGTTGGTGGTCAGTGATGCCTAATAAAACCATTACTACACTCCTCAGTGATCCAAAAATGGACAACCATACTCCCATTCTCCAATATTTGAGAGTGCTGACATCCCTTTAATATAACCCCTAACCAGTCAGGCCATAAAATATACAGTATGTGAATTATTACATATGAACGTACGCCAAGAGCTATCCTGGGAAAGCATGTTTTATGAATGCTGGGTTTTAGTATTTTATGAACTGGTGGGTCATTGTTTGATATTGGCAAAGACTGGACCCAAGAAAAAAAATGTAAGAGCGTCTTGGAAGTGCCCTAGAGCAGGGTTTCTCAAACTCGGTCCTGAGGCCCCCCCGAGTACACGTTTTGGTTTTTGCCCAAGCACTACACAGCTGATTCAAATGACCAACTCATCAAGCTTTGATCATTTGAGTCAGCTGTATAGTGCTTGGTCAAAAGCCAAAACGTGCACCCAAGAGAGGGCCACAGGACCGAGTTTGGGAAACCCTGCCCTAGAGGGCTTCCCTCTGTTAAACTTAATTTTCATTAGACTTTTTACTGTGTGTTATTATAGAAAGTTGAATGAAGCACTGATTGAACCTCATCCTGGTCATGGACTCTAGTCTGGTGAGGAGGTATAGTGTAGACCAGTGTTTCTCAACTCCAATCCTCAAGTACCCCGAACAGCACACATTTTTGTTGTAACCCCGGACAAACTCACTTGATTCAACTAGTCAATTAACCATCAAGCCCTGGATGCGTTGAATCAGGTGAGTTTGTCCTGGGGCTACAACAAAAACATGTTCAGTTAAATAATTGGAGTGAGTTCAAAGGTGAAGTATCCCAACACAAGTATTATGTAAAAAAAAAATTATGTACAGTCACATCTAAATGATGAGCAAAAAGACCCAATAAAATAAATAATATACCGAGCTATATTGTATGCTATTTTTTGTTGTTGAAAATTGTTATTTTATACTAATACAATTGTTCAGAGAAAGAGATTTTGTTAAACAAGTAAAAAAAAAAAAATCTAGAAAAGATATATGCCAAAATGATTGGCATCCCTAACGAATCTTATAAATAAAATCCAACTTAATGTTATCTGCATTAATTTTTTTTTATTTTACGCTTAAGGAAATGTATTGCTGCCTTTAATAGCTCCTTGTTTCATTGGAGTATAAAAATGAGGTAACACGCATGTGAAATCTATTTGTAATCCATCACCATGGATAAAGGCAAATAAATCACAAATGAAAAGAGACAAATGGTTGTTGAATTTCATAAAATCAGGCAATGGGTACAAAAAAAAACTGAAACCAAATACCACTATTAGGGCAACAATTGAAACGTTTAAAACCACTGGAACAGTGGTAAACTTGCCTGGTAGAGGACCCAAGTGTATCTTGTCCCCATGCACAGTGAGGAAGGTGGTTTAGGGAGGAAAAGATCATTACAGAACCTTACAGGTTGCATCTTGGGGTCACCAAAGCCTTGTTCACACTGCAGGCCTTAAAGGCAGTGTAGCACTTATTTTTCAATGCCAGAAATGCATATGATAGTAATTTAGAGCACCACAAGAAATTATTCCCAAATTACAAACTCTTAAATCAGTTGTTATAATATTATGTTGTTCTAAAAGTTGTGTTTGAGGTTTTCTCCAAATCAGCTCTAACTTTGGAAAAAAATCCACAACGCCCTGATGTCAGCTTCATACGATCAATGAAACAGTTCTTAAAAAGTGTGATACATTTGTGAGAATGAGTCGGGCAAATTGGGCATCTACTCGTTAATCTGTGGGGCACATTTCATCCCTGAGAATTTCCACGGCTGTCAACAATGGAAAGAGAGCTTCAGCAAGAAGTTGCTTCTTAAAGTGGATTCTGTCCCTGCCATCAACGTGGCTTCTAAATCATCTCAAACAGCCAGCAGCACCAGCAGAGACCGTGAGAATAGAAGTGAATTTGGTAAGTGAAAGAGCTCGCTAGCTACTTCCATGCTAACGTTAGCTAGCTATAGTGCATTTAGCTGACGTATTCCATCTAAATAACACTAATAAAACGAACCAAATGTAAACATACCTGCCAGTTGTTGGTAGCTAACTACTGATGCTGTCATACTATAGATAGTACAAGCCTGAATAGTAGTTTTGGCTGCGATGAAGACCACTGTTATTGAATAGAGCAAGTTTTCAAGCTGTTTGTGCGGGTTGTGGTAATTTGGCCATTCTGTGCCTCCAGGAGAGTTTTCTATACAGCCTGCCGAGTGTGGATCTGAGGAGATTTCTGAGAAATGCCTTTGGAAAGGTGGATTATGGATTTTGTGATTTTAAGATAAGTGTTGCCACAGTTTGATCTTGTTGAAGAGCCAGTTGCTAACATTAGCTTGCTATAGCTAGCTATTCTCTTCTTCCGTTTTTGAATTAATTTGTGGCTATTTCTTTCCAGCTGGCAAAATATGTGAGCTCGATTATGGTGTGTATTGCCATATGTCGATAACATAGCTAGTTAAGTTTCTCACTGGTATGAGCTAGTAAGTATCCTAAATCTAGCCAGCTAGACTGATAGCTGCAAGTTTAAACCGGGAGGAGAGAATTAACTTTATTTTTCATCTGCTGCTGGCTTGCTAATGTTCAGTCAAATACGTAGGTAATTGATAAAACATTTTTTAAACAAAGATTGTAAACTAACAACAACAAAAAATTGTCCATGTATATTGGTTAATATACAGCACCAACTACATAAATACCTCCATGCTAATTGGAATGGTGTCCATAAGAAAGCAACTAACGAATGTAAACAGAGTATGCTCAACGGCACTTGGATTGGAACCGGGTGCTGTGGTCAGATGAGATGAAAAAATAACTCACCAGTGGTGGGTTTGGCCTCGAAAGAAGGATGCATTTGCACACAAAGAAATTGTTAATTGACCTCAAAATCAACATTTTACAATGGCAATCTCTGTCTCCGAACTTGAACCCCATTGAAAACCTGTGGTTTGAATTGAGAAGGGGTATCCATAAGCGCATACCAAAGGATATCAAGGCTCTGGAAAGATTCTTTATGAAGGAATGGTCGTAAGATCCTTCCCAATGTGTTCCTCATTCTCATAAAACACGGTAGAAAAAGGTTGTTATCCTCACAAGGGGAGGGTGCACAAAGTATTAAATACAGGGGTACCAATAATTTTGACGCCTATCTTTTTAGAATATATATTTTTTCTTTTTAAACAAAATCTTTTTCTCTGAGTAATTGTTTTAATATAAAATAATATCATTTCCCCCTTTCTTGAGCACACCAATATAGTAAAATATTTTTTGCTCAGCTTTATCAAGGGTGCCAATCATTTTGTATGTGACTGTATGTCGCTCTCCTATAAATAAATAAATCTAATCAAATCAGAGTTCAAATGCACAGGATACAGTGGGTTGTAAATGGTAAAATTTTAAAATGATTACTTACGAGCTCTTCTCTCAACATTGCAGTAACAATATACATATAGTACCAGTCAAAAGTTTGGACACATCTACTCATTCAAAGGTTTTTCTTTATTTTTGCTATTTTCTACATTGTAGAATAACAGTGAAGACATCAAAACAATGAAATAACACATATGAAATCATGTAGTAACCAAAAAAGTGTTAAAAAAATCTAAAAATACTTTTAATTTTAGTTTCTTCAAAGTAACCACCCTTTGCCTTGATGTATGCTCTCGTTGGCTGGCCTTCACTTCATAATCGTCGCCAAACACATTGGCTCCAGGTCATCTACAAGACCCTGCTAGGTAAAGTCCCCCCTTATCTCCGCTCACTGGTCACCATAGCAGCACCCACCTGTAGCACGCGCTCCAGCAGGTATATCTCTCTGGTCACCCCTAAAGCCAACTCCTCCTTTGGTCGTCTCTCCTTCCAGTTCTCTGCTGCCAATGACTGGAACGAACTACAAAAAATCTCTGAAACTGGAAACACTTATCTCCCTCACTAGCTTTAAGCACCAGCTGTCAGAGCAGCTCACAGATCACTGCACCTGTACATAGCCCATCTATAATTTAGCCCAAACTACTACCTCTTCCCCTACTGTATTTATTTATTTTATTTATTTTGCTCCTTTGCACCATATTATTTATATTTGAACTTTGAACTTTCTTCAAACTACAAATCTACCATTCCAGTGTTTTTCTTGCTATACTTTATTTACTTTGCCACCATGGCATTTTTTTTGCCTTTACCTCCCTTATCTCACATCATTTGCTCACATTGTATATAGTCTTATTTTTTTCTACTGTATTATTGACTGTATGTTGTTTACTCCATGTGTAACTCTGTGTTGTTGTATGTTGTCGAACTGCTTTGCTTTATCTTGGCCAGGTCGCAATTGTAAATGAGAACTTGTTCTCAACTTGCCTACCTGGTTAAATAAAGGTGAAATAAATAAAATAAAAATAAATAGCTTTGTACACTCTTGACCTACTCTCAACCAGTTTCAACTGGAAAGCTTTTCCAACAGACTTGAAGGAGTTCACTCTGCTGTCCAACTCATCCCAAACCATCTCAATTGGGTTGAGGTCGGGTGACTGTGGAGGCCAGGTCATCTGATGTAGCACTCCATCACTCTCCTTCTTGGTCAAATAGCCCTTACACAGCCTGGAGGTGTGTTGGGTCATTGTTCTGTTGAAAAACAAATGATAGTCCCAATAAGTGCAAACCAGATGGGATGTCGTATCGCTGCAGAATGCTGTGGTAGTCATGCTGGTTAAGTGTGCCTTGAATTCTATATAAACAGTATCACCGACAGTGTCACCAGCAAAAGCACCATCACACCTCCTCCTCCATGCTTCACGATGGGAACCACGCATGCAGAGATCATCCGTTCACCTACTCTGCATCTCACAAAAACACTGCGGTTAAAAATCTCAAATTTGGACTCATCAGACCGAAAGGACAGATTTCCACCTATCTAATGTCCATTGCTCGTGTTTCTTGGCCCAAGCAAGTCTCTTCTTATTATTGGTGTCCTCTAGTAGTGGTTTCTTTGCATCAATTCGACCATGAAGGCCTGATTCACACAGTCTCTTCTGAACAGTTGATGTTGAGATGTGTCTGTTACTTGAACTCTCTGAAGCTTTATTTGGGCTGCAATTTCTGAGGTTGGTAACTCTAATAAATGTATCCTCTGCAGCAGAGGTAACTCTGGGTCTTCCTTTCCTGTGGCAGTCCTCATGAGAGCCAGTTTCATCATTGCGCTTGATGGTTTTTGCATATGCACTTAAAGACATTTTCAAAGTTCTTGAAATGTTCTGTATTGACTGACCATCATATCTTAAAGTAATGATTGACTGGTGTTTCTCTTTGCTTATTTGAGCTGTTCTTGCCATAATATGGGCTATCTTCTGTATACCACCCCTAAGAAGGAAATAAATTCCACAAATTAACTTTTAACAAGGCACACCTGTTAATTGAAATGCATTCCAGGTGACTACCACATGAAGCTGGTTGAGAGAATGCCATTAGTGTGCAAAGCTGGCATCAAGGCAAAGGATGGCTACTTTGAAGAATATAAAATATATTTAGATTTGTTTAATACTTTTTGGGTTACTACATGATTCCATATGTGTAATTTAATGGTTTTAATATCTTCACTATTATTGTACAATGTAGAAAATAGTAAAAACCCCAAAACTCCATACTGTATAAAAACATCAATAATGCTAACTTAAAGTAAATTAGACAAGATGGAAAAATATGTTAATTAAGTGTTCATTGGTAACTAGTGATTTTTTAAAATGTATTTAATAAACAATACTACTGTTATTCACATAATGTGCCAACTTGTCTGGAGGGTCAGAATGAAGGTAGAATAAAAGAAGGAAAGACCATGTTTATTATCTTACACTTGCACTGTGTGGACCTTTTCACCCCTCACCTCTCTCCCTGGTCGACAGTCAGTGTAACAGGAAGACATTGTCTGGTTATGGTGCGGTCAAAGTCGCTCAGGGACAAATAATTGTGTTTCAGTTGTTTGCTCCTGTCTCCCTTGATCTGTTTCTGCATGGTTTCCATTTTCTGCATGGCTCTGTTTTCTGATCTAGGTCTGCTTTCTATTTCATTCAGACAAGATTATGTGAATTGTAAACCACTCTACGCTCTTCAGTTTCCGGCAAGATGCTTTAGATGAGAGAGGGCTGAGATTCAGAGAGTCATTTTTGAGGAGATTGTTGTTTGGATGTGATTTGATGGCCCTTGTCTAACATTGGGCACACAACATAATTTCATCGTGGAAATGTGGGTAGTATTTCGTTGAGACGTTGATCAATGAGATTTCAACCTTTATTCACCCACTCAAAAATACATCAAGAAGTTTGTTGAATTCCCAATGTGTTGTCACCATGCTTTCAACCATCTAAAAGCACAACCAAATTCCAATGGAAAAACAATGTCTGATTTTTGGTTTAGTTGTCATCTAAATGTTTTATCACTGCGTTTTCATCCATTTAAAAGCATAACAAAGTTAAAATGGTTATACAATGTCAGATATATTTTGAATTTATACAATTGAATGTGTTATCACTGTTCTTCATCTAATGACCAGACGACCTGGATTGCAGTTGAAATTATAATAAAAGTACATAGTGTGTGATCAATACTGTTCGAAATTCTGCACAGACTATTATAGCAATTGTGAAGATCTCCACAGACCTGCGACCTTTGCATGCTATCTTGAACATGATTACATAAGAAGACGTTTATAGTTACAGTAACCTCAAAATGTGGCCATGGATGTGTTACTCATTTTAAGGTTGAATAAATACTGTTATATTAGTTTGTAAGATAGACATAACGTTAGGCTATTTACTGTTTGACAGAAGTTATACTAAATTGTACTTGTTTTTCAACATTTGAAGGAGATGTATATTTTGGAGCTGTATATTCTGGCTTTAATTCCCATTGGTCTATAAATTAATGACGGATATGTTGGATTCACGTCACCATCTCAACCAAATATTGAAGTTAAAGAATAGGACTAAATCAAACTTTATTTAAATTGAAATTAAAGTTTGATTTGATTTAGTTATATTCTTAGATTTTTGAGGGGTTGAAACACAAATCCAGAATATAAATTATTAATTTCTAAGTTTTCTAAGTTTAACAATAGGACTAAATTAAATCAAACTTTAAATGCACTTTAAATGAACTATGACTTGATGTACTCTGATTCTTTAACTTAGATTTTTGGTTGAGATGGAGACGTGACTCCAACATATTAATTATTAAGATTTCAAGTTAAGTTTGAAACTTCTAGGCCTATACAGTGCCTTGCAAAAGTATTCATCCCCCTTGGTGTTTTTACTATTTTGTTGCATTACAACCTGTAATTTACATTTATTTTTATTTGGATTTCATGTAATGGACATACACAAAATAGTCCAAATTTGTGAAGTTAAATTTAAAAAATTACTTGTTAAAAAATTCTAAAAAATTACAAATGGAAAAGTGGTGCATGCATATGTATTCCTCACCCTTTACTATGAAGCCCCTAAATAACATCTGGTGCAACCAATTACCTTCAGACATCACATAATTAGTTAAATAAAGTCCACCTGTGTGCAATCTAAGTGTCACAGGATCTGTCACATGATCTCAGTATATATACACCTGTTCTGAAAGGCCCCAGAATCTGCAACACCCCTAAGCGAGGGGCACCACCAAGCAAGTGGCACCTTGAAGACCAAGGAGCTCTCCAAACAGGTCAGGGACAAAGTTGTGGAGAAGTACAGATCAGGGTTTTAAAAAAATATCCAAAACTTTGAACATCCCACGGAGCATCATTAAATCCATTATTACAAAATGGAAAAAATATGGCACCACAACAAACCTGCCAAGTGAGGGCCACCCACCAAAACTCACAGACCAGGCAAGGAGGGCATTAATCATAGAGGCAACAAAGACACCAAAGATAACCCTGAAGGAGCTGCAAAGCTCCACAGCAGAGATTGGAGTATCTGTCCATAGGACCACTTTAAGCCGTACACTCCACAGAGCTGGGATTTACGGAAGAGTGGCATTTGGTGTTTTCCAAAATGCATGTGGGAGACTCCCCAAACATATGTAAGAAGGTACTCTGGTCAGATGAGAATAAAATGTAGCTTTTTGGCCATCAAGGAAAATGCTATGTCTGGCACAAACCCAACACCTCTCATCACACAGAACAGCATCCCCACAGTGAAGCATGGTGGTGGCAGCATCATGCTGTGGGGATGTTTTTCATCGGCAGGGACTGGGAAACTGGTCAGAATTGAAGGAATGATGGCTGGCGCTAAATACAGGGAAATTCTTGAGGGAAACCTGTTTCAGTTTTCCAGAGATTTGAGACTGGGACGGAGGTTCACCTTCCAGCAGGAGAATGACCCTAAGCATACTGATAAAGCAACACTCGAGTGGTTTAAGGGGAAAGATTTAAATGTCTTGGAATGGCCTAGTCAAAGCCCAGACCTAAATCCAATTGAGAATCTGTGGTTGACTTAAAGATTGCTGTACACCTGCGGAACCCATCCAACTTGAAGGAGCTGGAGCAGTTTTGCCTTGAAGAATGGGCAAAAATCCCAGTGGCTAGATGTGCCAAGCTTATAGAGACATACCCCAAGAGACTTGCAGCTGTAATTGCTTGCCTTTTTTCACAATACAAATATTTTGCATCTTCAAAGTGATAGGCATGTTGTGTAAATCAAACCCCCACAAAAGCCATTTTAATTCCAGGTTGTAAGGCAACAAAATAGGAAAAATGCCAAGGAGGGTGAATACTTTCGCCACTATATGTATTGTCAAATATTTGTTGAACACGGCATTGAATTGAAACAATTGCTGTTGATGCTATATAGGCCTACATAGTATCATTGATGATATATGATTGATAAAGTATGGTTACATTTCATTTCCTCTGTTTAACCTACCCTTTGGAATGACTTTTGATAGCAACAGTGAATCTATTTCGTTTTTAAGAGATTTCTCAATAATTATTCTCACGATAGCACATTGGTAGGAGTCAGTGACAAATGTCAAAGCGAAGCAGGGCTGGGCTGGGCAGGGCTTGGTTAAAACCCTGGACGAGAGACCAATGGATAGCTGTAGTTAGATCAAGTCAAATTTTATTGGTCACATACACATGGTTAGCAGATGTTATTGTGAGTGTAGGTGAAATGCTTGTGCTTCTAGTTCCGTCAGTGCAGCAATATCAAACATGTAATCTAACAATTCCACAACAACTACCTAATACACACAAATCTAAGTAAAGGAATGGAAGACGAATATATACATATAAATATATGGAGGAGCAATGACAGAGCGGCATAGGCAAGATGCAATAGATGGTATAAAATACAGTATATACATATGTGATGCAAGATATGTAAACATTATTAAAGTGGCCAATGATTTAAAGTTTGTATTTAGGCAGCAGCCTCTCTATGTTAGTGATGGCTGTTTAACAGTCTGATGGCCTTGAGACTGAAAAAGCTTCTGTCTCTCAGTCCTATCTTTGATGCACCTGTACTGACCTCGCCTTCTGGATGGTAGTGGGGTGAACAGGCAGTGGCTCGGGTGGTTGTTGTCTTTGATCTTTTTGGCCTTCCTGTGACATCGGGTGCTGTAGGTGTCCGAGAGCGCAGGTAGTTTGTCCCCGGTTATACGTTGTGCAGACCACAGTACCCTCTGGAGAGCCTTGCGGTTGTGGGCGGTGCAGTTGCCGTACCAGGCGGTGATACAGCCCGACAGGATGGTCTCAATTGTGCATCTGTAAAAATTTGTGAAGGTTTTAGGTGACACGCCAAATTTCTTCAACCTCCTGAGGTTGAAGAGGCGCTGTTGCGCCTTCTTCATCACACAGTCTGTTTGTCCGTGATGTGTACGCCGAGGAACTTAACCAGTTTGTGTCCAGTGGATAGGCACTGTAACTCATTTCATGTCTCTCTTGAAATCCAACTATTGTGCAATGTCTGACAAAGCAATCTATATATTCTATGAATATTCAAATATTCTGCTTACACTCTTAAAGCCAATTTACACTTTACCGCGAGGTGTGTGCTGACTCTTAACCCAGGTGTTCCTCCTATTATAACCCTTGTCCCCAAGGGAGCCACGTCAGCTTGCTAAAGGAGCCTCATCGACACCAATTCAGAGCTGATGCTTTTCCGCTCTCATCAACCATTTAGACATCGAGTGACTTTTGGATTGAGTTCTCCAATGTGTGTTATGATGCCCGGGGGGACACATACCAATAATGTCTGTCAATTTGAAGAGGGGGCCAGGAGCAATACAGGGAGCTCTTGAGCGAGATTATCATCCCTGCTCCTCGTGTCAACATCTCCAGCTTTAGGCAATCCTATTACCCAACTACCTTAGCTACCTGACTTCAGAAGTTTTATCTCCCCACGCAGCTGTTCCAGAGAACCATTTCATGGCTTTATTGAAGCAGAGAACACCGGCCTCCTTCAAGGCTGCTGATAAAACTTCCCACTGTTTGTATACCTGTACCTGTACATATACCTTTAATAGGTGAGAGGAGAAAATAGCTACAGACATTTTGTACAGAAAACAGTTGAAAAAGCGCAATTTGGGCTCTGGGTTCTTTGCACTCATGTGATTATGGAAGCTTTGCGTGAATAAGATGCCTGACAACAGCCATTGTCAGCTCCAGTGACGCAAAGAACCTAAGCTTTATACCCCTGACAAGGTATCCTTCACTGTGTTGTGGTTGACATGTGTGTCTGCATCTACATGCTTATGTGTTGCGGAAGACAAAATGTCGCCTCACTTCAGGTCATTAGGAAACTATGCAGTAATAAAATAAAAATAAAAATTATGTATAATTTCTTACATTGTTAGCCCAGAAAATCTCATGTGTTATTACATACAGCTGGGAAGAACTATTGGATATGAAAGCGACATCAACTTACCAACATTAAGACCAGGAATACGACTTTC
Source organism: Salmo trutta (assembly GCF_901001165.1). Lineage (NCBI taxonomy): Eukaryota > Metazoa > Chordata > Actinopteri > Salmoniformes > Salmonidae > Salmo > Salmo trutta. The sequence goes on along the minus strand of NC_042979.1, from coordinate 19,636,202 downwards.
CTGAAGCGGATCCCTTGTTCGGACCTCCACCCTGGACATGGGATCTTATCCCAGAGGCCGACCCAAAACAAAACGGTCGCCACAGGAGAGGCAGACGGAGCAGCTTACTGGTCAGACTTAGAAGGCGAGCAGACCATCCACCACTTCCAAGCATATTACTCGCCAATGTCCAATCTCTAGACAACAAGGTGGACAAAATTAGGGTATGAGTTGCCTTCCAGAGAGACATCAGAGATTGTAACATTCTCTGTTTCATGAAAACATGGCTCACTCGGGACATGCTGTCAGAGACGGTACAGCCTCCCGGTTTCTTCACGCATTGCGCCGACAGAAACAAACATCTCTCTGGTAAGAAGAAGGGCGGGGTTGTATGCCTTATGATTAATGACTCATGGTGTAATCATAACAACATTCAGGAAGTCAAGTACTTTTATTCACGTTACCTAGAATTCTTTACAATGAAATGCTGACCGCATTCTCTACCAAGAGAATTCTCTTTGATTATAGTCACAGCCGTGTATATCCCCCCACCCCAAGCAGACACCTCGACAGCTCTGAAAGAACTTTACCTGTCTCTATGTAAACTGGAAACCATATATCCTGAGGCTGCATTTATTGTAGCTGGGGATTTTAACACAGTTAATCTGAGAACAAGGTTTCCTAAATTCTATCAGCATATTGAAGGCGCGACACGAGCTGGTAGCATTCTGGACCATTGCTACTCTAAAATCCTCTATGCATACAAAGCCCTCTCCCTCCCTTCGGCAAATCTGAACATGACTCCATTTTGATGCTCCCAGCCTATAGACAGAAACTAAAACAGGAAACGCCCGTGCTCAGGTCTGTCCAACGCTGGTCTGACCAATCGGATTCCACGCTTCAAGATTGCTTCGATCACGTGACTTGGAATATGTTCCAGGTAGCCGCAGACAACAACATTGACGTATATGCTGACTCGGTGAGTGAGTTTATTAGCAAGTGCATCAGTGATGTTTTACCCACTGTGACTATTAAAACCTTCCCTAACCAGAAACCGTGTTTGTTTTTTTTTGGCAGCATTCGCGCAAAACTGAAAGCGCGAACCACCGTTTTTAATCGTGGCAAGGCGACTGGAAACATGACCAAATATAAACAATGTAGCTCTTCCCTCCGGAAGGCAATCAAACAAGCAAAGTGTCAGTATAGCGACAGTAGAGTCGCAATTTAATGGCTCAAACACAAGACATATGTGGCAGGGTCACGGATTACAAAAAGAAAACCAGCCCCGTCGCGTACATTGACGTCTTGCTCCCAGACAAATTAAACAACTTCTTTGCTTGCTTTGAGGACAATACAGTGCCACTGACACAGCCCGCTACCAAAGCCTGTGGGCTCTCCTTCACCGTGACCAACGTGAGTAAAACATTTAAACGAGTTAACCCTCGCAAGGCTGCCGGCCCAGACGGAGCATCCGCAGACCAGTTGGTGCAGACCTCAGAGCATGCGCAGACCAGTTGGCTGGTGTGTTTACGGACATATTCAATCAATCCCTATCCCAGTCTGCTGTACCCACATGCTTCAAGATGGCCACCATTATTCCTGATCCCAATAAAGCTAAGGTAACTGAACTAAATGACTATCGCCCAATGGCACTCACTTCTGTCATCATGAAGTGCTTTGAGAGACTAGTCAAGGATCATATGACCTCCTCCCTACCTGATACCCTAGACCCACTCCAATGTGCTTACCGCCCCAATATGTCCACAGATAACGCAATCACCATCACACTGCACACTGCCCTATCCCATCTGGACAAGAGGAATACCTATGTAAGAAGGCTGTTCATTGACTACAGCTCATCATTTAACACCATAGTACCCTTCAAACTCATCATTAAGCTCGAGACCCTGGGTCTCGACCCGCCCTGGGCAACTGGGTCCTGGACTTTCTGTCAGGCCCCCATGTGGTGAGGGCAGGCAACATCATCTCCACCCCGCTGATCCTCAATACTGGGGCCTCACAAGGGTGCGTTCTCAGCTGTCTCCTGTACTCCTTGTTCACCCATGACTGCGTGGCCATGCACGCCTCCAAGTCAATCATCGAGTTTGCAGGTGACACTACAGTGGTAGGCTTGATTACCAACAACGACGAGACGGCCTACAGGGAGGAGGTGAGGACCCTTGGAGTGTGGTGTCGTGAAAATAACCTCTCACTCAACGTCAACAAAACAGAGGAGATGATCGTGGACTTCAGGAAACAGCAGAGGGAGCATCCCCTATCCACATCAATGGGACAGTAGTGGAGAAGGTGGAAGTTTTAAGTTCCTCGGTTTACACAGCGTGGTGAAGAAGGCGCAACAGAAGGTTTGAAGAAATTTGGCTTGTCACCTAAAACACTCACAAACTTTTACAGATGAGAGACTGAAAAACAGCTTCTATCTCAAGGCCATCAAACTGTTACACAGCCATCACTAACAGAGTGGCTGGTGCCTACATACAGACTCAAATCTCTGGCAACTTTTACACATTTAATAAATGGATTCAATAAAGGTATCACTAGTCACTTTAAATAACGCTACTTTAATAATGTCTACATATCCTACATTACTCATTTCATATGTGTATATACTGTATTCTATACCATCTACTGCATCTTGCCTATGCCGCAGGACTATTGCTCATCCATATATTTATATGTGCATATTCTTAGTCATCGCTTTACATTTGTGTGTATAAGGTAGTCGTGAATTTGTTAGATTACTTGTTAGATGTTACTGCACTGTTGGAACTAGAAGCACAAGCATTTCGCTACACTCGCATTAACATCTGATCACCATGTGTATGTGACCAATAACGTTTTATTTGAATTGAGTATACTGACTGAACAAAAACTTGTTGAATCAATGTTGTTTTGACGTCATTTCACCACAAAAAATATAAGTGATGACGTTGAATCAATGTGGAAAACTATTGGGAGTCATCAACGTAAGGAAATGTTATCATTTTTTCACCCAACTTGTGTCTTAAAACAATGACATGGTGACATTTGTTGATTTCGCTTTTAATTCACATTAATTTATAGCTCAACCAAATGTAAACCAAAAATGGACGTTGAAATGACGTCTGTGCCCAGTTGGTACCTTGTGTATGCACACTGTTTGCATTTGTTTGTGGTTGTGTATGTGTGTGTCTATGTGCTAGCAACGCAGTGCACTAAAGACCTCTGGTCCAAATGGTCACCTCTAAATTCCTGGTTGTAGTAATAAAAGGCTGTGGCGTCTCCATAATTGTTTGGGGCAGCATTTATCTGACATGGCTTCAGTCCACAACTTCCATTAGAAGGGAGTTGATGCTGCATGAAATGCCTCCATATTGAGCAATGGTCTGTATCTCTGTAATATAGGTCCACCAGCTGGACAGGGCATACTGTAGGAAAACAATGCTCCAGGACATTCTGGCGGAAAATAGAGAAAGTTCTGCTAGAACAAAGGTTCCAGACTCCTGCATAAAATTACATTTCCATTTTACCTGTTGACTCTGTAGTTAGGAACATTATGTTGGTATTTACATTTTTGATGCACCTGCCCTGTAAAAACATTCAACTGCTTACAAGTAAATACACACATATATGTGTGTATATATATATATATATATATATATATATATATATATATATATATATATACACACACACACAAAAGTATGTGGACACCCCTTAAAATTAGTTGATTCGGCTATTTTAGCCACACCCATTGCAGACAGGTCCTCGGTTGCAACACTCACTACCGAGTTCCAAACTGCTTCTGGATGCAATGTCAGCACAAGAACTGTTCGTCGGGAGCTTCATGTCATGGGTTTCCATGGCCGAGCAGCCGCACACAAGCCTAAGATAACCATGCGCAATACCAAACGACGGCTGAAATGGTGTAAAGCTCGCTGCCATTGGACTCTGGAGCAGTGGAAACGTGTTCTCTGGAGTGATGAATCACGCTTCACCATCTGCCAGTCCGACCATCTGGGTTTGAGAATGACAGGAGAACGCTACCTGCCCCAATGCATAGTGCCAACTGTAAAGTTTGGTGGAGGAGGAATAATGGTCTAGGGCTGTTTTTCATGTTTCGGGCTAGGCCCCTTAGTTCTAGTGAAGGGAAATCTTAACGCTACAGCATACAATAACATTCTAGATGATTCTGTCAAGTTTGGGGAAAGCCCTTTCCTGTTTCAGCATGACAATGCCCCCGTGCACAAAGGTTTGTCAAGATCGGTGTGGAAGAACTTGACTGGCCTGCACAGAGCCCTGATCTCCACCACATCAAACACCTTTGTGATGAATTGGAATGCCGACTGCGAGCCAGGCCTAATCGTCTAAACATCTGTCCCCGACCTCACTAATGCTCTTGTGGCTGAATGGAAGCAAGTCCCCGCAGCAATGTTCCAACATCTAGTGGAAAGCCATCTCAGATGAGTGGAGGCTGTTATAGCAGCAAAGGGGGGACCAACTCCATATTAATGTCTATGATTTTGTAATGAGATTTTCGACAAGCAGGTGTTCACATACTTTTGGTTATGTAGTGTACATTTTCTCAATTGAACCAAATATATGATTCAATGCCAACTGTTATATTTGATTATTAACAAATGTATATTTCAAGTTGCAACTTATTTCTTTCAACACTCAACTTAATTTCCACTTTTGGTTAAACCTAATAAATAACATAAATACAAACTACACTGAAAAAATATATAGATTTTACTGAGTTATAGTTCATATAAGAAAATCAGTAAATTGAAATAAATTAATTTGGCCCAAACATACGGATTTCACATGACTGGGAATACAGGTAAGCATCTGTTGATCACAGCTACCTTAAAAAAAGGTAGGGGCATGGATTAACCATGCCCCAACTCGACACATCTACTTCGCATAGAGTTGATCAGGCTTTTGATTGTGGCCTGTAGAATGTTGTCCCACTCCTCTTTAATGGCTGTGTGAACTTGACGGTAAGTTGGTAGTTGTAGGGGGGCTGTGCTTTGGCAAAGTGGGTGGGGTTATATCCTGCCTGTTTGGCCCTGTCCGGGGGTATCATCGGATGGGGCCACAGTGTCTTCTGATCCCTCCTGTCTCAGCCTCCAGTATTTATGCTGCAGTAGTTTATGTGTCGGGGGGCTAGGGTCAGTCTGTTACATCTGGAGTATTCTCTTGTCTTATCCGGTGTCCTGTGTGAATTTAAATATGCTCTCTCTAATTCTCTCTTTCTTTCTTTCTCTCGGAGGACCTGAGCCCTAGGACCATGCCTCAGGACTACCTGGCATGATGACTCCTTGCTGTCCCCAGTCCACCTGGCCATGCTGCTGCTCCAGTTTCAACTGTTCTGCCTGCGGCTACGGAACCCTGACCTGTTCACCGGACGTGCTTGTTGCACCCTCGACAACTACTATGATTATTATTATTTGACCATGCTGGTCATTTATGAACATTTTAACATCTTGACCATGTTCTGTTATAATATCCACCCGGCACAGCCAGAAGAGGACTGGCCACCCCTCATAGCCTGGTTCCTCTCTAGGTTTCTTCCTAGGTTTTTGGCCTTTCTAGGGAGTTTTTCCTAGGGAGTTTTTCCTAGCCACCGTGCTTCTTTCACATGCATTGCTTGCTGTTTGGGGTTTTAGGCTGGGTTTCTGTACAGCACTTTGAGATTTCAGCTGATGTACGAAGGGCTATATAAATACATTTGATTTGATTAGAAAACCAGTCAGTATCTGGTGTGACCACCATTTGCCTCATGCAACTCGACACATCTACTTCGCATAAAGTTGATCAGGCTTTTGATTGTGGCCTGTAGAATGTTGTCCCACTCCTCTTTAATTGCTGTGCGAACTTGCTGGATATTGGCGATAACTGGAACACACTGTCATATACATTGATTCAGAGCATCCCAAACATGCTCAATGGGTGACATGTCTGGTGAGTATGCAGGCCATGGGAGAACTGGGACATTTTCAGCTTGCAGGAATTGTGCACAGATCATTGCGACATGGAGCAGTGCATTATCATGCTGAAACATGAGGTGATGGCGGCGGATGAATGACACGACAATGGGCCTCAGGATCTCGTCAAGTTATTTCTGTGCGTTCAAATTGCCATCTATAAAATTGTGTTCATTGTCTGTAGCTTATGCCTGCTCATACCTTAACCCCACCGTCACCATGGGGCACTCTGTTCACAAAATTTACATCAGCAAACCGCTCACCCACACGACACCATACACGCTGTCTGCCATATGCCCGGTTGAGTTGAAACCGGGATCAACTGTGAAGAGCCCACATCTCCAGCATGCCAGTGGTGATCGAAGGTGAGCGTTTTCCCACTGAAGTCGGTTACGACGCCGAACTGCAGTCAGGTCAAAACCCTGGTGAGGACGACGAGCACGCAGATGAGCTTCCCTGAGACGGTTTCTGACAGTTTGTGGAGAAATTCTTCGCTTGTGCAAACCCACAGTTTCATCAGCTGTCCGGGTGGCTGGTCTTAGAAGATCCCACAGCTGAAAAAGACAGATGTGTTGTTCCTGGGCTGGCGTGGTTACACGTGGTCTGCTGTTGTGAGGGCCGTTGGACGAACTGCCAAGTTCTCTAAAACCAGTTTGGATGTGACTTATGGTAGAAAAATGAACAACAGCTCTGGTGGACATTCCTGCAGTCAGCATGCCAATTGCACGCTCCCTTAAAAATTGAGACATCTGTGGCATTGTGTTGTGTGACAAAACTGCACATTTAACAGTGGCCTTTTATTGTCCCCAGCACAAGGTGCATCTGTGTAATGATCATGCTGTTTAATCATCTTCTTGCTATGCCCAACCAAAAGCCATGGATTACAGGCAACATCCGCATCGAGCTGCAGCTTTCAAGGAGCGGGAGTCTAATCTGGACTCTTAAGAAATCCTGCTATGCCCTCAGAGGAACCATCAAACAAGCAAAGCGTCAATACAGGATTAAGATTGAATCCTACTACACCGGCTCTGATGCTCATCGGATGTGCCAGGGCTTGATGACTATTACGGACTACAAAGGGAAACCCAGACGCGAGCTGCCCAGTGACGTGAGCCTACCAGACGAGCTAAATGCCTTTTATGCTCGCTTCGAGGCAAGCAACACTGAAGCATGCACGAGAGCACCAGCTGTTCTGGATGACTGTGTGATAACGCTCTCGGTAGCCGATGTGAACGAAACCTTTAAACAGGTCAACATTCACAAAGCCGCTGGGCCAGATGGATTACCAGGACGTGTACTCAAAGCATGGGCGGACCAACTGTCAAGTGTCTTCACTAACATTTTCAACCTCCCTGACCGAGTCTGTAATACCTACATGTTTCAAGCAGACCGCCATGGTCCCTGTGCCCAAGGAAGCGAAGGTAACCTGCCTAAATTATTACTGCCATGTGGCACTCATGTCGGTAGCCATGAAGTGCTTTGAAAGGCTGGTCATGGCTCACATCAACAGCATCCTCCCGGACACCCTAGAACCACTCCAATTCGCATACCGCCCCAACTGATCCACAGATGACGCAATCTCAATCGTACTCCACACCTCCCTTTCTCACCTGGACATAAGGAACACCTATGTGAGAATGCTGTTCATCGACTACAGCTCAGCGTTCAACACCATAGTGCCCACGAAGCTCATCCCTAAACTAAGGACTCTGGGACTAAACACCTCCCTCTGCAACTGGATCCTGGACTTCCTGACGGGCCGCCCCCAGTTGGTAGCAGTAGGCAACACCACGTCTGCCACGCTGATCCTCAGGCGTGTGTACTTCGTCCTTTTCTGTATTCCCTGTTCACCCACGACTGTGTGGCCAAATACAACTCCAACACCATCATTAAGTTTGCTGACGACACAGCAGTGGTAAGCCTGATCACCGACAACGATGAAACGGCCTATTGGGAGGAGGTCAGATAACTGGCAGTCTGGTGCCAGGACAACAACCTCTCCCTCAATGTGATCAAGACAAAGGAGCTGATTGTGGACTACAGGAAAAGGCGGGCCAAACAGGCCCCCCCCATTAACATCGACGGGGTTGTAGTGGAGTGGGTCGAGAGTTTTCAAGTTCCTTGGTGTCCACATCACCAACAAACTATCATGGTCCAAACATACCAACATACCAAGTTGTGAAAAGGGCAAGACAAAACCTTTTCCCCCTAAGGATACTGAAAGGATTTGGCATGGGCCCCCAGATCCACAAACGGTTCTACTGCTGCACCATCGAGGGCATCCTGACCGGTTGCATCACCGCCTGGTATGGCAACTGCTCAGCATCTGACCGTAAGGTGCTACAAAGCGTAGTATCAATGGCCCTTTACTTAACTGGGGCCAAGCTTCCTGCCATCCAGGACCTATAGAATAGGCGGTGTCAGAGGACACATTGTGGATTACAGGATTACATTGCCCCTCCCCGTTTGTTTGTTACCCATGCATAGTCACTTCGCCCCCACCTACATGTACAGATTACCTCAACTAGCCTGTACCCCTGCACACTGACTCGGTACCGGTGCCCCCTGTATATAGCCTCGTTATTGTGTTACTTTTTATTATTACTTTTATTTTAGCCTACTTGGTAAATATTTTCAGCTTCTTGAACTGCACTGTTGGTTCAGGGCTTGTAAGTAAGCATTTCACGGTCTGCACTTGTATTCGGTGCATGTGGCAAATCAAGTTTGATTTGATTAGATTTTTCAGGTGGATGGATTATCTTGGCCAAAGAGAAATGCTCACTAACAGAGATGTAAACAAATTTGTGCACAAAATTTGAGAGAAATATGCCTTTTGTCCATTTGGAAAATGTCTGGGATTTTATATTTCAGCTAATGAAACATGGGGACCAACACTTTGCATGTTGCATTCATATTTTTGTTCAGTGTAATATTTCATGTTAATACAACCCATTTTTTTCATCTTGCTCCAAGTAGACTTTTCACTTTGGAGAAAATCTTCAATTAAGATCAATTTCCTGTTAATCAAAATATTAAGTTGTTTGCATAACATTTAATAATGATTCAAAATACTCTCTTTAAGAAAGACTTTCACATTTATTGGTTACGATATTGTAACCAAATCATGACCATCTCAACAATGGAAATCACATGTGTATGTGACCAATACAATCTGATTTGAACCATACCAGGCTCTTAAGTATAATTTAGAATTCAGTTCTAGCAGTGTACATATAATCATGAAGAACAAAAAAACTGAACATATTAACTGGTATGACATTCAATCTCACTGGTGGCCAAAAACAACAAATTGAAAGCCATTCCTCCAATAAGCCTTACCTCGATCTCTTCTGACAGGCTGCTGCCGCTACATTGCCCCCACAGTTATGTAATACGTAGAAGCATGAGGTGTTGAAAGCAATTTGGAAGATTTCATTCAATACAAAAAATCACATTGATTTGTCAGATTCATTATTTGATTTCAGACAAACAGAATAGGTTGAACGAACCAAAGCGTACATTTTCGATCATACCAATCAGTTGAACGACAGAGCCGTTCCACGTTTTACAGCATGTGACAAGCAGGTATCATTCTGCAATAACCAATATCTTTCTTATCAGCCTCTGTGTATTAAAGAAAGTTTGCACACATTCAAATATTAATTATTTCATTTGCATGTTTTTTTTTTTGCAACAGTGAACAGGGGAAGAGGGTTTGTGAGAAGACACAACTCTCACCCTCCGCCAATAAGACACTGGACTGATAAGGGAACACAGTGACCTGTAGGGGGTAGCAGAGGTCTATGCAGATGAAGCAGAATAACTCCCAGCCAGACAATGGCAGCTGTGCTGCACCACAATGAGGAGGTCAGTAAGGAACATTCCAAGACCACATACAGCACCAACACACTGGGAGATGTGCTGTGGGGGAGAAGGACTTTGATGCAGCCAAACACAGACACAGTACAACGAAATCTCTCTCATTTTACAACAGCAGTTGTTGCAAAGTGCTATACAGATACTAGCCTAAAACCCCAAAGAGCAAGCAATGCAGCCCTCTGGCCTGTGTTTGTTTCTGGGTTACCATTGGTGTTGGTTTTGCTGCGAAGAGGAGTGTGAAGATATTGTAACAGAACGAACCGAGAGAACTATATACAGTACCTGTCAAAAGTTTGGACACACCTACACATTCAAGGGTTCTTCTTTATTTTGACTATTTTCTACATTGTAGAATACTATTAAAGATATTAGAACTATGAAATAACACATATGGAATCATTTAGTAACCAAAAAAAGTATGAAACAAATCAAAATATATTTTATATTTGAGATTCGTCACTGTAGACACCCTTTGCCTTGATGACAGCTTTGCACACTCTTGGTATTCTCTCAACCAGCTGTGTATAAATTGATTAATGCACTATTCATGAACAATGGCTTGGCAGGAGAAATTCATGTGGGGAATCAATGTTTATAATCCAGGCACTGGGAACATTCTATATTCCCTGGAATAAGCAATACCTATGACAACATAATGACATGCTAATTCACACACTCTATTCTTCAGGAGAGTAACATACTCTGATATTTTACCAAGTTTTACTGACTTACTTCAAGCATCTGAAATACACTGAGTATTCTAAACATTAGGAACACCTTTGTCCCCAGAACAGCCTCAATTTGTCGGGGCATGGACTCTACAAGGTGTCAAAGCGTTCCACAGGGATGCTGACCCATGTTGACTCCAATGCTTCACACAGTTGTGTCAAGTTGGCTGGATCTCCTTTGGGTGGTGGACCATTCTTGATACACACTGGAAAAACCCTGCAGTGTTGCATTTCTTGACACAAACCACCGACTACCCTATTCCGATCAAAAACACTTAAATATTTTGTCTTGCCCATTCACCCTCTGAATGGTGTGCACACACATAATCCATCTCTCAATTGTCTCAAGGCATAAAAATCCTTCTTTAATCGGCCTCCTCCCCTTCATCTACACTGAATGAAGTGGATTTAACAAGTGACATCAATAAGGGATCATAGCTTTCACCTGGATTAACCCAGTCAGTCTATGTCATGGAAAGACCAAGTGTTCTTAATGTTTTGTATACTTAGTGTATGTTCACTGATCATTAATTTGGGATCAGTGAAATGTTATGAATATCCACATTTATTTTAATAATCCCAAAATTGTTCGCAAGAAGGCAGCTCTTACTTATGCAAAAAAAAATGCATATCAAATACTTTACCATGGCAGTAGACATTTTAGGCTGTCATAAAAGTTTGGTATTAACGTCAGGCAACATTAGCACAAACAGACCATGGCTCTACTCTTTTTTTTTATGAAGAAATAAACAAACAACAGCATACCGCTTTTATTTCCTCTCATTTGCAAGCGTAATATTACAGGTGTAATGTAAACTAACAATTACGAACATGCCTCAGACATTTTGACATTCCCCAAGCTCAGTGCTAAAAATGTAATTATGTAATATCTTACTAGCACCTTTACCAGAGCCATTATGCATGACTACCTAGGGCGGCAGCAGCGTTCATCTTTCTGCCTGCTCTTTCAGCTGAGAGGTTGGGAATGAACCAGCGTTGCAGGAGAGAGCGCCTCTGTTCCCGTGGCAGACCAATCAATGGCTAGGATATAGAAAATGGATTCCGTCACAGAATGGATGGAGAAGGCTGGGTCAGAAAATATTGGGTCAGTAGGCTGGGTCAGTAGAATATTAGTTATAATCAGAAGAGGAGACATGTTGCAAATCATAAAGTTGAATTGCCCCTGTTCTCCCAACCCTGAAGCTATGACTAAAGGTTGAATTTTGAATCCTCTCGTCCATCAATGCATTTACCCATGGTAAGCACCATACTCTGTTTTGCAGAAAGTGTCAGATTAGGCAGGGCTAATAGGGTACAAGAGTAGACATTCTCTGACCACAACCCCTTAAATGACTTGAAATCTGCTGCAGCTGTAATGTGGGGTTGAACTTGCCCTTGCTCACCCATTGTTATTACTGTAAGGCATCTCCACAGAAACATTAGGATGTGTTGTCCTGCTCGTCTTTGAGGGCGGTAAGACAACAGTGCTCTCTGGGCCTTGTCCTTTAATGAGCATACCATGTCGCCCCCATCTCTCCACATGATGAAGTGGAGAGGAGAGGGCTGACATGGGCTTTTGATTCATAGCAGACAGGGGAATATTGACAACTGGCTCCGGGGACATAGGTTCTGTCACTGTCCCTTTACCCCGCGCACTGTCTCCGCTGGCTGGTAGGACGAGATGTGAAGTGACAGCTCGGTGGCATCTACAGACGGCTGTTAATATAATCCATGGCACTTCACTCAGTGGCTGCCCTGTATTGTCTGGGAGTTAAGATAGTAATTGAAAGAATAAGGAGAAACAAATAAATGCCTGTATTATTACAAATAGCCTTGTTGGTAAAATGGGATTACAAGAGAAGTTCTGGTACATGTCAATCATGAGCAGAAGTGAAAATGGACTACAGAGGGCCACAAATGAAATCTACAGGATACAATGATTTATTTTGGCTATAACAATCTCAGAACATGAACATAATTCCACCCTCTCCCCCAATCTGTCTCCTTCATTGTATTCTCAGGGATAACTTTGGCACAATAAGAGTATAGAAAATGAATCTAGTCACTGATAGATCCAGTCAAAGCTGTTATTTGTTGAACATATTTGATATAGTGTTTCTTTACTACTAGTGGTACACTTTTTTTATGTATCAGATCCACAGTTATTGAAAAGCAAATGGTGATTTGATTATAAACCTTTCCTTATATGACAGAGAGTACTGGATATACTTCTCAAAAAACTATGACGTTCAATTTTAATAGTCACTGAGCTGGAGGTGGGAAAGAAGTACATACAATGCATTTGGAAAGTATTCAGACCTCTTGACTTTTTCCACATTCTGTTAGGTTACAGCCTTATTCTAAAATGTATCAAATATGTTTTTCCCTCATCAATCTACACACAATACACCATAATGACAAATCGAAAACAGGTTTTTAGAAGTTTTTGCAAATGTATTACAAATAAAAAACATGAAATACCTTATTTACATAAGTATTCAGACCCTTTGCTTTGAGACTCTAAATTGAGCTTAGGTGCATCCTGTTTCCATTGATCATCCTTGAGATGTTTCTAAAACTTGATTGGAGTCCACCTGTGGTAAATTCAATTGATTGGACATGATTTGGAAAGGCACACACCTGCCTATATAAGGTTCCACAGTTGACAGTGCATGTCATGAGGTCAAAGGAATTGTCCCTAGAGCTCCGAGACAGGATTGTGTCGAGGCACAGATCTGGGGAAGGGCACCAAAAAATGTCCGTAGCATTGAAGGTCCCCAAGAACACAGTGGCCTCCATCATTCTTAAATTGAAGAAGTTTGGAACCACCAAAACTCTTCCTAGAGCTGATCAATCGGGGGCCAAACTGATCAATCGGGGGAGAAGGGCCTTGGTCAGGGAGGTGACCAAGAACCCGATGGTCACTCTGACAGATCTCCAGAGTTCCTCTGTGGAGATGGGAGAAACTTCCAGAAGGACAACAATCTCTGCAGCACTCCACCATATCAGGCCTTTATGGTAGAATGTCTAGACGGAAGCCACTCCTCAGTAAAAGGCACATGACAGCCCACTTGGAGTTTGCCAAAAGGCACCTAAAGAACTCTTAGACAATGAGAAATAACATTCTCTGGTCTGATGAAATCACCTTCCAATAGGACAATGACCCTAAGCACACAGCCAAGACAACACAGGAGTGGCTTTGGGACAAGTCTCTGAATGTCCTTGAGTGGCCCAGCCAGAGCCCGGACTTGAACATGATCTAACATCTCTGGAGAGACCTGAAAATAGCTGTGCAGCGACTCTCCCCATCCATCCTGACAGAGCTTGAGCGGATCTGCAGAGAAGAATGGGAGAAACTCCCCAAATTCAGGTATGCCAAGCTTGTATACCCAAGAAGATTCGAGGCTGTAATTGCTTCCAAAGGTGCTTCAACAAAGTGCTTTGTCATTATGGGATATTGTGTGTAGATTGATGAGGAAAAACAGCAATTTAATACATTTTAGAATATGGCTGTAACGTAACAAAATGTGTAAAAAGTCGAGTGGTCTGAATACTTTCCGATAGTACTGTAGATATTGCTCACATGTTTTGAATGTGTTTTTATTATGGTGTTTTTTAAGAAGTGCACACTATACAATACTTATTACTTTTCATTACTTTTTGCAGATGGGAGATTGAGGACAGTGTTTTGTTTAGCAAAACCAATGTCATCTTTGAAATGCAATATCGTCAACAGAGTGTGGGGATAAAAAAACACAATGATTTCCTGCCTTGTAATCTATAAAACAAGTTATTTAAAGGTTATGCCTAGTCAATAGCCATTGGGTGTTTTGTGGTTCAAGTCCTCTTCCTTATGAATGCTCAAGGCCATTTGAGCTGTGCTCTCTCCCGGAAATGAGCGCCTTTTGTTATACAAGGTCTTCGATTAGTCAGACACAAACAACTCTTTGACACCGAGAACAGGGTCAGGCCTACCACATATTACAGGACCATACATATATTTTGTTTATGCCATAATGTAGTTGTACATTTCAGTCCCTCATGAAAAATGAGGACAATGTGAAATAGTCAAATTTGGAAGATCACACAGAAAAGAAAATAACATTTGTTTTGTGATCTTTTTTTTATTCCCTGTTCAACTTCAGATTGCAGTTTGAGATGGTTAAGTGGACGAGGCTTGCAACCTCATGTTCTATTTGACATTTAGGGAGTACTTCCAAAAGCTCAAGTCTCACAGCACCACTGAATCCAGCACTATGTCCTTTCCTCCATGTTACCATGGAGACTCGAGATTCAGCAAAATATTTTCCAGTCAAAACGCAGAAAGAGAAACACCTGATCACTGTAACATGCCTCCTCTTTTGCTTGTACGATGCTAATTGAAAGGAGTGAATTGACTTTCTCATCACAACACCCCAAGCTGCCAATTGGGTTTACAAGTGAGAATCCTTGCAGCTGTTCAGTAGCAAGTGGGGGACTGATTCTACACAGTGGTAGTTCAATAAGTCAGTGTAGGTACCCTGAGAAATGCAGCACTCTAATATTTTCAACACTGGTTTTATATTGACCAGTATACAAATATTGAAGCATCTTGACTCTGTCAGTACTGTCATTATGTAGCACTATACCAATCCATACACTAAACACACTTGCAATGAACATGGAAACATAATCTTCAGATGAACCAGGTCTTTTTCAAATCTTTCTTTCTGTGATTCCCACCCTGGGAATTTTATTGTTAGAGCTTTACCCATACAGTAAATTTACCCATACACTTCCTTTGATTTAATTTAATTTCATTTGAGATTCATTTAAGTCAGATCTGAGTTGGTGGTAAAATTTGTTGGATCTATGAGTAAATCTGAAGCAAAATTGAGTTAATGGCAGACTCCTATGGAGAAGAGTGCAATATATGAATGGCTAATATTTCTTGGTGCGAGCCAGAGAGCAGGGACGGCTGTTTCATCTGTAGTAGCAGCCTGACTGCCTTCCCAATTCCCTCTGCACTCGTGAAGAAAACAGAATTAGGACTCCCAACATCTGCTCTGTGATACTTTGCCTGTTATTGCTCACATTGAACCAGGCATTATGAGGGGAACACAAGAAAGGAAGCAGTGTTTCTCTCTCTAACAGAAAAGATCGTCTTTAGACTCTGAAATTAGTTTGTAAAGAGTGAAGAAACGAATGTAAGAAACAAATGTCTTTGGCAAAGTGATAGTGATGGTAAACTTAAAAAATGTACAAGTCACAGTCAATTGTACTTACTGACTGCACCTTCCCTGTCAGTCAGTCACTCATCTACAGTATGGATGGCCTTTGATACTGTACTTTACAAAAACACCTCCCTCATCCTTTGGTGTTTTGTTATAAATAGAGAGAAAACCTGTTGCCGGTATCTTCAAGACCACACATCCATATTTCAGTGGCTGATTTAGAATACTCTTGTACTTGGTTGGCAAGAGGACGCCCCTGTGGCCCCTTATGTTTAGCTGCTATGAAGGTCATAGAAATTAGACATGCAGCAGTCAGCACGTCAGCTGCATCTAACACTTATTTCTGCCACCTTTCTCATCTGAACCTGTGTTTATAAAATGTTGTGTGAGCTAGGCTACATCCATGAGCTACAGCCATGCAAATGACAATGGTTCCTCTGCTTTTATGATAGACTACAGGGATCTCCTATAAGATGTGCTCAACCCGACATACTGCTTCCAGTTTTCCTGTACACACACCATTAGATGGCAGAGCCTGTCATGTTGTATCAGTTACCTGCCTAAAATAGCCAGCAAAGAAAAATACTGTCTGGATTTACAGTAGCACAATTGCACCTAATTGCCTGATTTGGAAATTGTTGTTTCCTTAAATGGAAATCAGGTATATGGTTTGATGTCTCCTTTCAGGATTTGGTTCAGCCTCACAATGTGTTGTAATAAATTGTTATTTTGCTACCCCCGCCTTGCCTTTGCATTAATAACGCTGAGCTCTTCTCACTCCAGCCCATCTGCCAGGGTGCAAGTCGAGTGACCCTCTCAATATGGAACAGGTCTGTGTTTTCATGATTGCTGTCATTAGTGTTCACTGTTTATCACTGGAAGACATTTATCCTCAGTGGCATACAGAAATGAAGGGTGAGAGAGAGAGAGGCAGCAAATTCTGAAAAATCACAAAAACAGAGAGGGGCAAAAAAAGTAATTTAATTCTGAGCATTTTTCCTGCCTTTGAGTGCAGGGTGACGGAGCTAATTATAGCCTGCAGGATGTTCTAGTGTTCACAGGTATGGTTACGCAGTGAAGGAGACAAAGCAGAGCTGAGGGAGAAGCTGCTCAGCAGGTGGAGGCAGCTGTGTGCTGGATCCTCAGGGGATCGCGGTGCATCCTTAAGCACGTGTGACATGTATTATTAGCCGCATCTTTGCAGTAAGACTGTTCTTTGATGATTTGCATCCTTTTCCGTCCCTCTTGCTTCTCTCCTGTCGACTTGTTCTTGATAAGCTAGCCATTCCTCCTTTCCCCTTTCCACTCCTCCTCTCTCATATTGAATTAGACACATCAATATCGTTCTGCAGCTGCTTGCTTATTTTTACTATCCATGGTGCAATGCTTTGCAGAAACTGCTAATAACATGCTACCAGTTATCGGCAGTTCCAGCGAATGCCAGGTATACACTGCTAAACATTCCAATTATTCCATCAGTATGTGATGTTTTTACATTACCTGGCTAATGGAGCATGAAGGGAATGCTCAAGGGAACTGGAAGGAACTCCAACAGTCTTCAGGAAGCAGATAGCATGCCATGTCTTTAAATAGTGAAATAAATAATGGATAGATTAACACTAATGCACACGCTCTGCAAAAAAGAATGACCATCTCACAACATTCCAAACCCAATGCTTCAATTAGAAATATAATACAGCAACTCATTCCCCTCCTCAGAACCTGGGTGCGCTGTGCGGTGAGTGCAGCTGTTGTCGGATGATTGCCAAATCAGCACTGAGATTTTTATGCACAGCTTGAGAATGGACTAATGTGCGTTTTGAGGAGGATAGCACTGGCGGTGATGTTGGAGAGGGGTGAGAGTGGCACTCCTCAGAATATGAGATCAATCCCCCGGAATGGGGGTGAGTTGAAAATGTCGGCCACCAAGCCTGACGTGACATCCTCCCAGGTGTTTGGGCCTTTTTCATTATTCAGCGGAGACTGGAAAATGCTTTTATACAATAGGCTCTGTCGGGGGCTGAATTGGGAATGTTCAAATTTATGGAAAAAGACATGTTGACTAGCCGGTAGGACCCAAGTCAGAGCAGCCTTCATTTAACTTGTACATAATCTGTCTCCTCCAAGGTCTGTATGGTTCTGGTGGCAGGGAGGTATTTCTGTCCTGTATAATGTCTCTGTGAAGTGAGTGATATCCTTCTGTTTCTTTATAGGCCCGTCCTGTCATACATTCTGTTAGGACAGTGAGTCATGTACAATATATGTAAAAGTATGTGTTGAAATAAAGGTGAAATAAATGTAAAAAATGTGGACACCCCTTCCAATTAGAGGATTTGGCTATTTCAGCCACACCCGTTGCTGGCAGGTGTATAAAATCTAGCACACATCCATGTAATATCCATAGACAAACATTGGCAGTAGAATGGCCTTACTGAGAGCTCAGTGACTTTCAATGTGGCACCGTCATGGGATGCCACCTTTCCAACAAGGTATCACATTTGTCAAATTTGCCACCTTTCCAACAAATTTGTCAAATTCCAGCCCTGCTAGAGCTGCCCCGGTCAACTGTAAATGCTGTTATTGTGAAGTGGAAACAGCTAGGAGCAAAAAGCTCATAGAAGGAGACCGTCGAGTGCTGAAGCACGTAGCTCGTAAAAATGGTCTGTTCTCGGTTGCAACACTCACTACAGAGTTCCAAACTGCTTCATGAAATGGGTTTCCATGTTCAAGAAGCCTCACGTAAGCCTAAGATCACCAAGCACAATGCCAAGCATCGGTTGGAGTGGTGTAAAGCTCGCAGTGCAATGTAAACTCGTTCTCTGGAGTGATGAATCATGCTTCACCATCTGGCTGTCTGTCGGATGAATCTGGGTTTGGTGGATGCCAGGAGAACGCTACCTGCCCCAATGCATAGTGCCAACTGTAAAGTTTGGTGGAGGAGGAATAATGGTTTGAGGCTGTTTTTCATGGTTTGGACTAGGCCCATTAGTTCCAGTGAAGGGAAATATAAAGGCTACAGCATACAATGACATTGTAGACAATTTTGTGCTTCCAACTTTCTGGCAACAGTTTGGGGAAGGCCCTTTCCTGTTTCAGCATGACAATGCCAAAGTGCACAGAGTGAGGTCACTACAGAAATGATTTGTTGTGATAGGTGTAGCAGAACTTGACTGGCCTGCACAGAGCCCTGACCTCAACCACATCGAACACCTTTGGGATGAATTGGAACGCAGACTGAGAGCAAAGGGGGGACCAACTGCACATTAATGTCCATGATTTTGGAATGAGATGTTCGACGAGCAGGTGTCCACATACTTTTGGTCATGTAGTGTACTCTCAGATGCTTCTGGAATCTCCAAGGAATGAGTAAATAATGTTGTCCACTCTTTTATGGAATGCAACACAATTGTACACACTCTAAGCTGTGTTTACTGTGAAAAAGCTAACCAATCATAAGTCAACAAACAATGCAGCTGCCCATTTCATGCATCTTTACCTTTCTTTATCTAACATGAGCAGCGCTGTTCATCTATTATTAAAGAGACATATCAAGAGTAGGAGGAGCAGGCTCGAGTGTGGCTTGTGCCTTGCCAACATATCGCCAAGAGAAATAGGACGCACACTGTACATGTGCCAAGCAGACACACATTTGCCAAGCAAAAGTGCATTTTTACTCCCCAACAGGGGATAGAAAACGGAAGACTGACTACCCAGGCAGCCAGCGGAGGAGGAGGACAGGACACTCGAGCTATTGGCAAAGGCAGCTGGCAAAGGCAGCTGGCACAGGAGCCCTGCCAGAGGATGGATGCCCATTGCCTGGAGTTGTTAGGACAGGAACACTGGACAGCCCAAGAGGCCCATTCACACCGGACGAAGAGATGGCGGAGCCAGGAAAATATTGACTTTCTCACTGCTGTAAATAATTAAACTTCATAAGAGTTGATAAACGACACATGAAAGGAGTACACCTGTACATTTTGCCAGTGTAAAGCACTGAAGACACCAAGGGGAAAATAAGTTGAGGCCCTATTTGTTTTGGTAAAGTGGTATAAATTGTACAGGTAAATTGTAATTACCATTTTTCTTCTCTCTCATAGTAGGCCAGTGCTAATACTGTAACAGTCCAATGTGTGATTTCTGAATGGGTAAAATTAGCCATTTATTGAAGACTTGCTCTACAATACAGAACAAAATTATATTTTCTTAGTCAACTGGTTGGATAATCAAAACAACTCTGATTTGTGGTAATCCTGTAACACCACCTAGCTGCAAGAGAGCCATATTAATAAGGAAATGGATTACTTGGCATTGGTGCCACCAGGATTTTCCATCAGCACCAATAAGTGTATGGCCTGACCATATGTGGAATAATTTAGGTAATTCTCCACCACAAAGACAGTTTCCTCATGTACTACATCCTTTATCAGCGGATAAAGATGATAACGATGAAAATAGATCCTCACATTCTATATGGAGACAGAGCACACATTTCCAAAGGTACAGTTGAAGTCAGAAGTTTACATACACTTAGGTTGGAGTCATTAACTTGTTTTTCAACCACTCCACAAATTTCTTGTTAACAAACTATAGTTTTGGCAAGTCGGTTAGGACATCTACCTTGTTCATGACACAAGTATTTTTTCCAACAATTGTTTACAGACAGATTATTTCACTTATAATTCACTGTATCACAATTCTAGTGGGTCTGAAGTTTACATACACTAAGTTGACTGTGCCTTTAAACAGCTTGGAAAATTCCAGAAAACGATGTCATGGCTTTAGAAGCTTCTGATAGGCTAATTGACATCATTATTTGTCAATTTGAGGTGTACCTGTGGATGTATTTCAAGGCCTACCTTCAAAATCAGTGCCTCTTTGCATGACATCATGGGAAAATCAAAATAAATCAGCCAAGACCTCAGAAAAAAAATTGTAGACCTCCACAAGTCTGGTTCATCTTTGGAGTAATTTCCAAACGCCTGAAGGTACCACATTCATCTGGCCAAACAATAGTACGCAAGTATAAACACCATGGGACCACGCAGCCGTCATAACGCTCAGGGAGGAGAAAAATGCAAATCAATCCCAGAACAACAGCACCTTGTGCAGATGCTGGAGGAAACAGGTACAAAAGTATCTATATCCACAGTAAAACGAGTCCTATATCAACATATCCTGAAAGGCCGCTCAGCAAGGAAGAAGCCACTGCTCCAAAACCACCATAAAAAAGCCAGACTACGGTTTGCAACTGTGCATGGGGACAAAGATTGTACTTTTTGGAGAAAGGTCCTCTGGTCTGATGAAACAAAAATAGAACTGTTTGGCCATAATGACCATCATATGTTTGGAGGAAAAAAAGGGAGGCTTGCAAGCTGAAGAACAACATCCCAACCGTGAAACACGGGGGTGGCAACATCATGTTGTGGGGGTGCTTTGCTACAGGAGGGACTGGTGCATAGATGGCATCATGAGGCAGGACAATTATGTGGCTATATTGAAGCAACATCTCAAGACATTAGTCAGGAAGTTAAAGCTTGGTCGCAAATGGGTCTTCCAAGTGCACAATGACCCCAAGCATACTTCCAAAGTTGTGGCAAAATGGCTTAAGGACAACAAAGTCAAGTTATTGGAGTGGCCGTCACAAAGCCCTGACCTCAATCCTATAGAAAATGTGTGGACAGAACTGAAAAAGTGTGTGCGAGCAAGGAGGCCTACAAACCTGAGTCAGTTACACCAGCTCTGTCAGGAAGAATGGGCCAAAATTCACCCGACTTATTGTGGGAAGCTTGTGGAAGGCTACCTGAAACGTTTGACCCAAGTTAAACAATTTAAAGGCAATGCTACCAAATACTAATTGAGTGTATGTACACTTCTGACCCACTGGGAATGTGATGAAAGAAATAAAAGCTGAAATAAATAATTCTCTCTACTATTATTCTGACATTTCACATTCTTAAAATAAAGTGGTGATCCTAACTGACCTAAGACAGGGATTTTTTTACTAGGATTAATGTCAAGAATTGTGAACAACTGAGTTTAAATGTATTTGGCTAAGGTGTATGTATACTTCCGACTTCAACTGTAGTTATAGTTGATTCAAGTTTAAAAACATTTGAAGTTAGGATAGCCTGAATATGTGAACGTTGGTTTGGTGTCTCTAGCTTGAACGGTTCACGAGTAATTGTTGGTGGGTTATATTATGATACTTTCTGCTAAATTATATAGTTATATTTGATAAAAGTTTTTAAGAATTGGAAGTTGGGATAGCCTGAACATGTTGACGTTGGTTTGGTGTCTCTTGCTTGAATGGTTAACCTTTCTGGGCCAGTGGGACGCTTGCCACCCTAATCAACAGCCAGTGGAATCGCGTCACGCAAAACCTCATAAATGCTATAACTTCAATTTCTCAAACATATGACTATTTTACACCGTTTTATAGATACACCTCTCCTGAATCGAACCACGTTGTCCGATTTCAAAAAGGCTTTACAGCAAAAGCAAAACATTAGATTATGTTATGGGAAAACCCAGCCAGAAATAATCACACAGCCATTTTCAAAGCAGCTAGATGCATCACAAATACCCAAAACACAGCTAAATGCAGCACTAACCTTTGACAATCTTCATCAGATGACAATCCTAGGACATCATGTTACACAATACATGCATTTTGTGTTCGATAAAGTTCATATTTATATATAAAAACAGCATTTTACATCGGCGCGTGACATTCAGAAAATCTTTTCCCTCATGCTTCCGGTGATCAGCGCTACAATTTACAAAATTACTATTCGAAAACATTGCTAAAATTTAATATTGTCATTCAAAGACTTATAGATTAACATGTCTTGAATGCCACCGCTTTGCTAGATTTAAAAATAACTTTACTGGGAAATCACACTTTGCAATAAACGACATGGTATGCCCAGCAAAATAGGCTAGGCTATACATGTTGGAGCCATCTTGGAACGATCAACCATCAAAAATACTATTGTAAAT
The DNA here is from genome assembly GCF_901001165.1 of Salmo trutta. Classification (NCBI taxonomy): domain Eukaryota; kingdom Metazoa; phylum Chordata; class Actinopteri; order Salmoniformes; family Salmonidae; genus Salmo; species Salmo trutta. The sequence goes on along the minus strand of NC_042979.1, from coordinate 19,613,417 downwards.
AAAACCTTACCTTTGATTATCTTTATCAGAAAGCACTTTCAGGAATCCCAGGTCCATAACAAATGTAGTTTTGTTCGAAAAAGTTAATCATTTGTTAGCGCGCTCCGAAGGCTACTGAAAATGTACCGTGGTGAGTCGGACTTGTCGTCACGAATGTACAAAAAAAAAATATTTAAGTTCGTTCAAACATGTCAAACGTTGTATAACATAAATCTTTAGGGCCTTTTTCAACCAGAGCTTCAATAATATTCCATGGGGACGTTTGCATTGTCTTTCAAAACGTTTCGAAAGGGGAGGGTAGCCATGGGCGGCCGCGTCATAATGGTAAATGGCCCTCCACCTGTGACCACAGCCTCTCTTTCAGTCAGTTTTGATAGTGGGAGACTCAAACCACTTTGTAAAGACTGGGGACATCTAGTGGATGCCTTAGGAAGTGCTAAATGATTCATAAGCCCCTGTGTGTTTCAATGGCAAATGTTTGAAGTGATATCCACACATCAGATTTCAGTTTCCTGTCAGGATTTGTCTCAGGGTTTTGACTGCCATATGAGTTCTGTTATACTCACAGACACCATTCAAACAGTTTTAGAAACTTTAGGGTGTTTTCTATCCAAATCAAACAATTATATGCATATTCTAGTTACTGGGCAGGAGTAGTAACCAGATTAAATCGGGTACGTTTTTTTATCCGGCCGTACAAATACTGCCCCCTATCCCCAACAGGTTTTAAACAGTTAATGTTGTTTTCCTAAAGAAAATGTGTTGTGCTTGCTAGCTTGTTTTAACGTATTTATGGTTGTGAAATAAGTTATAGTGGTGCTTGTGACTGCAGGAGTAAAGGTAGTGAGTTGTTATATTTGAAAAAGTAGGTAGATGTAAAAATGGATTGATTGATTGATTGATTTGATAGTGTAGCCTGAACATAAGATAATTTGTTTGATATCTCTAGCTTCAACTGTGAAAGAGTTACTGTTGGTGAGTTATATTATGCTAATTTATGTTGATTTATATAGTTATGGTTTATAACAGTTTTTAAGAACTGGAAGTTAGGATAGCCCGACAATGAGAATGTTGGTTTGGTGTCTCTGACTTGAATGGTTAAAGAGTTACTTTTGGTGAGTTATTTTATGCAAATTGATATAGTTATAGTTTCTAATGATTTTAAACAATTATACATTTAAATAGCCTGAACAAGTGAAAGTTGGTTTGGTGTCTCTAGCTTGAACGTTTCTGTTGGTGAGATATTAAATATTAACTTATGCACATTTGTATAGTTATTAAAGATGTGTTTGAATTTGAGGTTACGATAGCCTGAACATGTGAAAGTTGGACTGTTTTTTCTAGATTGAATGGTTAAAGAGTTAATGCTGGTATATACAAAAGTATGTGGACACCACTTCAAATTAGTGGATTCTGCTATTTCAGCCGCACCCATTGCTGACAGGTGTATAAAGTCTCCATAGACATACATTGGTAGTAGAATGACCTTACTGAAGAGCTCAGTGGCTTTCATCGTCATGGGATGCCACCTCGCCAACAAATGCCACCTCGTTTGTCAAATTTCTGCCATGCTAGAGCTGCACCGGTCAACTGTAAGTGCTGTTATTGTGAAGTTGAAATGTCTAGGAGCAACAACGGCTCAGCAGTAAAGTGCAAGGCCACACAAGCTCACAGAACAGGACCGAGTGCTGAAGCGCTTAGTGCATAAAAATTGTCTGTCCTCGGTTGCAACACTCCCTAAATAGCAGAAAAGTCAACTGTAAGTGCTGTAGCCCAGCTCGTTACCTGTATAAAAGACACCTGGGAGCCAGAAATCTTTCTGATTGAGAGGGGGTCAAATACTTATTTCCCTCATTAAAATGCAAATCAATTTATGTAATTTATAACATTTTTGACATACGTTTTTCTGGATTTGTTTTGTTATTCTGTCTCTCACTGTTCAAATAAACCTACCATTAAAATTATAGACTGATCATTTCTTTGTCAGTGGGCAAATGTACAAAATCAGCAGGGGATCAAATACTTTTTTCCCTCACTGTAAAAGATATCAAAAATATTTTCTCAAGCAATCCGAGTTGGGGCAGTTTGGACATTTGGAAGTTTATTTTGTGTTATTAGCTAAAATTTTATAAATTCTAGAGTGGGCTAAAGAAATAAAATAACAATATGACCATATCTGGAGTTGTGCTTTGCATTGCATTGCAAGCACACCTAATAATAAGAGTATGTAAGAAATCTAAAGTTGTGCTTTGACTTCAGCAAGCACACCTAATGAGAGCACAGCAGACATCCCCTGCCACGTCTTTGGCAGAGACCGCTAACTGTGGGGGATTGGTGTAATACTGTAAAACACACCTAGACATAATGCTATGATCACTGGACCACATCGAAAGAGCGAGAGGACAAGTATTTTATAAATCTCAAGACACCTTGGCTGAAGACATTTTATTCATTTCTTTGGTGAAGGATGTTACTCATCGACTACAATGGCCTGAGCTGGGCTGAAACCCTCTGAAATTGTCTTGAGCCCCCCAAAGTCCCAGGAAAAGAGCACAGCATTGATTCTTAGAACATTTCTTTCTCTCTCTCTCTCGATCTCTCTCTCACTCACTCTCTATGTTATTAAAGTGAACCGGATCAGAATTGTTTCCATCTGATGTGATGACATGACGTAGATACTGTAGATCCTCTCCTCATCTCTAATACAGAGGTAAAATGTCAAACAGACTGTAATATAAAACTAAAAGGAAAATATTGATGATTGCAGTAGCAAGTCTGGAAAGGGGATTGAGGCAACACTCAATAATGACACTCGGATAAAAGAGCTAGACAGTGTGATATAGTCTATTGCCTTGCTCTGCAGTCTGCGGCACAGGAGTTACCAATTGCCTGAACAAGCTGAATGCAAGCAGCACACAGACCAGGAAAATAATTTTCCATGCTTGGCTCGCAAGTCAATCTACTCAATTTGTAATCAACATAAATCACTTACTTCTGGTGGACCTGTCTTCTTTAGAGCAATATTGGACTGTTTCACACCACTGTGATTTGATAACAATCTCTCAAATTGCGATTTGCATGCCTTTCACCACACTTCTTCAATGGTGTGTCATACTGTTTTTCACACAGCGTGGAAGAGTGCCATCAGATGGAGAAAGTATCCCACATAATGAGTTGATACTTATTTAACAAGCTCATTTTATAAACAAAGACACTTTGTGAAGTGGGTTTAGTGTGCTTGATGGATCACAGTGTATGCCTTTAGTTCAGAATGTAAACAAAGACATGTACCATATAAAGAACTAGTGGAAGAGACCAAGACATTCCCTGATTGGGCCAAGAGTGTTTCGTGGTCAAGAAAAAATCCTGGCCCTACCTATGATACAGTTGTTTTGTCAGCTGTTGAGTTGTGGCAATTGTGTCAAGTAAAAGCAATTGCAGTTGTGAGGTCAAATCTCGGGAGAGACTAACTCAGATTGTAAAACTGCCTTGCATGTCCAGATTAGGCCAGAGAAAATGCGTGTCCTTATTTGGCCACAGTGAGTGTTGATCGTTCTACCGCCAGATAAGGTGAATTTAGTTGCTCATATAACATTGAGTTATTAAACAAATTAGACACAACTGAAAAATAACACATTTTTACTAGCTAATTAGCATAGAGAATAATTGGTGGCAAACCTGCTTAAGAGGTTTGTGTTTTAAATACATCTGACCCTTGGGGCTTCAAAAACCTTAGAAACAGTTAAAATTACATTTAGGCAAATGGCCACAAACATTTTACTTGGTAACACCCACTCCAAAGCTCATCAGCACGCACACACACACAGTCTTGTACATCTAACCTTGTGGGGGGGACACAATTCAGTCCCTTTCCAAATTATATTTACCCTTACCCTTACTCTAACCCTAACCTTAATCCTAACCTTAACCCTAACCCGAAATCTAACCCTAGCTCCTAACGCTAAAACTAACCCTAGCTCATAACTCTAAACCTAATTCTAACCCTAATTCTAACCTTAAACCCCCTAGAAATAGCATTTGACCTTGAAAGGACAAACAAAATGTCCCCAGTTGGTCAGATTTTTGTTAATTTACTATTCTGGTCCCCACAAGTATAGTTAAATACGTGTACGTACACACACACACACACACACACACCTCAGCATACACTCATCGTCTTCTCAGGTGGCGTTGAGATTGCTATCTTTGGATGTCCCCACTTCTGGTGACCTCATTCATTGAAGTGTCTCTCTAAGCTGGCGAGGCGAGTATGCATCGATGAAAACACCACAGCTCTGTATGGTGTGAACTGCTGTCATCAAAACAGCCCGGTATATGTACTTTCTCTAATCACCATTACTATGTATTTTTATGATTTCTAAATTGTTTTATTGTCGATGTCATTATCTCACTTGACTTTAGCAACAGTGGCCTTGCCATTCATTACGCTTCTCTGAATCTTAGAGAGAGAGTGCAAGTGCAAGTGTGTGTGTGGGAGAGAGAGGGAGAGAAAGAGAGAGGCTCCTGTAAAGTAAACTGCACATAATTAGCATTCAAAGACCTAGGATTTTTTTTAATGTTGTAATAGTGGTTAAATACTGTCTGTAAATGTCTATTGGTCTTTATGCTCACCACTGCTACGGTGTCCATGAAATCATGGCAATAGAACAGATACTATACCATTTCCTACTACAGTGTGCCAGGTAATTACACTGCACTAGAGGGACGTTTCAGCACCATTCCCCACTGCCTATCAATTGACTTGTTCCCTCTCACAAAACAGATGCCAGCTATCTAAATTGACAGGTGGTAGGATCCATTTACAAGTTCTTCTCAGGTAATGGGGATATCCAAATGAGGAAAATTAGGTCCTCCAAAGACAAATTAGCTGCCCTGAATGTCCCCCGGCAGTCAAAGCGGGACGGCGGCCGCCAGCAGGGCCAGCGGGGGCCAAGAGGTCCGGAGTAGGGATGTTACTGTATAAATGGCCCCGGCTTTGATTAATAATACATGTTTGTGGGTCCGGCTGATCTGCATGAGAGACACCTTTTGATCTCCATCTCTGGGGGCGTCGAGCTGAGATCCCGCTCACCCTCTCTCGCTGCTCCGTGCCTGCCCCTCCGTGCCGGGCATTCTGAGCGACTTCCGAATGTGTCAATTATTCATTTCATATCTGCACACACAGTGCCCCACAGTTCCAAATCACTCAACGACTCAGTCTTTCTCTTCTCCAAAAACTGCAGAAGGGAAATGACTTCCTGTGTAATTATGTTTAATCTTGTCATTTGTGGGCGTGCTGGCACTGATCAGCATGAGCTGTCTGTGTGGTCTATAGGATAATCTGAAGAAACTGAGATACCGACAGTTGTTGACTGAGGTCGCCAATCAGCTGATACCAAAGTTATCTAATTGTTGTTAATGAATCAGGGATGGTATTCTGTCATTGTGAGGTAATAGGAAGAGTTTCTCAAGGCTGGAGGACATTGGCTCTTCATGTTCATTTCACTCTACTCAGAAACCTATAGTTATCTTGTAGTCATACAGATTTTTTTTTGTTTTTTTTAATCGCTTTGGTACTATTTTCACAAGTATGTGATTAATTTTAAAAACTCTTTGTACAAGCTGCTAACACTTGTAATGCAGCCAGTCCTACCATTCAAATCCTTTCATTGTGCTTTCATTTAGTTTATGGACATCTTTCACCACACAACCATTGATCCAAAATATACGTTTTATGTGAAATATAATTAGTACATTGGTTTAATCACCAAAACACAACATAATGCTATCTTCTCAATTTAGTTATGTTAAAAAGCAATTAATACAATACTAAAAAATGTAATATACGTTTCAAAATTGCCCTTTGAATGTAGTATGCTGTTACAGTTCATTATGCTGAATATCAAAAGTACATCATTTCTATCCCATGTGTGATCAAAGGCGTGATCATTGAAGACATCTTTCACAATTTAATTAAATTTAAGAAATTAAAGAAACAATGTTTAGCAGCCACTAGTTTACATCAAGCCTGTCTTCAGCATGGCCATAGGCATTGCGAATCAAAGCCTGACACAGGTCTGGATTTAAATCATGTCATGCCTCATCCATGGCCTGAAGGTGGGTGGTACAATCATGGGGATGGCAATCATACATCTTCTACCTGTATTGTAATCATGTATTTTATTTTACAGTATTGTAGTGCTTTTTCATAACAGCGTGGTACTAGCAGCAGCAGAGTTGTGTGTTTGATTCCTTCTGGGGTCACATAGCAAAATGTGTGGACGGTTGTCACTTTGGATAAAAGTGACTGCTATGTAAATGGCATATATTACATTACCGTATTAGCCAATGCAATTTTAGTAAAGCAGTTTGACCCCCCCCCCCCCCCATTAAAAAGACCCCAAAAACTTCATTTTGGATACATGTTTACTGTACAGGGGATGCATTTATTTCTTATTTGTGTATTGATATTGTATTACTGCACTGAAGGAGCTAGAAACACAAGGATTTCGCTGCACTTTCTGTAACATCTGCTAATTTGTATACGCGACCAATCAACTTTGATTTGTTACATACAGTTACATATGACCTTGTCAATTGATTTTAGTCAAATAATATCATAGTAGAACATTCAAGTATATATCATACTTTTATGTTTCTACTTTAGATATATACGTTTTCATTATGTAGTTCTCAGAATCTGTAGTTAACAAACCAGTTAACATGTCAAATCAAATGTTTTTTACCAAACGCTTAAGTGATCATCAATTAACAGCAGTCAGATTAAGTAATAATAAAATGTATTTTAACAAAAGAAGATAATCATACAGATGTAGGATCTAATACTGAACAAAAAATATAAACACAAGTAAAGTGATGGTCCCAGAAATGTTCCACACTCACAAAAAGCTTATTTCTCTGAAATGCGGTACACACATTTGTTTACATCCCTGTTAGTGAACATTTATCCTTTGCCAAGATAATCCATCCACTTAACAGGTGTGGGAAGTCAAGAAGCTGATTAAACAGCATAGTCATTACACAGGTTCACCTTGAGCTGGGGACAAAAGAAGGCCACTCTAAAATGTGCAGTTTTGTCACACAACACAATGCCACAGATGTCTCAAGTTTTGAGGGAGCATGTAATTGGCATGCTGACTGCAGGAATGTCCACCAGAGCTGTTGCCAGAGAATTTAATGTTCATTTCTTTACCATAATCCACCTGCAAAGTAATTTTAGAGAATTTGGCAGTATGTCCAACCAGCCTCACAACTGCAGACCACGTGTGACCACGCCAGCCCAGGACCTCCACATCCGGCTTCTTCACTGCGGGATCGTCTGAGACCAGCCACCCGGGCAGCTGATGAAACTGAGGAGTATTTATGTCTGTAATAGCTAGCAGGACTGACTTTGTGTTAGCTAGCCAACCTTTAATTACTTCTGCGTTATAAAAGGAACTGGACACAGACACGAATGATCCATTGGTAGTTTGTTGTAAGCAAGTATTGGTGCTAACCGTGTGTTATTGGATGCTAGCATGCTACTTAGCTACGGTGTCATAAGACACGGTACACTGGGTGGGTTTCACGGAAGAATACTGTACCAAGTTATCTAGCTGAATAAACTAATTTTGAGCATATTCCTGGAAACATTGAACCACTGTAGTTTACATCAATTATAATTTCTAAGTGGAAGTTGGAATAGTTATATTTGAGTGTTTCAGCGAATGGTTAGTGTGGGAGGCCCTGCTCTCTCGCTTCCCCAGTTGTTTAGTTAATTTTCTTTCCAATCTCCTTTGCATTAGCGTAGCCTCTCCTGTAGCCTGTCAACTATGTGTCTGTCTATCCCTGTTCTCTCCTCTCTGCACAGGCCACACAAACGCTTCACACCGCATGACCGCTGCCACTCTAACCTGGTGGTCCCAGCGCGCATGACCCACGTGGAGTTCCAGGTCTCCGGCAGCCTCTGGAACTGTAGCCTTCCCTGTAGCTCAGTTGGTAGAGCATGGTGTTTGCAACACCAGGGTTGTGGGTTCGTTTCCCACGGGGGGCCAGCACAGAAAAAAAAAAAAGTATGAAATTGTATGAAATGTATGCATTCACTACTGTAAGTCACTCTGGATAAGAGTGTCTGCTAAATGACTAAAATGTAACTGCCGGTCTGCGGCCAACAAGGCAGAGTTCATCTCACCTATGCTACCCTCCAGGTCCTCGACTTCTTGGCGCTGACGGAAATATGGATTACCACAGAAAACACTGCTACTCCCACTGCTCTCTCCTCGTCTGACCACGTGTTCTCGCATACCCCGAGAGCATCTGGTCAGCGGGGTGGTGGGACTGGAATCCTCATCTCTCCCAAGTGGACATTCTCTCTTTCCCCCCTGACCCATCTGTCTATCTCCTCCTTTGAATTCCATGCTGTCACAATCACTAGCCCATTCAAGCTTAACATCCTTATAATTTATCGCCCTCCAGGTTCCCTTGGAGAGTTCATCAATGAGCTTGACGCCTTGATAAGTTCCTTTCCTGAGGATGGCTCACCCCTCACAATTCTGGGTGACTTTAACCTCCCCACGTCTACCTTTGACTCATTTCTCTCTGCCTCCTTTTCACTCCTTTCCTCTTTTGGCCTCACCCTCTCACCGTCCCCCCCTACTCACAAGGCAGGCAATACGCTTGACCTCATCTTTACTAGATGCTGTTCTTTTACCAATCTCACTGCAACTCCCCTCCAAGTCTCCGACCACTACCTTGTATCCTTTTCCCTCTCGCTCTCCTTCAACACTACTCACTCTGCCCCTACTCAGATGGTATTGCGCCGTCGCAACCTTCGCTCTCTCTCCTGCTACTCTGTCCTCTTCCATCCTATCATCTCTTCCCTCTGCTCAATCCTTCTCCAACCAATCTCCTGATTCTGTCTCCTCAACCCTCTTCTCCTCCCTTTCTGCATCCTTTGACTCTCTATGTCCCCTATCCTCCCGGCTGGCTCGGTCCTCCCCTCCTGCTCCGTGGCTTGACGACTCATTGCGAGCTCACAGAACAGGGCTCCGGGCAGCCGAGCGGAAATGGAGGAAAACTAGCCTCCCTGCGGACCTGGCATCTTTTCACTCCCTCCTCTCCACATTTTCTTCCTCTGTTTCTGCTGCTAAAGCCACTTTCTACCACTCTAAATTCCAAGCATCTGCCTCTAACCCTAGGAAGCTCTTTGCCACCTTCTCCTCCCTCCTGAATCCTCTTCCTCCTCCCCCCCCTCCTCCCTCTCTGCGGACGACTTTGCCAACCATTTTGAAAAGAAGGTTGACGACATCCGATCCTCGTTTGTTAACCTCTCTAGGGTAGGGGGCAGTATTTGCACGGCCGGATAAAAAACTTTCCCGATTTAATCTGGTTATTACTACTGCCCAGAAACTAGAATATGCATATAATTGTTTGATTTGGATAGAAAACACCCTAAAGTTTCTAAAACTGTTTGAATGGTGTCTGTGAGTATAACAGAACTCATATGGCAGGCAAAAACCTGAGAAGATTCCTTACAGGAAGTGCCCTCTCTGACCATTTCTTGGCCTTCTACACTCTCTTTATTGAAAACTGAGGATCTCTGCTGTAACGTGACACTTCCTACGGCTCCCATAGGCTCTCAGAAGGCGGCAGAACGGTGAATGATGACTTTGCAGCCCATTGCTGAAAAACAGTAGCGCATTTGGACAGTGGTCAATCAGAGAACAATGAGACTGGGGGCGCGTGCACGAGCCGACGCGTGCACGAGCCGACACTGCAACTCAATAAAAGTGTTGAAATTGTTGCATGTTGCATTTATATTTTTGTTCAGTATAATTTGAGCCTGTCTCCTACAGCAGGAAAATAATCCTGCAAAGAATGTGAATTATTATGTGGATTATTTAATGGACATAAGGAAAATCCAGTATGAAATACTAAAGTGGAAATTACAAACTTTAGAAGCCTTTTTAAACCTCAAACACACTACAAGTTTTACATTTCCTGTGTTGCAGGAAAGTTCTCCTGCAACAGGGTGATGAAATTAAGATCCTACATCTGTATCAAAATGTATATGAACATTGCATTGTGAAAGGCAGTTACTTTATATGAACATGTATTGGAATGTGAAACATGTATTTCTAGATGAAACACTGATTCATTTATGTCTGGTGAAAAAGTGTCTGCATGATTCTGTGTTATTTGAAAATTCTTTCTGAAACTTTTTTACACTATTTTGAGTTTTGTACTAATGTAACCGATGTGAAATGGCTGCTGGTGGTGCGCGCTAATAGCGTTTCAATCAGGTGATGTCACTCGCTCTGAGACCTGAAGTAGTTGCTCCCCTTGCTCTGCAAGGGCTGCAGCTTTTGTGGTGTGATGGGTAACGATGCTTCGTGGGTGTCAGTTGTTGATGTGTGCAGAGGGTCCCTGGTTCAAGCCCAGGTTGGGGCGAGGAGAGGGTCGGAAGCTATACTGTTACACTAAGAGTGAAATTTGCTCCAAAGTGAGAAAATAACAACGCTATTATGAGATTTGCCTTTGAAAATAATAAGGCATACATTTATTGCAAGTGACATTTACTTAGAAGTTTAATAGTCACATGTACAGGGTTGCAGATGTAATTACAGGGTACAGTGACACTCTTAAGCTCCGAGCTCCAACAATGCAGGATAAAGTGAAATAAAAACAATAAAAGTAATAATAAAAAAATAGAAATAAAATATATATATTAACAACTGTGGTAATGATAAATGTCCAGTGGGGTGGGGGCAGGGTAACTGTCTGTTGAGGAGGGGGGAAGAACATTTCCATAGAGGGAGCAGCAGGGGGGAGGGGCAGGGGGACAGGTAGCTTACTAGTGGTAGTTATTCAGCAGCCTGATGGTCTGAGGGTAGAAGCTATTGGCCAGTCTTCCAGTTTTTGCTATGATGCTCCTGTATTGCCCACGTCTGAGGGATGGAAGCAGGGAAAACAGTCTATCGCTCGGGTGGCGAGGTCCCTGATGATCTTCTTGGCCTTCCTGCAACAGGTGTTGTATGTGTCCTGGAGTGCAGGCAGTGTGCACCCAATGGTGCGTTTGGCTGAGCTTAACATCCTCTGTATCTCCTTGCGGCGGTGGAGGTGCCATACCAGACTGTGATGTAGCCCAACAGTATGCTATTGATGGTGGTCCTGTAGAACTTATCCTTCGTCCTGTAGAACACTGAGGACCCTCAGGGACAGACTGAATTTGTTCAGCATCCTGAGGTTGAAGAGTTGTTTTTGTGCCTTCTTCACCACGGTGTCCATGTGGTTTGACCATCTCCACTCCTCGGAGATGTGTACGATGAGGAACTTGAAGTTTTTGAACGTCTCCACGGCGACCCCGTTGATGAGGATGGGGCAGTGCCCAGCCTGGTTCCCCCTTGAAGTCCATAATCAGCTCCTTTTGTTTTTCTGACGTGGAGGGAGAGGTTGTTTAACTGGCACCACGGTCAGAGTGCCTACCTCCTCCCTGTAGGCCGTCTCGTCGTTGTTGTTAATCAACTTGATGGAGTTGGAGTTGTGTGAGGCCACGCAGTCGTGGGTATGCATGGAGTACAGGAGGGGACTGTACTCCCTTGTGGGGACCCATGTTAATAATCATTGTCAATGAGGTCATGTTGCCTAACTTCACCTGCTGGGGGCGGCCCGTCAAGGAAGTCCAGGACCCAGTTGCATACGGAGGAGTTTAGTCCCAGGGCCGTAAGCTTTCTGGTGAGCTTAGAGCAGGGGTTCCCAAACGTTTTTGGCCCACGACCACATTTTGATATCAGAAAATGCTCACGACCCCAACCATGTGAATTTTTTTTGTTATGTAATTAACAGCCAATGTTTACTTTTTATATGGGTGGGTGTGCTTGACACATGTTGCATCGGAACTTCTCAAAGTCAGGGGACGTGGTTGACAGTACACACCTCATCTCTGCTGTCACATCCAACCTGGATCGATATTTGGTTTTGATGTAGATGAGAGCACTGTATCCAGCTTCACACAGACATGAGCTGGTAAAGGGTACCATGAGTTTTAATGCTCAGAGGGAAATTGCAGGGTATTCCCTTTGAGTCAGGAACCAAAACTCCTTTGTAGTGACCCATGAATACGTTGTCTGCAGCATTTGGTCATATGACAGCTCGATCAGCTGTTTGATTTCAGTTACCGGCATGTCAACTGAGCCAGGATCACAGTCAAACGGATTGGGAAGTAGGTACAAAATTGCTCTTCCAAGCGTTGAAGGGGAGCAGTCATCACTTGTGTGGGACACTTCCTGATGCTGTTTGCTCTTAGAAACATGTGCAGCCGAGGGAAGGGTCATGGTTGGCTTTTGAAATAATTATTTCGTCTGAATCTACTGATTCAGTCACTCATCTGTAGAATGTTTTTGTATGTCTGTTACATACAGTAGGCAAGGAGACACATTTTCTTTTCATTACACAAGTCAACCAAGTCTGTTTTTTTTTACATCCATTGTGAATGACAGCAGTTCCTCTCTCAATGCGAAAAATCTTTCCAACACTCTCCCTCGATAACAACCAAGCCTCGGTGTGAAATAGAACATTGTCATGATCTGATCCCATATCTCCACATAGTTTTGTGAACAGGCGTGTGCGCAGCGGTTGTGGTTTGATGTAGTTTACAATGGAAGTTACCTGCTGCAGTATATCTCTGAATTCTGTGCTCAGCTCTTTTTCTGTCAGTTGCTCTAGGTGTATCATACAATGCATCCATATGGCACATTCATAACTAGAGTGCAGAGGCCTGACTGCAGTCCCACCATAGATGGAGCCCCATCTGTGCAAAAGCCCCCCATTTGATCCCATGAAATCTGTTTTTGATCAATATAGCCACGCAGCACACTGAACATCCAGTTTTAAGCTTGGGAATCGTGAGACAGGAAAATATGTCCTCGTGAATAGCATCCCCCGACATGTATAGCGAACAAAAGTCAATGATTGGGCATCTCGGCCCTCACAGCTAACGTTCATTTGGAGAGCATAAACTGGGGAGATTGAGTCGTTCTGTCAGAGTTTCCTCTTGATTGCTAGCAATAACATACATTATTTGTTTAACAGTGTTATCTGACAAAGGTGAGTTTCTGTGCCTTTGCCTCCCCACACATTGTTTCCACAATCAATTGCGGCCGGTAATATCAAAGTCTCTGTAATAGAGTGTGGTTTTCATCGCCATTCACCGTGGGAATGATTCAAGTGGCTTAGAGGGTACTATGGTATTGAAGGCCGAGCTGTAGTCGATGAACTGCACCCTCACATTTATTTTTGTCCTAGTGGGTGAGGACACTGCAGTGCAATGGCAAATGCGTCGTCAGTGGATCTGTCAGGGCGGTAGGTGATTTGGAGAGGGTCAAGTGTGTGCACTATGGTGAACGATATTGCCCACTGGGCAGAAACTGGTTGAATCAAAAAAATTATATGTATTTTAATGTGGAATCTAAGTGGAAAATACATTGGATTTGAAAAAAGACATCAAACTGTTGTTTTGAAGGTGACATTTCAACCACAGTATTATGCCATCATAGTAACCAATTTTTAACATAGACAAGCCTTGCAAAAAATGTTTAATTCTTACCTTTAAAACAACATCAGATCTTCAACGTATCCACTATCAGAAAAAAAGCTGGGTAGCACATCCTACTGGGGAACTGATCTACAGTATCGACAGCAACCCTTTGGTCTCCCATACAGGGTTTTATCCAAGCCCAGCCCTGCTTATCTATGATATTTGTCACTGGCTATTACTAATGTGCTATCTTGAGAAGGATTGTTGACAGATCTCCACTTAAAAATGTAATAGATTCACTGTTACTATCGAAGTCATTCCAAAGGGTTAACAGAGCAAATGAAATGTGACCATACAGTAGTTTATCACGTATACTGTATATCATCAATGATGCTATTTAGGTCTATATATCATTTGCAAAGTCATCAACAGCTATTGTTGAATTAAACCCTAAATTCAACAAAAAATGTACAGTAGGCATAGGGTTTCAAGCTCTGGTTGATTTCAAATTCATGGTATTTAGTTGTTGAACTGTGTTGGAATCACGTCCCCATCTCAACCAAAAAAGTAACAACAGTATGTCTACAAATTATTCATTTGTAGACATACTACAATTAAAGCCAGACTGAGTCAGTGGCACAGATGGAACTAACCAAGCAGAAAATACATCTCCTTCAAATATTTGGTGTGTCAACAAGTTAACAAATGATATATTGGTTTCTCGTCTCCAACTCAACCAAAAATAAAAGTTAAAGAATGGGTAGTAAGCCAGTGGCTCAGATAGAACTATACAACCAGTAGATACATTGCCTTCAGAAAGTATTCATACCCTTTGACTTATTCCACATTTTGTTGTGCTACAACCTGAATTTAAAAAAAGTATAAAATAAAAAAGGTCTCACATCTCTACACACAATAGCCCATAATGACAAAGTGAAAACACATTAGAAATGTTTGCACATTTATTGAAAATTAAATACAGAAACATCTCATTTACACTACCCGTCAACAGTTTTAGAACACCTACTCATTCAATGGTTTTTCTTTAGTTTTACTATTTTCTACATTGTAGAATAATAGTGAAGACATCAAAACTATGAAATAACACATATAGAATCATTTAGTAACAAAAAATGTGTTAAACTAATCAAAATATATTTTAAATTTGAGATTCTTCAAAGTAGCCACCCTTTGCCTTGATGACAGCTTTGCACACTCTTGGCATTATAATTATTTGTTACTTTTATCGAGGTAGACAAAGACGAACCAGTTCAACATGTCACGGAGCACGTCAATGACCAGGGCCTGGAACACTGCGGGAGCGTTGGTCAGTCCGAATGGCATAGCCAGGTACTCATAGTGCATAGCTGTGTTAAAGGCTGTCTTCCATTCATCTCCTTCCTGTATCTGAACCAGATGGTAGGCGTTCCGAAGGTCCAACTCTGAGAAATTGGTCGCCCACTGGAGAGGCTCGAAAGCCGAGGAGAGGAGTGGTAGAGGGTAACGTAAGGCCCTAGTAGTCGATACACAGGCGGCAAGGAGGCGGAAGGACAAATGAACCCTGCAGCCAGAGAGTCCTCAATGTAACCTTCCATGGTCTTGGTCTCTGGACCAGACAGGGAATAAAGCCACCACCGAGGTGGTGTAGTTCCCAGGAGGAGGTCAATGGCGCAGTTGTAGGGTCGATGCGGAAGAAGAGATGTGGAGCGGGCCTTGTTGAAAAGCTCCCAGAGGTCCTGGTACTCTGCGGGAACGGCTGAGAGATCTGAGGCTTTTCCCAAGCCCGCAGGAGGATGCCCAGTGGCAAGCTGTGCCGCCTTGAGACAATGTGCGTGACAAAACGGGCTACAACCCAGGATAGATCCCGTAGCCCAGTCGATCAATGGGTTGTGCCTCTGGAGCCATGAGAATCCCAAAACCATGGATACATGAGGAGACTGAATGAGCAGAAAACTGCATGGACTGTGGTTACCTGACACTCGCAGGTTGATGCGAACCGTACAGTGAGTGACCCTGCCAATAACGCGTCCATCCAATGCTCAGGCGTCCATGGGAATGGAGAGAGGTTGTGTGGATATGCCCATCTCTGACACCAGGGTAGTGTCCATCAAGCTCCCGTCGGCCCCAGAGTCCATGACCGGTCACCCCACAGCAGGATAGCACGGAGAGGAGTGTGAGTAATGGGAGACCCTCTGTATGGCCCACCAGTGTACTCATACCTACTGATAAGCCTGGTCTTTTACTGGACAGGTGGATATGTAATGTCCAGAAGTACCACAATACAGACAACTTTGGAACTCAGTCTGTGTAAACGTTCCTCAGGAGACATTCTAGCCCTGCCCATTTGCATGGGCTCCGGAGGAGGTGAGTCAACAGTCCTCGATGATTCGTGAGGGAACTCGGGTGACATCGGATTCTCTCATGAATGCAGGCATTGGGGACTTCCGCGATTCTTCGGAGGCGAAGGGGAACCCGTGGACGAGTGTGTGTGGCTAGGAACAGACCTCTCTCTCCCTGCTGCGTTCTTGTAACCGTCCATCGATCCTTATGGTCAAGGCTATGAGGGAGTCGAGGTCCATGGGCAGCTCCCGGGCTGCAAGCTCATCTTTAATTCCCTCTGATAATCCGTGAAGGAAGGTGTCGAACAGGCACTCTCGGTGGCTAACACGTGAAAATCTACCGCGTAGATCACTACTGGAGTTTTGACGCAGCCAAAGTAACTTCCGAGCTGCTGATAGCAGGGTTACTGGGAGTCTTGAAGATTACCGTTGTGGCTTGCTACCTAGTAGATAGTCCGCAGAATTGTTCCAACAATGCATAGAAGGCATGGTCATGGCATTCCGCCAAGGTATGCAGTAACTCCTAGTGTCTTCCAATGGTGGCTCCTTGGAGGCAGACAGTGTTGCGGAGCTGGTCCAAGTCTGCTGGGTCAGTCATGGCCAGTTCGTACTATCACGACTCAGGATATGACCCAGATGCAGACACAGGATAGTTTGATTCTCTGAATATTTATTATAACAAAGGGCAGGTTGAGGGCAGGCAGAGGTTCGTAATCCAAGGCAGAGTCAATCAGAGACAGAAGCAGGCAGGCTCAGGGTCAGGACAGGCAGAAAGGTAAAAACAGGGAAGACTAGAAAACAAGACTTGAGAACAGGAGAAACAGGAAACATGCTGGTGAGACCTGACAAAACAAGACGAACTGGCAACAGACAAACAGAAGACGCAGGTATAAATACACAGGGGATAATGGGGAAAAATAGGAGACACCTGGTGGGGGTAGAGACAAATGGGTGATTGTTTGTGCACAAATGAACATAAATTAATGTGCAACTGCAATGAATTCTAATGAATGTGGAACTGCGCTGCTGGATTGCCCTGTGCTAAAGAGCAGAACAAAAACAAAGGATCTGGTTTGAACCACTATTCAGCGAAGCTTCTGAACATATTAACAAGTCATTCAATGTCCATTCGGTGTCGCTATAGCCGGTTGTAGTGGATTGAGCTGTGGTGTTAATGAAATTATTGTGTCCAAATATCAGGCCTACTGTAAAGTTTTTCCATAATTGTTCTTGACATGATTTGTGTTCATACATATCCTAAACACTGTAATCTTTAGTTAAACATCCAACTTAATTCTGACACATTGAGATGTAAACATATCAACGTGAGAAATGTAGAGTCAATTCCATGGTAATATAATGAACGTATATTGTCATGCATCTTTCCCTGGGGGCAGAACAGAGCGATTAACGCTAGATGGGCCAGCTGCAATGTCAAAATTGGCAATATTGTAAAAAATCTGGATTTGTTTGTTTGCTTAATTTAAGGTTAGGGTTAGGCATTATTAAGGTTAGCTGTGTGGTTAAGGTTAGGTTTAAAATCCGATTTTATGAGTTTTTGGCCAGCTAGTGACCACTCTACAGAACCTCCCCCAGGCAAGATTCATGACAATAAATATCAATCTGCACAGAATGATGCTGAGACTCAGACTTTTCACTTTAAAATGTATGTCAAACGAAAACCAATGATTGCAAAGGTAAACAAAGCATACAACTCTATGTAGAAGGACTCCTTTTATCCATTCCTAATTAACATTTTACAAAACACATTTACTTGAAGAACAGTGCAGATGGAACGTTTGGTAACAGAATTACAGTTTGTGCTGTTTGTTCTGTCATTCGGTTACCAAACTTTGCATCTGCACTGTTCTTCAAGTAAATGCGTTTTTATTTTCCGTGGACATTGTTAAAAGTAGTCCTTGTGCATAGAGATGTATAGTTTGTTTGACTTGCTATGATTGTTTTTTGACATATATTTTTTCAGCATCATTTTACCCTGGAATTGCCCCTAGCTCGAACATTACCACTTCATGTTGACCTTGCTGCTTCCAAGTCATTTCACATTTCAAAGTGCATGCAATGGTCATTCCCTTGAGAATTCATAACTTTTTCTTCTGACTAGTTCCAACATTGAACCATATCCCACTGGGCCAACCTATAATCCAGCTCATTAGCACTAAACTGTTGTGCTATCATATAATTAGCGAAAGGGCACGGCTGTCATTGTAGAGTCTCTCCCAAGGAAAGTATGGTTCTTCGCCAAAGGTTCTGAATAATCAACTCTGAAAATCTTCAAGGAGCTCTATCAAATATGTAAAGAGTATGGGCAACCAGCAGGACGCACCACTGATAAGTAGCCTAGTGGTTAAGAGTTTTGGGCCAGTAGCTGAAAAGTTGCTGGTCCGAATCCCTGAGCCGACTAGATGAAAAATCTGTTGATGTGCTTTTGACCAAGGCATAACCCTTAACCCTACTTACTCTGGATAAGAGATTTTACTAAAACATAGATGTACATTTGTATTTTAAAGTTCCTACATTTGCCTTTTCAAATTCAAATACAGCCATTAAACACAGGAACAGCTTCAGATTGTAGAGTAGCCTATACAAATGGAAAAACACTACTGATTGGTTTCAAATATGAATCAATTTCCTGTTGGCTAGCTTTGTTAATGTAAGTCAGACCATTTTCAAAAGAGACTTTACATTGCCAAGGAACTACTTCCTGTAACTACATGGGTCATTCACTTCTAAACAACAGATGAGATAGAGAAGATATAAGTTGCGAAACAAACTTGACTGGACACAAGGTTAAAGGTTATTGTCCTAGAAGCCTTGAAAGCAACAGAGGTGCAAGCTTGATACAGTGGAAATTAGCATTTTTATTAGAAAATGCCAATAGATTCCGATTCTTATCTATAACTTGTTAAAGGTGTCAAAGGGTACACTGGGAACATGACTATTAATCAAATAACATTGATCTCTCGGGTTCCTCTCTCTTTTCAGATAATACTTTCCCAAATGTGTTTGTTAGAGCAACCTGGCCAACTTTCTGAGCATTCATGCACATTCAAAAAATTTGAAAGGTATTGCACTAAGTAATTTTTGGTAATCTCTCATGACACGTACAATAGCATTAAGACTTGGGAAAGGGTTTTACATTCATCCACACAAACATACAGTATTAGTAGTATACATTGTTCTTATCGAGCTATTAGTCTGTCAAGGCTGATCTTCTTTATTTACTCTCAAACAAATGATCTCTCTACGAAATGCCCAAGGATTCAGAGACCAGTTTTTAACAAAAATATGAATACACTCAAGTACAATTCAATTAGAAGGAAAAAATGACAAAGTTTAAAGGTTCTGTATTGTGTGTCAGAACTCACAGTACTGGAGAGGCGCAATGGTTCGTTAAGTTCACTAGGTTCATTGTGGAGGACTTGGAAAATAAATACATTTTTCAAAGTATGTGTAGGTGGAATAGTTCAGTGAATATGTGCTACAGAAAACATAATTATGTATCTGAAACCTCAACAGCAGCTTGCAGTGGTGAGAGAGTCTTGGCATATCAACTCCCACATTGACAAGTTATCAGTGAATCGAATGCATTCGGAAAGTATTCAGACCCTTTGAATTTTCCACATTTTGTTATGTACGTTTTGTCAGTCATCGTGTTCTTATCGGCAGACTCAACAGCCTTGGTTTCTCTAATGACTGCCTCGCCTGGTTCACTAACTACTTCTCAGATAGAGTTCAGTGTCACATCAGAGGGCCTGTTGTCTGGACCTCTGGCAGTCTCTCTGGGGGTGCCACAGGTTTCAATTCTCGGGACTTTTTTCTGTGTATATATCAATGATGTTGCTCTTGCTATGGGTGATTCTTCGATCCACCTCTACGCAGACAACACTATTCTGTATACATCTGGCCCTTCTTTGGACACTGTGTTAAAAAACCTCCAAAAGAGCTTTAATGCCATACAACACTCCTTCTGTGGTCTCCAACTGCTCTTAAATGCTAGTAAAACGAAATGCATGCTCTTCAACCGATCGCTGCCCGCACCCGCCCGCCCGACTAGCATCACTACTCTTGACGGTTCTGACTTAGAATATTTGGACAACTATAAATACCTAGGTGTCTGGCTGGACTGTAAACTCTCATTACAGACTCCTATTAAACATCTCCAATTCAAAATTAAATCTCGAATCGGCTTCCTATTTTGCAACAAAGCCTCCTTCACTCATGCTGCCAAACATATCCTCGTAAAACTGACTATCCTTCCGATCGTTGACTTCGGCGATGTAATTTACAAAATAGCCACCAACACTCTACTCAGACTGCATCCAATTTGCTATCACAGTGCCATCCGTTTTGTCACCAAAGCCCCAAATACTACCCACCACTGCGACCTGTATGCTCTCGTTGGCTGGTCCTCACTACATATTCGTCGCCAAAGCCACTGGCTCCAGGTTATCTATAAGTCTTTGCTTGGTAAAGCTCCGCTTTATCTCAGCTCACTGGTCACCATGGCAACACCCACCCGTAGCACGCGCTCCAGCAGATATATTTCACTGGTCATCCCCAAAGCCAACACCACATGTGGCCGTCTTTCCTTCCAGTTCTCTGCTGCCAATGACTGGAACGAATTGCAAAAATCACTGAAGTTGGAGACTTATATCTCCCTCTCTAACTTTAAGCATCAGCTGTCAGAGCAACTTACCGATTTGCTGCAGCTGTACACAGCCCATCTGTAAATAACCCATGCAACCAACTACCTACCTCATCCCATATTTGTTTTGTTTTTCCTCATCTGCACATCTATCACTCCAGTGTTAATTGCTAAATTTTAATTACTTCGCCGCTATGGCCTATTTATTGCCTTACCTCCTTACTTCATTTGCACACACTGTATACAGATTTTTCTATTGTGTTATTGACTGTACGTTTGTTTATCCCATGTGTAACTCTGTTTTGTTGTTTTTGTCGCACTGCATTTACATTTACATTTAAGTCATTTAGCAGACGCTCTTATCCAGAGCGACTTACAAATTGGTGCATTCACCTTATGATATCCAGTGGAACAACCACTTTACAATAGTGCATCTAAATCTTTTAGGGGGGGGTTAGAAGGATTACTTTATCCTATCCCAGGTATTCCTTAAAGAGGTGGGGTTTCAGGTGTCTCCGGAAGGTGGTGATTGACTCCGCTGTCCTGGCGTCGTGAGGGAGCTTGTTCCACCATTGGGGTGCCAGAGCAGCGAACAGTTTTGACTGGGCTGAGCGGGAACTGTGCTTCCTCAGAGGTAGGGAGGCGAGCAGGCCAGAGGTGGATGAACGCAGTGCCCTTGTTTGGGTGTAGGGCCTGATCAGAGCCTGAAGGTACGGAAGTGCCGTTCCCCTCACAGCTCCGTAGGCAAGCACCATGGACTTGTAGCGGATGCGAGCTTCAACTGGAAGCCAGTGGAGAGAGCGGAGGAGCGGGGTGACGTGAGAGAACTTGGGAAGGTTGAACACCAGACGGGCTGCGGCGTTCTGGATGAGTTGTAGGGGTTTAATGGCACAGGCAGGGAGCCCAGCCAACAGCGAGTTGCAGTAATCCAGACGGGAGATGACAAGTGCCTGGACAAGGACCTGCGCCGCTTCCTGTGTGAGGCAGGGTCGTACTCTGCGAATGTTGTAGAGCATGAACCTACAGGATCGGGTCACCGCCTTGATGTTAGTGGAGAACGACAGGGTGTTGTCCAGGGTCACGCCAAGGTTCTTAGCACTCTGGGAGGAGGACACAAGGGAGTTGTCAACCGTGATGGCGAGATCATGGAACGGGCAGTCCTTCCCCGGGAGGAAGAGCAGCTCCGTCTTGCCGAGGTTCAGCTTGAGGTGGTGATCCGTCATCCACACTGATATGTCTGCCAGACATGCAGAGATGCGATTCGCCAACTGGTTATCAGAAGGGGGAAAGGAGAAGATTAATTGTGTGTCGTCTGCATAGCAATGATAGGAGAGACCATGTGAGGATATGACAGAGCCAAGTCACTTGGTGTATAGTGAGAATAGGAGAGGGCCTAGAACAGAGCCCTGGGGGACACCAGTGGTGAGAGCACGTGGTGTGGAGACAGATTCTCGCCACGCCACCTGGTAGGAGCGACCTGTCAGGTAGGACGCAATCCAAGCGTGGGCCGCGCCGGAGATGCCCAGCTCGGAGAGGGTGGAGAGGAGGATCTGATGGTTCACAGTATCAAAGGCAGCAGATAGGTCTAGAAGGATGAGAGCAGAGGAGAGAGAGTTAGCTATAGCATTTAACATTTAACATTTAAGTCATTTAGCAGACGCTCTTATCCAGAGCGACTTACAAATTGGTGCATTCACCTTATGATACCGCAGTGCGGAGAGCCTCCGTGACACAGAGAAGAGCAGTCTCAGTTGAATGACCAGTCTTGAAACCTGACTGATTAGGATCAAGAAGGTCATTCTGAGAGAGATAGCAGGAGAGCTGGCCAAGGACGGCACGTTCAAGAGTTTTGGAGAGAAAAGAAAGAAGGGATACTGGTCTGTAGTTGTTGACATCGGAGGGATCGAGTGTAGGTTTTTTCAGAAGGGGTGCAACTCTCGCTCTCTTGAAGACGGAAGGGACGTAGCCAGCGGTCAAGGATGAGTTGATGAGCGAGGTGAGGTAGGGGAGAAGGTCTCCGGAAATGGTCTGGAGAAGAGAGGAGGGGATAGGGTCAAGTAGGCAGGTTGTTGGGCGGCCGGCCGTCACAAGACGCGAGATTTCATCTGGAGAGAGAGGGGAGAAAGAGGTCAAAGCACAGGGTAGGGCAGTGTGAGCAGGACCAGCGGTGTCGTTTCACTTAGCAAACGTGGATCGGATGTCATCAACCTTCTTTTCAAAATGGTTGACGAAGTCATCCGCAGAGAGGGAAAAGGGGGGGGAGGGGGAGGAGGATTCAGGAGGGAGGAGAAGGTAGCAAAGAACTTCCTAGGGTTAGAGGCAGATGCTTGGAATTTATAGTGGTAGAAAGTGGTTTTAGCATCAGAGACAGAAGAGGAAAATGTAGAGAGGAGGGAGTGAAAGGATGCCAGGTCCGCAGGGAGGCGAGTTTTCCTCCATTTCCGCTCGGCTGCCCGGAGCCCTGTTCTGTGAGCTCGCAGTGAGTCGTCGAGCCACGGAGCAGGAGGGGAGGACCGAGCCAGCCTGGAGGATAGGGGACAGAGAAAATCAAAGGATGCAGAAAGGGAGGAGAGGAGGGTTGATGAGACAGAATCAGGAGATAGGTTGGAGAAGGTTTGAGCAGAGGGAAGAGATGATAGGATGGAAGAGGAGAGAGTAGCGGGAGAGAGAGAGCGAAGGTTGGGACGGCGCAATACCATCCGAGTAGGGGCAGAGTGAGAAGTGTTGGATGAGAGCGAGAGGGAAAAGGATACAAGGTAGTGGTCGGAGACTTGGAGGGGAGTTGCAATGAGATTAGTGGAAGAACAGCATCTAGTAAAGATGAGGTCAAGCGTATTGCCTGCCTTGTGAGTAGGGGGGGAAGGTGAGAGGGTGAGGTCAAAAGAGGAGAGGAGTGGAAAGAAGGAGGCAGAGAGGAATGAGTCAAAGGTAGACGTGGGGAGGTTAAAGTCACCCAGAACTGTGAGAGGTGAGCCATCCTCAGGAAAGGAACTTATCAAGGCATCAAGCTCATTGATGAACTCTCCAAGGGAACCTGGAGGACGATAAATGATAAGGATGTTAAGCTTGAAAGGGCTGGTAACTGTGACAGCATGGAATTCAAATGAGGAGATAGACAGATGGGTCAGGGGAGAAAGAGAGAATGTCCACTTGGGAGAGATGAAGATTCCAGTGCCACCACCCCGCTGGCTCGATGCTCTAGGGGTATGCGAGAACACGTGGGCAGACGAGGAGAGAGCAGTGTTATCTGTGGTAATCCATGTTTCCGTCAGC
Source organism: Salmo trutta (assembly GCF_901001165.1). Classification (NCBI taxonomy): domain Eukaryota; kingdom Metazoa; phylum Chordata; class Actinopteri; order Salmoniformes; family Salmonidae; genus Salmo; species Salmo trutta. Next base: position 19,589,605 of record NC_042979.1, on the reverse strand, counting down.
GCCAGGAAGTCTAGGGACTGGAGGGTAGCATAGGCTGAGATGAACTCAGCCTTGTTGGCCGCAGACCGGCAGTTCCAGAGGCTGCCGGAGACCTGGAACTCCACGTGGGTCGTGCGCGCTGGGACCACCAGGTTAGAGTGGCAGCGGCCACGCGGTGTGAAGCGTTTGTATGGCCTGTGCAGAGGGGAGAGAACAGGGATAGACAGACACAGAGTTGACAAGCTACAGAAGAGGCTACGCTAATGCAAAGGAGATTGGAATGACAAGTGGACTACACGTCTCAAATGTTCAGAAAGTTAAGCTTACGTTGCGAAAATCTTATTGACTAAAATGACGAAAATGATACAGTACTGCTGGCTGGTGGAGTAGGCTAGCTAGCAGTGGCTGCGTTGTTGACTTTGTTTGAACGTGTAGCTGGCTAGGTAACCTCGATAGTTTCAGAACTACACCTTGTCATGATACAAAAGCAACTTTGTAGCTAGCTAACATAACACTAATCAAGACGTTCCTTTGTAATGTATTTAGTTTCTACAATGCTGCTCGTCGGTAATAGTTGGCTAGGTATGGAACAATGGCGTCGCGGGGGACGGAAATAGCTGGCTAGCTAACCTCGATAATTACTAAACTACACAATTATCAAGCTATGACAAAGACAACTATGTAGCTAGCTAGCTAACACTGCACTAGTCAAATCGTTCCGTTGTAATGTATTAGTATCTACAGCGCTGCTAGTCGGTAATGGTTGGCTAGCTAGCAAACCCACTAGCTAGCAGTGGGTTTGATGACTAGGTGTGTTGACTAAGTCTGGAGTCTGGACAAGGCGTCGTGTCGCGGCTGGCTAGCTAACCTCGATAATTACTCTAAACTACACAATTGTCTTAGATACAAAGACAGCAAAGACAACTATGTAGCTAGCTAACTAACACTAACACTACACTAATCAAGTCGTTCCGTTGTAATGTAATAGTTTCTACAGTGCTGCTAGTCGGTAGAGGTTGGCTAGCTAGCAGTGTTGACTAGCTAGCTAGCAGTGTTGACTACGTTAGGAGGACGAAAAAATAGCTAGCCTCGATAATTACTCTAATTGCTCTAAACTACACAATTATCTTTGATAGCTAAGAAAAATTGCTCAGATCAAACAAACCAAACTGTGGAGCGAAGCGAAGTGCGACTGCTCGCTCCGGACCAGAAGTGAGGGGGGGGGGGGCACCGCTTTGCTTTATCTTGGCCAGGTCGCAGTTGTAAGTGAGAACTTGTTCTCAACTGGCCTACCTGGTTAAATAAAGGTGAAATAAAAAATAAATTAAACATCATAGCCTTATTCTAAAATGGATTAAATAGTCCCCCCCTCAATCTACACACAATACCCCATAATGACAAAGCATTTTATTTTTAAAACCCTGAAATATTACATTTACATAAGTATTCAGACCCTTTACTCAGTATTTTTGGAAGCAATTACAGCCTTGAGTCTTCTTGAGTATGATGCTACAAGCTTGGCACATCTACAGTGGGGAGAACAAGTATTTGATACACTGCCGATTTTGCAGGTTTTCCTACTTACAAAGCATGTGGAGGTCTGTAATTTTTATCATTGGTACACTTCAACTGTGAGAGACAAAAATCCAGAAAATCACATTGTATGATTTTTAAGTCATTAATTTGCATTTTATTGCATGGCATAAGTATTTGATACATCAGAAAAGTAGAACTTAATATTTGGTACAGAAACCTTTGTTTGCAATTACAGAGATCATACGTTTCCTGTAGTTCTTGACCAGGTTTGCACACACTGCAAGCAGGGATTTTGGCCCACTCCTCCATACAGACCTTCTCCAGATCCTTCAGGTTTCTGGGCTATCGCTGGGCAATACAGACTTTCAGCTCCCTCCAAAGATTTTCTATTGGGTTCAGGTCTGGAGACTGGCTAGGCCACTCCAGGATCTTGAGATGCTTCTTACGGAGCCACTCCTTAGTTGCCCTGGCTGTGTGTTTCGGGTCGTTGTCATGCTGGAAGACCCAGCCACGACCCATCTTCAATGCTCTTACTGAGGGAAGGAGGTTGTTGGCCAAGATCTGGCGATACATGGCCCCATCCATCCTCCCCTCAATACGGTGCAGTCGTCCTGTCCCCTTTGCAGAAAAGCATCCCCAAAGAATGATGTTTCCACCTCCATGCATCACGGTTGGGATGGTGTTCTTGGGGTTGTACTCATCCTTCTTCCTCCAAACACAGCGAGTGGAGTTTAGACCAAAAATCTCTATTTTTGTCTCATCAGACCACATGACCTTCTCCCATTCCTCCTCTGGATCATCCAGATGGTCATTGGCAAACGTCAGACAGGCCTGGACATGCGCTGGCTTGAGCAGGGGGACCTTGCGTGCGCTGCAGGATTTTAATCCATGACGGCGTAGTGTGTTACTAATGGTTTTCTTTGAGACTGTGGTCCCAGCTCTCTTCAGGTCATTGACCAGGTCCTGCCGTGTAGTTCTTGGCTGATCCCTCACCTTCCTCATGATCATTGATGCCCCACGAGGTGAGATCTTGCATGGAGCCCCAGACTGAGGGTGATTGACCGTCATCTTGAACTTCTTCCATTTTCTAATAATTGCGCCAACTGTTGTTGCCTTCTCACCAAGTTGCTTGCCTATTGTCCTGTAGCCCATCCCAGCCTTGTGCAGGTCTACAATTTTATCCCTGATGTCCTTACACAACTCTCTGGTCTTGGCCATTGTGGAGAGGTTGGAGTCTTTTTGATTGAGTGTGTGGACAGGTGTCTTTTATACAGGTAACTAGTTCAAACAGGTGCAGTTAATACAGGTAATGAGTGGAGAACAGGAGGGCTTCTTAAAGAAAAACTAACAGGTTTGTGAGAGCCGGAATTCTTACTGGTTGGTAGGTGATCAAATACTTATGTCATGCAATACAATGCAAATTAATTACTTAAAAATCATACAATGTGATTTTCTGGATTTCTGTTTTAGATTCCGTCTCTCGCAGTTGAAGTGTACCTATGATAAAAATTACAAACCTCTACATGCTTTAAGTAGGAAATCCTGCAAAATCGGCAGTGTATCAAATACTTGTTCTAACCACTGTATATATGGTGAGTTTCTCACATTCTTCTCTGCAGATCCTCTCAAGCTCTCAAGCCCTGTATATTGCCTCGTTATTGATATTTTGTGTGACTTTTTATTTTATATTTTACTTTAGTTTATTTAGTAAATATTTTATTAACTGTATTTCTTGAACTGCATTGTTGGTTAAGCGCTTGTAAGTAAGCATTTCGCGGTAAGGTTGTATTCGTCACATGTGACAAATACGATTTGATTTGGATGGGGAGCGTTTTTTTCAGGCCTCTCCAGTGATGTTTGATCAGGTTCAACTCCAGACTCTGGACATTTAGAGACGTGTCCCAAAGCCACTCCTGCGTTGCCTTGGCTGTGTGCTTAGGGTCATTGTCCTGTTGGAAGGTGAACCTTCGCCCCAGTCTGAGGTCCTGAGTGCTCTGAAGCAGGTTTTCATCAAGGATCTCTCTGTACATTGCGCTGTTTATCTTTCCCTCGAACCTGACTAGTCTCCCAGGGTCTGCCGCTGAAAAACATTCCCACAGCATGATGCTGCCACCACAATGCTTCACCATAGTGGTGGTACCAGGTTTGCTCCAGACGTGACTCTTGGTATTCAGGCCAAAGAGTTCAATCTTGGTTTCATCAGAGCAGAGAATCTTGTTTCTCATGGTCTGAGAGTCCTTTAGGTGCATTTTGGCAAACTCCAAGTGGGCTGTCATGTACCTTTTACTGAGGAGTGGTTTCCGTCTGGCCACTCTACCATAAAAGCCTGATTGGTCGAGTGCTGCAGAGATGGTTGTCCTTCTGGAAGGTTCTCCCATCTCCACAGAGGAACGCTGGATTTCTGTCAGCATGACCACCGGGTTCTTGGTCATCTCCCTGACCAAGGCCCTTCTCCCCCGATTGCTAAGTTTGGCCGGGCGGCCAGCTCTAGGAAGAGTCTTTTTAAAAATCCATAGTTTTTATTTATTTGTTGAATATTCGAAACATACAATATACTTGCAGTGAAGCCGCTCAACAACTACATCATACAAGTCATCCAACAGATTCCCATTCAGAGCGACACACAGAATCATCCAGGGTCAATGCCCTGCTCAAGGGCATGTTGACCGATCTACCACCAGGCCAAAAAACACGAACCCGAACCCTCCAAGATCCCCCCACAGTTCCCCAATAGTTGTCCCTCAACCATTCGAGACCCCTCCCACAGTCCCCCCAGGAATAAAAATAAAAAGTACAATGAATTCCATTCCCCACCCAAGAACCCCCCAATGCACCAAGAGAATGAACTAAAGAGAAAAAAGGAAAAGACAGAAGAAAACAGCAAACAACAATGCAAAAAAAAAATCATAACAGCAATGCCAACTGTATATGTTTGTGTATGTGTGTGTTCTTGTATGTATTTATTTGAATGAGAGTGTGTGTATATGCATGTGTACAAACACCTGCACGGCATCAGCCTCAGGCAAACCGGCATTAGTTGTAAAAACACTGCCACTTAGTGTCATTCAAATGTTCTTTTTATTATGTTTTATTTAGACTTAAAAAAAAAATTTTTTATCTTTGACCATCATTCTGTCACGTCCTGACCAGCAGAGGGAGGTATTGTATCAGTTTTGGTCAGGATGTGGCAGGTTTTTTGTATGTTAAGGGTTTGTGTTGGGGATTGGACTCCCAATTGAAGGCAGGTGTGTTGAGTTGCCTTTGATTGGGAGTCCTATATAGAAGGGTGTGTTTTTCTTTGGGATTGTGGGTAGTTGTCCTTGCACGGCGTTGTATGTGCCTGCAAGACTGTTGCTGTCGTCTTTATTGTTTTTGTCCAGTGGATACTTTACTCCTTTTTTTAAATTAAAAAACATGAGTATCCACATACCTGCTGCGCCTTGGTCCATTCTTGACGACGGTTGTTACACATTCTGTCTCCCACACAGCAACTCCAATCCCACTTGTCTCCAATTCCACATACAAACCCTCAGCTTCCCTCAGCCCATCCCGTCTATCTCTGCTGGCCACCCACTTCGGGTTTCTACGCAACACATATCTTTCAACTATGCTGTGATGTTTAACATACAATTTCAATCTATCTAATTGAATAGAATCCACAGATTGCGAGTTGAAGATAAATGCTTTTACTAAGAGTATTAGTATATTAGTAATTGACTGATCCGGTCTCTCCAGATCTCCTAACAGTACTATTTCTAGGGTCAATTTTAGATCAATGCTATGCATTTTCAGCCATTCCTGAACCTGAGACCAGAAACAGGCTACCTGAGGGCAATACCAAAATAAATGGTCTATTGATTCTGTATCCTCACAACATAACCTGCAGAGCTTCGATGATTTTATGCCCCAAATATTCAACATTTTGTTGGTGGCAAGAATTCTATATAATAATTTTAGCTGAAAAGCACAACGTCTTGAATCTTGCGTTGTTTTATATATCAACTCATACACCCTGTACCATGGAATCGGTACGTCAAAAATCTCTTTCCAACTCTTTTGCAATCTGTATGGCACAGTTATCAACATCCTGGTCCTCAAATGAAACTGGTATACTTTCCTGTTTATGCTATTTTTATTCGTCTGCCAGTTTTGATCCTTTACATTTGGCAGACAGACCAGTTCCCTACCTCCTCCCTCTGCCACCTGCCTCCTCCATTTTTGGGGTAATGCTGTAATCAATTGGTTGTACTCATGGATTGAGCAGACCTTTCCGTACAATTCTGATAACTCCATGAAGGACATAACTTTACCATTCCAATTTACAATATCATTTAAGAACAAAATACCATTTTCAAATATCATTCCCATAAATACAGGTATTTTATCAACCAGCACATTTGAGTTCAGCCATAATATTTGTTGTAATATTTATTCTATCTTTTCAGGGGGATGAAATTGAAATTGTAGCCAGCTCTACAATGCTTGTTTGAAAAAGATAGATATTTAGAAAAAAGTATAATTTTCAATTAATCGAAAATGAGACATGGCAATCTGCACAAAGGCAAAAAGGCCATTGTTAAACAATGGATGAGCTTTTCTTAGTAATCTACTTGAGAACCATTTAGGGTTGAAATAAAACTTTTGAATAAGTGAAGCTTTTGGAAAGAGGTTTAGTACATTTATATGTAATAATCTCAACCCACCCAATTCATATTCATTATATAGATAGGAACGTTATATTTTGTCTGGTTTAGCGTCCCAGATAAAGCGAAATATTTTTTGCTCATATGATTTGAAAAACGAATCATCAGGCGTAGGCAGTGCCATAAGTAAGTGAGTAAACTGAGATATGACTAAGGAGTTAATCAGGGCAATTTTTCCATAAATAGACAGGTATTTACCTCTCCATGGTTGCAGGATCTCTTCACCATTATTATTTCTAGTAGTTGTCGTATATTATCTCCAACCTATTGTCCATGTAAAAAACCTGTCTGATCAGGATGAACAATACCTGGTAAAACCCTTTGAATTCTGAGTGCTATGCATTTTGCTAGTATTTTTGCATCACAACATTGAATTGTAAGGGGCCTCCAGTTTTTTAGATAGACCGGGTCATTATATTTGCCATCTGGGTCTTGTTTTAATGATAGAGAAATCAGACCTTCCTGCTGAGTACCTGACAGACTACCATTTCTATAGGAGTAGTTAGAACAATCTAACAATGGAGATTTTAGTATATCAAAAAATACTTCATATACCTCTACCGGTATGCCATCAAGCCCTGGGGTTTTTCCAGACTGAAAGGATTTAATAGCCTCACAAAGATCTTCCTCTGTAATTTGGCCTTCATACTGATCTTTCTGTACATTTGTTAATTATTATTATTTTTTGATTATTTGGAAAGAATTCCTTACCATAATCTTCATTCAGTGGGAAATGGATGAGACGGAAAAGAGAACATCTGCCTAAAATAATTTGCTTCCTCTTTTAAAATATTGTTCGGAGAATCATAGATGACTCTTCAGTAACGAGTTTCTGCAAATTATTTTTGTTAGAATTCCTGTATTGGAGATTCAGTAAGAATTTTGTGCATTTTTCTCCATATTCCATCCAGTTTGCTTTATTATTGTAATTGATTACATTCGTTCGATCTTGAATAAGTTCCTCAAGTTCTTTTAGTTTTTTCTCTAACTTATTTTTTTATCTCTGTAGTATCATTTTTATTGCTATCTAACTGTACTATTAGTTCATGGATTTCCGTTGTTAGTCTTGTCTCTTTAGCCAGAAACTGCTTTTTTTTAAATTATTGATGAATATTGAATTGAATGACCCCTGAAGGTAAATTGAAAGGTATCCCAAACAATAAGGGGATTTGCTGTACCTATATTATACTGGAAAAATTGAGTAAACAATTATTTTGTCTTAGTTAAAAATAAGTTGTCCTCCAGTATACTTTGATTAAATTTCCAATATACCCGTCCACACTCTAGGAAGAGTCTTGGTGGTTCCAAACTTCTTTCATTTAAGAATGATGGAGGCTACTGTGTTCTTGGGGACCTTTCATGCTGCAGACATTTTTGGTACTCTTCCCAAGATCTGTGCATAGACACAATCTACGGACAATTCGTTTGACCTCCTGGCTTGGTTTTTGCTGTCACGTGCACTGTCAACTGTGGGACCTTATATAGACATGTGTGTGCCTTCCCAAATCATGTCCAATCAATTGCATGTACCACCGGTGGACTCCAATCAAGTTGTATTTACATCTCAAGGATGATAAATGGAAAGACAATGCACCTGAGCTCAATTTAAAGTCTCATAGCAAAGGGTCTAAATACTTAGTTGAAGTCATAAGTTTACATACACTTAGGTTGGAGTCATTGAAACTTGTTTACAGACAGATTATTATTATTATTAGACTTAAAATTCACTATCACAATTCCAGTGGGTCAGAAGTTTACATACACTAAGTTGACTGTGCATTTAAACAGCTTGGAAAATACTGGAAAATGTCATGGCTTTAGAAGCTTCTGATAGGCTAATTGACATCATTTGAGTCAATTGGAGGTGTACCTGTGGATGTATTTCAAGACCTACCTTCAAACTCAGTGCCTTTTTGCTTGACATCATGGGAAAATCAAAAGAAATCAGCCAAGACCTCCGAAACAAGTCTGGGTCATCATTGGGAGCAATTTCCAAATGTCTGACAGTACCACATTCATCTGTACAAAGAATAGTACGCAAGGATAAACACCATGGGACCATGCAGCCATCATACCACTCAGGAAGGAGAATGTTCTGTCTCCTAGAGATGAACGTACTTTGATGCTAAAAGTGCAAATCAATCCCAGAACAACATCAAAGGACCTTGGGACGATGCTGGAGGAAACAGGAACAAAAGTATTCATATCCACAGTAAAACGAGTCCTATATTGACATAACCTGAAAGGCCGCTCAGCAAGGAAGAAGCCAATGCTCCAAAACAGCCATACAAAAGCCAGTCTACTGTTTGCAACTGCACATGGGGACAAAGATCATACTATTTGGAGAAATGTCCTCTGGTCTGATGAAACAAAAATAGAACTGTTTGGCCATAATGACCATCGTTATGTTTGGGGGAAAAAAGGGGGACGCTTGCAAGCTGAAGAACACCATCCCAACCGTGAAGCACGGGGTTGGCAGCATCATGTTGTGGGGGTGCTTTGCTGCAGGAGGGACTGATGCACTTTACAAAATAGATGGCATCATGAGGTAGAAAATTATGTGGATATATTGAAGCAACATCTCAAGACATCAGTCAGGAAGTTAGCTTGGTCGCAAATGGGTCTTCCAAATGGACAATGACCCCAAGCATACTTCCAAAGTTGTGGCAAAATGGCTTAAGGACAACAAAGTCAAGGTATTGGAGTGGCCATCACAAAGCCCTGACCTCAATCCTAGAGAAAATGTGTGGGCAGAACTGAAAAAGCGTGTGCGAGCAAGGAGGCCTACAAATCTGACTCAGTTACACCAGCTCTGTCAGGAGGAATGGGCCATAATTCACCCGACTTATTGTGGGAAGCTTGTTGAAGGCTACCTGAAACGTTTGACCCAAGTTAAACAATTTAAAGGCAATGCTACCAAATACTAATTGAGTGTATGTGAACTCCTCAGCCACTGGGAATGTGATGAAAGAAATAAAAGCTGAAATAAATCACTCTACAATTATTTTAACATTTCACATTCTTAAAATAAAGTGGTGATCCTAACTGAGTTTAAATGTATTTGACCTCAACTTCAACTGTATGTTAGTAAAGTATTTTGGTTTCATTTTTAATACATTTGCTGAACTTTCTAAAAACCTGTTTTGTTGCTTTGTCATTATGGGGTATTGTGTGTAGATTGATGAGAAAAAAATATATTTAATCCTATTTATAGTAAGGCTGTAACATAACAAAATGTTGGAAAAGTCAAGGAGTCTGAATACTTTCCGAATGCACTGAAACTATTGCTGCCGTGTGTGTGTGTGTGTGTGTGTGTCTGTATTTGCCAGTTTGTGTGCGTGCTTGTGTCTGTGTGTTTGGGGGTTTGTGTGTATTTTTTTGTTGTGTGTTGTTTTGCCAATTTGTGTGAGTGTGTGTTTGTGATGGAGAGGGGGGTCATTACAAAGGAAAACATGTGAACCCACTTTTTTAATGATTTCATTTGCATATCCAGGACAGCCAGATAGACCAAAGGCAAACTTTGGGGCGAGGCAATAATATAATCTAACAGATAGTGACTGTACAACACAAAGCAAGAGTACTTCAAAGAAAGACACTCTGTTTGTGTTGGCATTGATTGTCCCCATTAAGACTTGGGTTGCTTTGGCTAGGCTGAGAAGCATATTTAATTGCATGGGCATCTATCTAGCTAGATCTAGAGAGCAGAAGTACAGTACTTCGAAAATATACAGAGAAATGCCGGGAACATTTTGGATCACAAGAATAATGTGGATTATTCAGTAAATGTTTTTACATTTCAATGTATATTTTATAAATATGACTTTCGGACGTTCATTACTAAAACCACAATGATGAATTTCACCAACAGTAGAACAAGTTAAACATGTGCGCACTGCTCTGCACTCCTTTCCCATCCTCCTATCAGAGAAAGATGGCTGGCTACACATGTGATATCTCTCTGAAGACCAACGATAATGCAGCCCAAAAACTGCCTGCAATGCTATTTCCAATTTTTTGGGGAGGTTTTGATAACTGCCTGCTAATTATTTATTTTACTAGGCAAGTCTGTTTAGAACAAATTCTTATTAACAACGATGGCTTACCCCGGCCAAACCCAGATGACGCTGGGCCAATTGTATGCTGCCCTATGGGATACAGCCTGGATTCAAACCAGGGACTGTAGTGACGCCTCTTACACTTAGACCTTAGACCTCTGGGCCACTTGCGAGCCCAAAATGACTAAAGTATTAAAAAGTGACTGCCTTTAAAAAGCAACGAATCCCTTTGAAAACTGCCTATGTGGCATCGATTCGAGTCAGAAAACATTATTATAGTATCAAAATTGACAAAGTGTAAATAGGATAATTTTGGTCATCAAGTTGGTCTCGTCTAAAACTGTGGTTTAAACATCCTTGCGTCACAGTGGGTAAATGAAGGTTGGATCTTTATTTGAAAATGTCCATTTGCCCACTAACATGGGGTGAACAGCTGCGGTGATTTCTCTCTATCTAATAACATAGACAGTGAGACAGACCTGACCAGCAGCTTTGACTTTGTTTACATAAGACAACACGTTGCACATTTTTTTACTTCAGAAATACTGCACCAAACACCTTAATTAGATATAAAACTGAGCAACTAAAACATCCTCTGCAAAAACATCTAAATTAATTTCGGATTTATGGAGTTCTATTAGATTCATTTTGGGATTTTGAGGAAGTGAAATAGACTTCCACGTTTAGAGTGTCTCATGAGGGACAAGCATCATTAACCAAACTGAATCGGTCAGGAAACACCACTCCAAGACTGAAATCTAGTTTTTCTAATGAGCGACAGAAAAACAAACGTGCCAATCAGTTTGTTCAGTGGCTCTTTAAAGAAGGCCCTTCCTTAACGCAGCAGTGCAGGTACACAGGGTGCTTTGCCTTAGTGAGCCTTACCTCCTCCAACTAATGGCTTTCATAGCTCACTGTCAGAGAGCCTGAAGGAGAGGGATGGCCATTATGGGTGACTGCCTCAGCCCCGCAGGTATTGGCCACCTGTGAGGAAGTGACTAAACAGGAACAGGAACAGAGAGGCCTGTGGACAGGTGGTGTGCACAATGGGGGGGAGGGTGTAGTAGTCAACCAGACTACTATATTGTGTTCTATTTAATGTATTTTATCCTGACTTGTTTGGCCATTTCATACACATGTAGATTGTACACACACCCACACACATGCGTACAAAAACCACTACACAGTTTCACATACAATACATACAATAGAAGAAATCATCTCTCAAGGCATGCCATCTTAAGCAGAGGAAGTACAGCAACGCAACTTGTGTGTGGGTTGCAATTCTGAATTTCATGACTGCCTGCGAACATAATTAAATATGAGCCTCGTTTTCAAAAATACTACCCATTGTTTGAAGATCTCTGTCATCATTGAGTAGATTATGGGTACGTTCTCATTTTAGGATTTCAGATATAACCTACATATAACCCCAACAGCTTTATTTCACAGATTATTTAGCACAATAGTTGCTTTGCTTCTTTCTACATTTAGAACAATGGAAAGGAGGAACATTTTTATTTTTATATGCTTTGGCAATTTTTTCAGGTGCCTCTTAGTGACAGTCTAGGGACACACATCAGGGTAATCTTGGCAGCCACTGCCAGTATTTAAAATATGAATATATTGTCTGATCTTTAATTTTAATTGCAGCAGAGTTTATGCATGTCTAGTATGAATCACAATGGAATGATCTTAACCACTTCTCAAATCCAAACATTTGGCCTTAGCATATTTACCTGCAAAGTGCTCATAATCTGAATAAACAGGCATTCACATTGCTATGAATGTTGCTATGGAATAACTTGCCTTATTTGCAGCATCAATTATATACATTATTGCTGTAAAGCTGTCATCTCTCATTGTTCTCATCTGAATTGATTCTTTCATATGGTCATTAAAATGAGCTGTTTTTCAGACTGGGAAATATATGGTCAGATGGAAGGGTTGGAAAAGGTACATTAATTGCGATGTGTTGCACCACCTGTTCAACAGCAAATTCAAGGGGAATCACTGCAATTTATTACAAGCCCACTCTGGAGCACAGCTTGTTTGGTACTCCATACCCTCTGGATAGTTTGGAACCCAGCCCACAAGTTCTTGTGGCACTCAGGATATTTCTCCCGATAACTAGACATGAATTATACTCTTTTCTATGAAGTTTTAAGTTAATTAAATAGTTATTATTCGAACTGTCACGTCCTGACCAGTAAAAGAGGTTGTTTGTTATTGTAGTTTGGTCAGGGCGTAGCAGGGGGTGTTTGTTTAGAGTGTTTCGGGGTTTGTTGGGCTATGTTCTTATTTAAGAGGGGTGTTTGTTTTATGTGTTTCGGGGTTTGTGGTTAATGTTCTATGTTAGTATATTTCTATGTTCGTTCTAGTCTTTCTATTTCTATGTGTAGTTTATTGGGTTGACCTTCAATTGGAGGCAGCTGTTCCTCGTTGCCTCTAATTGAAGGTCCTATTTAGTAGGGGTGTTTTTTTCATGGGTTTTTGTGGGTAGTTGTTCTTTCTATAGCCTAGTAGCCTTACAGGACTGTTTCGTCGTTGTTTTTGTATACGTGTTTATTTTTGTTTTCCTTCTTCAGTAAAAAAGAAGATGAGTATACATATTCCCGCTGCGTTTTGGTCCAATCCCTACGACACTTGTGACACGAACAAGAGGTTGTGGTGGGTTATTAAACAAACAAACAAGGAATACAGGAATACAATGTCATGTTGTAAATGTAGCCTGCAGTAATAATAAATAAAACATGTAATGTAGTCCTCTGTTTTAAGAGCTGAACCATGTGTCTGGTTTAAAAGGAGGCTGAATTTCTTGAACACTCGACTCAGTTGGAATTTTATACCCTCTCCTGACACCTTCGTTTAAAAAGGGCATGTTTATTCCAGCTAATGGTTTTAAGGCGTGTAGCAAATAAAACTGCAGTCTCAGATAAACAAGGGTAGGTGTTAGATAATTTCCGAGCCATATCAGCAGAGTGGTTGTAAATCACTGAGAATCGAGAGCACAACTTCCCTGCTTCACATTAATGGATTGTAGGCATCACCTCCAAAGAAAGAAATTAAATAAACTGAGAAAACATGACATTTGTTAATAGATATTTTTAATGATTGAGCAACGTGCTCTCATTGGATTGATACTGAAAGCCCAACATGCCAGTGACATCTGTTCTATTTTATACTGGAGAGGAATTATTAGAACTAAATATGTATATCACCGGGCTTTAACAATCACCTGAATCCAGAACAATAATTATACGCCATTTAAGATAAGCATGATATCTAGAGTAGCATACCATATCCCCATATGTATCTGCAGTGCCTCAACTGTGAATCCTGGGGTCCAGAAGATGGCACTGTCCACAACACATTACTAACATAGAGAGTTAGTGACCTCTGGGTAGAGAGACAAAAACAGGCAGGATAAGGTTGTAGAAACAGGACTATTTTCTTGTCACTGCTATTGCATGGACATGGACAGTGAGTTTATCACTGTGTGTTGATTGTGTGTTGCTCAACAAGAATTTAATTAATTAAATTAGCATACCATCCCATGGCTGAGAGATGCCTTGAAGGATAAATGAGTGAGATTAAATTATGCTCGCACTATATCATATTAAGGGCTAGATCCCATTATTCCTTCCATTGTCTTTTGTCGTTTTCACTCAAAGATGTTTAAGCAAGTGATAATCTTACTGTTGATGTTCAATAACATCTGCATACCGAAAGTCTTTCTGATAATAAGAAGCCCTCTTTTTCAACAAGACTTTACTCTGTAGTAGAGGATTTCTAAATCTGTCTTCTTTCCATGTGAAAGGACAATACATAGTTTATAGTGCAGTAACCATATCATATCCACAACTTTTTAAAACCCCACCCAATCACTTGCTATGGTGTTTTTTAATCAGACGTCTTAGTTAAAAAGTTTTAAAAGAAATTATATAACTCCTTTTACTTTAATCCGGTAATGAATATAGTTTATTATTAATTTACTATTCGAATTCCATTGCAATTAAAGAAAGACACAGGTGGTTCATCCATTTAATCTTCCAGTTATATACCTTTCAGAGTTACCAATCCTGAATACAGGTGTCATTGACAGTGCAGACAGTCTTTGATACAATTTAAAAAAATAATAATATTTCAGCTTTATTTAACCAGGTAGGCAAGTTGAGAACAAGTTCTCATTTACAGTGAGGGAAAAAAGTATTTGATCCCCTGCTGATTTTGTACATTTGCCCACTGACAAAGAAATGATCAGTCTATAATTTTAATGGTAGGTTTATTTGAACAGTGAGAGATAGAATAACAACAAAAAGAAAAACGCATGTCCAGAAAAACGCATGTCAAAAATGTTATAAAATGATTTGCATTTTAATGACGGAAATAAGTATTTGACCCCCTCTCAATCAGAAAGATTTCTGGCTCCCAGGTGTCTTTTATACAGGTAACGAGCAGAGATTAGGAGCACACTCTTAAAGGGAGCTTGTTACCTGTATAAAAGACACCTGTCCACAGAAGCAATCAATCATTCAGATTCCAAACTCTCCACCATGGCCAAGACCAAAGAGCTCTCCAAGGATATCACGGATAAGATTGTAGACCTGCACAATGCTGGAATGGGCTACAAGGCCATCGCCAAGCAGCTTGGTGAGAAGGTGACAACAGTTGGTGCGATTATTCGCAAATGGAAGAAACACAAAAGAACTGTCAATCTCCCTCGGCCTGGGGCTCCATGCAAGGTCTCACCTCGTGGAGTTGCAATGATCATGAGAACGGTGAGGAATCAGCCCAGAACTACACGGGAGGATCTTGTCAATGATCTCAAGGCAGCTGGGACCATAGTCACCAAGAAAACAATTGGTAACACACTACGCCGTGAAGGACTGAAAAAGAAAAGGACTGAAACCCTGCTCAAGAAAGCACATATACATGCCCGTCTGAAGTTTGCCAATGAACATCTGAATGATTCAGAGGACAACTGGGTGAAAGGGTTGTGGTCAGATGAGACCAAAATGGAGCTCTTTGGCATCAACTCAACTCGCCGTGTTTGCAGGAGGAGGAATGCTGCCTATGACCCCAAGAACACCATCCCCACCGTCAAACATGGAGGTGGAAACATTATGCTTTGGGGGTGTTTTTCTGCTAAGGGGACAGAACAACTTCACCGCATCAAAGGGACGATGGACGGGGCCATGTACTGTCAAATCTTGGGTGAGAACCTCTTTCCCTCAGCCAGGGCATTGAAAATGGGTCGTTGATGGGTATTCCAGCATGACAATGACCTAAAACACACGGCCAAGGCAACAAAGGAGTGGCTCAAGAAGAAGCACATTAAGGTCCTGGAGTGGCCTAGCCAGTCTCCAGACCTTAATCCCATAGAAAATCTGTGGAGGGAGCTGAAGGTTCGAGTTGCCAAACGTCAGCCTCAAAACCTTAATGACTTGGAGAAGATCTGCAAAGAGGAGTGGGACAAAATCCCTCCTGAGATGTGTGCAAACCTGGTGGCCAACTACAAGAAACGTCTGACCTCTGTGATTGCCAACAAGGGTTTTGCCACCAAGTACTAAGTCATGTTTTGCAGAGGGGTCTCATACTTATTTCCCTCATTAAAATGCAAATAATTTTATAACATTTTTGACATGCGTTTTTCTGGATTTTTTTGTTGTTATTCTGTCTCTCACTGTTCAAATAAACCTACCATTAAAATTATAGACTGATCATTTCTTTGTCAGTGGGCAAACGTACAAAATCAGCAGGGGATCAAATACTTTTTTCCCTCACTGTACAATTGTGACAAGCAAAGCAGTTTGACACATACAACAACACAGAGTTACACATGGAGTAAAACAAACATACAGTCAATAATACAGTAGAAAAATAAGTCTATATACAATGTGAGCAAATGAGGTGAGATAAGGGAGGTAAAGGCAAAAAAGGCCATGGTGGCAAAGTAAATACAATATAGCAAATAAAACACTGGAATGCAAAGTAGAAATAGAAATAATGGGGTGTAAAGGAGCTAAATAAATACATAAATACAGTAGGGGAAGAGGTAGTTGTTTGGGCTAAATTATAGATTGGCTATGTACAGATGCAGCGATCTGTGAGCTGCTCTGACAGCTGGTGCTTAAAGCTAGTGATAAATAACCTCTGATAAAGATTTTTGACTAGATATGATCTCTTGTGAGTAGCATTATTTCTATATTTACTCTCTAAGGTCAACTCAACAACTCCCAGAAACAGAAAAAAGCAAACTGCCTTTTGAATAGCCATTTTTGTGCGTCATTGATTGGAACCTTTTCTGATGGACTCCGTTGTTTACATGGACACTTCTGAAATCAGACTACCCGATGGCACTCTGTTAAATTCAGAAAATCTGCAATCAAAATAAACGTTCTACCACAGCTAGCATGTTATTTTTGCAAAGCATATTGGATTCTGAGTTCGGACATATACAGTTTGTATGTGAAAACTACTTCTAAGACTCATATATTCCGTTTTTCCAAACACACTTCCCTTGCGCTAAAGAGGGAGGATCTCTTGGTTGGTGCTAGAACATGTTCAGATCAAATACACCTCTGGAATGACGATTAAGGTATTTACATGTCCTAATCATTTGAAAGATTGCTTAGAAAACCAAGTGTTTCAGTCGGAGTATGCTTCCTTCAATTTTGACCTTATGCAGATTGAGATAAGCAGAGTATGGTGTTTACATAACTATGCTATAATCTGCATACTGGCATAATCAGCTTAATATTGAATTATTAGTGTACATGTAAACATTCTGATTGACTGCCAGGCAGCTCCACATCCATGGGCACATAGGCCATGTGACCATTGCTCGGATTGCTTGGATTTCATAACATAAATTATAACAGCACAAAGTAAATGGACTGTCATGTGGCCCTCGAATGTGCGTCCGTTCCGTTAGAACTTCTAGGTCTGTTGTAGTCTCCTCCTCTCAATGAGTTTTTTGCGCCAGATGGTTTATTTCCTCACGCAAGACTTGATCTGCTCTATCAGGTACAGTTTGCGCTAAAGCAAAAAGCAAACTTGTAAATAAATAATCATAACAGTCATGTGAGTCTGGGATTTGATTAATCAAAGAATTATATTCAACAAGAGTCGAAGGACCAAATTAAATCAAATGGTATTTGTCACATACGCCAAATACAACTTGTGAAATGCTTGTTTACGACCCCCTCCCAACAATGCAGTTTAACAAATAAATAGTAAAAATAGTAACAAAAGGAATATATTAAAATACACAAAAATGGAGCTACATACAGAGAGTACCAGTACCAGATCAATGTGCAGAGGTACAAGGTACAGTTTTTGAGGATGATATGTACATGAAGGCAGATTAAAGTGACTAGGCATCAGGATAGATGATAATAAGAGTAAAGTAAATAGACTAGCAACAGCAAATGATTAGGGTAAAAGTCTGTGTGTGTGTGTGTGTGTTTTGTCTGTATGCGTGTGTGTTATGTGTATGCACACTGAATGTGCGGATGTAGTGTGTGTGAATGGGGGTGGGTTTTGTGTGGGAGTGATAATGTAGTGTTTGTGATTGAGTGTGTATAAGGTGTGTGTATATACAGTTGAAGTCGGAAGTTTACATACACTTAGGTTGGAATCATTAAAACTCGTTTTTCAACCACTCAACAAATTTCTTGTTAACAAACTATAGTTTTGGCAGGTCGGTTAGGACATCTACTTTGTGCATGACACAAGTAATTTTTCCAACAATTGTTTACAGACAGATTATTTCACATAATTCACTGTATCACAATTCCAGTGGGTCAGAAATGTACATACACTAAGTTGACTGTGCCTTTAAACAGCTTGGAAAATTCCAGAAAATTATTTAATGGCTTTAGAAGCTTCTGATAGGCTAATTGACATCATTTGAATCAATTGGAGGTGAACCTGTGGATGTATTTCAAGGCCTACCTTCAAACTCAGTGCCTCTTTGCTTGACATCATAGGAAAATCAAATGAAATCAGCCAAGACCTCAGAAAAAAAATGGTAGACCTCCACAAGTCTGGTTCATCCAATTTCCAAACGCCTGAAGTAACCACGTTCAACTGTACAAACAATAGTACGCAAGTATAAACACCATGGGACCATGCAGCCATCATACCTCTCACGAAGGAGACGCGTTCTGTCTCCTAGAGATGAACGTACTTTGGCGCAAAAAGTGCAAATCAATCCCAGAACAGAACAGTTCTTATGCTGATGTTACTTCCAGAGGCAGCGCTACGTGCTTCAGCACTCGGCGGTCCCGTTCTGTGAGATTGTGTGGCCTACCACTTCGCGGCTAAGCAGTTGTTGCTCCTTGAGGTTTCCACTTCACAATAACAACAGTTACAGTTGACCGGGGTTGCCCTAGCAGGGCAGAAATTTTGCGATCTGACTTGTTGGAAAGGTGGCATCCTATGACAGTGCCACGTTGAAAGTCATTGCTCTCAATTGTATACACCTGTCAGCAACAGGTGTTGCTGAAATAGCCGAATCCACTAATTTGAAGAGGTGTCCATGTACACTACCGTTGAAAAGTTAGGGGTCACTTAGAAATGTCCTTGTTTTTGAAAGAAAAGCACATCTTTGGTCCATTAAACTGACAACAAATTGATCAGAAATACAGTGTAGACATTATTAATGTTGTAAAGGACTATTGTAGCTGGAAACAGCAGATTTTTTATGGAATATCTACATAGGCGTACAGAGGCCCATTATCAGCAACCATCACTCCTCTGTTCCAATGGCACGTTGTGTTAGCTAATCCAAGTTAATCATTTTAAAAGGCTAATTGATCATTAGAAATCCCTTTTGCAATTATGTTAGCACAGCTGAAAACTGTTGTCCTGATTAAAGAAGCAATAAAACTGTCCTTCTTTAGACTAGTTGAGTGTCTGGAGCATCAGCATTTGTGGGTTCAATTACAGGCTCAAAATGTCCAGAAACAAATTTCTTCTTGTTCTGAGAAATGAAGGCTATTCCATGCGAGAAATTGCCAAGAAACGGAAGATCTGCTACAACGCTGTTTACTACTCCCTTCACAGAACAGCGCAAACTGGCTCTAACCATAATAGAAAGAGGAGTTGGAGGCCCCGGTGTTGAATGAAAGTTAACTGGTTAGCGCATCATGCTTTGACATTATGTTAGCTAGCTATCCCCAGTTCACTTTTTAGGTCTGCATGCTGCTTGTTGCGTTCTACTTGGTGCACTCGTTCGTTCGTGAGCTGGCTGCCCGTTTTAAATACTATAATCTAATCTTTTCAAAACAGTGGTATCATCTGCAGCAGTGGTCATTTGGTTTTTGACATGGAAAAGTGAAATAGGTGTAGGGCCTATTTATGGTGTTGTTTAAATGCACAGATCGCTTTATATGTCTTCTCAAAGAAACTACCGGTCATTTGAAAACTTGGCATCATATTTTTGTCATGCTGCTTTGTTGACAACTCCAACCACCTCGCCCCCCTGGGTATTCAGCCAATCAGTAACAGTCACTGTTAACTTGTCATGTCCCTCTCTCAGGTTTTGTGACTGTTAATTTACTTACCATTTTCCCAGGGCAAAATATTTTTCTTGAGGTAATAAAATCTAGTTCCCTCAGTGCTCAAGTTTGAATTGGATTTACTTAATTTCACAGGACCATTTTACAATTCATCATCTTCCAATATGCCCGCCATGAAGAAGGTGATTCAGGGTTAATTGTTGTTTAATGGAGAATCACGACACAATAAAAAAACATGGATGTAATTTTGATTATTCAATGGGGGAAAAACAAATGTACGACGTTGAAAGCTGATAACTCACCTCCTGGCACACCCACTGAGAGGATCAATGATGACTCATGTAGATAATGTAATCGAAATTATGGCATCAAAGTTTAGTAGAATGTTTTATCTAATAATTAGCATTTCATTGTCCTATGGATTTGTTAATTCATTTAATTGATACGTTTTCTGAAACTGGTCCATCTTTTGCATATTTTGGCATATAAACTGATGAAAAGAAACTGGAAATGTATGGTAATCTTATGTACTTTTGTTTGATGCATGATACAGCTTTGTTGTAAAAGGGCAGCATACATTGCTTTCAGAAAGAATCCAACAATATTTTGTTGTGTTACATCCTGAATTCAAAGTGGATTAAATAAAAACAATTCTCACCCATCTACACACAATACAACATAATGACAAAGTGAAAACATGCTTTTAGACATTTTTGCAAATTTATTGAAATGAAATACAGAAATATTTAATTTAGATAAGTAATCACACCCTGAGTCAATACTTTGTAAAAGGACCTTTGGCAGCGATTACAGCTGTGTCTTCCTGGGTAAGTCTCTATAAGAGCTTTCCACACCTGGATTGTACAACATTTGCCCATTATTCTTAAAAAAAAAGTAAGCTCTGTAAAATTGGTTGTGGATCATTGTAGATAACCATTTTTAGGTATTGCCATAGATTTTAAAGTAGATTTAAATCAAAACTGTAACTCGGCCATTCAGAAACATTTACCGTCTTCTTGGTAAGCAACTCAAGTGTAGATTTGGCCTTGTGTTTTAGGTTATTGTCCTGCTGAAAAGTGAATTTATCTCCCAGTGTCTTGTGGAAAGCAGACTGAACCAGGTTTTCCTCTAGGATTTTGCATGTGCTTAGCTCCATTCCGTGAATTTTGTATCCTGAAAAAATCCCCAGTACTTAATGATTACAAGCATACCCACCGAAAGGTTGCTGGATCAAATCCCCGAGCTGACAAAGTAAAAATCTGTTGTTCTGCCTCTGAGCAAGGCAGTTAACCCACTGTTCCCCGGACGCCGTTGGATTAAATACAGAAGACACATTTCAGTTGAAAGCATTCAGTTGTACAATTGACTAGGTATAACATGATGTAGCCACCATTATGCTTGAAAATATGAAGAGTGGTACTCAGTAATGTGTTGTATTGGATTTGCCCCAAACATAACACTTTGTATTTAGGATAAAAAGTGAATTGCTTTGCGACATTTATTTAAGCATTACTTTAGTGCCTTGTTGCAAACAGGATGCATGTTTTGGTATATTTTGTATTCTTTACAGGCTTCCTTCTTTTCACTATGTCAATTAGGTTAGTATTGTGGAGTAACTACAATGTTGGCCTCATGGTGAAATCCCTGAGCGCTTTCCTTCCACTCCTGCAACTGAGTTGGGAAGGACGCCTGTATCTTTGTAGTGACTGTGTGTATTGATACACCATACAAAGTGTAATTAATAACTTCACCATGCTTAAAGAAATATTTCATGTCTGCTTATTTTAATAGGTGCCCTTCTTTGTGAGGCATTGAAAAATCTCCCTGGTCTTTGTGGTTGAATCTGTGTTTGAAATTCACCGCTTGACTGAGGGACCTTACAGATAATTGTATGTGTGGGGTACAGAGATGAGGTAGCCATTTAAAAAATGTTAAATGCTATTGCACACTGAGTCCATGCAACTTACGTGACTTTTTTTTACTTACTGACTCAAGACATTTCAGCTTTTCATTTGTAATTAATTTGTAAAGACTTCTAAAAACAATGACAAAAAAATCATAATTTAATCAATTTCAAATGTACATTGCTGCATTAGTGTTGCTACAAAATCTGAATGAAAACGACTGATGGCGGGGTAGAAAGGAATGAGGACATCTATGATGATTATTCTTCTTATTCTGATCCTCAGCCTGAACCTACACCTCCGAGGCCTAGGTGCAAATAGGCCAGAATGGTGTGCACTGAGCAGGTGCCCGCTCCACTACCAAATGAAACAGTGAGACAGGAGAGAGGACGGGATGGCAACGTTTAGATAGAACAAACCAGTGACAATGCTACGGGCCGGTTATCAGCACAAAATGTAATCACTGAGAGAGCAGGACCCTACATCTCAAGCAAAAAAAAACATCAGCAAGGGACCCACCAGCTTTCGTTGTTTATGTACATTCAGGGACTCACTGCCTGAGATCTGGCTGTTGATGAGCTGGAAACAGCAAGTTCTGGCCAACCGTACACACACCATTCTTCAGAATAAAGAAAGTGCCATAACTTTGCAGATATTAACTTCTTGGTTCTTTTTACTATTTCAGGTATGTAACAGAACTTCTAAACTTTCAAATATCGAAAGAATATGTAATAACATGTTATTCAATTAACAAATTTGTCAAGGTATTATCACGTTAGGAAAGGTTTTGTGTTGTTTTTGTGTCGAACTGAGTGAGAGAAGAATGTGATTTACAATAAGCGAGAGTATATGTTAGCTTGGTGCTAGCTGAGGAAAAAACGATTTACAAGTCACAGAGACTATGTTCACTGAGTAGCTTACTTGTATTGGATTTTGTCTAGGAAATTTTATTCTGAGTTTGTTTTACATGTTATTGGTTTTGTGTAAAATTGTGCTCACAAGCTGGTAAACTGGCCGCGCACGCTAAGTATAGAGCGTAGACAGTGAGTGTACATGAGAGAGGGACAATTTTACGGAGGTGCTACTATCTTAAAGCTGAATCTATTGTTGTCAGTTTTCTATATTGGTAGTGGTATATAGAAAAACATGAAGTTATTTTTGTCTTCATATATAAATGTTTCTATTCTATGAATGTGAAATATATTTTGGTTTCATGAGAAATCATACAGTAAGACAGGGATATTGTGGAATTTTTTAAAATTCTGCTTTAGGTAAAGTGCATTTATGTTGTGTAATTTAAATTGTGCACTTGTTTGATGTGGATGTTTTAAAAGTACGAACAAGAAAAAAAACAATTTAACAAGAGAAAAAAAACATTCTTCACAATAAAGAAAGCGCTAGAAGTTTGCAGATGTAAACTTGTGTCCGTTCTTTTTACTATTACAGGCCACCTCAGCTACAGACTGATGCTGGTAACAATTACACTGTTAGAATGTTGCAGTCAAAATGACTGCTCATTAGCTTGAAGGGGGGGTCCCTCGAGGCCCGTCGGTTCTAGTGTTAAACAGGAAAATAGACAGAAAATAAAAAACTTCCGTACCAGCTATAATGTCAAGTTTATATAATAAGAATAAACTCATACAATGCAATGACAATGATACTTGAAGTGCTGGTACTGCTTGATCTGTGGCAACGGCAATGTCCTTTCACCAGCACCGTACCGTCCACCAGTCCAACCAGCTGTGGGATGTTGACCCCTGTCACAGTGCTGCCTTTTACCACGCTAGCAATCTCTGACAAGGTTTTCACTCTGGCCTTTCTGAAGTGCTGCTTGATGAGGCTGAAACACCAGTCGGGGACAAATTTCTAAAAGTGTCTGAAACCCTATGGGGAATTCCATAATTTAGTGTTTTGTTGATGGTGGTAGAAAACGCTGTCTCAGGCACTTCTCCAGAATCTCCCATATGTGTTTAATTGGGTTGAAAACTGGTGACTCGGACACTGGGACACACCCCCTTTAAACCCCCTAAGCTCCTTTGAGACCCCTCTTTCAAAGTCACTGAGATCTTTTTTTCTGGCTATGGTTGCCAAAATAATGAGCAATTGGGTATTTTTATACATGACCCTACGCATGATGGGATGTTAATAATTAACTCAGGAACCACACCTGTGTGGAAGCACCTGCTTTCAATATACTTTGTATCCCTCAGTTACTCACGTGTTTCCGTTATTTTTGGCAGTTACCTGTTTCTTGGCATGGATGTCCTCAGAAGAAAGCAAAGACTTCATATACACCAAATAAGGAATTTTTATGGACATGCACACTGACTCCATACTGCTCAACAGTGCTTATTACAGTTGATATCACATGAGATTTTAACAAACATATATACAAACCTCTTAATTTAGGGCTAGGCCCCTTTTTTCTCAATTTCCGCCTGACTGATGTGCCCAAAGTAAACTGCCTGTTGCTCAGGCCCTGAAGCCAGGATATACATATAATTGGTACCATTGGAAAGAAAACACTTTGAAGTTTGTAGAAATGTTAAAATAATGTAGGAGAATATAACACAATAGATATGGTAGGAGAAAATCAACAACAAAAAATTGAGAGAGAACATGGTCTTACAATGGAAAGTACCGGGGCATACTGAATTCTATTTTGATGTGGGGTGCCGTCCTCAAACAATTGCATGGCATGCTTTCGCTGTAATAGCTACTGTAAATCAGACAGTGCAGTTAGATTAACAAGAATTTAACAAACAATTGTTTTGGCAAGTCGGTTAGGACATCTACTTTGTGCATGACACAAGGAATTTTTCCAACAATTGTTTACAGACAGATTATTTTACTTATAATTCACTGTATCACAATTCCAGTGGGTCAGAAGTTTACATACACTAAGTTGACTATGCATTTAAACAGCTTGGAAAATTCCAGAAAATAATGTCATGGGTTTAGAAGCTTCTGATGGGCTAATTTACATCATTTGAGTCAATTGGAGGTGTACCTGTGGATGTATTTCAAGGCCTACCTTCAAACTCAGTGCCTCTTTGCTTGACATCATGGGAAAATCTAAAGAAATCAGCCAAGACCTCAGATGGTTTCTTTTTAACCTCCACAAGTCTGGTTCATCCTTGGGAGCAATTTTCAAACGCCTGAAAGTACCACGTTCATCTGCACAAACAATAGTACGGAAGTATAAACACCATGGGACAACACAGCCGTCATACCGCTCAAGTAGGATACGTGTTCTGTCTCCTAGAGATGAATGTACTTTGGTGCGAAAAGTGCAAATCAATCCCAGAACAACAGGACCTTGTGAAGATCCTGGAGGAAACAGGTACAAAAGTATCTATATCCACAGTTAAACGAGTCCTATATCGACATAACCTGAAAGGCCGCTCAGCAAGGAAGAAGCAACTGCTCCAAAACCGCCATAATAAAGCCAGACTACGGTTTGCAACTGCACATGGGGACAAAGATCATTCTTTTTGGAGAAATGTCCTCTGGTCTGATGAAAAAAATAGAACTGTTTGGCCATAATGACCATCATTTTACGTTTGGAGGAAAAAGGGGAACGCATGCAAGCCGAAGAACACCATCCCAACCGTGAAGCATTGGGGTGGCAGCATCATGTTGTGGGGGTGCTTTGCTGCAGGAGGGACTGGTGCACTTCACAAAATAGATGACATCATGAGGCAGGAAAATTATGTGCATATATTGAAGCAACATCTCAAGACATCAGTCAGGAACTTATTGTGGGAAGCTTGTGGAAGTCTACCTGAAATGTTTGACCCAAATTAAACATTTTAAAGCCAATGCTACCAAATACTAATTGAGTGTATGTAAACTTCTGATCCACTGGGAATGTGATGAAAGAAATAAAAGCTGAAATAAATCACTCTATTATTCTGACATTTCACATTCTTAAAATAAAGTGTTGATCCTAACTGACCTAAGACAGGGAATTTTTACAGGGATTTAATGTCAGGAATTGTGAACAACTGAGTTTAAATGTATTTGGCTAAGGTGTATGTAGTCTTCCGACTTCAACTGTAGGTAGAGGTAAAGTGACTATGCATAGATAATAAACAGAGAGTAGCAGAAGCGTAAAAATGGGGGTGGGGGGGCAATACAAATAGTCCGGGTAGCCATTTCATTAGCTCTTCAAGAGTCTTATGGCTTGGTGGTAGAAGCTGTTAAGAACCCTTTTGGACATAGACTTGGTGCTCTGGTGATGAAAATATGGTTTTGAACAACCAAAGAATATCTGCACAACTGTCAGAAACTGTCTCAGGGAAGCTCATCTGCGTGCATGTCGTCCTCACTAGGGGCAAGTCGTCTGGCCAAGTGGTTTGCTGATGTCAACGTTGTGAACAGAGTGCCCCATGGTGGCGGTGGGGTTATGGTATGGGCAGGCATAAGCTACCGACAATGACACAATTGCATTTTATCGATGGCAATTTGAATGCACAGAGATACCATGTCGAGAGCCCATTGTCATGCCGTTAATCCCCCACCATCATCTCATCTTTCAACATGATAATGCATGGCCCCTTGTCGCAAGGATCTGTACACAATTCCTGGAAGCTGAAAATGTCCCAGTTCTTCCATGGCCTGCATACTCACCAGACATGTCACCCATTGATCATGTGTGGGATGCTCTGAATCGACGTGCATGACAGTGTGTTCCAGTTCCCGCCAATATCCAGAAACTTTGCACAGCCATTGAAGAGGAGTGGGACAACATTCTACAGGCCACAATCAACAGCCTGATCAACTCTATGTGAAGGAGATGTGTCACGCTGCATGAGGCAAAATGGTGATAACACCAGATACTGACTCTTTTTCTGATCTGTGCCCTTCCTTTTTTAAGGTATCTGTGACCAACATATACATATCTGTATTCCCAGTCATGTGAAATCCATAGATTAGGGCCGAATGAATTTATTTCAATTGACTGATTTCCTTATATGAACTGTAACTCTGTAAAATCTTTGAAATTGTTTCATGTAACATTTATATTTTTATTCAGTGTACAGTACTTTACATCTACTTTCCCAACATGCAAGTGGATCTCTATTGTAGATCATGTGCTATTTACAGAACAGATGGTGGCATTGCTCTAACCCACGTTTGATTGGAATGCATAGAATCCGCCCAACGACAGCCTCCAATTTGTCAAAGAACAGTCTGAAACTCCTTGATTCATGAGATTGCTCTGTCAGGGGAATAACTGTGTTACAAGCCTGTCAGTCTTCCTGCCCTCCCGCTGGACCCAGATTCACAGATACAAAGAGTGAATAGATAAATACCCTCTTGCTTGTAATATATGACTCTTGGTTTGATTATGTGTCTGTGGGTTCAATGCCTGGTCAGCCTGTAATGTCCCACCTGTCATCTCCCTATCCAAAGTCATCCTACAGTGCATGACAGTTAATCCACAGGGAAGGGCCACAGAGGCAGAAGTACAAACTAGCCTTAGCATTGGAATTCGGCTGGGCTGAGAGGAAAATCTCCTTCTTTGCATTACAGTCATTGCTTGAGCAATTTACGTCATGAAACATCCTCAAGCTAGAAGTTTCTTTCAAGAGAGGCAGAGAAAGCGTTGAGAGGTCTTGTGAGGTGGCTCATAAATTGTACTTAAACATCAGTGACTGGCTATTCCTTTCAATAGGAATGGTACTACAATCCTAAGGCCTTTACCTACCCTTGACAGGAAATTAATATTTATGGTGGCTGCTCAAGCATTGATTTATGTTGTTTTTCTTGCAACAGCTAAAAATAATGCAGCAGCTCCACCATAGGCAGGTCTCTCCTCCCCTTGCATCAGAGCTGGATTTGCATACAAGAACACACACGTGTACATTCATGCAGATATACAGAAAAACACATGATGTAGACAGAAACAGCACCTTAACAGAAACAGCAGAAGAGATACATGTAATCTGGTGAAGGATGGTGAGTTAATGAGTTGCTTGTTAGCTGACATATTTTCAGAGGTTCGGAGAGACAAAGGTCTAAGAGGACGTGCCATGACAAGGTGTGAGGCGTGCAAAATAAAGTTAATAGGCACTTTGTCACCGAGCAGACCTCAGAGTGGGGCCCAGCCTCTGTGGCCTATTTAACAAATAAGAGCAAGGAGAAAAGTATTTGCTTCAGTATAATCAGTGGTTATACAGCATCGAGTCAGGCTGATTTGGCAAGGGGAAGGTAGTAAGAGAGCACAGATGAATGGGAGCACAATTAGGGTACAAGGAGGGATGGATTCTCGCCTACTGTACCAGAATAAATGTGAATGAAATTAATAATGTGATAATAACCTACCACATTAGGGACCCACCCAGGACATCTACTTGAAATGGTGACTGAGAAAGTCCTGCATCATCAAACCCCACACACCCCAGCCATGTGGTGTTCACTCCCTAGCCATGTGGTGTTCACTCCCTTACCGACGGAGCATGATTTCTAATACCAATGGGCTCAGAGACAGTTTCTATCTACAAGCCATCAGACTGCTGAACACTTGAACTGGACTGACTACCTGCACTGACTCTCCTCACCTACGCACACACACACACACACACACACACACACACACAGTGCCTTCAGAAAGTATTCTCACCCCTTGACTTTTTCCACATTTTATTGTGTTACAAAGTGGGATTCAAATGGATTTGTCATTTTCAGTCAATGTCAAAATAAAGCGCTAATACATATTGGTTAGATAAGTATTCACCCCCTTGAGACATAAGATGTTCGAAACACTTTGGCAGCGATTACAACTGTAAGTCTTTCTTTCTAAGTGCTTTCTACACCTGGTTTGTACAGTATTTGCCTATTATTCTTTTTACAATTCTTCATGCTCTGTCAAGTTGGTTGTAGATCATTGCTAGAAAGCCATTTTCAAGTCTTGCCATAGATTTTCCAGAAAATTTGTCAGAACTGTAACTAGGCCACTCAGGAACACATTTAATGTCTTCTTGGTAAGCAACACCAGTGTAGATTTGACCTTGTGATTTAGGTTATTGTCCTGCTGAAAGGTGAATTTGTCTCCCAGTGACTGTTGGAAAGCAGACTGAACCAGGGTTTCCTTTAGGATTTTGTTTGTGCTTAGCTCTATTCCGTTTCTTTGTCTTAAAAAACTCCCAAGTCCTTGCCGATGACAAGCATACCCATAACATGATGCAGCCACCACCATGCTTGAAAATATGAAGACTAGTACTGATGTGTTAGATTTGCCCCAAACTTAATTTCTTTGCCACATTTTTTTTCAGTATTACTTAACTGCCTTGTTGCAAACAGGATGCATGTTTTGGAATATTTTTTTATTCTGTACAGGCTTCCTTCTTGTCACTCTGTCATTTAGGTTAGTGTTCTGGAGTAAGTACAATATTTTTGATCCATCCTAATTTTTCTCATATCACAACCATTATACTCTGTTTTAAAATCACCATTGGCCTCACGGTGAATCCCTGAGCAGTTTCCTTCCTCTCCGGCAACTGAGTTAGGAAGGATGTCTGTATCTTTGTAGTGACTCGGTGTGTTGATACACCATCCAAAGTGTAATTAATAACTTCACTATACTTAAAAGGATGTTCAGCAGCAGCTTTTACATTTTTTTTTACACATCTTCCAATCGGTGCCTTTCTTTGCGAGGCACTGAAAAACCTATCTGGTCTTTGTTGTTGAATCTGTGTTTGAAATTCACTGCTTGACTGAGGGACCTTACAGATAATTGCATATGTGGGGTACAGAGATGGGGTACTCATTCAAAATTCATGAGTCAGATTCCATGCAACTTATGTGGTTTGTAAAGCACATTTTTACTTCTGAATTTATTTAGGCTTGCCATAACAAATGGGTTGTAAAAGTATTGATTCACTTATTTTAAAAATGTTCCACAAACAAAATTCCACTTGACACAAAATCTCAATTGAATCAATTGTATATTCAGGCTGTAACAAAACAAAATGTGGAAAAAGTAATGGGGTGTGAATACTTTCATGCTACACAAATCACAATTGCTGCTACCAGACTCATATTTACCATTGAGAATACTGCACAATTTTAACACTTGTCCCCCAATCCCTCCTTTCCCTCATACATGTGTAAATATTGTACTATAAATTGTCACCCTCTTGTATTATACTTATGCAAAAAATGTGATTCTAGTCATTTACTTTATGATCGTATTCTTATTTTTGTATTATTTCCTATTGTTGCTGCATTGTCAAGAAGGAACCGGCAAGTAAGCATTTTGTTTGACGGTGTATATCTTGTGTATCCTGTACATATGAGTAATAAAACTTGAAACTAGATATTTCGGAGGCAAGCATCATTCTGGTAACATATCTGGACACTTAATAATGTATATCAAATGAAAGTCAAAGAGAAATCCATACACCAGTAAGGATACAATGTAATTAAAGCATTAAGATACAATATGAATGGTGGTAGACGGAAGTGTATTTGGCTTCATAGTGGCTCAGCCCCCAGGCATGTAACATTAACTCCCTATCGTTAAATAATTGTCACAGTAGGTGAGCTTTGAGCTACGTTAGGACACAAAGTTATCAGGTTGCCGTCTTCCAGTGGGATCATTACCAAAAGAGGGATACGCTCTCTCCCCCATCTCTCTTCCCTTCCACAAGACATATTGAAGTGAGACGACATGGATTATAGATAACATATAGGAGGACCTCTGCTCTTCGCAATACTAGCTAGAATTTACTGCTGGTGGCAACTGTGTTTAGTAATGAAATGATATGTCTAATTCTGAAAAGAATGCAGTGTCTTTGCAGTGATGGGAAGGCAATTTACATTACCAAGCAAAGGACAGAAGCCATTTTAATATGCAAATGAGAAGACAAGTGTGTTTATCAAGTGCATTTTCTCTGACCGAAGGTTGTCTTTTCTGCATCTTAGGGGGGAAGTTGCAAGAGGATTTTCAATTTAAAAACCGGGATATGAGTTAGAAATCTTGTTAAAAGTTATTAGCACCAACATATCTCTCCAGTGAAGAAAATGGCTATGAAATGACCCCGCTTTTGATTTAGAAGGGGAAGCAGCTCGGTTACAAGCTCAATTCTAGGCAATCACACATAACACAATAAGAATCCAGTGTGGAGCCCCCACTCTTCTCCATTAGATTTTTTTCCATTTGCTCAGAAACAAAGACATCTCACAGGAAGAGATAAAGACTGATGCCAGTGACACTACTGAATCCTCCCACTTTAAAAAAGACTAGCATATTATGGTATAAATACTATAGCATTCACTGTAGTGTTTTTTTTTACTTTACTGTAGTATTCACTGTACTGTTGTGTGGACCAAAGTCTGCAAAAACACTACTGTGAATACTGTAGTTCTTGTGGTATTTACAGTTAACTATAGTATAAATACTGTAGTAAAATACATTTGTAGTATACTGCACAAAAATGTAAATGCAACAATTTCAAAGATTTTACTGAGTTACAGTTCCTATAAGGAAATCTGTCAACTGAAATAAATAAATTAGGCTCTAATCTATGGATATCACATCACTGGGAATACAAATATGCATCTGTTGGTCACAGATACCTTAAAATAGAAAGGTAGGGCGTGGATCAGAAAACCAGTCAGTATCTGGTGTGACCATTTGCCTCATGCAGTGCGACACATTTCCATCGCATAGAGTTGATCAGGCTGTTGATTTTGGCCTGTGGAATGTTGTCCCACTCCTCTTCAATGGCTGTGTGAAATTGCTGGATATTGTCAGGATGTGGAACATGCTGTCTTACACATGTCTGGTGAGTATGCAGGCCATGGAAGAACTGATTAATGTTCAGCTTCCAGGAATTATGTACAGATTCTTGTGAATTGCAATTGTTTCCATTGTCCATACCTTATGTCTGCCCATACCATAACACGCTACTGCCACCACTGGGCACTCTGTTCATAAAGTTGACATCAGCAAACTGCTCGTCCACACACGTGGTCTCCGGTTGTGAGGCTGGTTGTGGACTAAGGAAAAGGTGAAATGCTCACTAACAGCACAGAAAAAAGAAAAAAAAAGAAAAGAAAAAAAAAGTATGATATGTATGAAATTGTATGAAATGTATGCATTCACTACTGTAAGTCGCTCTGGATAAGAGCGTCTGCTAAATGACTAAAATGTAAATGTAAATGTAAACAGCGATGTAAACAAAATGCCAGCCAATTTTAGAAGAATAATACTACTCATTTCTAAAATTAACTGCCAATATGCCAACATTCCATTCACAGAATGCAGTCAATACACAACCATACACTGGCTGAAATTAGTTGATGATAGGACTTATACAAGTTGTAAATAAATTAAAATAAATTGTGTTTGTCACAAGCTTTGGAAACAACTGGTGTAGATTAACAGTGAAATGCCTACTTACGGGTCCTTTTCCAACAAAGCAAAGTTAAAGATAAAGATACAATTCAATAACAAATGGAAATAGTGACAAGTAATAAATACACAGTGAATAACGAATAACTATGACAAGTAAAAAACAACATGTCTATATAGTACCAGTACTGAGTCAATATGCAGGGGTACGAGGTGTCACGAACCGGCTCAAAGTTCGTAACAAAAGGGAGACACGTGGAGACAAGGAATAACAAAATATATACACTGCTCAAAAAAATAAAGGGAACACTAAAATAACACATCCTAGATCTGAATGAATGAAATAATCTTATTAAATACTATTTTATTTACATAGTTGAATGTGCTGACAACAAAATCACACTAAATTAATCAATGGAAATCCAATTTATCAACCCATGGAGGTCTGAATTTGGAATCACACTCAAAATTAAAGTGGAAAACCACACTACAGGCTGATCCAACTTTGATGTAATGTCCTTAAAACAAGTCTAAATGAGGCTCAGTAGTGTGTGTGGCCTCCACGTGCCTGTATGACCTCCCTACAACGTCTGGGCATGCTCCTGATGAGGTGGCGGATGGTCTCCTGAGGGATCTCCTCCCAGACCTGGACTAAAGCATCCGCCAACTCCTGGACAGTCTATGGTGCAACGTGGCGTTGGTGGATGGATCGAGACATGATGTCCCAGATGTGCTCAATTGGATTCAGGTCTGGGGAACGGGCGGGCCAGTCCATAGCATCAATGCCTTCCTCTTGCAGGAACTGCTGACACACTCCAGCCACATGAGGTCTAGCATTGTCTTGCATTAGGAGGAACCCAGGGCCAACCGCACCAGCATATGGTCTCACAAGGGGTCTGAGGATCTCATCTCGGTACCTAATGGCAGTCAGGCTACCTCTGGCGAGCACATGGAGGGCTGTGCGGCCCCCCAAAGAAATGCCACCCCACACCATGACTGACCCACTGCCAAACCGGTCATGCTGGAGGATGTTGCAGGCAGCAGAACGTTCTCCACGGCATCTCCAGACTCTGTCACGTCTGTCACATGTGCTCAGTGTGAACCTGCTTTCATCTGTGAAGAGCACAGGGCGCCAGTGGCGAATTTGCCAATCTTGGTGTTCTCTGGCAAATGCCAAACGTCCTGCACAGTGTTTGGCTGTATGCACAACTACCCACCTGTGGACGTCGGGCCCTCATACCACCCTCATGGAGTCTGTTTCTGACCGTTTGAGCAGACACATGCACATTTGTAGCCTGCTGGAGGTCATTTTGCAGGGCTCTGGCAGTGCTCCTCCTGCTCCTCCTTGCACAAAGGCGGAGGTAGCGGTCCTGCTGCTGGGTTGTTGCCCTCCTACGGCCTCCTCCACGTCTCCTGATGTACTGGCATTTCTCCTGGTAGCGCCTCCATGCTCTGGACACTACGCTGACAGACACAGCAATCCTTCTTGCCACAGCTCGCATTGATGTCCCATCCTGGATGAGCTGCACTACCTGAGCCACTTGTGTGGGTTGTAGACTCCGTCTCATGCTACCACTAGAGTGAAAGCACCGCCAGCATTCAAAAGTGACCAGACCATCAGCCAGGAAGCATAGGAACTGAGAAGTGGTCTGTGGTCACCACCTGCAGAACCACTCCTTTATTGGTGGTGTCTTGCTAATTGCCTATAATTTCCACCTGTTGTCTATTCCATTTGCAAAACAGCATGTGAAATGTATTGTCAATCAGTGTTGCTTCCTAAGTGGACAGTTTGATTTCACAGAAGTGTGATTGACTTGGATTTACATTGTGTTGTTTAAGTGTTCCCTTTATTTTTTTGAGCAGTATATTTATTAACTAAGGTAACCTATATACAAATTAACAGTGTGTCTGCATGGAGAGAGTCTCTTCCATGAATGTGGCAGAGATCTATTTATCCTGGGACACACCCGGGCCCAGGTGTTTCCCATGTAGCTGACGACCCTCCCAACTCCGCCCACCGGCATCCTAATAAGGAAACGAGAGCAAAGAGAGAGAATACGGCAGACAGAGTGGGACACAGCCTCTTCGTCCCAAATTGATGAGGGGTTACCTTCCACTTGCCCCAGCCAACCTCCTCCCCAGACCTCAGCAACCTTTGCGCACAGGAAGCAATGTTTAAGAGGAAAGAAGAAAATGAGACCAGGAGGGAACAAACAGGAGAGATAGAACCTGACACTACCAAACAATACCAAACAATGGTCAGTCACGTAAACATTCAGGAACTGGGCACACGAGACCGTCAACTACAAGCTCCAACGAAAATAACATCTCAGGGTCCTTCCTAATTTTTACAACATCTCCCAATGACAGTCACTTCTCAACGGTTCATAGACACTTCTCAACGGTTCATAGTCACTAGTAAATACTCTAAAATAATTTCGCTCAACCCCTCTGCTGAGCACATCAGACCACAACAAGAGAAATTACAATCACACTGGGCACCACAGAAAAGAGATGATATGGAGCTTCCCCAAAACCTACAATAACTCAACCCTAGTCTTCGTGTGGATAATTATGCACTGTAGCCCACTGGCAAGGAAGTAAACCCCCCAGCACGCTGGCAGATTCCACCAAGCCATGGATGTGCCCCCGAGACAACTGCTCAGTCCACAGACACCACGCTAAAATAACATTAACCATGCCCAACGTATTCCAAATGAAACACGTCACTAAGCCTATCAGGGGAAAAAGAAAGGCTATAACTCCAGGTAGTAAGTTTCACTACCCTACCCAAATCTCCCACCGAGGTACACAGCTGATTGTACTCACCTCCTCAGACCGATGTCCCAACAGCGAGTAGAACAAGAGTTTTCAGGCTGGGCAGGGGCCTGGAAACTAACCGATGTACTCTCCAACGCAGTACACAAACCAAACAAACAAAGGCAACCAATACTGGGCCTATCAAACTCAAACAAACTAACAAAATATGCAAACAGAGCACCTACAGAATTTAACATTAACTCCACGTTCTCTCCCAACACCATACGTTCAAATATCCCGGACGAGCTCCCACTTGTCACGAACCGGCTCAAAGTTCGTAACAAAAGGGAGACAACGTGGAGACAAGGAACAACAAAATATATATTTATTAACTAAGGTAACCTATATACAAATAAACATAGTGAGTCTCTTCCATGAATGTGGCAGAGATCTATTTATCCTGGGACACACCCGGGCCCAGGTGTTTCCCATGTAGCTGACGACCCTCCCAACTCCGCCCACCGGCATCCTAATAAGGAAACAAGAGCAAAGAGAGAGAATACGGCAGACAGAGTGGGAGGGTCGTCACAGAGGTAACTGACTATGTACATATCATCCTGAGGCCTGAATATAACGTGTTTAAGTGTTAAAGAAATATATGTCAACTATATTTTTTCAATAAAATATATTGGTATTTATATTTAATTGTAAGTGCAAAATTGTCCTCTGTAGTGGTCATTAGGACATAAATATTAAGAAAAAAAAAACTTTACAGTCAATGGGTACAGTAGGTGAAAAACATAGTTGTAGCCTCCGGGTGTCCACTACAGAGGAAATTTCTTGATAAGCTCTGATTTAGCTTTTAGCAAACACAATAATTTAGCAAAACAAGCTTTTAGAAAAACAAGCAGTCATTGTGTAGAGAATCATTGTACCATCTGTGAAATATCTTTTCCATAAGCAAAAATATTGTATTTTCCGTTGTTTGAAGCTGGTGTACAAAACCTAAAGTAAAAGATGCAAAAACGAAACTTAAGAACAGGAAGCATAGAAATAGGGCACATAGAAGAGATTCACCGTTTCTTAGACTTGCTTTCAATGAGAATGACCGATCTATAACTCAGATTTCTATTTTAATTTGGTCGGGTCATCCAAAAAGTTCCATATTGCATCTTTAACCCTCCTGCTGTGTTCTCTCTCTGAAAAATGTAGTTAATTTAATCTGATTGTCATAATGTCCCATGAGTTTGTCCACACAGGGCATCTGAACACACAAAATTAATTTTGATGATTTTTATTACATTTGGGGTGTTTTATTTAACTTTTGTACACCTGTGGAGTTCCCGGTCAAAAATGATCGGTCATTAGAAATGAATGGGTGAGACTACAATTAGTGTATACAATTGAGTTCAGGCACACATGCATGTGTGTTTGAGCGCGCGCACACACACACACACACACACACACACACACACACACACACACACACACACACCTCACTCCCCTTCTTGGCTTCCATGGCAACCCCCACAGGAACCTTTCCCCAGTAGAATCTGTCCCCCACGGGAACCACACCTTTTGGTATTCTCACAAACAATCGCAACATTGTTTCAATAATATATAGAACTTTTCTCGCAGCTCTGGTATATAAAGATTTTTTGAGGCCTTGCTCACAATTCATTCTGTGGCAGTACCAAATGACCAAACGATATACTGTATGTGAGGCTCTTGATCATATCTTTGATCATGACACTGGTGAGGAGGAGAGAGTCCTTGTTAAACTTTGACACAAAGTAGTCTGTGATAAATAGCACAATATGTTTCATCTGAGTATTTGTTATAGTCAAAATAATCCATACATAATGCTTTTTTTCCCCTCAAAAATGAGTTGTATGAGCTCAGGTCAATGAAGCCTACAGGCCATAAATAGCAAATAGAAGTTTCAAACTTGTAATGTTCACAAGAACTTAAGTTGATAAAAAGATCTAACACCACATTAGGTGATAATATATGTACTATTATGGATTTATAATCAGCTATAATGGGGCGTTCATTTTGGACCGGGAACACAGAATTAATTAACATTAATTAACGAACACAACAGGAGGGTTAAGTATGTTGTTTGTTTTTTGGAGTAAATTTCAATTCACCCCAGAATAATTTTTCACAGTATAGTATTGACTTTAGGTTTTTCCAGTCAAGTTCTTCCACACCGATATCAACAAACCATTTCTGTATGGACCTCGCTTTGTGCATGGGGGAATTGTCATGCTGAAACAGGAAAGGGCCTTCCCCAAACTGTTGCCACAAAGTTGGAAGCATAGAATCATCTAGAATGTCATTGTATGCTGTAGTGTTAAGATTTCCCTTCACCGGAACTAAGGGAGGGGCCTAGCGTGAACCTTGAAAAACAGCTCCAGACCATTATTCCTCCTCCACCAAACTTTACAGTTGGCACTATGCATCGGGCAAGTAGCATTCTCCTGGCAACTGCAAACCCAGATGTTGAGTTTATATTTTTGTTCAGTGTAGCTTCATTATGGGCAATGAAAGATATTGTTTTTATTAAAATCAATTATTGAAATAGAAAGATTAACTCCAGTCCTCCTTCTCTTCACGCTCTCCCTCTCAAGCTGAACAGGACATCAGTAGGCCTAGTCTGCATGCACAGATATTGCATTTTTTTTTACAAATTGACTCGCCTCCTGAAGTGCCACCGTACACAGCACAGTCATTGGTTAGGCAGCACAAAAGGGTTTACATCAGCAAGAGCAGGGCAGGCCGGGGCTCATGATTGTGAACGCCTATCCATTGCAGTGTGTAAAGCAGTGCAGCCTAGTTTTATATACACCATCCCAAAAGCACAAAAACATCTTGGGAAGGAACTACATTTTCTTAGAAATATAACTCTGCTTCTCCGAGCATGCTCTTCGTATAGCCTAAAGCCATATCCTGGATTCTACACTCGGCAGTGTCATTGGAAAGTGGGATTTCACTGATTTTTGTAGCAGTAGTTGGGCCTAAAACCTCTCGGCAAGCATCCATGACTGAGGGCATGACCAGCTTTTCAACTATAGTGAAAGGAGCCTGGCACTTGGAAATGTTATTAGAGAGTAAGTATGAAAACTTCAGTAAAACCTATTTGTCTGTGAAATTATTGTGCAGCATTTTTGTTTGGTTGGTCATCTCTTTTTTGTAAAAAAAATAATTGTCAGGTTTATCCTTGAAATGTGGATGCGGGCAGCTGTTATTTCAAACAAATGTGTTTGTGTGTATGTGTTTGGTGTAGCTATACTCAGTCATGGCAGCACAATTTGTTTACTGTGGCATGCATAGTTCAGCGCATTGCGCAAGTAGGCCTAAGGCAAGTATTTATTCAAGTCAAATATGCCGAAGACCACAAAAAAACCCTAATCATAGTCAAGACAAATATGCTGCAGATCGGCAAGCATTCCTCCAAGGACTGGTGCCAGTCTACTGACTGGGGTTTGAGAAAGGCTGGTGTAGGCTATGGATAATTTTATTGCAGCATAGTCTCATAGACTAGACGTAACATAGTACATGTAAATCTAGGACAGTGATATTAGTATGTTATGTTTGGTATGGTTACATAAGACAAATGCTTACTTAAGGTAAAAAACAAAAGTACAGTGATTGGTTGGGCTAATGATGTCTAGCAACCCACAGGTTCTCTAGCAACCAACTTTAGCATTTTAACTAATTAGCAACTTTTCATCTACTTACTACTTTTTCCTACTTTGCAACTACTTATCATGTTAGCTAACCCTTTCCCTAACCTTAACCCTTTTAGCTAACCCTTTCACTAACTCTAACCTTAACACTTTAACCTAACTCCTAAACTTAACCCTGACCTTAACCCTTACCCTCAGCTAATGTTAGCCACTTAGCTAGAATTCGTAACATATTATACGTTTTTCAAATTCGTTACATATAATATATATATATATTTTTTACATATTGTACATTTTGCAAATTCGGAAAATATAATCGGAATTGTAATTTGTAACGTAACATACGAAATGGGTGATGGACATCCACAAATTAATACATACCATACGAAATGTAACATATCATACTAAAACTGAGTGTGTCGGATTTACTTTACCGAATAATATGAAGTGCTCTGAGACCAGGTTGTTTATTGAGACAACACTAGGTGCACTTGATATTGCACCCAGCAGTTAATCATGGATGAGGGGCATCATCGGGGACACATGAAATATTATAATAAGCAACTAATTTTCGAGCCCTGAGCAATACGACATTTAATTGATTACAAAAAAAAATACTAAACCCTCCCCCTGACTAAAATTGAAAACGCATGACCCTCTCCCATTTTCCTCCGGGTAACGATTGTGTACATTTCGACCTCTCCCTAATGGAGATGGATTTATTTAGTTAAATTGTTTTGTAGGCACACTTGTCTATCATAATCACCTAACTGAAACAGTTGTTTTATATCATCAGAGCAGCACAGTAGACAGGTCTTAAGTATTTTCAGACACAAAGTAGATGTTTTTCTTGCACACAGTGAGGCATAAAGTCTGCCTCTACCAAACCCAATTACTATTTTTAATTAGCTCTATGCATCTTTGTCTGTTGTCTATTTTGTTGCCTCTGACATGCTTGTATCATTCTGCTGAAGTTATTCTACATCGGAAATGTTCCCAGTTAGTCCTTGCTGTTTTGACTGGACTAGTTTTCATATTTCATTTTCGGGCCTACATTTCAACACAATCAGCAAGAGTTCACCATCCCCGACCATTTGATCTGCAGCTCTGAGAGAGTGAGGTTCCCAGTGGTCATGCTGGCTGGAGTTGAGGGGAAGACTTAAGTAGAGCACTGACCACAGCAACACGAAATAGGAATCTGAGAAATGTCCATTATCTGTAGTGGTTGGGAGTGTGAGATTGATGGTTATAGCCTCATCCCTAATTCCTTATAATAATTAACCTGTCCCTTTAATACCATCTGTGAGAATGTTGTTCATTGACTACAGCTCAGCGTTCAACACCATTGTGCCCTCCAAGCTCGTCATTAAGCTTAGGACCCTGGGACTGAACACCTCCCTCTGCAACTGAATCCCTGGACTTCCTGACTGGCTGACCCCAAGTGGTGAGTGTAGGCAATATCACCTCCGCCACGCTGACCATCCATGAACACGGGGGCCCCACAGGGTTGTTTGCTTTGTCCCCTCCTGTACTCCCTGTTCACCCACAACTGCGTGGGCACGCACGACTACAAAATCATGGTGGTAGGCCTGATCACCGGAGACGATGACATACCCTACTGGGATGAGGTCAGTGACCTGGCAGTGTTGTGCCGGGACAACACCTCTACCTCAACATCAGAAAGACCAAGGAGTTGATCGTGGACTACAGGAAACGGGGACGAGCACGCCGCCATCCACATCGACGGGGATGCAGTGGAGCGGGTCGAGAGATTCAAGTTCCTTGGTGTCCACATCACTAGGCCGTAAAATGGTCTACACATACGTGCACAGTTGTGAAGAAGGGGTGAAGAAGGTTGAAAAGGTTTGGAATGGGCCCTCAAATCCTCAAAATGTTGTGCAGCTGCACCATTGAGAGCATCTTGACTGGCTGCATCACTGCTTGGTATGGCAATGGCAATGGCGAGCTCCCTGCCATCCAGGACCTCTATATCAGGCGGTGTGAAAGGAAGGCCCAAAAAATTGTTAAAGACTCCAGCCATCCAAACCATAGACTGTTTTCTCTGCTACCACACGGAAAATCCTGAACAGCTTTGACCTCCAAGCCATAAGACTGCTAAATAGCTAACAAAATGGCTACACGGACTATCTGAGTTGACCCTTGTATTTTATTTTTGCACACTCACAGGACTCTACACACTTAAGTACACTGACACTCCAACACACACACAGACACACGCACACACACACTTCATTTGCTCTCACACACAACATGCATACACATTTATACTGACTCTAAAAACCTGCAAACACACTCACACACAATCATCATATACACTGCTGCTACTCTGTTTATCATATATCCTGATGCCTGTCACCTTATCCATTTACATATCTACTTCAATCACTCCAGTATCCCTGCACATTGTAAATATGGTATTGGAACTGACCCTGTATAATGCTTACTTACTTCTCCTGTTCTTCGTCAATCTTAATTTTATTTATTGTGTGTTTCTGTTCTATCTTGTGTTATTTTTAGTACTACATTGATATTGGTTACTGCATTGTTGGGTTTAGAA
This sequence comes from Salmo trutta, assembly GCF_901001165.1. Lineage (NCBI taxonomy): Eukaryota > Metazoa > Chordata > Actinopteri > Salmoniformes > Salmonidae > Salmo > Salmo trutta. Next base: position 19,548,508 of record NC_042979.1, on the reverse strand, counting down.
TTTTCTTAGAACTTGCACAAGTCCCATTAAAACTTGAAACTTGAAACACCATCTGAGCTTTAAGAATAATTATTCACACCAAGGCTAGTACTCATAGAACCTGCATAGAAGAGGGACATGTTCTGCTATGAGCTGGCAGTCTAGTCTATGCTGCCACTGTCTGTTTCCTTTAGAGTGAATTGCCCATATGGGGATATGGCCTGTTTGTTTTAGTACCTCATGCTCGCTCTTTGGCCTGCCACAGTACTTTCCAAAGGCCCAAATTGCATTCCAAAAACTATTTTTTACAGCTGAATTTAATTTGTTAAGGCTGGTCGAGAGTGCGACAGCATGTAAGTTTAATGTGCCAGGTAGGAACCTCCATGCAAGCCAATCAATATTTTATGGGGGTGTATATTAAGTGTCCCTCAATGGGCGCTGGAGTATGTATCCTACTTAGATCAATGGGCGCTGGACTATGAATCCTACTTAGATCAATGGGCGCTGGACTATGAATCCTACTTAGATCAATGGGCGCTGGAGTATGGCTTCTACTTAGATCAATGGGCGCTGGAGTATGGATCCTACTGAGATCAATGGGCGCTGGAGTATGGATCCTACTTAGATCAATGGGCGCTGGACTATGAATCCTACTTAGATCAATGGGCGCTGGAGTATGGCTTCTACTTAGATCAATGGCCGCTGGACTATGAATTCTACTTAGATCAATGGGCGCTGGAGTATAGCTCCAACTTAGATCAATGGCCGCTGGAGTATGGATCCTACTTAGATCAATGGGCGCTGGACTATGAATCCTACTTAGATCAATGGGCGCTGGAGTATGCCTTCTCCTTAGATCAATGGGCGCTGGAGTATGGATCCTACTTAGATCAATGGGCGCTGGAGTATGGATCCTACTGAGATCAAAATCAGCTTCTCTTACTACTCTCCTGTATTCCTGGATCCTACTGAGATCAATGGGCGCTGGAGTATGTATCCTACTTAGATCAATGGGCGCTGGACTATGAATCCTACTTAGATCAATGGGCGCTGGACTATGAATCTTACTTAGATCAATGGGCGCTGGAGTATGGCTTCTACTTAGATCAATGGGCGCTGATCAATGGGCGCTTCTACTTAGATCAAAATCAGCTTCTCTTACTACTCTCCTGTATTCTTGGTCTCTATTGCAAAATAGATATCATCTCAATGACACTAACCTAGATAGAAAGGTTACATAATTATCACATGGAAAGCAAATGCAATGCAGACATGGCCACTGTATCTGTCCAGCTTTCAGAAATCTATCAATATTTCAGAAATCTACTACCACATGGGTAATTTAAAGATGCTCATGTTATTTTTAACTTGGCAAAAGACAGCAATGATGGAAGCAAAAGCCCTGTGAAATATGTTGCATTCAAGCAGTAAATGTGTAATATCTGATGACTCTACAGCTCAATCTTAAACAACACTTCTGTAGCTTGTCAACTATGTGTCTGTCTATCCCTGTTCTCTCCCCTCTGCACAGGCCATACAAACGCTTCACACCGCGTGGCCGCTGCCACTCTAACCTGGTGGTCCCAGCGCGCACGACCCACATGGAGTTCCAGGGCTCCGGCAGCCTCTGGAACTGCCGGTCTGCGGCCAACAAGGCTGAGTTCATCTCAGCCTATGCTACCCTCCAGTCCCTAGACTTCCTGGTGCTGACGGAAACATGGATTACCACAGATAACACTGCTACTCCTACTGCTCTCTCCTCGTCTGCCCACGTATTCTCGTATACCCCTAGAGCATCGAGCCAGCGGGGTGGTGGCACTGCAATCCTCATCTCTCCCAAGTGGACATTCTCTCTTTCTCCCCTGACCCATGTGTCTATCTCCTCATTTGAATTCCATGCTGTCACAGTTACCAGCCCTTTCAAGCTTAACATCCTTATCATTTATCGCCCTCCAGGTTCCCTTGGAGAGTTCATCAATGAGCTTGACGCCTTGATAAGTTCCTTTCCTGAGGATGGCTCACCTCTCACAGCTCTGGGTGACTTTAACCTCCCCACGTCTACCTTTGACTCATTCCTCTCTGCCTCCTTCTTTCCACTCCTCTCCTCTTTTGACCTCACCCTCTCACCTTCCCCCCCTACTCACAAGGCAGGCAATACGCTTGACCTCATCTTTACTAGATGCTGTTCTTCCACTAATCTCATTGCAACTCCCCTCCAAATCTCCGACCACTACCTTGTATCCTTTTCCCTCTCGCTCTCATCCAACACTTCTCACTCTGCCCCTACTCGGATGGTATTACGCCGTCCCAACCTTCGCTCTCTCTCTCCCGCTACTCTCTCCTCTTCCATCCTATCATCTCTTCCCTCTGCTCAAACCTTCTCCAACCTATCTCCTGATTCTGCCTCCTCAACCCTCCTCTCCTCCCTTTCTGCATCCTTTGATTTTCTCTGTCCGCTATCCTCCAGGCCGGCTCGGTCCTCCCCTCCTGCTCCGTGGCTCGACGACTCACTGCGAGCTCACAGAACAGGGCTCCGGGCAGCCGAGCGGAAATGGAGGAAAACTCACTCCCTCCTCTCTACATTCTCCTCTTCTGTCTCTGCTGCTAAAGCCACTTTCTACCACTCTAAATTCCAAGCATCTGCCTCTAACCCTAGGAAGCTCTTTGCTACCTTCTCCTCCCTCCTGAATCCTCCTCCCCCTCCCCCCCCCTCCTCCCTCTCTGCGGATGACTTCGTCAACCATTTTCAAAAAAGAAGGTTGACGATATCCGATCCTCGTTTGCTAAGTCAAACGACACCGCTGGTCCTGCTCACACTGCCCTACCCTGAGCTTTGACCTCTTTCTCCCCTCTCTCTCCAGATGAAATCTCGCGTCTTGTGACGGCCGGCCGCCCAACAACCTGCCCACTTGACCCTATCCCCTCCTCTCTTCTCCAGACCATTTCCGGAGACCTTCTCCCCTACCTCACCTCGCTCATCAACTCATCCTTAACTGCTGGCTACGTCCCTTCCGTCTTCAAGAGAGCGAGAGTTGCACCCCTTCTGAAAAAACCTACACTCGATCCCTTCGATGTCAACAACTACAGACCAGTATCCCTTCTTTCTTTTCTCTCCAAAACTCTTGAACGTGCCGTCCTTGGCCAGCTCTCCTGCTATCTCTCTCAGAATGACCTTCTTGATCCAAATCAGTCAGGTTTCAAGACTGGGCATTCAACTGAGACTGCTCTTCTCTGTGTCACGGAGGCTCTCCGCACTGCTAAAGCTAACTCTCTCTCCTCTGCTCTCATCCTTCTAGACCTATCTGCTGCCTTTGATACTGTGAACCATCAGATCCTCCTCTCCACCCTCTCCGAGTTGGGCATCTCCGGCTCGGCCCACGCTTGGATTGCGTCCTACCTGACAGGTCGCTCCTACCAGGTGGCGTGGCTAGAATCTGTCTCCGCACCACGCACTCTCACCACTGGTGTCCCCCAGGGATCTGTTCTAGGCCCTCTCCTATTCTCGCTATACACCAAGTCACTTGGCTCTGTCATATCCTCACATGGTCTCTCCTATCATTGCTATGCAGACGACACACAATTAATCTTCTCCTTTCCCCCTTCTGATAACCAGGCGGCGAATCGCATCTCTGCATGTCTGGCAGACATATCAGTGTGGATGATGGATCACCACCTCAAGCTGAACCTCGGCAAGACGGAGCTGCTCTTCCTCCCGGGGAAGGACTGCCCGTTCCATGATCTTGCCATCACGGTTGACAACTCCCTTGTGTCCTCCTCCCAGAGTGCTAAGAACCTTGGCGTGATCCTGGACAACACCCTGTCGTTCTCCACTAACATCAAGGCAGTGACCCGATCCTGTAGGTTCATGCTCTACAACATTCGCAGAGTACGACCCTGCCTCACACAGGAAGCGACGCAGGTCCTAATCCAGGCACTTGTCATCTCCCGTCTGGATTACTGCAACTCGCTGTTGGCTGGGCTCCCTGCCTGTGCCATTAAACCCCTACAACACATCCAGAACGCCGCAGCCCGTCTGGTGTTCAACCTTCCTAAGTTCTCTCACGTCACCCCGCTCCTCCGCTCTCTCCACTGGCTTCCAGTTGAAGCTCGCATCCGCTACAAGACCATGGTGCTTGCCTACGGAGCTGTGAGGGGAACGGCACCTCCATACCTTCAGGCTCTGATCAGGCCCTACACCCAAACAAGGGCACTGCGTTCATCCACCTCTGGCCTGCTGGCCCCCCTACCTCTGAGGAAGCATGGTTCCCGCTCAGCCCAGTCCAAACTGTTCGCTGCTCTGGCACCCCAATGGTGGAACAAGCTCCCTCACGACGCCAGGACAGCGGAGTCAATCACCACCTTCCGGAGACACCTGAAACCCCACCTCTTTAAGGAATACCTGGGATAGGATAAAGTAATCCTTCTAACCCCCCCCTAAAAGATTTAGATGCACTATTGTAAAGTGGTTGTTCCACTGGATATCATAAGGTGAATGCACCAATTTGTAAGTCGCTCTGGATAAGAGCGTCTGCTAAATGACTTAAATGTAAATGTAATTCTTCCTTTTATGTTAAACTCAGGGTTTTTCTAACCTTCTGATAACCTTACATAGGAGACTTCTCACACATACCACTGCCAAAACCAATGCATGCCACTAAATTGAATATTTCACTGATATCATATATGTTTCAAGTACCATACACGTTATCTTTTTGTGAATATATAAGATAAAATGTGGTATGACAGGATAAGAAAATACTTGCACGTTTGTGAGCTCAGGGATTTTACTAGGAACAAAAGCACATAGGTGTATATACATTTTTCAGACTTAACAATATGTACAGTATGACATGGGACAATCTAAAGCATAGCATAAGTAAATACATACATACAATGCATTCAGAAAGTATTCAGACCCCTTCCCTTTTTTCACATTTTGTTATGTTACAGCCTTACGCTAAAATTGATTAAATACGCTTTTTCCTTATCAATCTACACACAATACCCCAAAATGACAAAGCAAAAACACGTTTTTAGATTTCTTTGCACATTTATTAAATATAAAAAACAGAAATACCTTATTTACATAAGTATTCAGACCCTTTGCTATAATACTCGAAATTGATCTCAGGTGCATCCTGTTTCCATTGATCATCCTTATTTAAGATAGATGTTCCTACAACTTTATTGGAGTCCACCTGTGGTAAATTCCATTGACTGACATGATTTGGAAAGGCACACATGTCTATATAAGGTCCCACAGTTGACGTTGCATGTCAGAGCAAAAACAAAGCCATGAGGTTGAAGGAATTGTCCTTAGAGCTCCGAGACAGGATTGTGTCGAGGCACAAACATTTTCTGCAGCATTTAAGGTCCTCAAGAACACAGTGGCCTCCATCATTCTTAAATGAAAGAAGTTTAGAACCACCAAGACTCTTGCTAGAGCTGGCAACCCGCACAAGCTGAGCAATCGGGGGAGAAAGGCCTAGGTCAGGGAGGTGACCAAGAACCTGATGGTCACTCTGATAGAGCTCCAGAGTTCCCCTGTGGAGATGGGAGAACCTTCCAGATTGACAACCACCTCTGCAGTACTCCACCAATCAGGCCTTTTTGGTAAATTAGCCAGACGGAAGACTAGTCAGGATCAAGGGAAAGATGAACGGAGCAAAGTACAGACAGATCCTTGTTGAAAACCTGCTCCAGAGTGCTCAGGACCTCAGACTGGGGCGAAGGTACACCTTCCACCAGGACAACAACCCTAAGCACATAGCCAAGACAACACAAGAGTGGCTTCCGGACAAGTCTCTGAATGTCCTTGAGTGGCCCAGCCAGAGCGCGGACCTGAACCCGATCGAACATCTCTGGAGAGACCTCAAAAATAGCTGTGCAGCGACGCTCCCTATTGAACCTGACAGAGCTTGAGAGGATCTGCAGAGAAGAATGGGAGAAACTCCCCAAATACAGGTGTGCCAGGCTTGTAGCGTCATACCCAAGAAGATTCGAGGCTGTAATCACAGCCAAAGGAGCTTCAACAAAGTACTGAGTAAATGGTCTGAATACTTACGTAAATGTGATATTTCCATTTTTAAAGTTTTATACATTTCCAGACATTTCTAAAAATATGTTTTTGCTTTGTCATTATAGGGTATTGTGTGCAGATTGATGAGGGGAAAAAACGATTGAATCAATTTTAGAACAAGGCTGTAACACAACAAAATTTGGAAAAAGTCAAAGGGTCTGTGTACTTTACAAATGCACTGTACATACAGTCAAAAGTTTTAGAAAACCTACTCATTCAAGGGTTTTTCTTTTTGTTTACTATTTTCTACATTGTAGAATAATAATGAAGACATCACAACTATGAAATAACACATATGGAATCATGTAGTAACCAAAAAAGTGTTAAACAAATCAAAATATATTTTATATGTGAGATTCTTCAAAGTAGCCACCCTTTGCCTTGATGACGACTTTGCACACTCTTGGCATTGTCTCAACCAGCTTCACCTGGAATGCTTTTCCAACCGTCTTGAAGGAGTTCTCACATATACTGAGCACTTGTTGGTTGATTTTCCTTCACTCTGCTGTCCAACTCATCCCAAACCTTCTCAATTGGGTTGAGGTCGGGGGATTGTGGAGGCCAGGTCATCTGATGCAGCACTCCATCACTCTCCTTGGTCAAATAGCCCTTACACAGCCTGGAGGTGTGTTGGGTCATTGTCCTGTTGAAAAACAAATGATAGTCCCACTAAGCGCAAACCAGATGGGATGGTGTATCGCTGCAGAATGCTGTGGTAGACATGCTGGTTAAGTGTGCCTTGAATTCTAAATACATCACTGACAGTGTCACCAGAAAAGCACCCCCACACCATCACACCTCCTCATACATGCTTCACGGTGGGAACCACAGGTGCGGAGATCATACGTTCACCTACTCTGCGTCTCACAAAGATACGGCAGTTGGAACCAAAAATCTAAAATTTGGACTCATCAGACCAAAGGACAGATTTACACCATTCTAATGTCCATTGCTCGTGTTTCTTGGCCCAAGCAAGTCTCTTCTTCTTATTGGTGTCCTTTAGTAGTGGTTTCTTTGCAAAAAGTCAACAATGAAGGCCTGATTCATGCAGTGTCCTCTGAATTGTTGATGTGGGGCTGTGTCTTTTACTTGAACTATTTATTTGGGCTGCAGTATCCGAGGCTGCTACCTCTAATGAACTTATCATCTGCAGCAGAGTTAACTCTGGGTCTTCCTTTCCTGTGGTGGTCTTCATGAGAGCCAGTTTCATCACAGCGCTTGATGGTTGTTGTGACTGCACTTGAAGAAACTTGCAATGCATTCCATGTGGTTTAGAGAATGCCAAGACTGCAAAATGTGTCATCAAGGCAAAGGGTGGCGTCTTTGATGAATCTCAAATGTAAATATATTTTGATGTCTTCACTATTATTCTACATTGTAGAAAATAGTAAAAATTGAGAGAAACCCTTGAATGACTAGGTGTGTCCACATTTTTGACTGGTACTGTACATTTCAGTCTTCCTGACTGTTTTCAATTTTCTTACAGTTACAGTATGTCAACATCTCTGTCTATAAAATTAAGTTAATATGTGAAAAAAGGCTATATTATATAATATTTCCCTAAAAGTGAATGAATAAATTACATTTACAGTGTAAATGCTTACTTCTCACTGGAGTTCCTTTAGTTCAAAAAGAGATTCATATTGTCTGTGAATCTGCAACAAGGATACATTGTGAGTATTCTACTTGTTTATTAATAAGAGTGATATAACCATACATTTTTAAAATGTGTGTTTTATGATCCTGACATTGACCGATTTGAAGCTCATTTTAAAAGATGAACCCCTGACAGAGGTTTACAATTGACCTGTATTGACTTGGCTGTTAATGAAATATGCACCGCATCAGTCAAGCAGAATTAATGAAGTTGTTCATTTAACTGGAGTTATGTTTTAACAAATTTGGGCATAGCTTCACTGAATGTACTAGAGTGGAGGGTGATGGTGATGATGACAAATATGACAAAACAGTTATTGTATTGACAAGGGTATTAACCATAGTGAAACCAACAAATACAATAGTTTTAGGTAGAGTGTAACAATGTGTAGGCAACTTACGCTATACATAGACTAGACCTATCAATGCAACTTATTTTTGTAAAGTTGGACCAGTGTAATTTATGAATGTACTTATTCTTTGTGTTGTTGTTAGAAAGGTTTTCAGATAGATATTAGAATGTGAAATGGATGAGACCTCTCTTGCTCCTGGCTCACTCAAACAAGATTGCGAAAGGATGCTGAGAGGAGAAGACTCAACATGGCTGCTAAATGCTAAGCACAGTAGCATTTAGCAGCCATGTTGAGTCTTCTCCTCACAGCATCCTTTCGCAATCTTGTTTGAGTGAGCCAGGAGCAAGAGAGGCCTCATCCATTTCACATTCTAATTCCTCTCAGAATGGCATGACAATATGCTCTTGCCTTTGCTCTTGTGTTTTTGTTCAGAGCCTCGGAGGGACATCTTCAAAAATAAAGGCATAAGCAATTCCACCTAGCATGTTGATACGAAAAGACAGAATCTCAGGGTTATTATAAAGGCTGCGCTATGCCTTGTTGCAGGCTAAACATATCTCAAGCTGCCTTATGAGATTCATTAAACAAATGAGTTAACATTTAACAAATGGCATTTTGATCTCATCCCAGCAATAACCAATGTAAGTAATCATTTTAGATGTATGTGGGGCAGTAACGGTTGCCAGCGCTGCTCTCTGCTGTTTTAATGAGACTGTCCACTTTTCCCTTTCATCCCAAAACAATTATCTGCTTTGCCTGAGGAACACAGAGAATAATTGCTTTGTGTCTCTGTGTGTTTTACAATCCTGTATTCCTCAAATATTGTGGGTAATTTATCTAAAGAGCTTACAATGTTTTCTGAGTAGGTGTAGAGTCTGAAATTTTAAAATTGTCCTCTCCAATGATACAACTGGATTGATTGGTAGGCACACTTTATATCGAGTCTACTATGTCAGTGCGTACACTAAGAGTATATGCATAGGTCTGTGAAAGTAGAGTATGGGAAGGCTTGAAGATTTTGAAGAAACTTTGAAAGTTCTTGAAATGTTCCGGATTGACTGACCTTCATGGCTTAAAGTAATGATGGACTGTCATTTCTCTTTGCTTATATGAGCTTTTCTTGCCATAATATGGACTTGGTCTTTTACCAAATAGGGCTATCTTCTGTATACCACCCCTATCTTGTCACAACACAGCTGATTGGCTCAAACGCATTAAGAAGGATAGAAATTCCACAAATTCACTTTATACAAGGAACACCTGTTAATTGAAATGCCTTCCAGGTGACTACCTCATGAAGCTGATGCATTCCAGGTCATTAAGTTGGTTGAGAGAATGCCAAGAGTGTGCAAATCTGTCATCAAGGCAAAGGGTGGCTACTTTTAAGAATCTCAAATATAAAATATATTTTGATATGTTTAACACTTTTTTGGTTTCTTCATGATTCCATATGTGTTATTTCATAGTTTTGATGTCTTCACTATTATTCTACAATGTAGAAAATATTAAAAATAAAGAAAAACCTTTGAATGAGTAGGTGTGTCCATACTTTTGACTGGTACTCTATGTCTCTCAAAGTTAATATCCTTCTCAATTAAAGGATGCAAAACTCATATAAAGTTGGTGGGAAGGAAACCTTGGCTGGCATGCTGGGGTGTATGCCTTAGAATAGACATTCAAGTTACAGACTTAGAGACTTTGACTCATAGCCTCATAGTGGTGTCACCCTCAGGATAGCAGCAGTGGCGTCAAACTAAATAAAAACCAAAGCAGCCATTATGATTCGGGGTAATTGATGAAAGGCAAATAATCAGGCATACATCTGTTCATTGCCATGTTCGTTGCCATGGCACCCTAGGGTAGAACAGTATGCCATATTTGACTATACAGTATATAGTGCCTGTATTGATGCATGTACCAGTTTGGGTTTTTCCTTTACCTTCTATAACAGTATTTCAATGTTTGTTTTTTTAAACGGATATAATTTCAGATTTTAAAGTTTAGTCTGTTTGCTACCTGAGTCGTCCTTTTCCATGCCACTTCCCACACCAAGCCCTGCACCGTCACTCAAGAAGAGAGCAGTTGCTCGACCACAGAGTCACAAACATTTTCTTGCCGTTCACTCTGCACTACGCATTGTCAGATAGATGTAGAAAGATGTTTCTGAAAACGATGCTGCTTTCCACAAGTGTTCTACAATTACACTATTAGCTTGTATATCTTACTTTCCGTGAGTTTGTCTTTTCTTAGCAGTTATGACTAAAATAAATCTTGTTAGCCTTTAATGCTAATCACTAGTTAGCTGGCTAGCTAGCTTGCTAAATGTACTAAGAGTCAGAGCAAAGGTAGATAGCTGATACAGTCTGGTATCTTAAAAAAATATGTGCCCATTTTTAACTGCCTCCTACACCAACTCAGAAGCTAGAATATGCATATTATTGTTCAGGTTTGGATAGAAAACACTCTGAATTTTCTAAAACTGTTTGAATGGTGTCTGTGAGTATAACAGAACTCCTATGGCAGGCAAAAACCTGACAAGGTTTCATGCAGGAAGTACCCTGTCTGACAAGGAGTCGTGCGTCTTGCATCTGTTTATTGAAAAGTAAGGATCTTAGCTGTAACGTGACAATTCCCAGGGCTCCGATAGGCTCTCAGAACCCGGGAAATGCCTGAAGGTTGACGAGGCAGCCTCAGGCTGAAACACATTATCGCCTTTGGTAAGTGGCGGATCAGAGGACCTTTGAATGAGGCGCGTGCACGATTCGCTCCTGAGGAGAAATTTAATTCGGCTGTTTAGGCTCATTGCATATTCCCGGTCGGAATATTATCGCTTTTCTACGAGATAAATGGCATAAAAATTGGTTTTAAACAGCGGTTGACATGCTTCGAAGTACGGTAATGGAATATTTAGACATTTTTTGTCACGCCAATGCGCCATGCGCGAGACCGTGATGTAGCATTCTGATAGTGTCTAGAACTCACGAACAAAACGTCGCTGTTTGGATATAACGATGGATTATTTGGGACCAAACCAACATTTGTTATTGAAGTAGAAGTCCTGGCAGTGTATTCTGATGAAGAACAAGCAAGGTAAGAACATTTTTCTTATAGGAAATGTGATTTTGGTGGAGGCTGACCTGGGTGGGTGTCTAAATAGCTAGCCCTGTGATGCCGGGCTATGTACTTAGATTATTGCAAAATGAGCTTCATCCGAAAAGCTATTTTAAAATCGGACATATCGAGTGCATAGAGGAGTAATGTATCTATAATTCTTAAAATAATTGTTATGCTTTTTGTGAACGTTTATCGTGAGTAATTTAGCAAACTGTTAGTAAATTCCCCGGAAGTTTGCGGGGGTTATGCTTTTTCTGAACGTCACATGCTAATGTAAAAAGCTGTTTTTTGATATAAATATGAACTTGATTGAACAGACATGCATGTATTGTATAACACAATGTCCTAGGTGTGTCATCTGATGAAGATCATAAAAGGTTAGTGCTGCATTTAGCTGTGGTTTGGGTTTATGTGACATGAAATGCTAGCTTGAAAAATGGGTGTCTGATTATTTCTGGCTGGGCACTCTGCTGACATAATCTAATGTTTTGCTTTCGTTGTAAAGCCTTTTTGAAATCGGACAGTGTGGTTAGATTAACGAGATTCTTGTCTTTAAATAGCTGTAAAATAGTCATATGTTTGAGAAATTGAAGTAATAGTATTTCAAACGATTCAAAAATCGCGCCACTGGATTTCAGTGGCTGTTACGTAGGTGGGACGAGTTCGTCCCACATGCGCCAGAGAGGTTAAATCAGAAAGGAATAGGTGAAACATGAATATGTTTGCTAGATGGCTAGCTACATGAGGTAAGAAAAAAATGTAATGTAACATATAATTAGGGTCCCCTGGAAACATTGACCAACACTTTGGATCCTACCCTGTCAATTTTCCTCCCTGGCTCATTCATTCGTCATGTCAAACAACAATGCATTCAAGGTGCTGCCCACTATATTCCAACTATTAGAATAATAATTGCATTTTTATGATTCCAACAGTTCACCAATTAACTAGGCCTAGATTGTTTGCCCATATCATGCAGAGCAGGACTGACACAGAGTGGAAATGATAACAAAAGTGAAGGAAATGCAGAAATTGTAGAAAATGCTGAATCTTAAAAAAAAATAAAGTTGGATAGAACAGCATAAAACAATCAGAATGAAGAAAGTGCCGTTGAAATCACTTATAATGTATGTGTTGCCACCCTAGGGTCATGAACTACTCATAAAGCACATTGAGAACTTTTATTAATCAAAAACTGTCATGCCGTCAAAAATGTAAAAAATACTGTGATATGATTGCCAGCTGCTAGATTTGCCGATGCTGTTTTGATTTCAACGTGCGTCTTTGGGGAGCTCATGGATTTACTGAGATTTCCTAGGGCTAGTTTAGCACATGGACTGGTGACTGAGGAGCTGCAGGGAGGTGACTCGAGCAACGATGGTGAGGCAGTGGAAAGATTTGCAAGGCAAAGCAGAGCCAGGTTACAGGTTAAGTCATCACAACCAATGTGGTTTGGACTGTGAAGGATGCTGGCTGACTAGTTCTGTGAGCTAGTCTCAAAAAGAGAGCCAGCACTGTCATCTGGAGGAATATTTAAATGTGTTATTGTTTTGGTCTTTGCATAGTTGTCTATTTTCTGGTGGCCATTTGATGTTTACGACAATTCAGCTTTTAGATGTGAATCTGTAACATGTTTGATGTTTTTGAAGAGGACCACAATGGAAATAAGTTTACTTTTTTGTGTTATCCTCAACACCTTTCTTTATGCATTGTATACACATTTGTGGTTGTAGTGTGTTTTTCATTAGTCAAATAAAATCAATCAATCTTGCTGGCAAGCATCATACCTTTTTATCATCTGTTGGCTCTGTGGCAGCGTATAGCAAGGTAGGAGAGAGAGAAGGCTGGAGAACACAGTCATCAGGGACAGCTACTGGAAGGATGATTGAAGTGCACCGTTGTGTACTGTCGAGACCTAAAAGAGAGTGAGCATGCCGAGCCCATTGACTCAGTACCGATACCCCCTGTATATAGCCTCATTATTGTTATTACATTTATTAAATGTTTTACTTTAGTTTATTTAGTAAATATACTGCTCAAAAAAATAAAGGGAACACTTAAACAACACAATGTAACTCCAAGTCAATCACACTTCTGTGAAATCAAACTGTCCACTTAGGAAGCAACACTGATTGACAATAGATTTCACATGCTGTTGTGCAAATGGTATAGACAACAGGTGGAAATTATAGGCAATTAGCAAGACACCCCCAATAAAGGAGTGGTTCTGCAGGTGGTGACCACAGACCACTTCTCAGTCCCTATGCTTCCTGGCTGATGTTTTGGTCACTTTTGAATGCTGGCGGTGCTTTCACTCTAGTGGTAGCATGAGATGGAGTCTACAACCCACACAAGTGGCTCAGGTAGTGCAGCTCATCCAGGATGGCACATCAATGCGAGCTGTGGCAAGAAGGTTTGCTGTGTCTGTCAGCGTAGTGTCCAGAGCATGGAGGCGCTACCAGGAGACAGGCCAGTACATCAGGAGACGTGGAGGAGGCCGTAGGAGGGCAACAACCCAGCAGCAGGACCGCTACCTCCGCCTTTGTGCAAGGAGGAGCAGGCAGAGCACTGCCAGAGCCCTGCAAAATGACCTCCAGCAGGCCACAAATGTGCATGTGTCTGCTCAAACGGTCAGAAACAGACTCCATGAGGGTGGTATGAGGGCTCGACGTCCACAGGTGGGGGTTGTGCTTACAGCCCAACACCGTGCAGGACGTTTGGCATTTCCCAGAGAACACCAAGATTGGCAAATTCGCCACTGGCGCCCTGTGCTCTCCACAGATGAAAGCAGGTTCACACTGAGCACATGTGACAGACATGACAGAGTCTGGAGACGCCGTGGAGAACGTTCTGCTGCCTGCAACATCCTCCAGCATGACCGGTTTGGCGGTGGGTCAGTCATGGTGTGGGGTGGCATTTCTTTGGGGGCCACACAGCCCTCCATGTGCTCGCCAGAGGTAGTCTGACTGCCATTAGGTACCGAGATGCGATCCTCAGACCCCTTTTGAGACCATATGCTGGTGCGGTTGGCCCTGGGTTCCTCCTAATGCAAGACAATGCTAGACCTCATGTGGCTGGAGTGTGTCAGCAGTTCCTGCAAGAGGAAGGCATTGATGCTATGGACTGGCCCGCCCGTTCCCCAGACCTGAATCCAATTGAGCACATCTGTGACATCATGTCTCGCTCCATCCACCAACGCCACGTTGCACCACAGACTGTCCAGGAGTTGGCGGATGCTTTAGTCCAGGTCTGGGAGGAGATCCCTCAGGAGACCATCCGCCACCTCATCAGGAGCATGCCCAGGCATTGTAGGGAGGTCATTCAGGCACGTGGAGGCCACACACACTACTGAGCCTCATTTTGACTTGTTTTAAGGACATTACATCAAAGTTGGATCGCCTGTAGTGTGGTTTTCCACTTTAATTTTGAGTGTGACTCCAAATCCAGACCTCCATAGGTTGATAAATTGGATTTCCATTGATTATTTTTGTATGATTTTGTTGTCAGCACATTCCACTATGTAAAGAAAAAAGTATTTAATAAGATTATTTCATTCATTCAGATCTAGTATGTGTTATTTTAGTGTTCCCTTTATTTTTTTGAGCAGTGTATTTTCTTGGCTCTATTTCTTTAGCTTCATTGTTGGTTAAGGGCTTGTAAAAAAGCATTTCACGATAAGGTCTACACCTTTTGTATCTGGCTCGTGTGACACATACAATTTGATTTGATTTGTGTAGGAGGATAGTAATAGTGTACCTGTCTACAACGTGCTGCACTAAGTATGGTTTTATTCACGTTAGGGATGCTTTCAGATCTACTGCCTGAACTAAGATGTCAATGGTGGTCCAACTTTACAGTTGCACAACACATGCAAGCAACTTCAAAGTAACCTACTACTTGCGGTATTCATCTCGGCGCCAGTGGATAGGTCGTGCATGTGACAAGGACGAGTGTGACGAGTGCAGCAACCTTTATACAGTGCCTTCGGAAAGTATTCATACCCCTTTGACTTTTTCAACATTTTGTTAGGTTATATCCTTATTCTAAAATTGATTACATTGTTTTTTTGCTCATCAATCTACACACAATAACCCTTAATGACAAAGCAAAAACAGGTTTTTAGAAATGTTCAAAAATATATATTTTTTTATTAAACGGAAATATCACATTTACATAAGTATTCAGACCCTTTACTCAGACCCTTTACTCAGTACTTTGTTGAAGCACCTTTGGCAGAGATTACAGTCTCGAGTCTTCTTGGGTATGACGCTACAAGCTTGGCACACCTGAATTTGAGGAGTTTCTACCATTCTCTCTGCAAATCCTCTCGAGCTCTTTCAGGTTGGATGGGGAGCGTTGCTGGGCCACTCAAATACATTCAGAGACTTGTCCCGAAGCCACTCCTGCGTTGTCTTGGCTGTATGCACAGGGTCGTTGTCCTGTTGGAAGATGAACCTTCGCCCCAGCCTGAGGTACTGGGCTCTCTGGAGGAGGTTTTTCTCCCCCAATTGCTCAGTTTGGCTGGGCGGCCAACTCTAGGAAGAGTCTTGGTGGTTCCAAACTTCTTCCATTTAAGAATGATGGAGGCCTCTGTGTTCTTGGGAACCTTCAATGCTGCAGAAATGTTTTGGTAGCCTTCCCCAGATCTGTGTCTCGACACAATCCTGTCTCTGAGCTCTATGGACAATTCCTTCTACCTCATGGCTTGGTTTTTGCTTTGACATGCACTGTCAACTGTGGGACTTTATATAGACAGGTGTTTTTTTTGTTTTAATACATTTCGAAACATTTCTAAAACCTGTTTTCGCTTTGTCATTATGGGGTATTGTGTGTAGATTGCTGAGGAAATGTTTTAATTTAATAAATTTTAGATTAAGGCTGTAACGTAATAAAATGTGGAAAAGGTCAAGGAGTCTGAATACTTTCTGAAGGCACTGTATATGATCTATAGCAGCAACGCACTGCGAGCAGGGGGAGCAGACTTTTTTCAAGAGTCATGAGTATATGAAAAAGTATCTATTTTAAAAAGTAATTTGCCACCAATGAAAAGGGCACTTTTTTCATAGGAGGGCAAAAGGGCAGATTCTCCAGCACTGCTAGGGCTCTATCTGTGCACATTCCTGAATACAGTTCTCGCCAAAATAAAATGTTCAAGAAAGACACCCTGCCTTGAACACCAGGACCAAGGGCAAATACCCAGAGTACAGCCTCTTACTCTATCGCATGGAACAACAAAGGGCCAGACCACATCCCCTACCGCTGTAAGGACAAGGAAGAGTTACAGCCCTGCAAGAACAGACTGGAAACCAGGACAATATAGGCTCCCTACTGTTCTGTCACTTCCCTTTTTTGCAGATATCTTTATCCTTTCTGAAAATGATAAGAATTGGCTATTCTACCATAGTTTGTCATATTTTCTCCCATTATATCAGATATAAGCACAGATTTACAGTAAATCGTCTTCCTTGCTTGTTAGTTGTCGCTATTGATTTATGTGGAGAGATCCATCTTGATGCAAGGGATTTGAATGTTGAAATCCACTAGGGAGTATTGTGCGTTTGCTATCTGATCCTACTTTCCATTGCAACCTATTGAAGATTCAAGAAAGAACATCTCAAAGCCTCATATGTTTGTTTTTGTCTGCATTCTCCTCAGGCACTGGCCACTGATTGGCATGAACCATGCTGACGTACAGTATACCTGCTCTACTGTAAACTACCATTGCATAACATAGTGATGTTGCTAACACCTGTGTTACATTATTGAAATAACCTTGTTTAACACAGCAACTGGATAGCGAGAGTGTTTTTATTGACATGTGCCAGGAGGGAACTTAACATTGATCTGGGATTATGCTTCTTGTGGCCGATGTCACCCAGTTCACACTTATTAAGCCCTAATATGGCATTTGATTGACAAGCTAATCTGCCAATCAGCTCAGTTAAACATTCCCGCCAGCCACAGTACTAGCTCTTGTGAATATCTAATCGGTCTGTGGTGCTGATTTGGATAGGCGGCCAATGGCTCGGGCCCCTTTGATGTAGTGGCCCAGCAGAAGGGCACTATTTAAAGCAGGATCAGTGATCACAGAACCCTTTCCCTTTCTTGTGTTTTCCATCCTTTTGGGTTCTGGGAAGGGAGAGAGATGAGACGAGAATATTCAAGAGCATCCAAAGCATTCCAAGCTTGAGGTCTGCTGTGTGAGTGAGTGTGTGTGTGTGTGTGTGTGCTTGCTACTGTGTTTTCTGTTTTCTAAATGTTTATATGTGACTGAATTTTTATGAGCGTGCAGGTGACCTCGAGTTTGATTTTGTGTATGTGTGTGTGATTCTGTGCATTTTTTGTATGCTTGTTTTATCAGTGAACACCAAGTTACATCAACAAAGATGCACCAGCAGAAATGCGACATCTCTATCATACCGTGACCTTGCAGCCTGTGGCTGATTGTTTATCATTCACTTGGAAAATGTGTTATGTGATGTGACTAATAAATGAACATTTGAAAAGATTATCATATTTCAACATGGCATGCAAAATATATAAAGAGAATCTAGTCTTTCACCACGAAGTCAGAAGTATGGCTGTGAAATAATTCTCTATGGTGTACAATGCATCATCCCTACAAACAATAATGAGTCATTAGGACGTCCCCGGGACCTCACGAAATTGGCACCTAAAGTCTTCAGGACGTTGTGTCATGGTCCCCTGGAGGTTTTGTTTAGTTTCCGGTTGGTCCCGAGGACGTTCCCGGGACCATGACATGACACTTTCTTGGAGTGTCGTGTCATGGTCCCTTGAAGGTTTTTGGGTCACTGTGTCATGGTCCCCTGGAGACTTTTGTCTAGTTCCCGGTTTGTCCTGGGGACGTCACCTGATGGTCACAAAGAAATGTTGTCCCTCCCCATAAAATAGGTTCTACTCAGGGGACGCTCACCGTAGTTTCATTACACATCACCCTTTGTTACTGTTGCCAAGCCCATCAAGGCCCTGATTGGGGAATGACTTATCCAGTCACAGCTCTTTGTCTTTTGAAAATGCTAGGGACATCCACAAACATGACTTTTAACTTACATATTTGACACACTTTGACGTACATGATTACATTGTCCATGTTTATTCATACAGTAATTATCATTTTACATATCCACAACTGGGATTTGAACTCACAACCTTTTGGTTTACAGCAGTCTGCTCTTCGTGCTACACCACCATGTCTGTATCAATAATTGATTTCACCTGGAGGACTATTCCTACACTTTGCACTACAAAGTCAATCTCAGCTCTGTTAAAAATACACTGCAGAAAAACGATGATATTTATCATAATGATTCAGGAGTAACATTAAAACTATTTTGCTAAATGCAGAGATCTAATTTAGGTAAAGAATTATAGAACTTATAGATCAGCATACCCCAAATCTAGAGGTTGAGAGTTCAAACCCCAGTTTGGGTCATATTGAGGAGTCAGTACTAAGTGATCGGGGGGGGCTGTGGGATTATATAAGATACTCTTTGAAGAGAGAGGGTTTCAGATGTTTTCTGAAGACGGGCAGGGACTCTGCTGTCCTAGCTTCAAAGGGAAGCTGGTTCCAACATTGGGGTGCCAGGACAGAGAAGCGCTTGGACTGGCCTGTTCGGGAGCTGCCCTCCAATAGGGGTGGGAGGGCCAAGACACCAGAGGTGGCAGAATGGAGTACTCCGGTTGGGGTGTAGGGTTTGAGCATAGCCTGAAGGTTGGGAGGGGGAGTTCCTCTTGCTGCTCTGTAGGCAAGCAAGTACCATGGTCTTGAAGTGGATGCGAGCTTCAACTGGAAGCCAGTGGGGTGTGCAGAGGAGTGAGGTGACATTGGAGAACACCAGGCGGGCTGGAGCTTTCTGGATAAGTTGCAGTGGTTTGGTGGCACAAGCGGGGAACCCAGCCAACAGCGAGACAAAACCTCCAGGGGACCATGACACAACGTCCCAAGAACGTCCTAAGAATGTTCCCTTGGGACCATCACGCAGTGTCCAAACGACTAGTAAAATGAAAGTCCTGAGAACGTCCTAAAAAGTTCCTGACATTGTCCTCAGAGACTGCATGGGAACTTAAAAGGATCTGCACAAAGGTCCCCCAGGGAACATTCCCTTGGGACCATCATGTCCTCCGAACGCCAGTGGGATAACATT
This sequence comes from Salmo trutta, assembly GCF_901001165.1. NCBI lineage: Eukaryota > Metazoa > Chordata > Actinopteri > Salmoniformes > Salmonidae > Salmo > Salmo trutta. The sequence continues at coordinate 19,529,162 of NC_042979.1, read as the reverse complement.
GCACGAAACCCTTAAGGGACGTAATGGGAACATCGCAGAATGTCCTTAGAATGTCCCCTGTTTGCAGGGATACATTAACACACACACAGCGGTGCTGGACTTAGATAAGAGGTACTTCTGAAGATTGGAAGTCAACTTCTATCCTTCCAGAACTTTACCATCATTGAAATAAATATGTATGTGACTTTTTCCCCCTCATGCTAGTATGACTAAACCTAACCTAACACCTAGGCCTAACCACTCTACAGTAGCATGCCTAAGCCTAACCTTACCTTAACCCTGATCCTAACCTTAACCTTTCGCTAGCATTCAGATAATTCAGAGAATGTTTACATTTCTCAGGCTGTTGCAAATTGGACAAGGCTTAAGGTTCTTGTGAGATCAAGTTGGAACAGCAGAGATGGATGTTGGGTGAGGTTTTCATTGCAAATTGAGTTTGTAATGGTAGGCGACCTGGGGGACAGTATTGTCACGCGAGGGAGATTTGTAAGTGAGAATGTATGGATCAACATTATTTACCCCAGAAGTCACCTCCACAGGTAGAGAGCATCATGGAAGAGTGTGGCCACAATTGTATTTTATTTATTTGTTTCGGAATCTTCCCGATGGATTTATAAAGAACACAGGGTCATCGTACCGCTCATTTCCGAGCAGAGGAGAAACACAATTAAAGGAGAAAGGATAATACAAACGAGACAACCTTCATGTTGAGCACATCCATTTTTAAAATGGCCTCTCTCCTAGATGAGCACTTGATTGTTTTGCATTGTACACACAGCAATGCACTCAGACTAATACATCATAGTTGCATTCCAGAGCGAGTGTATTGACTGAAACTAATCATGAGATTGGTTAATCAGTAATACAGAAACACAGAGAAACAAAGCCGGCGTGACTTCCAAGGTCAAGAGAGGCCTGCATTATTTGTTGCTGGCTCAAAAACCCTTTATAGTGTGCAATGGCCAATTCAGAGCTCTCTATTAAGAATGGATGAACTCATTTCATGTATTAAGGAGTCTGAATTGATTTGGAATTAAAAGTGCTGATTTGATTCATGCTGTATGAAGCTTGAGTGTAATAAGAACAAAAAATGAATTTGTCTTGTCAGAAGAAGTGATTGAAAAATAGTAATCATAGCTCCAACGGCCACATACCCCATCAAACACTTAGATAGGTAAGACTGTGTGGACAGATCAATCAAAAATGTAAGTCTTAGGTAGGAAACCGCAATCTTTAACTTTGAAGCATTGTCCCATTCGTTCCAGGAACATCTTCCATGCACTTCTAGTGTATCACAAAGTTAATTTGATGTCAGGTTGTAATTGTACCACCATGTCTGTCAATGTATTATTTTGATGTGTTTCGGTTATTGCCACAATAGTAACAGATATTGGACTTTAATGTTTAATTATTCTTTATATATTCTTTTCATAACACATTTTATTGACCAATGGTTTGTACAGTATTAACTGGGAAATAATGTATTCATTAAATAATGTATGCATGCCAAAATACATTTTTCCATTACATATTGCTTCATTATCTACACTCTGTACATATTTTAAGAAGTGAAACCAGATTTTAGAGCTCTGTGATATATTGGTAACATATAATCATAAGTGTGCTGTAACAATTAGAACACCTTACCAAAACTTTGAGCACTATCAACATAAGAATTCCTGAGTTGCTAATATTGTCATTACAATTCATAGCACAAAGCTTGTTAACGCTAATGAAATTACCTGGTAGTGTCCTTGTCCTGTTGACTGATGACTGTTAAGTAATCACACAGAAGCTGTCTGTGCTTAAAAGGAATTACAATTAGGATATGTAACCCCACGATTGGGCTTAATGCACCATAAATATTAATACTAGCATCCTCTTGTGTAGTTTTTTGAGCTCTTGAACCATAACAATTGGGGAGATTAGTAAAATGCCTGGTACTCTACGGGGGAAATAACATGCTATACATATTCATATTTCAAGTGTGCCAATAGAAGTTAAGAACAAATTCATTTCAAACGGTCAGATATCGGTCAATCACCATGTCACAGGTGAATATAGCCAGTAGCAGTCGGGATGTTGTCTGCATAGTCAAAAGTCTATCAGAAATAGAAGTTTTGTGGGTCCAACTGAGGTTTCAATTGAAGAAATTAGCTGCATATTCAGTTCAGTGGACACAAACACACTTGCATTACATTAGAACCAAACAAACTAGGACTAACATTGTAAAACCTTTCCATGTATATGTACAGTATTATACTGGCACCAGAGTTGCCAACTTAATATTGTAATTTTTCTTTATAGCAGAGATGCTGTAATATATTTTATAGTACTTTTGTACTTAATGTAAAATCATGTGTAAATTTACAGGGATGATGTAAGGTTTTATGTAAGGAAAATAGTACTGTGAATATATTTTACAGCATCTCTGCTGTAAAGCAAACTTACAGTATTAAGCTGGGAACTCTGGTGCCAAGATAATACTACAAATTTGGTGAAATTCTCCCTGAACTTTAAATATGAAAAAAACAAGATTTGTACGTAACATACATTTATTCAAATTGGTAACATTGACAACAAATTAACAACAGATTTGACAATAGAAGTAACAACAGTTAATGCATATGTAACCAAATAAGAGCATCATTACAGACGCACAAATATCATACCCACAAGACATGCTAATCCCTCACCATTACAATAACAGGGGAGGTTAGCATTTATGGGGAAGGGGAGGGTATGATATTTATGCCTCTAATGCCTCACTCATCATTATTCACAATTCATTCAGGATTATCTGTAATCATGGTAGCATCCACATTCATGTAGAAGTGTTTAGAAACATATTATATTCTTATTTACAATACAAGTGACTCTATTATGACACAATACATTATTTACCATTCATTTCTATTGGGCAACAAAATGATCTGAAACACAACCAAAACAAACAGCAAATGTATGAAACACATTTGTAGAGTCACAAGCTTGATGCTATGAATATGGGCCCAAATACTTAAAACCTGTTGGGGATCTGATCCCGGTATTGGGATTTATTGTCAAGAGACCATGGCGGGATATTCAAAACTGCAAGAATCTAATAATTTCAATTTCTCAAACAATCAACTATTTTTCACCATTTGAAAGATAAACATCTCCTAAATCCAACCACATTGTCCGATTTCAAAGAGGCTTTACGGCGAAAGCATAAAGTTAGGTTATGTTAGGAGAGTACATTGAAAATAGCTGTGTGTAATGTTTTGTCAATTCAAAGACAGGCGTCACCAAAAGCAGATAACCAGCTAAAATTATGCACTAACCTTTGACAATCTTCCTCAGATGACACTCCTAGGACATTATGTTATACAATACATGCATATTTTGTTCCATCAAGTTCATATTTATATCCAAAAACAGCATTTTACAGTAGCGGTGAAATTCAGAATTTTTTACCCTCAAATGCTTCCGGTGAATCAACGTTACAATTTACAATATTACTATTCGAAAACATTGGTAAATTATAATATTGTCATTCAAAGAATTATAGTTTAACATTTCGTAAATGCTACTGCATTGCCAGATTTCAAAATAACTTTACTGGGAAATCACACTTTGCAATAAACGGGGTGCTGTGCTAAGAACAATAGGATAGGATATACAGGTTAGCACCATCTTGTAACCATCTAATATCAATAATACTATTGTCAATAATCCCTTACCTTTGATTATCTTCATCCATTGGCACTTCCAGGAATCCCAGGTCCACAACAAATGTGGTTTCTTTCGACAAAGTTCATAATTTATGTCCAAATAACTCCAAGTTGTTCCATGTTGTTAGCGCTTCTGTAGGCTACTCAAAAGTAGGGCGGGGGGGAAAGTCCCAACGAAAAGTAAAAAAAATAATCTATTTACGTTCGTTCAAACATGTCAAACGTTGTTTAGCATCAATCTTTAGGGCCATTTTTAACGTGAAACATTAGTAATGTTTCAACCCGACCTCTCCTGTGTCTTGAAAAACGTTTTTGAAAAATGTCTCGCCTCACATGAACTCACATGAACTCACATGAATGCGCAGGTGCGCGCCATAATGAAGTGACGACATCCCAGGGACGTCAACTTCTCTTCCTTGTCATCCGGTCTCTGTTCATCATAGACGCTTCAAACAACTTTATAAAGATCGTTGACATCTAGTGGAAGCCATAGGAAGTACGAAATGAATCCTTTGTCACTGTGTGATCTATTAGCAATGACTCGAAAATAGTACAGCCACAAAATTCTCATTTCCTGGTTGTATTTTTCTCAGGTTTTTGCCTGCCATATGAGTTTTGTTATACTTACAGACACCATTCAAACAGTTTTAGAAAATTCAGAGTGTTTTCTATCCAAATCTGTTAATAATATGCATATCCTAGCTTCTGAGTTTGTGTAGGAGGCAGTTAAAAATGGGCACATATTTTTTTCAAAATTCTCAATACTGCCCCCTAGCCCCAACAGGTTTAATTAAAGCTGCAATATGTAACTTTTTCTATATTTTTTTGTTATGTTCAAAAGCTCCAATAAATCACTAGTGGTCGTCCAAAGTGATGCATCAGTAACAATAGTGCGCCCTAGCCGGCCTGAGAACCGCTGTATTCATTATTATTCATTAGCTATTTTGCTGTACATAGCTAGCCTGGCTTGCTGACATTTCTGACGAGTCAAAAACTGTACCCTGTATCTGGTGCATGTATTTCATGACACTTGTTTGCTACAAGTGGCAACTTTGTTTGAAAGTTTCATCACAGAATCGTAAAGTTGCACCATTACCATTGAAACCTTCTCAACTACACATCTCATATTCTTGATCTGAATGCCCCGTCTTTAGTCAGCAGCTGTACAACACAGCATTCTAAAACTAGCTAGATATATCTGATCTAGGTCAGGGATGGTCAACTCCAGTCCTTGATTGGTGACACTTGCCTCAGCCCCAGCTAACACGACTCCAATAATCAACTAATCATGGTCTTCAATTTAGAATGCAATTACTTGAATCAGGTGTGATAGTTCATTCCATAGATAAAATACTTGCCAAATATTATTATCTTTCAGCTAATGGAGACTTTAGCAAGCCTCGAAGGTGAAGTGTCTACACACTGAAGACTGCAAAGGACTATACCGACATCCCAGAACTTCTTAGAGCAGTGTTGAGAAGACTGGACGCTCAATTGGGGCTACCAAGCAGAATGATCCTGAGATCCGATGACCCAAGAATTCCTGAAGTGCCACAACCTACAATGGCTGAGCTGCTACAACTTTGAGGAGACATCACCACGCAACACAGGGTGCAGTAAACACACCTTTGAGCTGGGAAGGACCAGAGCTTTCCCTGTTGTCAGACTTGGTGCTTCCAAGGAAGTGTGAAAACCTACAGAGTGCTTCAAATTGTTGTTGAAATAGGTGGACCAACAATCAAACATATATATCTTAAATAAGGGATGTTTGTGTGGGCAACACTAAACTTGTGTGAGAAACAGTACTTGTGTATTTTTTATCTAATATATAGTCATAATTATATTGTACTTTTGGAATGGTTTTTGAATGATTTACTTAACAGTTCTCTTTTCCTGGATATCTATGCTCTTTGAGGTTTACACTTCAAATTAGCAGACCTACAGGGGGCTAGATATCCAGAAAGACGGATGGACTACCCTGGTGTAAATACAGTACAAAACAAGTCGCTCCAATTACACAGATCAGGTCAAATAGTTTTATTAGAGAGATAAACAAGAATACAAGGTAGTCTCTACCTTCCTCAAAATAACAAAAGGACATTGTATCAGGAATCAAGTTAAGACCCAAATGCAGACACGCTGAATTGACAATGGTTTAACATTCCAACAGGGGCAGGCAATAGACAGGTCAAGGCAAGCAGGGGTCAGTAAACCAGAGGTGGGGCAATGGTACCAGACGGCAGGCAGGCTCAGGGTCAGGGTAGGCACAGGGTCGGCAGAGGTCAACAATCCAGAGGTGGGGCAAAGCTAATTGTCAGCAGGCAGGCTCAGGGTCAGGGGCAGGCAGAGGGGTCAGGCAGGAGGGCTCAGAGTCAGGACAGGCAAGGGTCAAAACCAGGAGGGCGAGAAAAAGGGAGACGCTGGTTGACTTGACAAACAAGACATACTGACAACGGACAAACAGAGAACACAGGTATAAATACACAGGGGATAATCGATGAGACGGGGGAGAGGGGTGGGCATGGAAACAGGAAACAAAGGGCTGTGAGACATAAGTTTGACTCTGAACACATGAAAGGTGGGATGTATACAAAGGGTACGGGGCAACGGAAGACAAACAGCAGAGGGGCTAATAATCTTGTAGATGGGAAATATGCCGATAAACCGGGGGGTGAGAGTTTGTGAGATTCCACCCCGATGGGCAGATCCTGGGTGGATAGCCATACCCTCTGCCTGAGACGATACCGGGGAGCCAGGGTCCAATGGCAATCCGCTTGTCGTCGATACCTGGAGGTGGTCTTGAGGAAGGCCGACCAGGCTCTCCTCCAGGTACGACGACAGCAGTGGACAAACATCTGGGCAGAAGGTACGCTGACCTCTGATACTCCAGGGAACACTCAAATGGAGATAGGCCCGTGGCAGAGCAGGGAAGGGTGTTGCAGGCGAACTCAAACCACACCAGCTGCTGGCTCTAGGAGGTGGCATTGGCAGAGACCAGGCAGCGCAGAGTAGTCTCAAGATCCTGGTTGGCTCGCTCTGACTGGCCATTGGACTGGGGGTGGAACCCAGAGGATAGGCTGGCTGACGACTCAATGATGGCGCAGAACGCCTTCCAGAACCGGGACGAGAACTGAGGCCCCGGTCGGAAACCATGTTCACGGGCAGTCCATGGATCCGGAAGACGTGCTGCACCATGAGCTGGGCCGTCTCCTTGGCCGAGGGTAGTTTGGGGAGAAGAATGAAATGAGCAGCCTTGGAAAACTGGTCGACCACAGTCAGAATGGCAGTGTTGCCCTCAGACGGGGGCAGACCCGTGACGAAATCCAGGGATCTGTGGGACAAGGGACGGTGAGTGACAGGCAGTGATTGCAGAAGACCAGCTTGCCGAGTTGTCTTATTCTGAGTACAGACTGTGCAGGCGGAGACAAACGTGGCGACATCCGGAACCATTGTAGGGCACCAAAAGCGTTGTCGCACGAAGAACAGGGTCCGACGAGAGCCCGGGTGGTACGCAAGCCTGGAGGAATGGGCCCACTCCAGGACCGGAGATCAGACAGCGTCAGGCACAAACATCCGCTTATTGTTGCTCCTTAATTATTTAAATGTTTTTAATCTTTTTTTTTATACTTTTATTCATTTTAGTAAATCATTTCTTAACATTTTTTTTTTCTTAAAACTGACTTTTTGGTTAAGAGTTTGTAAGTAAGCATTTCACCTGTTGTATTTGGCACATGTGACAAATAACATTTGATTTTGATTTGATTAGAACAGTTTTACTCCGATCTGGCAAAGGGTGCCTTTGTCAGATCAAGAGCAACATGTATTGAAGAGGGGGAAAAACACCAGTTATTTCTTTGCACTTGAAAAGAGAAACTATAAAATAAAATCTATAACGACACTCAAAATGAATGATGTATTATGCAAAGATCCCATTACAATATCAACATTTGTCAATTCATTTTATGAAAACCTTTCCAACACAATTTCAGGAAGACGGTTGTGAAAGCTACATTTGCCACATTCAGAATCCCTGTAATTGAGGATGATTTCCACTCAGTTTGCGAATCACCTGTGTCACTCGAAGAAATTAGAGAGGCTCTGAATTGAAAAAAGGGAAATCACCTGGGCCTGTCAGTTGAATTCTATAGGCAATACTGGGAGTTACTAGAAGACCCTATTTTTAATATGTTTCAAAATTGCATTGAAAATGATTAAATGTCTCCACTATGAAACAGGGCCTTTTCTCATTGACAATTGGAGACCAATTACTTCATTAAATATTGATTTCAAATCGATTGTTCTAGTTTATGCCAAAAGATTAAATAAATAATTAGATGCCATTGTCACGTCTGTCACGTGCTCAGTGTGAACCTGCTTTCATCTGTGAAGAGCACAGGGCGCCAGTGGCGAATTTGCCAATCTTGGTGTTCTCTGGCAAATGCCAAACGTCCTGCACGGTGTTGGGCTGTAAGCACAACCCCCACCTGTGGATGTCGGGCCCTCATACCACCCTCATGGAGTCTGTTTCTGACCATTTGAGCAGACACATGCACATTTGTGGCCTGCTGGAGGTCATTTTGCAGGGCTCTGGCAGTGCTCCGCCTGCTCCTCCTTGCACAAAGGAGGAGGAGGTAGCGGTCCTGCTGCTGGGTTGTTGCCCTCCTACGGCCTCCTCCATGTCTCCTGATGTACTGGCCTGTCTCCTGGTAGCGCCTCCATGCTCTGGACACTACGCTGACAGACACAGCAAACCTTCTTGCCACAGCTCGCATTGATGTGCCATCCTGGATGAGCTGCACTACCTGAGCCACTTGTGTGGGTTGTAGACTCCGTCTCATGCTACCACTAGAGTGAAAGCACCGCCAGCATTCAAAAGTGACCAAAACATCAGCCAGGAAGCATAGGAACTGAGAAGTGGTCTGTGGTCACCACCTGCTGAACCACTCCTTTATTGGGGGTGTCTTGCTTATTGCCTAAAATTTCCACCTGTTGTCTATTCCATTTGCACAACATCATGTGAAATGTATTGTCAATCAGTGTTGCTTCCTAAGTGGACAGTTTGATTTCACAGAAGTGTGATTGACTTGGAGTTACATTGTGTTGTTTAAGTGTTCCCTTTATTTTTTTGAGCAGAGTATCCACTTATTCCACTTATTCCGACAAAAATCCACTTATTCCGACATTAATTTCTCTCCTAAAATTAAGAAAAGCAAGAATATATTTAATAATCGGCTAAAACAGATCTATCTATACTTAGGAGATTGCGTCTGTCCAAGGCAGAGGGACTGTCTTGCTTTGTGTACCCCTCATTATCTTTATTTGTAAATCCCTCTACCTGTAAAGAGATGAACAAGATGTTTCTTGAATTCATCTGGAAAAATAAGTCTCACAAGCAAAAGGTCGAAGTGTTGGATTTTGTTGACATAAATTAATCTTTCAAGATCAATTGGTTGAAAAGATGTATGTTCATACAGAATCCATTTGATATTTAATTCCAAACAATGTGTTTAAGTTGGGAGGTCTTCAATTTTTACTGAAAATGTAATTATATTCCTGAAAGATTACCCGCTAAGTTGGATAGGTTTCACCAACAAGCTTTAATGTCATATGTTTCCTGCACAACTTTTCCCCACAAAGCTCTTGTGGAATAATTCAGACATAACTGTAAGGAATAATTCATTGTTCTACCCTAGCTGGCATGAGGAATATTGACTTTGTTTTTGATGTTTCAACAACAGGGGCAATATTCTTTCATTTGAACAATTTATAACATTGAATGAGTTTCCAATACCTTTCAGAGAGTTTATTTCTGTGATCAAAGTCATTCCCAGTGGTCTAATTACCCTAATGATGATCACAGAGCTTATCTAGAACTCAGCTTGGAAGGCATGGGCTTACTCGAGAAATCTTGTTGTAACAAATACATAAGACACATTTTCCATTCACAGAACCAATTTACACCTAGGGGAAAATGTTTATGGAACATGCTTATTCCTGACATTGTGTGGAAAAAAAAGCTTAATTGATGCCTTACAAATATTGTATACCAAACAAAAGATATATCCATGTAATTCTGTTTTTCAATGTTGTTTTTCTACAAAAAAGGTGAAAATCTTACATGTTATATGAATGTAAATCAGTGATAGATTGTTTTTGATTGAATTGAATCATCTTGTTAAGACATTATCCATAGTGAATAACAAAAAGGATAACATCTTCCTGCACTTGAATTTTTTCATATTTTAATTTAAAAAAAAGAATTGTATGTATTTAGTATTTTCTTGTTTCTACCTGTGTTTTGCTTTGTTAGACATGTTTGATGTCTGCCACCACCATGCTTCACTGTGGGGATAGGGTTCTCGGGGTGATGGGAGGTGTTGGGTTTGCGCCAGACATAGCATTTTCCTTGATGGCCAAAAAGCTAAATTTAGTCTCATCTGACCAGAGTACATTCTTCCATATGTTTGGAGAGTCTCCCACATGCCTTTTGGCAAACACCAAACGTATTTGCTTATTTTTTCTTTAAGCAAGGCCTTATTTCTGGCCACTCTTCCGTAAAGCCAGCTCTGTGGAGTGTACGGCTTAAAGTGGTCCTCTGGACAGATACGCCAATCTCCGCTGTGGAGCTTTGCAGCTCCTTCAGGGTTATCTTTGGTCTCTTTGTTACCTTTCTGATTAATGCCCTCCTTGCCTGGTTGGTGAGTTTTGGTGGGTGGCCCTCTCTTGGCAGGTTTGTTGTGGTGCCATATTCTTTCCATTTTTGAATAATGGATTTACTGGTGCTTCGTGGGATGTTCAAAGTTTCTGAAAAATGTTTCATAACCCAACCCTGATCTGTACTTCAGCACACAACTTTGTCCCTGACCTGTTTGGCACGCTCTTTGGTCTTCATAGTGTCACTTTCATGATGGTGCCCCTTGCTTAGTGGTGTTGCAGACTCTGGGGCCTTTCAGAACAGGTGTTTATATACTGAGATCATGTGACAGATCCTGTGACTGCACACAGGTGGACTTTATGCAACTAATTATGTGACTTCTGAAGGTAATTGGTTGCACCAGATCTTATTTAGGGGCTTCAAAGCAAAGGGGGGAATACATATGCACCCACCACTTTTCAGTTGTACATTATTTTGCATTTTTTTGAAACAAGTACTTTTTTTCATTTCACTTCACCAATTTGGACTATTTTGTGTATGTCCATTACATGAAATCCAAATAAATATCCATTTAAATTACAGGTTGTAATGCAACAAAATAGAAAAAATGCCAAGGGGGGTGAATACTTTTGCAAGGCACTGTACATGCTAGTCAAATAATTTGCATCACAGAACCTTAATCGCCTTTTAAATAAATCACACATGGGAGTGTACTCTCATTGACATAAATTAACAAGATCTGTCTCCAATGCCTTGTTTCGTTAGCGTTCTCCTGCACACACACAGTGTTTGGTGATCAATACCCACAGCCTTGCGCTGCATATGAACCAGATTAGGAGCTGCACAGAGGCCAATAATGAGGTGTTTTTGCTCTCTGCACCGGAACACTTCATGATCTACTGACAGACCTGTTGGGAGAAAGCAAGGATGGATGATTTGGCACTAATAACATCTTGTTGATGTTTACAGAGAGGGCCTTGTTGCCTCAATGCATTTTGAATGCTCTGTGTGGCGGGCGCCAGTGCACGCAGGCACAAAGGCGCCTGGGCTTTTTTAATTGATGATATTAAGAATGAGCAAACATTCAGGAGAGAGGACCAGAATTGAATGCAACCCTTTAACTAGTTGCCTTGAACGCAGATCCCTAGCAACTCAACAATCAGCAGCTGCTACTAGTTGACAATCAGCCTCCATGCCTGTTTGCAATACTTACTACTTGCCTTGACCGCAGTTCCTCAACAAGCGTCAGCTGCAACTGATTACTAATCAGTCTCCACACTTGTCCTTGCTCTCCTTAATCACCACTGCCAACATATTTAAACCTGACCAAACTAACATTCCTCCTTTGTTCTGCAGTGAATGTTGTGTTGTATGACACTGTGCCTTACTAGCCTTATTAAGTTTTGCATCCCTCCCTTTTATCTAGTATCTCCTAGGTTCTTCCAAGGATCTTCTGGGGGGATTGCTATCACCACAGCAGCCTAACTACCATGGCCTGACAATGTCAACATGAGACTACAAGCCAAATTCCACCATCAGGATTCTTCATCTGCATCCCTCGGTTTCATCCGGTCCATTTTCATTCCTCTCCTGAATCCTCCTTCTCACATCCATTCCATTAACTTAATAAATATTCTAAACCCATTTCAATGTCTGGTCCTTAAACTCGTGAATTGTGCCTATAACCTTTTACTGCAATGGGCTAAATGAGGGTCACACTGTGTTTCTTGATAGTCTAAACAAATGGGCTTACAAAAAAGAAGACACGTGTACCATGTTGAAATGTATTGCATCCCAAAATTACACTTTATATACATCACAGAAGACTGAAATAACAAAACTGTTTTAGAAACACAGGATGGATTTTCAGCATGTTTTTTTAAAATGAAAATATGAATAACATTCCACCCGTGAGGCTGCTAGGTAGGTCATATGACTGCAGGAAACGGCTACCTTTTGGAGTTTGAGGGGGAGAGAACCACAGAAAGTTCTAAGGCAGACATAACTTAAGCCCTAACTGGTTCTCTCTCTGCTCTAATGTTCTCGATGCTCATTTGCGCAGTCATCTGTGAGTCTTCCTCTGGAAATCTATCAGTGCTTAATGACCCCTCTCCCCATCTTGTAGGCAGTGGCCCACCACCAGCCCATTTATTTTTATTCTAGGCTCTTAATGGCTTAGAACTGAAGCAGTGGAGAACAAGACTAAGAACATGACATTCTCTGTAAAAGGTTTTAAATGGATCCTTTAGAGGGTAGGATTAAATAGCATGGGATAAATAATTGTACACTGAAGGTTTATCTCTGGGACATAGTAGTGCATGTAATAGTCTTCCATTCAGTTCTACAGTATGCTATTTACCATCTGGTTAAGAAAAGACTGCATGACACATGCTCTCTTGGTAGCTATTCAATGTTCCCCCACAGCGTTAGGCCCTCACAACATTTATACTGCTATAACAGAGGGAAGTGCTGTCTAACTTAACACAAGGTCCTTTATTTGACCTTTATTAAAATGGTGGCCTATCATTAAAGAGTGGCTTTAAGTGAGGATAATTTTTTCTGCCAGAATCAAGCCTGCCGACAGGGAAGATGAGTCCCAAGCCTAAACCTCCAGGTGGGTCTCCCTAGTGATCTCTGCCCATCCCCAGCTCTATAGGACTTCTATAGGACTAGTATTCCTCAGTGATCTGTGGTCTTACTCAGGGACAGTGGCAGGCAGAACTGAAGAGGACTTACTCCAACAACCCATAATGAATTAGGTCAAAAAAAGTAGTGGTGGAGTGAAAATAAAATTCTGTCTCCACAAGGTTGCTAGTAATTTAAAGCAACACAGTGGCCTCTAAAATGGCACATGCTATTGCAAATACCTTCAATAATTGAAGAAATTGTGTCGAGACAACAAAAGCTATCTAGTGCTGGACTGCTCAAAGTCAATCACTGAGAGATAAATAATTAAGTTTTATTTTGCTCTGCTCTCTCCAAGTTCTACAAACACACTCTCTCCTAATCTTTGCTTGTCCTTGGGTCTAATCCCAATCGAGTGTCTTAGACAGTATTTTCTTGGCCATAACATCTGGGTAGCTGTAGGAGAATGTTGCTTATGAGTCTTTTTCCCCATTACTTTCAAATCCACTTGGTTCGAGCCTGTTTTGAATTTTATGGCAATGTAAATTGATTTATTCCCCCACTCAAATATATGTCTTGGAGGAAGGAGGCGAATATGAATCTACAAATGGATTTAAGATTTGCCACCCCCAAACCCCCAAAACCAACCCAGACCATTTAGGAACATATTTTTAAGGCTAGATAAAGCAGTGTAATACTTCTGGAAAAGCACACTGGTGTAAAGATAGAGCTAAAATGACTATAATCAGGAGATGAACTGCTGCGTCATTACAACAAAACTGGATGTTGATTTTCCTACATTCTCCATGAGGGATCCATTTATTTTCTGCACCAAGCTTTCTCGCACCCTCCAAGCATCTGTCATAGCCACCAGGGATCCTAAGTACTGTAAATGTATACACAGCACGCTCCCAGATTTCTTAACCCTTTACGCTTGTGGGAATTGGCCTACATAGATAGGGATACATTGAAATGTTTTTTTTTTACAGAAGATAGAAGAAAAGCAATTGGTAGCATATGAAAGGGAACAGTTTTGGAGAAAAATTGAAAAATTATTAAACCAAAGGTGAGTGAACAACAGTTCACTTGACACAAGACTGAATCCAAACATTATATTGTTGATGTTATGTGCATTTTACATGTACTGTACTTCACTGCATTTGTTGATAACGAAATCTGAAAATACTCTGGATACATTCAGTAACATGATAAGACAATTCCTGAAAAATGTGGGGTAGGTGCAACATAAAAAGGGTTTGAGTGAGATGACTATATAATTATAAGGCCCTTTTTTTAGCACTCTTGAGTTTTATTTTTCGGAATACAACCCTACATCCCCATCATAACTCAATTAGTTTTGTTGTTTACGCAATGCAAAAACTGGCCATTATAAATCGCAATCTGGGTCAGGTGGGCATGATTTGAAAGCTTGTTCTATTGCCAACATGACTAGCTAAGCTATAAAATACGATCTTACTGCGTTAGGCTTTCACAAGGCAATTCAGAGAAACTTTGGTGGCCATAGAAAGAACCCCAAGGCACTACAGAGGGATGTGCGAACGGCCCAGTACATCACTGGGGCCAAGCTTCCTGCCATTCAGGACCTCAATACAAGGCGGTGTCAGAGGAAGGCCCTAAAACTTGTCAAAGACTCCAGCCACCCTAGCCATAGACTGTTCTCTCTGCTACCGCACAGCAAGCGGTACCGGACCGCCAAGTCTAGGTCCAAGAGGCTTCTAAACAGCCTCTACCCCCAAGCAATAAGACTCCTGAACACCAGGTCAAATGGCTACCCAGACTATTTACCTCGACTCTGTACCGGTACCCCCTGTGTATAGCCCTGCTATTGTTATTTGCTGCTGCTCTTTAATCATTTCTTAGTCTTACCTCTTCATTTTTTGTATTTTCTTAAAACTGCATTGATGGTTAAGGGCTTGTAAGCATTTCACTGTAAGGTCTACAGCTGTTGTATTCGGCGCATGTGACAAATACAATTTGATTTGATTTGATTGATATGAAATTGATAATCAAACTAACTAGATCACAAAAGTTGATATTTTATAAATGATCTGTTATAACTCATATTGCATCAGACATCATGACCTTATGTACATAGTATGAAGACTATAACAGCATGAAGTATGCTTTGACAGAGGTTCAATAGGAAGGGTTGATAAGATAATTGTTTTTAAACGCTGTTGCATCATGTAGGGTTTCACTGAACTCAGAGATTTATTATCAGGAACACTTTCTAATTACTCTATCCTGCTATGGCTCACAGTCATTTGCTATTTTTAAGCGCCATTAAAACAAGCTTAAATTCATGCTGTTCGCTAATTTTGTTTTAATTGCAGCATTTGACTAAATGTATGATTACTTTTTTTCAGCTTTTAAGATGACCTTGTTGGTATAATTGGCCTCAGACTCTATATTGAACAATGTCTTCATGATTTTAAGTTAATGCACATCTTATTGCCATTCTAAAATACTACTATCGTTACTATGACTACGATGTTACCAATTTTCCATTGTTTGTTCTTAGAAAACAGTTAAAGTAGTGTCAATTGCCACTCTTTTTCCCCAAACCAATATCTGATGTGTACTTGAGGTCCATTAGGTTAAAGTGTCAGGATTCCATTCCTTCTCTTCTCAACTGGTCTCTGTAAGCAGCCTGGTAGATTGTCTGTGTCACTGCTTTTATTTAACACACCACAAAATTTCAAAAAGCGTTAATGGGCTTTTAAAGCCATCCTTCACCAATATACTCACAATTTCCATGATGAATATCGAAGATGAATTACAGCACATGCTGTCTCTAGCAGCTCTTTAAGGGGCGGGTTATGGATTTGGGATGCAAATCCAAATATTTAATCTTAGGCAGGGTAAAGAACTGATATGTGTGACTCAGCTGGTAGAGCATGGTGCTTGTAACACCATGGTTGAGGATTGGATTCAAATGGGAGACCAGTACGAAAAAAATATATAAAAAATGAAAAAATATGCAAAAATAGTGTCTGCTAAATGACCAAAACAATTTCATGTTTTACCCGGTGGCGTAGTGCAGTTTCGACCGGGCCCCTGCAAAGTCCGAGCAAGGTTAAATTTAGAACATTTACATTTTAGTAATTTAACAGACGCTCTTATCCAGAGCAACTTACAGTAGTGAATGCATACATTTCATACAATTATTATTATATTTTTTTTCGTACTGGTTCCCCGGTGGGAATCGAACCCACAACCCTGGCGTTGCAAACACCATGCTCTACCAACTGAGCCACACGGGACCACATAAAGCAAATATTATCGCTTAGGTCTAGCACAGCAAATGTTTTATTGTTTAAGCACATGTGGCAGAACAGTGATAAAAAAAAAAATCTCAATATTGAAAATCTCAATATTAAAAATATTGACCATCAGTGACGGAGTTGGCAAGCCACTGACGAGGTTGACAACAGATACTCAAAACAGACATATTTTTGCCTCTACCAATAAAAGTTTAATACAAACATTTTTTAAATATGGAAAAGGATTCATTTGAAAATCTCCAATAAAAACAACCATTCTATCAGATCTTTAAGCACTCTCACTGAGTTTGTGTTAGACAAAAATCTGACAGAGTTTATTTTATGGAGTTGATAAAAATACGCATTTTCTTCTTCATTTAAGTGGTATACACAGTAGCAATTTTTTTCTCAGTTGCTGAAACTAAAACCTAATTAAATGTAACATATTTTAACCAAAATGTATATTCTATTAGGTAGATGGAGTTAAACATTTATGGTTGTGGTTATGGTGATTCCAATATTGTTGTAATCACCATGGTGACCCTGCTCATTCCTGATTAATTCAGGACTTTAGACAAATCTGATAGAGTTGACGAAATCTCCGGACACATCTCTTAGGAATCACAGTTTGAAATAAATATTTTTTAAAGTGACAGCGGGCTATCGCCAGAAACTACTGTACATGAGAAAATGTTTCATTTATTGACCGTTTATAGAATGTAAATACTTTTTTTGGAGAGTTTGAAAGTGGGATTATTTGCATAGAGCCAACATGAATAATATTGAAAGTATATATACAAAATATTTGTAAAAATCCCTTATTAAATTCCCCTAAATGTACATTTTAAGCTCAAATAATGTAACAAAATAAAAATTTCGAACTATAAAATGAAGTTTCCCTGCCAGACAAGTGTTGTCCTGACTTTCAAGAATCTCTGAGCTAGGTTCCTGCTCTTCTACACATTTTGCCTTGATACTGAGAGAAGATTTTGCAGTTTTAAAGCTACTTTCCTTGTGCTAGCTGGGGGTCTGACCTCCAGGTGCCCGAGGTTGTATGTGCTATGCCAGTGCTTTATCTCACCCCTAACTTGTAAATGAAAAGTCATTGAGGCAGCTGGGCAAAGCTAAGTTGAAAAAAACACACAGCATCCAAACGTGCATTTGTTTATGGATGAGATTTGATTAAATACTTTACTCTTGGCAAGCTATTTCCACTGGGCAAGCTGCCAGTGTTGAAGAAACACTGGTAGAATGGAAATTCCATTAGCAGTATATTTCGGTGGTATCAATGCGGTAGACAGAAAGCAAGCGAAGCACCGAGAAGACACAAATTAGAAAAGAACTGAAAATCCTGACCTCAATCATTCAATCTACTAGAACAAGTTTCCCCATACTCGGAGAGAAAAAAAGATAAAGCCAATGAAACAGTGCTTGAGCACCACTCTACTGCAAGATTTGTGGAGGAAGGGGGATTTATGTGTTAGTGAGCTGAATAAACTTTGCTGCCCATACTGCGCTCTTCCAAAAGTTGTACAGTACAGTATCTTCAACCCTTGAGCTTTCAAATGTCTATTTTTTCTCCATTTGGCTTAATAAAGATTTGACTCCAAACAGTCAACATTTTCTGGTTAGAGTGTCTACGTTGGGTAGTTTTGGGGTAATCTCTGTTTGCATGTAAAGGTGAAAGGTACTTTTGCCATTTGGAATTCTTGTTGATTTTTACCATTACATTACTTACTGTGGATCAACAGATGCAGGCCTGTGTAATAACTATGTACAAGCAGGTCTTTCCCCACTGGGCATACACTGGTTGAATCATTGTTGTTTCATCGTAATTTGTCAATGCATTGTGATGTGGAATCAATGTGTAAAATACATTGGATTTAAAAACAGTACTGTTTCCATCTAATTTCAACCAGTGCTGTAAACATTGAAATTAGGGTACATTCCTACTGGGCACACACTGGTTGAATCAACCCTTCTGAGTGGCATACATACACAATCCATCTTTCAATTGTCTCAAGGCTTAAAAATCCTCCCCTTCATCTACACTGATTGAAGTGGATTTAACAAGTGATATCAAAAAGGGATCATAGCTTTCACCTGGTCAGTCTGTCGTGGAAGTCTGTCGTGGAAGAGCAGGTGTTCTTAGTGTTTTGTACCCTCAGTGTATATATATATATATATATATATATATTATTAATAGCATATACATAAAAGATAATATCCAAGGTAAACGTTTTCTATTAATATCATTAATTTGGCATCCTATTTTTAGGGCTAATGGTAACTATTTCTAAACTACCAAAGATCCAATCAACCCTGGATGAATGATAGTATACCTAGCTTCACATTGAAATGATGGTGTCCTTTGGGAAAATCAGATGTCAATGTAGCGTACACAAACCCAACCTCACCAAAATGTACTTTCATAGAGAGCTTGTGTAAGAGGACTTACTTTCAATTGTTAAATGTTATTTAGGTAGTCGACGCAAATGAATATGGTACCTGATCAATATCTAAATGTGTTGACATGATAGTTTAGCTGAATCGAACAAAGCTTCTTTCCAAAGCTAAGTAGGGTACATAGAGGTGGGCATCTGTATTGTAGAATTGCATGGCATTACCCCTCATATATCAGTAGGAGTCACTTTTCACACAGGAATTGTTGGACTGTGGCGTCACATTTTATTTCAATATACCTCTTTATTTAGGTTTATGGCATGACCTTGAAACAATGACATTGATCATTGAATTGAAACAAGGTCAAATAACATATGTCTAATCAAAATGATGAAATGCAACATAATTTCAACCATGCAAAATGTACAGTCTATTGAATATAGGATGAAAAATATTTGTTATGTTTCTTCGTAGAATTTTCAACGCAATTTCAACGTATACATATTTCTGATTATTATGTTGAAATTAGATTGATTTAACAACCTTTTAGTCAGGTTAGGTCAATGTATTTAAGTTCAAGTTTTAGCCTATTTTCAATGTTTACAATGCTGGTTGAAATTAGATGAAGTTAGATGATTTATTTAACCAGTGTGTGTGTGTGCCCAGTGTGTAGTAATCAACCACATGCTTACAAGGTGACTTGATAGACAGTTATGGTGATCAGGCAAATAACTGTGTTTATACTGTATTTAGTACATCCACTGTTATTGTATAGCCTAATGTAAAGTGAGGCTCCACAGACTCATTTCCACCATGCTGCCACACAAGACTCTCTCTGGCCTGAATTGATTTCTTGTGGCTGTGTCTTTAGTTATTTATATTTTTGTTTGTTTCATCTGTCTTCCTCTCTGAGCTTCTTTGTGTGTGTGTGTGTGTGTGTGTGTGTGTGTGTGTGTGTGTGTGTGTGTGTGTGTGTGTGTGTGTGTGTGTGAGAGAGAGAGAGGTCACACTTTATTTGGATAGTTTGGATTTTCCATCTACAGTATAAATGCTCTACAGATGGTAATGCTGTCAACAAACTGTTGATAAGCAATTGCTTGCTAAGGTTACGTTTAGGTTTAGAATTACGGTAAGGGTTAGGGGAAACACATTACTTGACACCTAGCATCATAACACGTTATGACACGGTCATAACACTGTCATGACCCATATATTTACACCTGTTGTGACATATATTGCGTTAAGAGGGCACGACAAAGCCTATTCCCCCTCAGGTAACTGAAAAACTTGGCATTGGTCCTCAGATCCTCAAAAGGTTCTACAGCTGCACCATTGAGAGCCTCCTGACTGCTTGCATCACTGCCTGGTATGGCAACTGCTCGGCCTCCGACTGCAAGGCACTACAGAGGGTAATGCGTTCGGCCCAGTACATCAGTGCGGCCAAGCTTCCTGCCATCCAGGACCTCTATACCAGGCAGTGTCAGAGGAAGGCCATAAAAATGGTCAAAGACTCCAGCCACCCTAGTCATAGACTGTTCTCTCTGCTACCGCACAGCAAGCGGTACCGGAGCGCCAAGTCTAGGTCCAAAAGGCTTCTTAACAGCTTCTACCCCCAAGCCATAAGACTCCTGAACAGCTAAGCAATGGGCTACCCAGACTCCTCTTTTACACTGCTGCTACTCACAGTTTATCTATGCATAGTCACTTTAACTCTACCTACATGTACAAATTACCTCGATTAACCTTAGCCCCTGCACATTGACTCTGTACCGGTACCCCCTGTATATAGCCTCGCTATCGTTCTTTTACTGCTGCTGTTTAATTGTTTGTTACTTTTATTTTCTATTTTTACTTATCTATTTTTTACATAACATTTATTTTTCTTAAAACTGCATTGTTGGTTAAGGGCTTGTAAGTAAGCGTTTCACTGTTGTATTCGGCGCATGTGACAAATATAATTTGATTTGATTATATTTTCTGACACATAAGATTGTCAAAAACCACATATATTCAAATGTTTTTTCCCTGCCACGAAGTTTCCTTTCGTTTGTTTCTTAAATCCTTTGTTGTTGGTTGTTGGTGTAATGAATGCTTCAGTCATGTTTTTTTCATCATATTTTAAAGAACTTAGAAAATACACTTTATGACACTGTCATGAAGCACTATGACCATCCTGTGTCACTTTACTTGGACTAAGAACATACACTTAGGCACTGTCAATAAGCATTATAACCATCAGAATCATGTAAGCCAGCCTATCACGTACATGCCCATATGTCAGTCATCAGTCAAAAAGAGGGTGTATTGTCCTGCTCCTCAATTCTTCCCAGTCAACAGCAACAGAGCATTGGGGTGCATGTCTAACATCAATGTGTGTACAATTACAATGGTAATTTAATATGGTCAATTTCAGAACATTTTACATAACATAAAAATACTGTTGACAAGCAGGCTATGGTGTATATATAATGTTTTGCCTTGTGTAGTAGGTTATGTGGGTTTTGACACTCTAATGTAGGTATCCAGCCATAAAATAATGCAATATATGTCACAACAGGTCTAAATATATGTGTCATGACAGTGTTAGGATGATATTATGACAGGTCATGACAAGTTATGTCAGTTGTTATGATATATTATTACCGTGTTATAACATGTTATGATGCCAGGTGTCAAGTAAAGTGTTACTGGGTTAGGTTTAGGGTTAGAGCTAGAGTTATGGTTAGTAGATAGTTAGTTTAAATGTTACTGAGCATCTACAGATGGACTATCCAAATAATGTGTTACCAAAAAATATAATGGAGCTGCTGAGAGGTCCCGCAAGACGCAAACGATTGGTTTATTTTAATAAGAAAATAACTTGAGGAGAATTGAGGCTGACATGGTTATTGTGATCACATCTGCTTGCAGAGCCAAGCAAACACCGAGAGAAATGTGGATTTCATGCCCCTGCATTCAGTAAACAGGGGATCTTTAAAGCACAGGCCTACCATAATGGTCTGACTGCTTCCTCTTTAATGGTTTAGTGGTGTGACAGTGTGTTATTAACAGATTACCAGGAATGACATTCTCTCTGTCTGTCAGTGAAGTTCAGGGAAGACCAGTAGCACTACTATTGGTCATGTTGTGCCTGTCTCGGGTTTAATTATCAATATTATTTCCTGAATAGATAACCTTTCATATTGGAGAAGTTGAAAGAAGAGCCATTTAGCATCGTCTGTGTCGAGGAATGGCTTTTGAAGTTTGTATAATTTATTGGTGCTATTGTGGAAAACTGAATTCAAAATATGTGGTATTAAAACAAATATGGTGTACATTGGACATTGTATCTTGCACAAGGGTTACTTTCTCTTGTTTTTCTGCTGTCGATTGGCATAAGTTAAGTTACGCAATCAACAAATATGCACCTTCTCCATGATGATGTGTGATAATGTACTGTGGAGCAAAACAGATTGTGGATTGGAGTAATTGTCAATTCTCAAGCTGAGACAAAAGCAAAAGATGCCTGTGGTGCAGTACGTGTCTTACAAATGATTTGCTGTTTAGTTTGCTTCTGAGTATGGGCTTCTCATTGATGCATATCTCTAGTTCATTTCCCTTTTTAAACTTAGACGCTACAATTACTAATATCCTGTGAGATGAAAGGAAGTATATGTAAGATCATAGAGTGCAGGACGTACTTAATAACAGACCAACTGTTTACCTGACCTCATTTTAGAGGGAAGCCTAGCCTACTTTTCAGCCTCAGTTAGAGTTTCTATGATAAGGGCTAGCTTATTGATCCTATTTCCAGATATATTACTCACAGGTGATTCATGAGAACACTGTGTTCTCAGGATAAAAAAGACAAACACACTGACAAGCACATCCTTCAAGGTATGATACTGAAATCCAGCAGTATTGCCATAAAATACAATATTCCTGCGCATCCATTCATCACACAAGTTCTGAACTGTATGGTTGTCATGTTTGCCGTCCAGAGAAGAACCAACAATATCCACAGAGCAGTTGAGCTAGAAGCACTCTGCTGCAGCCATACCGCAAGCTGTCACTGAGAAATATCTCTTGCTCACAAACCAACGTTGCTCATTGGCAATCTATCTCAGTCCCTCAGCCAATTCAAGTTCAAATGTACTATATGGCCTTCATTCTCCAAGTGTTATCTTCCCTGAACCAGACCCTCTGTCTGCACAGGCCCCATTTCCATTTCAAAAACGAGTGTCCCTCTGAAGAGGATGCGGTGACAGTCAATTAACCTTCATGGATAACAATTCTTTCATAGACTTTTAGGTCATACATGAGGCCTTATACTCACATAAACACAGATGTAGATCTATAGGTGATCTAAGATACTCAAGTGATAGATTTTGTAATTTCACAATTGTCACTCTTACATTGCCCATGGTGAACGATTCTTCACAGCCACCTCACCATTAGATGCTCATTTAATAAGATTGAAGTATTTCTGACCTCTCTTATTTTGACCTTACCATTTAGCATTTAACTTTCCTATTTGCCAATACCTGAGCCCTTACCAATGGAGGCTGGTGGGAGGAGCTATGGGAGGATGGGCTCATTGTAGTGGTTGGAATGACATACATGGAATATGGAAACCACATAATTGACTCTGTTCCATTTATTCCATTTCAGCCATTTCAATGAGCCCATCCTCCTATAGATCCTCCCACCAGCCTCCACTGGCCTTTACCCATTTGAATGTAATTCTGTTGACATATAAGTTCTTGCTCTATCTTCTCCCTTGTTCCTGGAGATGGAAGCAATCTTCCTCTACCTTCATGATTGACATATTCCTCCTGGAAGTAATTTTTTCCCCACTTAATTAAAAACCTGTTGAGGATCTTATCCCGATCTTATCCCGGTATTGGGATTCATTGTCATGTGACCATGGCGGGGAATTCAAAACTGCAAGAGTAATCATTTCAAATAATCAAATAATCAACTATTTTCCTCCATTTGAAAGATATATCTCCTAAATCTAATCACGCTGTCCGATTTTCAGAGGCTTTACGGAGAATGCATAAAGTTAGGTTATGTTAGGAGAGTACATTGACAATAGCTGTGTGTAAAGTTTAGCCAATTCAAAGAAGGGCATCAACAGACAGAAAACTAGCTAGAATTATGCACTTACCTTTGACAATCTGCATCAGATGACACTCATAGGACATTATGTTATACAATACATGCATTTTTAGTTCCATCAAGTTCATATTTATATCCAAAAACAGCATTTACAGTCGCGGTGAAATTCAGAATTTTTTTCGGCTCGAATGCTCCCAGTGAATCCAGCATTACAAATCACGGAATTACTATTCGAAAACATTGGTAAATTATAATATTGTCATTCAAAGAATAATATATTATCATCTCGTAATTGCTACCGAATGGCCAGATCTCAAAATAACTTTACTGGGAAATCACATTTTGCAATAAACGTGGTACTATGCTATTAACAATAAGCTAAGCTCTAAGCTAAGCTATACAGTTAGCATCTTCTAATATCGATAATAACATTGTAAATATCCCCTTACCTTTGATTATCTCCATCAGAAGGCGCTGCCAGGGATCCCAGGTCCAGAACAAATGTGGTTTCTTTTGACAAAGTTCATAATTTATGTCCAAATAACACCAAATAGTTAGCGTTCAGTAGGCTCCCACAAAACGTGGTGGGTTGTGTAAAGTCACGCCGAAAAGCTAAAAAAAACCTAGTAAATAATCTATTTACGTTTGTTCAAACATGTCAAACGTTGTTTAGCATTAATCTTTTGGTCCATTTTTAACGTGAAACATCAGTAAACATCAGTAATATTTTCACACAACCTATCAAGTGTCTAGAATAAACGATTATGACAAAGACACTCTTCTCAGATTTATGCGCAGGCGCAAAAAATGAAGTGATGACGTGTCAACTTACAAGCATTCTAATTTGGTCTGTATTCATCACAGATGCTTCAAACAACTTTATAAAGATCGTTGACATCTAGTGGAAGCCGTAGGAGTTGCGAACTGAATCCTTTCTCACTATGGTATCTATAAAACAATGACACTAAATAGTACAGTCACAAAATTCACTTTTTTTTAAAATCTATTTTTCACAGGTTTTTGCCTGCAATATGAGTTTTGTTATACTTACAGACACCATTCAAACTGTTTTAGAAAATTCAGAGTGTTTTCTATCCAAACCTGAACAATAATATGCATATTCTAGCTTCTGAGTTGGTGTAGGAGGCAGTTAAAAATGGGCACATATTTTTTCCCAAAATTCTCAATACTGCCCCCTAGATCAAACAGGTTAACAAGAATTGTTTACCGTACCTTGCTATGTTCATTCTGTAATCCTTTGTCAAAATACTAAATATATTTCCAATTCACCACCTTGCACTTAGTTGAAATTGAAATACTTAAGAAACATTTAAGAACAAAATGTTTCCAATCTATTTATTTTTTTATTTTCTATGAAAGGCATTGTAAAATCAATTATAATTTAACATGCATTTAAATTCTGTTATTTTTTAACTTTCTACATGTTTACATTCATGGGGTGTACAGCTTCTCATCAGTATCATACATCTCCCTTCTTCCTGTGTGAAGTTCTTCCGATCATATTGCAGTGTGATGAAGTATCTCCCAACAGACAATATTTCTCAAGCTGTTATTTTCTACACTGATATAAATTGCATGACATATGTTATTGTCTCCAGATGGCTTGAAGTGGGATGCACATCATTACTTTCCCCAGGTTCGCCCATCCACTAGTTACCCTGAATGCTAGAACAGGCAATCCGTGATGAGGTCAATACAGGCAGCAGCAATCGCAGGTATGGATTCTGAGTCATAGTGTGAAATGTGAATACACACTGCAGCAGGTCAGTCGTGATGTGAGGCATAATAGCAATCCCTTAAAATCTACTGGCAAGCATTCTAGCTGTATTTAGATTGTAAATCATGGCATTGCTAACCCAACAGGACATTTCCAGGGTTTGAATCTTCCTCGTGAGAAACTGTTCATGCTTCTCTCTGACGGTTGGCTTACATTAAACTGACAGTCTAAAATTAGCAAACACGACACATGGAAGTCAATCGAGGAGGATTGAACATGTTTCACAAGCAGAAGTAACGCATACAAAACTTTGGCACTACATCTTTAGGGCTGGTCATGTGTGTGTATAATGTGAGATGTGTTTGCTGTGACAGAGACTGCTCAAGGATGACTAATAGCAAAAGCCTCAATCAATGATTGCAGGGTGACTTTGCCAAGCATTAAACAAAGCTACTTCAAAATGAGATACTCTTAAAATAAAGTTAGCCCAAAATGAAATGCACTTTTCTCCTTAATTATCACCGTCTGGAACAGAAGCCCATCAGACTAAAACTCTGATTGAGATCTGAGGGAGTGAAAGAGTAATACACCTGTCTCCAGACAAAATGTCAGCTCTCAGCTTAAGGTGTGATATTTAAGGCATTAATCACAGTAATGTTGTGCTGCTTCAGAGGCCCCTTCATGTTCACAGAAACCCAGCAAATTAGAGTGACATATCCTCAGAAATCCACCCGGCACCATAGGTGCATATGCCTGCTAATTAACACATTACAACTTGGAAACCTTGGAAGGTATTTCTGAAGGTTCAGGTATCGTCCTCCAGAGACACGTGTTTGTAATGGGAGCATCTGGACAAGAGGCATACATATGTAAGAATGCTGTTAATTGACTATAGCTCAGCATTCAACACCATAGTATGCTCCAAGCTCATCATCAATGTCACCCGTAACACATTGACTATTCAAACCAATAGCTGTTTCTCTATCTTCGTCTCTGATTGAAAACACAGCAATTCAACAAAATCAAACAAAGTTCAGTTAATAAAAGTGCTCTCCGAGGCCCTTTTCTTTTATCCCATGCTCAAATCAAATCAAATTTTATTTGTCACATACATGTGTTTAGTAAAAATTCCCTGTCTTAGGTCAGTTAGGATCACCACTTTATTTTAAGAATGTGACATGTCAGAATAATAGTAGAGAGAATTATTTATTTCAGCTTTTATTTCTTTCATCACATTCCCAGTGGGTCAGAAGTTTACATACACTCAATTAGTATTTGGTAGCATTGCCTTTAAATTGTTTAACTTGGGTCAAACGTTTCAGGTAGCCTTCAACAAGCTTCCCACAATAAGTTGGGTGTATTTTGGCCCATTCCTCCAGACAGAGCTTGTGTAACTGAATCAGGTTTGTAGGCCTCCTTGCTCGCACACACTTTTTCAGTTCTAACCACACATTTTCTATAGGATTGAGGTCAGGGCTTTGTGATGGCCACTCCAATACCTTGACTTTGTTGTCCTTAAGCCATTTTGCCACAACTTTGGAAGTATGCTTGGGGTCATTGTCCATTTGGAAGACCCATTTGAGACCAAGCTTTAACTTCCTGACTGATGTCTTGAGATGTTGCTTCAATGTATGCACATAATTTTCCTGACTCATGATGCAATCTATTTTGTGAAGTGCTCTGGACCCTCCTGCAGTAAAGCATCCCCACAACATGATGCTGCCACCCCCATGCTTCACTGTTGGGATGGTGTTCTTAGGCTTGCAAGCCTACCCCTTTTTCCTCCAAACATAACGATGGTCATATGGCCAAACAGTTCCATTTTTGTTTCATCAGACCAGAGGACATTTCTCCAAAATGTATGATCTTTGTCCCCATGTGCATTTGCAAACCGTAGTCTGGCTTTTTTATGGCGGTTTTGGCGTAGTGGCTTCTTCCTTGCTGAATGGCCTTTCAGGTTATGTCGATATAGGACTTGTTTTAATGTGGATATAGATACTTTTGTACCTGTTTACTCCAGCATCTTCACAAGGTCCTTTGCTGTTGTTCTGGGATTGATTTGCACTTTCGGCACCAAAGTACGTTCATCTCTAGGAGACAGAACGCGTCTCCTCCCTGAGCAGTATGACAGCTGCGTGGGTCCATGGTGTTTATACTTCCGTACTATTGTTTGTACAGATGAACATGGTACCTTCAGGCGTTTGGAAATTGCTCCCAAGGATGAACCAGACTTGTGGATGTCTACAATTATTTTTCTGTGATCTTGGCTGATTTCTTTTGATTTTCCCATGATGTCAAGCAAAGAGGCACTGAGTTTGAAGGTAGGCCTTGAAATACATCCACAGGTACACCTCCAATTGACTCAAATGATGTCAATTAGCCTATCAGAAGCTTCTAAAGCCATGACATTATTTTCTGGAATTTTCCAAGCTGTTTAAAGGCACAGTCAACTTAGTGTATGTAAACTTCTGACCCACTGGAATTGTGATACAGTGAATTATAAGTGAAATAATCTGTCTGTAAACAATTGTTGGAAAAATTCCTTGTGTCATGCACAAAGTAGATATCCTAACCGACTTGACAAAACTATAGTTTGTTAAAAAGAAATTTGTGGAGTGGTTGAAAAACGAGTTTTAATGACTCCAACCTAAGTGTATGTAAACTTCCAACTTCAACTGTATTAGTGCCGAGAGTGAAATTATAAATATATTTTACATGAGGGATCACGTGATCTTATAAATCAGAGGAATGTGCCTGAGAAGGGGGAACTGTTTTAGATAGTGACAGAGCCTTGCAGGGCTATTTAGTGAGTCCCACATGGAGTGTCGCACTTAACCAGGCACCAGCTGAAAGATATAATACTGGAACTGAGAGCCAAGCTAGGAAAACTCACACCTGCCTTCTGCCAGTGAGGCTTTTTTCTATTCACCTCATTTCAACCTCTCCTTTCTTTCTCTACTTTCCTTTATCCCTCCATCTCGCGCATGAGCCCAATTGATCGCGAGCTTGCAAGCTCAGCAGTCGTTTGCTATCAAAGCCATTTAGATTCGTCTATCGGCCATGCGGATCCATGAGCACTTAATTGTTGTTTTGATGACGTGGCTGTGTTTTGGTTCTCCGGACCACGGCTACCCAGGCCTTCCTTAAGAACATCAAACCCCTGATGGCTTCAGTGAAGGGCCGGTGCATGGTCGGATGGATACAAAATTGGCTTGGGCAGAGAGAGAATGAGATTAAAAAGGAGAGGGCACACTAGGACAAGATAGGAAGGAAAAAAAAGAGGCCGGCCTCTACTGATGTTGTCATACAAAGAGGGCCTCTGTGTAAGCAGCGCTCTGCGCAGTATTGCTGGGGTGCAATCCTTCACACCTCAAGTCTTTAAAGATAAACGAAGGACGAAGGCCAGAGAGAGGGTAGTCAGAGAATGAAGGGGGCGTGAGAAGGGGAAGGGGGAGTGACAGCTACTAGGAGAATCGAACAAGGGATTTTAAATTGGCTCCAGGGAAAGGTAGAGATTGGGTGGGGTTGAGGTGAGTACTTTTCTCCACCAAGTTAGCAGTGTCTGGAAACCTATGTCTCTAGCTATCAAGAAACAAACTATGTACTGTTTGAATTATAACACATTTTTTGAGTGTTCCCTTATCTAGTAAAGTAAAATTATTATCTAATAGAATTAAATTATTCTGGGAAACAGTAACTGGATAGCTACTATAGTGTGACCAATATCATTGCTCTCACATACATATTGCAGGGAGAAACTAGCTTTCCCTTTGTGTGGCTACATCATTGCATTATCATATCATCTCTCTATCATGTTAATGTCTTTGTCTGCAGAGTGTGTCACCAGCCTTGCTCAATAACTGCTATCTGTACAATCCATGACTAATATGTCACATGTATTATCAGTATATCCCTAACACATGCTCTGCTGACAGTACAGTAATGCTAATATCGACATTTGTAGAAGTATCAAGTAAAAAGGAATTATTGTGTTGAATTTCCACACTGTAATAACATTTTCTTATCATTTGAATTGGCCCAGATCGTTCATTTAACTGATTCATGCTCCAGTGATATTGCTCAATTGCCAAATTAATATTCCGGTCATCTTCCAAAGTTCTGTGAAACATATCAGCCGTGTTAGTTGTGAGGCACATTTGGGGTTTTGCAGATTTTCCAAGAAAGTCTCATCAGGATTTAAGTGTGTATTGAATCGTTGTCAATGGTCAACTGACACTGACATCAATACAGTGTCCATGTCTTGCAAGGACACTGATCACTAACTGGGTTTCTAACCAACCTTTTTATGCTGGTCACGACAGGCCTGATGGAAACAGCAAATTTATCGGTAAACTTTCCAAATGTTTCTTTTCACATATTGATATAATAACCATCATATCAAATTAAACTTGGAGTCAAGTAATTATATGTGTGGTCCTCCCACTATGACACGAGAAAGCATGCAGTTAATTAGGCAACAAATGAAATAAGTTATGATCGATGAACTTCACATGATGGTGAAAGTGCAAGGTGATGAGCTTGATGATCCTTTCCAATAAATATCGAGGCTCTTATTCTGGTGACATGATGATCGATGTTTGGCTGCAAATAAAAATTATCGCTTTTTTGTCCATAATAATCTCATCATGTAGGCTAGCCTACCCGCACTGTATCTGTGAGTTTTTGGCTAGAGCGTGTGTACCAAGACCAGAGTGGGTGTCATGTCTTCCGCCGAGGTCGGTCCCTCTCCTTGTTCGGGCGGCGTTTGGCGGTCGACGTCACCGGCCTTCTAGCCATCGCCGATCCACTTTTCATTTTCCATTTGTTTTGTCTTTGTTTTACACACCTGGTTTTAATTCCCCAATTACATGTTCATTATTTAACCCTCTGTTTTCCCCATGGTTTTTGTGCGTGATTGTTTTATGTATGTTCGGTCCGTTATTGTGGGCTCGGTATTACGACATGTTATTGGAATATTTGAGTAAAGTTACTTGTGTTACTCATCTCTGCTGTCCTGCGCCTGACTCCTCTGCACCAGCTACACCCAGATCATTACAGTGGGCAGATATGTAATGCAACATTTCTTGTGACAAAACCGTCAGTAGAGTTGAAAATGTGATGGAAACCCATTTAACTTGAATTTTTTATTTGGTACATGGGAATTTAACCGCAAAAGTTATTTTTATGTGCAATACGCAATCACGCACAGCCTTTTATCCGCAACAAGTCAATTTGATGGAAACAGAACAATGGTGGGAAAATTCCCATATTGTTTTATGAAGATATTAGAATATTCACATTAAAATCTGTTGCCAGTTGGATGGAAGCCTAGCTACAGATTATAATTAATTGGTGAATGAGTTTCCATTGCATGTTGAAAGTACTGCTAACTAAGAAGGTCTCACAAGCAATGGTGATTGTGAACAAGTTCAACTGTACACCTACAGCCTAACATTTGTTTGTGATTGACAGACCATGAACCTGTGACATGACTTGGAGAAGCCTTGAAAAAGCCAGACGGATACCTGAAATACTTGAGTGGCAGCTCTCATATAAAATAGCAGTAAAGTGCTACACGGAGGCATAAAAGAGGAATGCTCCACTCTTTTGTAAGCTAGAGTCATGAAATTTGCATCTCTATAAGAGCTTTCATCCAAAAGAGATGTTTGCTTTTTCAAACATCAAATAACGGAAACGTTTTTGAAATTGCTGTAAAAAAGTAAGTCGCTTTTTTAGGTTCTTAACAAAGGTGAAATAGAAAATACATCTAAAGTCCTATTTCACCATGTCTCTTATATTACTTCCTATGTTCTCTTAGCTATGAAGTGAACAATACATTTCTGGGGAAATGCATGAACAGAAAATGGGCTCCAGATGAAAACGGTAGCCTCATTCAGATATCACAATAACTTCAGACAGATACTTCTAGAAACGTGCAATTCATCACACAACAATCTTCTTTAAACTTTTTTTCCTATAAGTTGGCCGACTATGACCTCACTTTGGAGTTAAAGACATTGAAAAGAAACACTTTTATTCCCATGGTGTCTTCTCACTCTCTCTCGGTTTTGTTTGTCTGTCTATACACTAAAACATGCATAGGGCTTATACAGATTTTGTGTGTTCTATTTATTTGCTGCTGTCTATTTGTTTTTAATGCCTTGGCTAGTCTTTCCCTGTCATATTTATGCTAGGCTTAGAGCAGAAGGTCCTAGCCACAGAGTCAGCCTCCCCACACAGCGCTCGCTCTCTGATCATCACACCAGCAGGATGTCCAGACAAACATGTTGTTAGCAGCTTGTTGCTTATTCATTTTTCTGCAGTCCAATGTGAAAAAGAGATCAAGGAAAGTGGGTCTAAGGAAAGGCACATACATTGATTTATGTAGAGATATTGCATCAAGTTTTAGCATTACGCAGGATCAACCTGAGTTTACTAATACAGTTAATGCTGCTTTTAAATGTTTTCATTTGGTGATGAGCTTTATGTTTCTATTAATGTAATTTCCATTCGGTGGTTAATGCCACTTTTAAATGTTTTCATTTGGAGATGAGCTGTATGTTTTTTATTTATGTAATTTCCATTCGGTGGTTAATGCTGCTTTTAAAGGTTTTCATTTTGAGATGAGCTGTGTGTTTCTATTCATGTAATTTCCGTTTGGTGGTTTTGACTGCAGCATCTAAATCAGAAACAGCTCTCTCTCTCTCTCTCTGGTTTCCTTTTGTTTATTTACAGACGTGACCTTTGGATTCGCTCAATCTCATCAATCTATGACACATTTAAGGTCATCTAGTTAATTTATAAATTAATCTATCTGTTTCATCCTTTTACTTTGATTACAGGACCTATAGAACCTATAGTTACAATAGCATTTATACCTCAGGATGAGATGCATATTTCTTCTTTTTGCAATCACCAGTAGAATAATTGAATGTCTGTTTTTATTTTTTGAACACACAGTGTTCAACTTTTGTTTTGATAAAGGAGGTGAAACACATGAAATGGGCGAAAGAAAACTGTGTTGACTTCCTATTTATCAAAGGCCCTCATTAGCTGAGACAATATTGATCTGGAGATGCTGGAAAGGTAAAGCTAGTGGGAATCTTGAGGCAATCTCTCGGTTTAGCATTCTCTCTGCCCAATCCTAGCCTGTTTACTCCTGTCTAATTCAATGTCTGGCTAGTTGTCAGCAATGTCGCGTCACGCGTGTGTGTCTGTCTGTCTGTATGTCTGTCTGTCTCTCTGTGTGTGTGTGTGTGTGCGCGCACTGTGAAAGGACAGGTGGACCCAGAGCTTTCAATCAACGACCCAAACACTGATCCTCGCCATCACCCCTCCTCGCCATGAGAAGGTCAACTGTCATTGCCTCTGGCCTTGAGGAAAACAAAGGAGGGTATCTTTGTCACTATGTGCTAGGATGACCAGGAAATAATAATGTTTGGGCATTTAGGCAGTTGAGCGAGCAAATTGTAATGGAAAAACATTTCAAAGTAGTCATTAACTATGTTTAAACAATAGTTAGAAGTAATTTAGGCAATGTGGTATTTTCTTTTGCAAAAATGGCATCTTAGTACTGCAGCGGAAGGTCTGACGTATTGGTAGCAGGGATATTTTACTTGTAGAAGTATAGTGATTGTCTCTTTTTATTTCCTTTCACATGCATTAATTACATTGAGAAACGAACAAGAGGTTTGCGTGTGTGTGTGTGTGTGTGTGTGTGTGTGTGTGTGAGAATGTCTGCACATACATGTGTGAGGAAACCAGATCTTATCAGAGCATGCTTGAGAAAATCATGAAATTACATCAGATGTGCTTTTTCCCAGCCTTGACTTGACGCATGGAACATTGTGTGAAACAACGTGTCAAAGTCTGGCAGAGATGAGCTCTACAGTGGTACTGATTATGGACTGTCAAATGTAGATTGACTTCTCCTAATCCAGACTGATACATTTGGCACTGATCACTGATATTAACTGGATTTTGTTTTTGCATGGAAACCAAACCTTGTCAGGCATAACAGACCATATACAGTATATTACTATAGAAAAAGTTTGACTCGACCTGTGTGACTCCGCACCATCACTTTAATGTTAAAAAGGTCACACATCTAAACAAATGCCAACTACGTTTCCCCTCACAATAACATAGAGGCTAACAGAAACAAAGTTTTAGAGACGTTTCTCTGAAAGAGTTGATGTGATAGGAGCTTTAATTAAAGAGTCAGGATTGATTCTATGGCCACAGTTGGATAGAACTGGGGTAAGTAGACTTTAGTATGACAGGCCATTGGCTTCACTAACAAGCACACCAATTAAATAGCTTTTAGGATGTAATTAAAAATGCCATCTTCGAAGTTTGGTCCCTTTGTATGAAAATGATGATTGTTGCTGGCCATTTAACTCTATGAATAGCATTTGAATCACATTCCTTCAAAAGGCAAATGTTTAGATGAATTTTTGTCTTTAATCCAACTAAAATATATTTTATTCAAATGTATGTGTTGTTTTGCATGAACAATTTGACATCTTAGTGTCCGTACTTTGTTTTAGGTTTATTTTACCTTGGCATGTCAGAGCAGTGTGAATGTTTGGTATTTTACCCAACCCCTTTTCAAAGATGAAAGTATAGACAAAAAAAGTGTCAAATTGGTTTCATGCTCCAACCAATCAGTGTGCACATTCAGTCAATTAGCACAAAGTTACTGTAAATCTTTAATTATACATATTGAAGATGATAACATGCATAAATTTTTTTTTATTGTTTTATTGTCACACACCGGATAGGTGCAGTGAAATGTGAAGTTTTACAGGGTCAGCCATAGTAGTACAGCACCCCTGCAGCAAAACAGCGTGAAGTGCCTTGCTCAAGGGAACATCAACATTGTTTGCACCTTGTTGGCTCGGGTATTCAAACCAGCGATCTTTTGGTTACTGGCTCATTGCTCTAACCACTAGGCTACCTGCCGCCCTAGTGGAATCTACAACAGATACATGGTTGGAAAAGGCCTGATACAGTACGTATACTCTGTACTTCACACCAACCCAGGTTGACGGAGCAAGCCTCTAAGGGTATCTCCAGTTTGCCAAGGTTACAGCAACATCTACAGCAGTGGAAATGGTCTTGGCAGCTTCAAGACGGTGACTTCCAAGGAACACAAGACAGCACCTCAAAGCTACACTTGGGTAACTAGACATTGACTGTGTGATGCACTGCTATATCCCCTGACCTTTCCTGCATCCTTTCCTTTCATTTCATTTTATACTTTTTTTCTATTGATATAACACACATTCTTTGTAACTTGTAGATATTAGTGGGACTGCCCATTGATGCTCACATTTGATGATATGTCCTCTAGCTCAGTTGGTAGAGAATGGCAGGATAGTGGGTTAGTTTCCCGGGACCACCCTTATGTAAAGAATGTATGCACGCATGACGAAGTTGCTTTGGATAAAAGTGTCTGCTAAATGGCATATATTATGATACCATATTGTTGTAATACTACTCATACGTAGTCAATCAAAATGACTTTCTTTCTACGTACATAGAATAAAAGCTGTAACAATCCTGCCCTTTTCGGTTTTGAAAGGTAGTTTTCAGTATATAAAATTACTCTTTCTATAGCTCAGACAGAATACAGCAGATCAATATGTTTGGGTCCAACATTGAATAAATATATCTTGCACCAAGTCATTTTTATGCCCGATGTTATGCACAGAGTAAATGAGCCTTTCAGTGCAACATTTTCACTCATAACTCTGGCTGTGGTTGAAACCTGGAATTAAATTGAAGAAAAAAAATCATTTAGCTTTTTCTGAAACTTCATGTCCATAATGGTGCCATTTTGTCAACATAAAGAGGGGGTAAATGGTGTGAGGTAATGACTGCACTTCTTGATTGCAATGGAAATGAAATGTGGATATGTGCCCTTTTTCAATTTCATTGCCAGGTCATTTCTCCATCCCAGTAAATTACATGTATACAATTTTCATCCTGTAATACAGTATATTTTAGTTGATAGTAAGAATGAGGTGATCTCTGCCCTCAAATGTATGTATATCTTTGACCTACATTTTTCGTTATAACATTTTGCTTCTCCCCAAAAAATATATTTCTTTATGTCACACAGATGTGAAAGAAATATTCCCCAAATGGTGCAATTGCAGCACTAACCTTTCACGGCCAACAATCTTGAAAGCAACTACGAGGAAATGACAACACACAAAAGATTGAGAAGCACTTATATTGAAAATACACATCAGCTTACATCCCATTAAATGTCATGCGTTTTTTCATACAGAGATTGGGCTGAACTGGCCATTGCTGATGTAAGAGGCATGTGATTTGGAAAAGACGGACATCTCTTAGAAATAGAACAGGAGGCGAAAGTGCAAGTGTAAATAGTCTGGACCGGTTTTCCCTTGGGTGGGGAGTTAGTGTTGATTGATGCTTCAGTGGAGCAGACAGTAAATGTTTTGATTTAAGGCAGAACATTTGCCACTTCCTCAACACAGTTTATTCCGGTGATAAATTGTTTGAAGGAAACATGAAGAAAAGGATCTCAAGGAACCAATTAAAAACCATCACATGCATAAATATTCAAAACAGAATCTTTGATTCGGTTAGGGACATAACGCCCAGGTCGTTTCGCAATGAACATAAGAACCGCATTACGAATCCTTAGGAAATTGAGGATGATTTTGCTTTAAAGCAATGCTCGACTTTAAGATTTGTTGAGGCCACTCAGGTAATGGTGTCTCAATGTCTTCCTTAAACAATAGAGGGCCATATCAAAGTGGCACTAATCAGATGTGTACCTTTTTTAGCTACAATAAATGAACTGTTACTTTCTATCAACATCTGTTTTTAGTTGAATGGTAAGATTTCTCAAAATGAGAAGTATATCCTTGAGAGTGCAGCACCATATATTAGTATTGGAGTCAGTCACATGGCCATGCATCCCCATAGGAGCTGACTTGTAGGGCAAGGTGTTTCCTGGTGAGGTCACATGGAAAGCCTTTTCACATGTGAGTTCCAAATATCTCTAACGGTCCCCCCAGCGTGAGTTTTTTTTATGCGTGTGATGTCAGAATGCACTCACTGTTCCAAAATGTGATTGTTACGCAACAGGACAGTTAACCCACGCTACCCTCAATCCAAGGCATACTGCCTGCTAATTATCTATAGGCTATGATTTAACTTGTCAATTTCAAATGATTTTTTAGCAAGTTGTATTTTCTAACAACAGTTTGAATTGCGGTGTGTTCCACTTCCTTACTAATTCACATATAAGTAGCCCATTTCGCTGTTGCGGACAATTTACATTTGAGACATAGTGAGCAGGACAAAATTCTCTCTACGACAAGAGCCCAAGGACAAACTTTTTCCTCCCTGGCACATTTTCTGGCTGGCGCACGCAATGCCTTCACAACTAATAATAACTTTGTACATGTGTGTTCCTATCAAAGTAAGTGCCTTATTACACTATCATTATACTTCTGTGTATCGTGTTGTAATTTCTATAGTAGCATTTACGTTTTACATCATTTAGCAGACAATCTTATCCAGAGCGACTTCCGGAAGTGAATGGGGCGGCAGAGCCTAGTGGTTAGAGTGACAGTTAGAGCCTAGTGGTTAGAGCATTGGACTTGTAACCGAAAGGTTGCAAGATCGAATCCCCGAGCTGGCAAGGTAAACATCTGTTGTTCTGCCCCTGAATAAGGCAGTTAACCCACTGTTCCTAGGCTGTCATTGAAAATAATAATTTGCTCTTAACTGACTTGCCTAGTAAAATAAAAAAATAAAAGACCCAACTCATATTGTAACCTCTTATCTTTGGTTGACGCAACAACAAAAAAACATGGTGTTGCACACAAACTACCCCTCGTCGGATGACTTTCCTTAGTTAGCACTACGACTAATGTAGCCTAAATTTTCTGGTTTGGATGAGAATTGTCACAAGAATCAGCCCCTTGATAGTTTTTGGAAAGGAGTATCAAGATCACCTTGCACTTTCACCACCCTGTGAAGTTCATCATACGTTATTTCATCTGTAGCCTAATAAACTGCATGGCTTCCCAAGTCGTAGTGGGAGGACCACACATCATATCATCGCGTGACTCCAAGTTTACTTCGATATGATGGTTATTATATCAATATTTGAGCCTAAAAGCGTTTACACCATTTCTTGCATAATACATTTTCACTTTATCTAGAGTATTTTGTTTTGGAAAGTTTAGCAATACATTTTATTCTTCCATCAGGCCTGTAATTAAGTTTTTATCCAACATGTACTTTACTCGCATTAAAAGGTTGGATGGAAACCTGGTTATTGTTAGGTTTAGTTTGTGTCCCTTACATTAGGTCGGTAGGATTTAGTTTTCCTGTCTAGTCCACTTGAAGCAAATTAGTTGGTATTCAGGCAAAAGATTTGGGGTTCCCTTGGCGGGCAGATTAGTTGAATTTTATATGCTATATGTTTGTTTGTATATTTTTCTTATTTTGTCACCAGTTCCCCGGAGACTTCCAGGGCTGGCTGTTCTTAGGAGGGAACTATTTGGTTAGAGAGCAGAGGCAAGTC
The DNA here is from genome assembly GCF_901001165.1 of Salmo trutta. Lineage (NCBI taxonomy): Eukaryota > Metazoa > Chordata > Actinopteri > Salmoniformes > Salmonidae > Salmo > Salmo trutta. The sequence goes on along the minus strand of NC_042979.1, from coordinate 19,491,067 downwards.
TTATACATTCACGTGTGTGCTTTCACATTCTAATTAGCCCATTCTAATGAACATACATGTGTTATCTTACAAAGTGTTTCCTCACGAGTGTACCATCTTAATGTTTCATCAACCGTCTGCTATCGTACTAAGAGTATTTCATTAGAAGTGTGCTATCGTACAAAGAGTGTTTCATCAACTTGCCCTGTTACTAATTAATTGTGTTTGCCCTAGTGAATGCTAATAAACCCTGGCACTTTGGTTAACTCTGTGTTATGTCATTAATCTGACTGACCTGTGTTTTTCTTGTCCCATGTGTTACGTTCCCCAGCAAGAAAACAAAAAATGCCGCTCAAACAGCCGGGAGAAATAATAAAGAGTCACATACCAACAACCAAAATGAAAGAGATGGGGTTTTAGGAAGGGTTCCGAAACACACTCATGGGGTTGTCCACTGAAAGTTGACTAGCAACAACTGGAACCTAAAATACACCCACCATGAACACCCACAAAATGTGCCCAATAAGAGGCAAACAAAATAAAAACCCACACCAAACTTAAAGACAAGAAGTAAACCAAAAACGTGGCACAACATTACATCAAATAAAGGATTGTTTGTCTAGAAATCAAAATAGGGAAAAACAATTAAAGTTGTTAACCCTCCAAATCTATCAAGACAAGTGGAGCACTGGGCCAGCCACCCTTAAATAGCACCTGGGCCAGTGGCGATTTTAGCATGTAAATCTTGGTGGGCAAACTACCCACATTTTTTGGGGATGCATGCCAGCAAAGTCACTACACAACACTAAACAATGCATTAATTGGACTATAACAGTGACAAACGGTGCCCACAAACTGTTAGGGCCCAAATAAAGCTGTACCAACAGAAGAGTCCCAACAGCAGTCCCAACATCTTAACACTGTTACACCTGGCTATCAGCAGAGCCTTGTCTGACAGCGATAAAGATTCAGCCTCATTTACTGGATTAAAAAAAACATAGCTGATATGGCTGACTTGCTTAAAATGTGGTTTCTAATGACAACTGAGATGTACAAACTATGGCATAAGGGGACGATGAGCGGATAAGCGGCAATGCATAATTTCGATTAAGCCATTAGGACAGATGTAGTCAATCTATTTGTTCAGCGACAGAATTCAGAACATGGGCCATTCTTACAGTATTCTCTCTGTACACCAAGTCAAAACCATAGAATAAATAAAGGGGGCATATAAGCAGACAATGAAATCTCTTATAATATTCTATGATGGCATTTCTCTAAAACAGGCAATAGGCTACATGTGCACCAACAAGTCAGAACAGCATGGTAAATTATGAGGGTAAAAGGGACCTTGTAAGGGTGAGGCACATGGGCTACTAACAGCTTACTACACAACAAAAACGTAGTATTACTTTCTTAGCTACAGTATACATATCACCCTGGCATATTACATCATTTATACAGCAGCATACAATACATTTTTGGACTCACCTTGTTGTGCTGTGCTCATTTGAACAGGAAGGTGGCATGGTGGTCCTTCTTGCGCAAATTTTGTCATCAAACTTTTTCATCAAAGTCTGGCATTCTCTGGGTTTATTGTTTTTTCAAGACAATTGGGAACTGAAAAAAACAAGGTTGAATCATGACGTTAGTGACCTTCAGGTTAGAGCTCTAGAAAGACGCCAGAGTTCCAGACATGGAATTCTGAGTTGGATGACCATTCAAAACGTATTTTCCCAGTCGGAGCTAGTTTTTTTCAGAGTTTCCAGTTGTCTTGAACTCACTGAAGTCTGACATTTCCCCGTTCCGAGTTTGTAGTTGTTTTGAAAGCGGCAGAAGTCATGCTGGATTGACAACATGGTGAATTTTGAATGTTTATCCTTTAAAACTTGTAAAAGAGACCCTCAAACACAGACTTGGACCACACATCCACTCCACTGAATAGCAGGCTAGTGATTGCTTTGCAATGCTTGCAGTTAGCCACTGATTCCTTCCAAACCACTCATTGTTGAAATTGCGATTTCCAACTTGTTGTGTAATGTTTATGTCCAATGGCCGATGAGCAGCGATACGTTTTCTCTTTAACTTCTCTTCATAATTTCACTTCATATGACATGGATTGAAAAGGATTTGCCAGCAGACTGTCGACTTGCTTCATGATGATGACTGCTAGCTTGCTAGCTAAGATTTTGAAAGTATGATGTTGACAGTCCAGTCAAAGTTACTGTAGATATAACGGGATTTGACCTTATTTTATGTGTGGCCTTGAGCCTTCTTGGATGGGCACTACTAATGTAACTACGGCAGCACCCAAGGGGTTCTGTCCCCATGAGTGACAGAACACTGAGCCAATCATGGCACAACTAGAGAACATTACCAACCCCTACGCTCCATATTTTCCGCTGGCTGCCCCACCACCACTGAAAGCACTGAGCTAGGCTGAAACACCTGTATGTTGGAGCTGCCTTACTCAAGAAAGCAAAAAAGAGACCATGTTTGTATGCAGTTTTATTAACTCAAATATTAAAATATTTTGAGCCCTACCTAAACAGGTGGGGCTCAAAACAGGGCTCTGCCCCACCTGCCCTGAATGATGGGTCACCTCTGACCTGGGCCAGCACAGGTGACACACCTTCCCACTAACAAGATGGCAACAAGCACAGATGTATCACATACTGACTAACAAGGTGACACAAATCGTTGCACCTTATGTGCGAATGAGCTATACTTGCTAAAGTCCAACCTCAAAACATAAATGGAAAAAAACAAAGCCTGTAACACAAGGACGCCCCCTTGTGTATAAAAAAGGTGGTGTAGGACAGTTTACATTTTGATGCTGGTTTGATCCATCAGCTTCACATTGAGAATCCTGGCATGTCCTACACTCTTTGGACAAACTGTCCAGTGCCTCTTCTCTCTTCCCTGCTGTGCCTTGTGTATGGTGACGTTGTTCCACAGCTGTCCCCTATTCCCATCTTCTGACACCAGCTCTAAATGTTCAGCCTAATCCTATGACAATTGCCATGTGCTAGCACACAGCAATGGTGGCACTTGACATTTAAAAAGACAGTCAAGACAAGTGGCCTGACTAGACTTCAATAAATATGCCCACTCACATCCCTCAATGATTGAGGTTCAGCTTTGGTTTCAAAAGGTTAACCAATGGCTGTGTTTCGACAGGCAGCCCACTTTTTCCACTAATTGGTATGGTGTATCACTGCAGAATGCTGTGGTAAACATGCTGGTTAAGTGTGCATTGAATTCTAAATACATCACTGACAGTGTAACCAGCAAAGCACCCCCTCACCATCACACCTCCTCCTCCATGCTTCACAGCGGAAACCACACACGCAGAGATCATCCGTTCACCTACTCTGCGTCTCACAAAGACACGGAGGTTGAAACCAAAAACCTTCAATTTAGACTCATCAGACCAAAATACAGATTTCCACCGGCCTAATGTCCATTGCTCCTGTTTCTTGGCCCAAGCAGGTCTCTTCTTATTATTGGTGTCCTTTAGTATTGGTTTCTTTGCAGAAATTTGACCATGAAGGACTAATTCACGAAGTCTCCGCTGAACAGTTCATGCTGACATGTGTCTGTTACATGAATTCTGTGAAGCATTTATTTGGGCTGCAATCTGAGGTGCTGTTAACTCCAATGAATTTATTCTCTGCAGCAGAGGTAACTCTGGGTCTTCCTTTCCAGTCGCAGTCCTCATGAGAGCCAGTTTCATCATAGCACTTGAAGAAACTTTGAAAGTTCTTGAAATTTTCCATATTGACTGACCTTCATGTCTTAAAGTAATAATGGACTGTCATTTCTCTTTTCTTATTTAAGCTGTTCTTGCCATAATATGGACTTGATCTTTTACCAAATCACGCTCTCTTCTGTATACCACCCCAACCTTGTCACAACACAACTGATTGGCTCAAACATATTAAGAAGGAAAGAAATTACACAAATGAACTTTTAACAAGGCACACCTGTTAATTGAAATGCATTCCAGGTCATTAAGTTGGTTGAGAGAATGCCAAGAGTGTGCAAAGCTGTCATCAAGGCAAAGGGTGGCTTCTTTGAAGAATCTAAAATCTAAAATATATTTTCATTTGTTTAACACTTTTTTGTTTACTACATGATTCCATATGTGTTATTTCATAGTTTGGATTTCTTCACTAATATTCTACAATGTACAAAATAGTAAAAACAAAGAAAACCCTTAAATGAGTAGGTGTGTCCAAATTTCTGACTGGTAGTGTATATTCTCACTTCCCGAGTTCCAAACTGCATCTGGAAGCAATGTCAGCACAATAACTGTTCATCCGGAGCTTCATGAAATGGGTTTCAATGGCCGAGCAGCTGCACATAAGCCTACGATCACCATTCACAATGCCAAGCATCGGCTGGAGTTGAGAACATTACATTTTTTGGCAACAGCTCTGGTGGACATTCCTGTAGTCAGCATGCCAATTGCATGCTCCCTCAAAACTTGAGACATCTGGGACATAGTGTGTTGTGACTAAACTGCACATTTTAATGTGGCTTTTTATTGTCCCCAGCACAAGGGTCACCTGGGTAATGATCATGCTGTTTAATCATGCTGTTTAATCACAGGTGGATGGATTATCTTGGTAAAAGAGAAATGCTCACTGACAGGGATTTAAACAAATTTGTGCACAAAATGAGAGAAATACATTTTTGTGCATACAGTGCATTCGGAAAGTATTCAGAACCCTGACTTTTTCCACATTTTGTTATGTTACAACCTTATTCTAAAATTGTTTAAAAAAAAAATTCTAAAAATATCAATCTACACAAAATACCCCATTATGACAAAGCATAAACCTGTTTTTAAAAATGATTGCAAAAATAAAAATATGAAATATCACATTTACAGAAGTATTCAAACTCTTTACTCAGTACTTTGTTGAAGCACATTTGCCACCGATTACAGCCTTGAGTCTTGGGTATGACACTACAAGCTTGGCACACCTGTATTTGGTGAATTTCTCCCTTTCTTCTCTGCACAGCTATTTTCAGGTCTCTCCTTCGCCCCCAGTCTGAGGCCCTGGTCGCTTTGGAGCAGGTTTTCGCCAAGGACCTCTCTGTACTTTGCTCCATTCATCTTTCCTTTGATCCTGATTAGTCTCCCAGTCCCTGCCGCTGAAAAACATCTCCACAGAGTGATGCTGCCACCACAATGCTTCTCCGTAGGGATAGTGCCGGGTTTCCTCCAGACTTAACGTTTGGCATTCAGGCCAAAGTTTGGTTTCATCAGACCAGATAATCTTGTTTCTCATGGTGGTCTGAGTGTCTTTATGTGCCTTTTGGCTGACTCCAAGTGGGCTGGCATGTGCGTTTTACTGAGCAGTGGCTCCATGGACAATTCCTTCAACCTAATGACTTGGTTTTTGCTCTGACATGCACTGTCAACTGTGGGATCTTATATAGACAGGTGTGTGCCTTTCCAAATCATGTCTATTCAGTTGAATTTACGACAGGTGGACTCCAATCATGTTGTAGAAACATCTCAAGGATGATCAATGGAAACAGGATGCACTTGAGCTCAATTTCGAGGCTCATAGGAAACGGTCAGAATACTTATGTAAATATGTTATTTCAGTTTTTTATTTGTAATGCATTTGCAAAATGTCAAAAAACCTGTTTTCACTTTGTCATTATTTGGTATTGTGTGTAGACTGATGAGAATTTTTTCTTTTTAATCCATTTAAGAATAAGGCTGTAACGTAACAAAATGTGGAAAAAGTCAAGGGGTCTGAATACTTTCCAAATGCACTCTGTAAAATTTCTGGGATCTCATGAAACATGGAAACATGGTACCATCACTTTACATGCTGCATTTATATTTTTCTTCAGCATATATATACACTGCTCAAAAAATAAAGGGAACACTTAAATAACACAATGTAACTCCAAGTCAATCACACTTCTGTGAAATCAAACTGTCCACTTAGGAAGCAACACTGATTGACAATAAATTTCACATGCTGTTGTGCAAATGGAATAGACAACAGGTGGAAATTATAGGCAATTAGCAAGACACCCCCAATAAAGGAGTGGTTCTGCAGGTGGGGACCACAGACCACTTCTCAGTTCCTATGCTTCCTGACTGATGTCACTTTTGAATGCTGGCGGTGCTTTTACATTACATTTAAGTCATTTAGCAGACGCTCTTATCCAGAGCGACTTACTTTAACTCTAGTGGTAGCATGAGACGGAGTCTACAACCCACACAAGTGGTTCAGGTAGTGCAACTCATCCAGGATGGCACATCAATGCGAGCTGTGGCAAGAAGGTTTGCTGTGTCTGTCAGCGTAGTGTCCAGAGCATGGAGGCGCTACCAGGAGACAGGCCAGTACATCAGGAGACGTGGAGGAGGCCATAGGAGGGCAACAACCCAGCAGCAGGACCGCTACCTCCGCCTTTGTGCAAGGAGGAGCAGGAGAAGCACCGCCAGAGGCCTGCAAAATGACCTCCAGCAGGCCACAAATGTGCATGTGTCTGCTCAAACGGTCAGAAACAGACTCCATGAGGGTGGTATGAGGGCCCGACGTCCACAGGTGGGGGTTGTGCTTACAGCCCAACACCGTGCAGGATGTTTGGCATTTGCCAGAGAACACCAAGATTGGCAAATTCGCCACTGGCGCCCTTTGCTCTTCACAGATGAAAGCAGGTTCACACTGAGCATGTGACAGACGTGACAGAGTCTGGAGACGCCGTGGAGAATGTTCTGCTGCCTGCAACATCCTCCAGCATGACCGGTTTGGCGGTGGGTCAGTCATGGTGTGGGGTGGCATTTCTTTGGGGGGCCGCACAGCCCTCCATGTGCTCGCAAGAGGGAGCCTGACTGCCATTAGGTACCGAGATGAGATCCTCAGACCCCTTGTGAGACCATATGCTGGTGCGGTTGGCCCTGGGTTCCTCCTAATGCAAGACAATGCTAGACCCCATGTGGCTGGAGTGTGTCAGCAGTTCCTGCAAGAGGAAGGCATTGATGCTATGGACTGGCCCGCCCGTTCCCCAGACCTGAATCCAATTGAGCACATCTGGGACATCATGTCTCGCTCCATCCACCAACGCCACGTTGCACCACAGACTGTCCAGGAGTTGGCGGAAGCTTTAGTCCAGGTCTGGGAAGAGATCCCTCAGGAGACCATCCGCCACCTCATCAGGAGCATGCCCAGGCGTTGTAGGGAGGTCATACAGGCACGTGGAGGCCACACACACTACTGAGCCTCATTTTGACTTGTTTTAAGGACATTACATCAAAGTTGGATCAGCCTGTAGTGTGGTTTTCCACTTTCATTTTGAGTGTGACTCCAAATCCAGACCTCCATGGGTTGATAAATTGGATTTCCATTTATTATTTTTGTGTGATTTTGTTGTCAGCACATTCAACTATGTAATGAAAAAAGTATTTAATAAGATTATTTCATTCATTGAGATCTAGGATGTGTTGTTTAAGTGTTCCCTTTATTTTTTTGAGCAGTATATATATATATATATATATATAAATGATTAGTTACAGTGATGAGTACGTTAGTTATGGTAGTGGTTTCATTTCAATTAACTTGTTTTAATGTATTGTCCAGCCATCCAATACTGAAGATGCATTTATTTTTTGCCTATAATGCTTTGAACTTGATTGCAGCGACTGCCACTGTAACGAGTGCGCTGGGAGTCGGGAAGCAAGGGAGTGCATAATTTAATAAACAAATGAACAAAACAAGAAACAAACAACGCACAGACAGGAAACTGAAACAGAAGCAATGACCCCTGAGAATGGAACCAAAGGGAGTGACATATATAGGGCAGGTAATCAAGGAGGTGATGGAATCCAGGTGAGTCTGATGACGCGCATCATCAGGTGTGCGCCGTAACAGGTGTGCGCCATAACGAGCAGCCAGGTGACCAGGAGGCTGGAGAGGAAGCACACGTGACAGCCACCAAGAGCTGTGCTGTTGAAAGGATACTGTTGAGACCTTCATCATCGGATGGGGCCACAGTGTCTTCTGATCCCTCCTGTCTCAGCCTCCAGTATTTATGCTGCAGTAGTTTATGTGTCGGGGGGCTAGGGTCAGTCTGTTACATCTGGAGTATTTCTCTTGTCTTATCCGGTGTCCTGTGTGAATTTAAATATGCTCTCTCTAATTCTCTCTTTCTCTCTTTCTTTCTCTCGGAGGACCTGAGCCCTAGGACCATGCCTCAGGACTACCTGGCATGATGACTCCTTGCTGTCCAAAGTCCACCTGGCCATGCTGCTGCTCCAGTTTCAACTGTTCTGCCTGCGGCTATGGAACCCTGACCTGTTCACCGGACGTGCTTGTTGCACCCTCGACAACTACTATGATTATTATTATTTGACCATGCTGGTCATTTATGAACATTTTAACATCTTGACCATGTTCTGTTATAATATCCACCCGGCACAGCCAGAAGAGGACTGGCCACCCCTCATAGCCTGGTTCCTCTCTAGGGTTCTTACTAGGTTTTTGGCCTTTCTAGGGAGTTTTTCCTAGGGAGTTTTTCCTAGCCACCGTGCTTCTTTCACATGCATTGCTTGCTGTTTGGGGTTTTAGGCTGGGTTTCTGTACAGCACTTTGAGATATCAGCTGATGTACGAAGGGCTATATAAATAAATTTGATTTGATTTGATTTGACCTTCAAAGATTAATCAAGAAGAAAAAATTCTGGCACAGAGGAAATTAACAATATGCAGCTGATTGCTCAGATTGATGAAATCAATCATTAAGCCATTCCATTACTCAACAGTGACGTCTTATGAAATGAGGAAGTCTTGAATATTCCGACATCATACTAATTGGAGCAGTCTTGGGTTATCTTGTTCATGTTAGAAAAGAGACAAAATTTGAGGGTATTGTGGCCTCTTATATTTCAACAATATTCTGATAGTGAATGTATGAGCATTAGTAGAACTACTGGTGTCCATACAATAAAATGTATTTGTCTTTAAAAAAGTGATACTTGTAAGCTAAGTGGTAATTATGTAATTTAGATAATTGTGCTTTATAATGGAACTGTAGTTGTTGAGAGACATTCATTTACTGTATGAATCAGAAGTTAGGTGCGCAGAAATAGCCTAAATAAACAATGTTTTTAATAAATCTCTCTCGGTGGATTGAGAAATGTATGACGTGTGCTCACACACACACTTTGTCAACACCAAGGATCTGACTTGATATATATGGATTTGCTCATTGTAGTATATAAATTCCCCCCCACCAACATAGCCAAATAAAAATGTATGTCACTGAAGTATGGAATATTTTAATGCACACAATCTCATGCATTGCTGTCATTACTTTGGAAGATTGGTGAATACAGTAGTCAATGTAGTGCAATACATTGGCGTTTACCATTTCATACAAATATAATACTAAAAGTAATATTACATCAAATAATGATTATACTGAATATTTAAAGTGCATATTGCAACCAGGTTTGAACCATCCTAATTGAAAAACGTGTTTTTCTTGGGTCATTATTTGAAGATAGGAAATTGAAGGGACAGCAAACCTGGTGAGAGTAGACTGCAAAGGGGTCCATGAACAACAACAGTAAATAGCCTAGGCCCTAGGGTGTCTCCATGAGTAATGGGCAATATTTGCATTTAAAAGGCTTTTCTTTATCTTTATGTCCATAAAATAAAATATGCTTGGTATAATAAAGGTGGTTTGGAGTTTTGAAATGCTGTATTCCATTGGCCTCTACTGAGGTTGTGCAAGGATAAATCATTATTTCTGTTTTGAACCACTGGGTGGTCAATTTTAGACGGTGCGTTTCCATTGCTCTTTTTACACAAATTATAAATGTGGTAGCCTAATTTTGTTTGGAGAAATCTGCAATCTTATTGGCTGAAATTGGGTTCTAAGCCTTTGACAATTCCCTGTTATCCGCACTATCTGAAATGTGTATTTTTTCCCCATATGATGTTAGCACAAACCACACCCAGTTTCTGCTAGGGGCGTATTCCAGCCTCATAAATCTGATCATTGGTCAACACCATGAGAGCGTTGACTGAATAGATTCAGAGACCCTCAGCCAGGCTTGTGCCATCAAAAAGGACAGAGAAGAGCTTGGACTGGGCTGAGCGGTAGCTACCGTCCCATAGGGTGGGGAGGGCCAAAAGATCAGAGGTGGCAAAGTGGTGTGCTCAGGTTGGGGTGGAGGGTTTGAGCATAGCCTGAAGGTTGGGAGGGGCAGTGCCTCTTGCTGCTCCGTAGGCAAGCACCATGGTCTTGTAGTGGATGTGAGCTTCGACTGGAAGCCAGTGGAATGTGCGGAGGAGTGGGGTGATATGGGGGAACTTGGGAAGGTTGAAAACCATGAGGGCTGCAGCGTTCTGGATAAGTTGCAGGAGTGTGATGGTACAAGCAGGGAGCCCAGCCAACAGCAAGTTGCAGTATTCCAGACGGGAGATGACAAGTGCCTGGATTAGGGCCTGCTCCACTTCCTTTGTGAGGTATGTTGTAGAGCATGAACTTGCAGGAGCGAGTCACTGCTTTGATGTTTACAGAAAACAACACGTGTTGTCCAGGATCACGCCAAGGTTCTTTGCACTCTGGGAGAGCGACACTGTGGAGTTGTCAACCGTGATGGAGAGGTCTTTGAGTGGGTAGACCTTCCCCAGGAGGAAGAGGAGCTCTGACTATTTTATTTACTATAGAACAGAGCTGATGATGATTAAATGTCTTACAGCAACAATACCTCTGGATGTTCTGCAGCCACTGAGTTAGCCATGTGTGTAAGCACATAAAACAGACAAATTATGAATATGAGGCAACAATACAGAACGTCATCTTAATTTTAGGGTATTTTTAAGGACATCTATTCCAGCATTTCAAAATGAAAACACATCCAACTGGTTTGAAGAGTTTGAAATCCACATTTGATAAATTCATAAGCATCTGGACAAATTGGTGACATCACACCCCAGCTCGTGAATGACGGAGTAACAAGTTTGATACATTCCTTTTTAACTTTAGAATTAGCACAATTATGTTACTTTTTTGCTTTACAAAACTGAATTATACAGTATAATATTTGTTATGTCTCTAACAGCTACAGTTCAGGCAACGCATCGACTTCAACAAGAGGACCTTGAAAACGGTTGGTTAACCCGTCCATTCAGCCAGCGGGGTTCGCTTTCATCACGTGGACAGGAAGCAAGAACTCTCTGGGAAAAAGAGAGGCAGAAAGGTTTGTTTCATGATTAACGATTAACAGCTGGTAATGTACAGGAACTCAATTCCTTTTGTTCCTTTGTTCTGGAATACCACACCATCAAATGCCGACTGCATTACCTCCTGAGATAATTTTCTTCGGTCATCGTCACTGCCATATATATTCCACCCCAAGCCGACACAACGACGGTTCTCAAGGAACTACACTGGACTATGTGCAAACTGGATACCACATATCCTGAGGTCCCATTTATTGTAGCTGGGGACTTTAATAAAGGAAATCTTAGGAAACCCTACTGAAATTCAATCAACACATTTCCTGTGCTACACACACATCGCAGAAACTTGATCAATGCTACCCTTCCGGGATGGTTACAAGGCCTTCCCCTGGCCTCCCTTCGGCAAATCAGATAACGCCTTCATTCTGATCCTCCCAACCTATAGGCAAAAACTTAAACAGGAAGCATCCGTGGTAAGGACTGTTCAACATTGACCAATCGGAATCGATGTTTCAAAATTGTTTTGATCAAGCGGACTGGGAAATGTTCCAGGTCGCCTCTGAGAATATTATCAATGTATACACTGACTCAGTGACAGGGTTCATCAGGAAGTGCATAGAGGATATTGTTCCCACTGTGACGGTTAGAACTTATCCAAACCAAAAACCGTGGATAGATTGCAGCATTTGTGGAAAGCAGGAAAAAAACGTATTTAACCATGGGAAGGTGACTGGGAACATGGGTGTGTACAAACAGACCTGCTATGACCTCCGTAAGGCAATCAAAGAGGAAAAATGACAGTACAGGGACAAAGTGGATTCGCAATTCAAAGGCTCAGGCATGTGTATGTGGCAGGGACTCCAGACAATCACAGATTCCAAGGGAAGGCCAGCCACGTCGTGGACACCGATGTCTTGCTCCCGGATATGCTAAACACCTTCGCCCGCTTCAAGGAAAACAAGATTGAGCCACCCACGGGGGTCCCCTCCAACGTGGGCTTCAAGTTCCTCTGTGTTCACATCACTGATGACCTGATATGGTCCCTTCAACACAGACAGTGTGGTGGAGAAGGCGCAACACCACCTCTTCAACCTCAGAAGGCTGAAGACATTTGGCTTGGCCACTAAGACCCTCAAAAACGTCTACAGATGCACCTGTAGAGGCGTTGACAGATGCACGGGCTATGTCAACGCCTCGCATGACAATTGCACTGTCCGCAACCGCAGGGCTCTCCACAGGGCGGTGCGGTCAGCCCAATTCATCATCTAGGGCACAGGAAGGTCAAGGACATACACAGGAAGGTCAAGAAGATAATCAAGGACCTCAGCCACCCGAGCCACATCCTGTTCACCCCACCATTATCTAAAAGGAGAAGACTGTACAGGTTGATGAAAGCTGCCACTGGCATTACCAATAACCTGCCACTGGCATTAAACAAAGCATGTGTGTCCATGTATGCTGATGATTCAACCATATACACATCAGCAAACACAGCTAATGAAGTCACTGAAATCCTTAATAACAAAGAGTTGCAGTCTATATTGGAATTGTGGCCAGCAATAAACTGCTGCTGAAAATTTCTAAAACTACATTGTATTTGGTACAAATCATTCCCTAAGTTCTAGACCTCAGCTGAATCTGGTAATGAATGGTGTGGCTGTTGAACAAGTTGAGGAGACAAAATTACTTGGTTTTACCTTAAATTGTAAACTGTCATGGTCAAAACATATATATTCAATGGTTATAAAGATGGGGAGATGTCTGTCCGTAATAAGGAGATGCTCTGCTTTTTTGACACCACACTCCACAAAGCAAGTCCCACAGGCTCTAGTATTATCTTATCTTGATGATTGTCCAGTCATATGGTCAAGTGCCACAAAGAAAGACCTAGTTAAGCTGCAGCTGGCCCAGAACAGAGCGGCATGTTTTGCTCTTCATTGTAATCAGAGGGCTAATATTAATACAATGCATGTCAGTCAATTTTGGTAAAAGTTGAGGAAAGACTGACTGCGTCACTTCTTGTTTTTATAAGAAACATTAATGTGTTGGAAATTCCAAATTGTTTGCATAGTCAACTTACACACAGCACTGACACACACACTTACCCCACCAGATAGGGGTCTTTTCATATTCCCCAGGTCCAGCAAAAAACGCTAAGAAATGTACAGTATTATACAGAGCTATGAGTGCATGGAACTTTTTTAAGTCTTATAGCGCAAGTTAACCGCAAACCTGGTTTCAAAAAACAAATAGAGCAACACCTCACGGCACAACCCCTCTCCCCCATGTGACCTACTTGTTGTGTGTATGTCTGTGTAACTTATAGATGCACACACACACATACTACTTGTTAATGTTCTTAAATGTACACTACATGACCAGAAGTATGTGGACACCTGCTCATCAAACATCTCATTCCAAAATTATGGCCATTAATATGGAGTTGGTCCACCCTTTGCTGCTGTAACAGCCTCCACTCTTCTGGGAAGGCTTCCCACTAGATGTTGGAACATTGCTGCAGGGACTTGCTTCAATTCAGCCACAAGACCATTAGTGAGATCGGGCACTGATGTTTGCCGATTAGACCTGGCTCGCAGTCGGCATTCCAATTCATCCCAAAAGTATTCGATGGGGTTGAGGTCAGGGCTCTGTGCAGGCCAGTCAAGGTCTTCCACACCAATCTTGACAAACCCTTTCTGTATGGACCTCGCTTTGTGCACGGGGGCATTGTCATGCTGAAACAGGAAAGGGCCTTCCCCAAACTGTTGCCAGAAAGCACAGAATCGTCTAGAATGTCATTGTATACTGTAGCATTAAGATTTACCCTTCACTGGAACTAAGGAGTCTGAATTATGAAAAACAGCCCCAGAACATTATTACTCCTCCACCAAACTTCACAGTTGGCACTACGTATTGGGCAGGTAATGTTCACCTTGCATCCGCCAAACCGTGATTCATCACTCCAGAGAACGCGTTTCCACTGCTCCAGCGTCAAATGGCGGCGAGCTTTACACCCCTCCAGCTGAAGATTGGCATTCATTGCGCATGGTGATCTTAGGCTTGTGTGTGGCTGCTCAGCCATGGTGCTCCCGACAAACAGTTATTTTACTAACGTTGCTTCCATAGGCAGTTTGGAACTCTGTAGTGAGTGTTGTGACCAAGAACAGGCTATTTTTATGCGCTACACGCTTCAGCATTAGCGCTTGTGTGACCTAATACTTCGCGGCTGTGCCATTGTTACTACTAGACGTTTTCAATTCACAATATCAGCGTGTACAGTTGGCTGGGGCAGCTCAAGCAAGGCAGACATTTGATGAACTGACTTGTTGGAAGGTGGCATCCTATAACCAGTGGAGGCTGCTGAGGGGAGAATAATGGCCGGAACAGCACAAATGGAATGGCATCAAACACCTGGAAGTGTTTGATGTATTTGATACCATTCCACTGATTCTGCTCCAGTCACTAACACGTGCCCGGTATCCCCAATTATGGTGCCACCAACCTCCTGTGCCTATGACGGTGCCGAGTTGAAAGTCACTGAGCTTTTCAGTAAGGCCATTCTACTGCCAATGTTTGTCTATGGAGATTGCATGGCTGTGGCTCTATTTTATAAACCCGTCAGCAACGGGTGTGCCTGAAATAGCCGAATCCACTAATTTGAAGGGGTGTCCACATATTTCTGTACATATAGTGTATGATCCCTTAGTGATGTCACTTGTTAAATCCACTTCAGTCATTGTAGATGAAGGGGAGTAGACAGATTAAAGAATGATTTTCAAGCCTTGAGACATGGATTGTGTACGTGTGTCATTCAGAGGGTGAATGGGAAGACAAAAGATGTACGTGCCTTTGAACAGGGTATGGTAGTATTTATTTGACCATTATTCTTTGAAAATAATTCAGTCTCTCTCAAGTTGATTGTGTATCATTGCTAGACAACCATTCAAGCCATAGAATTTTAAGCCGATTTAAGTCAAAACTGTAACTAGACCACTGAGGAACATTCAATGTCGTCTTGGTATGCAACTCCAGTGTAGATTTGGCCTTGTGTTTTAGGTCAATGTCCTGCTGAAAGGTGAATTTGTCTGTTTGGAAGCAGACTGAACCAGGTTTTCCTCCAGGATTTTGCCTGTGATTATTTCTGTATTCCATTTCTTTTTATCCCCCCCAAAAAACTAGTACTTGCCGATGACAAGCATACCCATAGCATGATGCAGACACCACTATGCTTGAAAATATGAAGTGCTACTCAATGATGTGTTGTGTTGGAGTTGCCCCAAACATAACACTTATTACATAACATAACACTGAATAACACATATTCAGGACAAAAAGTAAATTTCTTTGCCACATTTTATGCAGTATTATTTAAGTGCCTTGTTGCAAACAGGATGCATGTTATGGAAATTTCGAGCGGCTGGTCCTCCAAGTATTCAGACTTTTATTTGTAATATTCTCAAGGATAGCAAAACAGAGTGATGATGTCTAGACCACTGTCAGAGAATGGGAAAAATGACGAAGGGGTTTATACTCATCTAATTGCTTATGAATAAATTAACACTGCCTTTTGCTCATTTAACAGAATAATTAGTAATTGATGTGTCTAGCAGAGTGTACACTGAACTTATTGGACTCATTACATACAGTGCTATGCCTCATAATTGCAAAATGTAACATAAGTTTAGTAGACTACATCAAAGTTTGGGGAAGTAATTACAAATTAGTTCAAAACTTTGTTGTAATGAGGTTGTTTTTATCATAAATTTATCAAAATTATTTTTTGCTGTCTTCATCTATTGTTCAACTCTTGGTATCCTCAATGCATGGATGAAAGGTGAGTCAATGCTATAGGCCGTTGACAACCTTTTTAATCTGTGATAAAGCACCTCAAAACCATTTAAATCGTGAATACGAGATGGAGGTTATTATAAATCATGCATGAATGAGTTGGAGATAAAACAGTGGAACAAAATGTTCTGAATAATCAATCACAGATAGATTTTACGCCAGGTTTATGCAAATGTTCATTTGATATTCATCAGCTTCCAATGCTGTTGTGCCACCTGTTCTAACATTGAGAACACCAAGAGCAGGCTTTGTACACTTTGCCTGTGCCATCTTTGAGATGTAATGGTGCATGTGTTGAATTGATAAAACCCAGTATGAGGAAGAAGACATAGGTTTTGGAGCACTTCAAGAAACAACAAAAGCTCCCTGTAACCAGATGCTGATTTCAGACAACTGCAGTTAAAAAAAAGAACAAAAAGAAAGAAGAAAATCAGAGGAGATGGGGGGGGGGGCAAAACAAAAAGCGGCTGCCAAACAGGAGAACAGGATATGGTGGCTGCTCTGGAATCACAGGGGAGGAAGCCATCCCTTGTTTTGCCTCTGCAATTTATTCAGCTTCACACTCAGACATAAGTGGAAAGGAGACCCTGCTGACCTTTCCCTCCCTTGTGTCTCGTCCCCACCTGTCCCCGCTCCTCTCCTCCACTCCCCACTAAACAACAGTGCTGGAGGAGAGATAGGTGATGAACTGCTGGTTATTTGATAAAAGATCCATTTCCCCCTCACACCACTGATGTTGATTTAACACCCGGCAACGGTGATAAATAACTGAGTTTTTTTCTGCTAGTTTATGGTGCTAGAGCACCTGTCTCTATATTGGTGTTATAAGTGAGACATTCTCCTATATGCTTGTATATTTACTTATCAGGATTGTTTTTGTAAAACCATTGTGATCTTCAAAATATGTAGGAGAAAAAATCTATACATGCATTTGTGGAATCAGTTTTGAGAAAGCAAGGTACATTATACAGTATACATCACAGATACTAGAATCCTCTCACTTTGATTACTGTAAACTGTATCGATTACATAATTAACCCTAGTCAGCACAATGTACTGTATGACCCTGTTTTAACAGAAAATTATGAGGAATATCAATGTCATTTCAAAGTAAATACTGACACGACCCATTCTTTTACATAGTAAAAACATTTGCCTGTATAAATGCGGACTGGCATTACACCGGGGTCCATGCCAGTGGCCTATTTGGCAGTCCGCAGTCATTTTCTGCCCACTAGGAACCAAACTTTGGGAACTCCCGTCTCACGGTGGGTTCTACTAAGCTAACAATTGGAATTATTTTAAGATGGTCATGCCATGGAAGACAACTCAGCCAAGCTCTAGCTAGCAAGCTAATGTTAGTGTTAGCTGCATTCACTAGCTAGCTAGCTGGTTATGGTAGTAGCTAGTTAGTCAGCTATATGCCACTATCAAAGTACAATGGTCTAGCTAGCTAGGTAAAAATATCAAGTTCTCAATACTGTACATGAAAGCTAAATTGGCTAACGTTAGCTAGTTACCTTACAAACTGTTTCAATTTCGAAGCAGTACATAGCTAAGCATATATGGACCTATATGAATTAAAGCTACTTTTGAAGCACATGTTGTGCCCTAGAAATGAATATGTAAAGACATTTGTTTATTATTAAATCTTAAATGTTGATACGCATCCCTGTCAATCAAATTACAAAGTCATTTGTGGAATGTTATGTTTCTACATTGTGTAAACACACCATTTTCCCATTGAGATGCATTTGAATGGAAATCTTTAAAAACGTCAGGTTTGTGATGAGGACATGCAAGAGATCTGTCATTCATTCATTGCTATTATCTTTGATCTCCTGAAGAAGTGATATATTGGTAAAGTTACCAGGTTGTTAGCTACAGTAGCTAGCCAATGACATGACTGAACAAAGTGTAAACGACGTGAGTAGTTTTAGGGCCGCCAAATGGTTTATGACTGTAAAATGCGTTCCCGGAGATCCGCTATAGCAAGATAAAAATGTTGCGCCGGTAATATGGTCAGATCTTTTGACCTGGTTGGGCTACAACATGCTGTTTTCGCAACCATGACGCTATTGAATCTGCACTCTTTTTTTCTCTCGGGCACTCAGAAACAACAGTACAGCGAAACCTTATCATCAACATAATTATTATCTCGGATAATTAACAAGGCTAGGAGTTGTGTGGGTCAGTGGCAGTGCTAGGTAAGAATGTTGTTCAAGGGAATAGACAAAATATTTCAGAACATTTAAAGCTGCAAATCTTTAGAACCATGCAGAACCATTTATTTTTAAATCATCACTTTATGTTTAATAAATCAGTGTTTATTCTATTTTATATAACTTTTTTAAACAATTTTTATAATTTATTTGCTTGCGCCAATGAAATGCTCAGTCCAACTGTGTGGGCATGGGTATATATATTTGAATATATATAGATATACAGCCCTAAGCTAACATATGGAATTATTTTAAGATGGTCATACCATGGATTATTTAGCAATTTGATTTAGAATTTTTGGTATAAAAAATAAATGAGAATGTTATGTTCATATCTCTACCAAAAGCCACCTCCAACGTCATTTTAGAGAATTTGGCATTAAGTCCAACCATGTGTATGGCGTCGTGTGGGCAAGCGGTTTGCTAATGTCAACGATGTGAACAGAGTGCCCCCAGGCTCTGTGAAGCATTTATTTGGGCTGCAATCTGAGGTGCAGTTAATTGTATCCCAAATAAATGCCTAATAACAGAGTTCAAGTAACAGACACATCTCAACATCAACTGTTCAGAGGAGACTGCGCGAATCAGGCCTTCATGGTCGAACTGCCGCAAAGAAACCACGACTAAAGGACACCAATAAGAAGAAGAGACCTACTTGGGCCAAGAAACATGAGTAATGGACATTGTGCTGGTGGAAGTATGTCCTTTGGTCTGATAAGTCCAAATTTGAGGTTTTTGGTTCCAACCGCCGTGTCTTTGTGAGATGAAGAGTAGGTGAACGGATGATCTCTGCATGTGTGGTTCCCACCGTGAAGCCTGGAGGAGGAGGTGTGATGGTGTTTTGTTGGTGACACTGTCAGTGATTTATTTAGAATTCAAGGCACACTTAACCAGCATGGCTACCACAGCATTCTGCAGCGATACACTGTCCCATCTGGTTTGCGCTTAGTGGGACTATCATTTGTTTTTCAACAGGAAAATGACCCAATACACCTCCAGGCTGTGTAAGGGCTATTTGACCAAGAAGGAGAGTGATGGAGTGCTGCATCAGATGACCTGGCCTCCACAATCACCCGACCTCAACCCGATTGAGGTGGTTTGGAATGAGTTGGACCGCAGAGTTAAGAAAAAGCAGCCAACAAGTGCTCCGCATATGTAGGAACTCCTTCAAGATCGTTGGAAAAGCATTCCAGGTGAAGCTGCTTAAGAGAATGTCAAGAGTGTGCAAAGCTGTCATCAAGTCAAAGGGTGGCTACCTTGAAGAATCTCAAATATAAAATATATTTTGATTACTACATGATTCCATAGGTGTTATTTCATAGTTTTGATGCCGTCACTATAATTCTACAATGTAGAAAATAGTAAAAATAAAGAAAACCCCTGGAATGAGTAGGTGTGTCCAAACTTTGGACTGGTACTGTATGTGTGTATATCTTTTTTTGTTGGCACAAAACTACCTCCATACTCCCATTCATTTATTTTACCGGTACCTTCAGATGAGTCCTGTGGGGTTCGTAGAGCAAAACACCATCGTGTTCGTGAGAGGCTCATCTTTCCATAGAGTGGTCATATTAGTTAGTAGACCTAACTGTTAGGACGCTACAGACATTTTCCTGAGAAGACCGATTTTTGGTCTGTCTCCTGGTCTCCTGTAGCTCTGCTACTTTCCACCGCAGCTGCAGAAAGCCGACATAGGCGGATGTGGTGGATTGAGACGCAGCTCATGCAAAAAACAGATATCTCTAGCAGTGGATGCTGCTGAGGGGAGGACAGTTCAGAATAATGGCTGTAATGGAGTAAATGGAACGGTATCAAACACATTTGATACCATTCCATTCACTCCATTCCAGCCATTATTATGAGCCGTCCTCCCCTCAGTAGCGTTTATTGATCTCTAGCTAAAAGTAACGAATTTTGATTGGGATTTTTTATTTATTTTACTTAGATTGACGCACGGGTGTCAATAGACTCTTAAGATTTTTAATTACATGTCCCAGACTGACCCTGACTGTCAGGGTCCTGGTCAAGGCCAGGAGTGGGAATAAAAAGCAACATGATCCCTTTACAGCAGTGTCTTTAACCTCCAACAGTGTGACTCTCCACTAGTGGCCTGTGTCCAATTATATTTTGCCACAGGGAAGGAGAGCCATGGCCTTTAGCTGTTTTTCATATGTCAAGGAAGAAATAGGATATTAAGGAAAAAACCTTGCCCACTCTAAGATGGACATTGCCAATTATTTCATTAGATAGTAGCAATGGGTATTGCAGCAACAGGCGACATTGTAATTAATATTCTTTGAGGGATGTCATATTTCCTCAATTTGAAATGTCATTAAATTAGTGCAGTGTGACTGCCTACTATTAATGTAAATGTGACGTACTGCCTATAGGAAGAGGAAATGTTTGTGAATGAGCTAACCATTGAGGATTTGTAGCAACATCACATCAAGTATCGCTAGCTACGTGTTCGAAAAAGATTTGACATACTACAACACATAACATCACAGTGGAATTGACATCTCTTGTCTGCATTGTGATGAATGTGTTCCTCAGAGATTTGGGGGGAAGGGGTATGGATAGATGATGGATAGGGGATTTGTAGGGATTGCTGTGGTGGCTTGCCAATCATTTGATGATGCAGCATCTGTTTTCCTATGCCTGCCAGTGGACTGGGCTTAATGTGCCTCTGTGGTGTGACACAGTGGGTTAAAAATATTTCCTGATCAAATGGTTGAGGGAGTAGGCATCTGGAGACCTGGCAGATGTGTGGGCCTCTTGCACTCATTAACCACTGCTACCGGTGATGATGGCACTAAGGTTACCAACATTTGGGACAATCAGTGTGGTGATACAGGGAATAAATACAATGGAGTATTTACACGAATTACATCGCCGCACACGTTATTATCACAGAGGCAAATGTTTCTTCATTGGCTCGACATCCTCTCATGTGTTATTGGGTGTGAAGGATTGTGGGTAATGCTCGTCAGGATGCTTTAGTTCCGTAACGTGATTGTCTTGTTGTCTTGTAATCTGACATTGTCACATAATATCAGCAGGTTAATTCTGTGTGTGTTGGTGGAACTGTATGAACCCACACAAATAAAAAATACATTTAAATATATTTCCTATACTCAACATGTATTCCAAGTGCATTTACATTTAAAATACATGTCAAGAATCTCACATACAGTACCAGTCAAAGGTTTGGACACACCTACTCATTCAAGGGTTTTTCTTTATTTTTACTATTTTCTACATTGTAGAATAATAGTGAAGACATCAACACTATGAAATAACACATATGGAGTCATGTAGTAACCAAAAAAGTGTTTAACCTGTTAGGGATAGGGGGCAGTATTTACACGGCCGGATAAAAAACTTACCCGATTTAATCTGGTTATTACTACTGCCCAGAAACTAGAATATGCATATAATTATTGTCTTTGGATAGAAAACACCCTAAAGTTTCTAAAACTGTTTGAATGGTGTCTGTGAGTATAACAGAACTCATATGGCAGGCAAAAACCTGAGAAGATTCCTTACAGGAAGTGGCCTGTCTGACAATTTCTTGGGCTTCTTGACTCTCTTTATTGAAAACTGAGGATCTCTGCTGTAACGTGACACTTCCTACGGCTCCCATAGGCTCTCAGAAGGCGGGGAAAAGCTGAATGATGTCTTTGGAGCCCCTGGCTGAAAAACATTAGCGCCTTTGGTAAGTGGTCGATCAGAGTACAATGAGACTGAGGCGCGTGCATGAAGCGACCCCATGTTTTTATTTTCTCTGTCTTTGAACTAAAACAGGGTTTCCCGGTCGGAATATTATCGCTTTTTTACGAGAAAAATGGCATAAAAATTGATTTTAAACAGCGATTGACATGCTTCGAAGTAGAGTAATGGAATATTTAGATTTTTTTTTGTCACGAAACGGGTCGGGCGCGTCACCCTTATTTACAGTTCGGATAGTGTCTTGAACGCACGAACAAAACAGAGGATATTTGAACATAACTATGGATTATTTTGAACCAAACCAACATTTGTTATTGAAGTAGAAGTCCTGGGAGTGCATTCTGACGAAGAACAGCAAAGGTAATCAACTTTTCTAATAGTAAATCTGACTTTGGTGAGGGCTAAACTTGGTGGGTGTCTAAATAGCTAGCCCGTGATGGCTGGGCTATCTACTCAGAATATTGCAAAATGTGCTTTCACCGAAAAGCTATTTTAAAATCAGACATAGTGATTGCATAAAGGAGTTCTGTATCTATAATTCTTAAAATAATTGTTATGTTTTTTGTGAACGTTTATCGTGAGTAATTTAGTAAATTCACCGGAAGTTTGCGGGGGGTATGCTAGTTCTGAACGTCACATGCTAATGAAAAAAGCTGGTTTCTGATATAAATATAAACTTGATTGAACAAAACATGCATGTATTGTATAACATAATGTCCTAGGATTGTCATCTGATGAAGATCATCAAAGGTTAGTGCTGCATTTAGCTGTGGTTTGGGTTTATGTGACATTATATGCTAGCTTGAAAAATGGGTGTCTGATTATTTCTGGCTGGGTACTCTGCTGACATAATCTAATGTGTTGCTTTCGTTGTAAAGCCTTTTTGAAATCGGACAGTGTGGTTAGATTAACGAGAGTCTTGTCTTTAAAATGGTGTAAAATAGTCATATGTTTGAGAAATTGAAGTAATAGCATTTCTAAGGTATTTGAATATCGCGCCACGGGATTACACTGGCTGTTGAGTAGGTTAACAAATTAAAATATATTTTATATTTGAGACTCTTGATGACAGCTTTGCATACTCTTGATATTCTCTCAACTAGCTTCGCCTGGAAAGCCTTTCCAACGATCTTGAAGGAGCACTTGCTGAGCACTTGTTGGCTGCTTTTCTTTCACTCTGCGGTCCAACTCATCCCAAACAATGACAATTGGGTGATTGTGGCAGCCAAGTCATCTGATGCAGATAACCTGGCCTTGAATGAGTAGGTGTGTCCAAACTTTTGACTGGTATTGCAGCCACATTAGAATGGCATCACAATTACATAACATTCGTTTTACGTTGGAAATAAGAATTGAAGAGAATGAAGAACAGATTGACACAGATCCATGTGTAACGCTCTGGCCATAGATAGGGGTTTTTGTTCTTTATTTTGGTTAGGCCAGGGTGTTACATTGGGTGGGCATTCTATGTTCATTTTTCCATGTTTTTGTATTTCTTTGTTTTGGGCCGTGTGTGGCTCCCAATCAGGCACAGCTGAAGTTCGTTGTTGCTGATTGGGAGTCACACATAAGTAGCCTATTTTTCCTTTGGTTTTTGTGGGTGATTGTTTTCTGTTGTGTTCATTTGGGACCAGACAGGACTGTTTGCTGTCGTTTCTTTTCGTGTTTTGTATAGAGTGTTTATGTTCATTAAAATCATTAATAATGAATACACATCCTCCGCTGCACCTTGGTCTAATTCTAACGACAGGCGTTACACCATGAAAGCAGGGAAAGCAGTACATTTCAGATTTTAAAATAAAGAGTATCCCACATTTCACTGGCTAAAGCTAATATCTTCAAAAGGAAATGAGTAGTTTACTCTAGTTTTGTTTTTTACAAGAATGTGTGAAAACTGCAAATCTTCAGAACCATACAGAACCATTTTTAAATCACCACTTTATGTTTATTAAATCACTATTTATTTCCTTGAGCTTCCTTGGGCCACTGAAATGCTCAGTCCAACTGTGTGGGCATGGGGGTATACATTTGAATATATTTAGATATACAGCCCTGATTGGCTGATAGAATCATCTAGAGTCCACACTTTACCCCTTCTAAAAAACAACAACAAAAGCAAATGGTATTCACCCTGTCATTTGGAGCTGGAGTTTTGTCACCCTGAAAGCGACAAACTTCCACAAGTGTGTAGTCTGCTTTGTTTAGTCATCAAAACAAAAGGCATACATCACACATCTTAATTTTACACTGCTGCTACTCTCTGTTTATCATATATGCATAGTCACTTTAACTATACATTCATGTACATACTACCTCAATTGGGCCGACCAAACAGTACTCCCGCACAGTGGCTAACCGGGCTATCTGCATTGTGTCCCACCCACCACCCGCCAACCCCTCTTTTACGCTACTGCTACTCTCTGTTCATCATATATGCAGTCACTTTAACCATATCTACATGTACATACTACCTCAATCAGCCTGACTAACCGGTGTCTGTATGTAGCCTCGCTATATAGCCTGTCTTTTGACTGCTGTTTTATTTCTTTACCTACCTATTGTTCACCTACTACCTTTTTTGCACTAATGGTTAGAGCATGTAAGTAAGCATTTCACTGTAAGGTCTACACCTGTTGTATTCAGCGCACGTGACAAATAAACTTTGATTTGACATCACACATCTTAATTTGCTTATCATTGTTGTACTGTTTTCAATAGGTCACCAGGAGATGCAGGACCAGAACAGCCTGGTTGCATGGTGGACTAATCTGGTCTATACTCTGTCTGTCGTATATTAATTGCAGAATGCCATGATTATCTACAGGGCAGACTGTAGGCCTCTGCATCTCAGAGGCCAAACACAGTAAGGTATATTGTGCAAAAAAAGTGTGCAAAAAAGTATTGCTTGCTGTGTTAGGCCTCTGAGACGCAAAGGCCCATGGTATAATATTCAGTATCATCACAAAGTCTATTTAGTCATTTTGCTAAATAGACTTTTTCATGATATGGGAGATTATTACTCATTACAAATATTGAAATAAGTTAACACATTTTGGAATGTTTTCAGTTGTTGAAAGTAAATAAAGAAACCAGACTGCAATGAACGGTTGTCATTCTTCATAAATACTTGTCAGTTTTTTACAAAACATAATAAACTAATTGTAAACAATTATATAATGTGACTTTTTCAAATCCTCTCACAGAGTCACATGCAGTAAGATTCTGAGGTTTCCAAAACCCTTACCATTGCCAAATAACTCAAAATTGAAGAGATGAGCTGTATTTTAAAATATTACTTTTTCCAAGAACGCCACTGTTCCATGTGCTCCACACATGAGCATATCCGGCAGCAGATACAGTAGCCCACTGTAACATAAACTAATGAAAATTCTATTGTGCTCTTTGAAATAATGTTTTTCATATTCTGATGTTACCAAAGACCTACATAAACACAACCAAGATAGCATATATGAAATGTGTTTATAAGACTGTTAGAATTTTTGTGTCAAAATGACTACTCATTGGCTTAAAGGGGGGCTTTTCTAGTGTTGAATAACATCTTTACAGATTAAGAAGTATAGTGTTTGTTACTTTGTTTTATGTTACATTTAATTGAAATAATGTAAAATATATTTTGGGGATGCGGTAAATGGGGGGAAACTTTAACCTATAACATACCTCGTTCAATCTCCTCGGGACTTTAAACGGCCCCACAAACCGCGGACTCAGCTTCCGGTAGGGCAGGCGGAGGGGCAGGTTTCAGGTCGAGAGCCAGACCCTGTGGGGGCCTCACTGCGGTGACGGTCTGCGCCAGCTTTTTGACGTCGTACGGCGCGCTGAAGGCGGACGTGAGCTGCGTCCCAGGTCTCCTCCGCGCACCGGTACCAGTGGTCCACCGCAAGAGCCTCGGTCTGACTGATGCCAAGGGGCCAGAACTGGCTGATATCCCAACACACACTGAAATGGAGTGAGGTTAGTGGAGGAGTGGCGGAGCAAGTTCTGCGCCATCTCTGCCCAGGGCACAAACGCCGCCCACTCCCCCGGCCGGTCCTGGTAATAAGACCTCAGGAACCTACCCACATCCTGATTAACTCTCTCCACCTGCCCGTTACTTTCGGGGTGAAAACCTGAGGTAAGGCTAACCGAGACCCCCAGACGTTCCATGAACGCCTTCCAAACCCTTGACGTGAACTGGGGCTCTCGATCAGACACTATATCCTCAGGCACCCTGTAGTGCCGAAAGACGTGGGTAAACAGAGCCTCTGCCATCCGTAGGGTCGTAGGGAGACCGGCAAAGGGAGGAGACGACAGGACTTAGAAAAGCGATCCACAACGACCAGGATCGTGGTGTTACCTTGTGAAAGTGGAATATCGGTTATGAAATCCACCGACAAGTGCGTCCACAGCCGTTGTGGAACGGGTAAGGGTCGTAACTTACCTCTGGGTAGGTGTCTAGGAGCCTTGCACTGGGCGCACACTGAGCAGGAGGAAACATATACCCTCACGTCCTTAGCTAAGGTGGGCCACCAGTACCTCCCACTAAGACAGCGCATCATTCGACCAATCCCAGGATGACCAGAGGAGGGTATCGTGTGAGCCCAGTAGATCAATCGGTCACGGACAGCGGACTGAACGTACAGACGCCCAGCTGGACACTGTGGGGGAACGCGCTATGCACGTGACGCCCGTTCAATGTCCACGTCTAGCTCCCATACTACCGGTGCAACCAAACAAGAGGCTGGGATGATGGGAGTGGGATCCATGGACCGCTCCTCTGTGTCATGCAGCCGGGACAGTGCATCTGCCTTGACGTTCTGGGAACCTGGTCTGTAAGAGAGGGTAAACACAAAACGGGTGAAAAACATAGCCCACCTTGCCTGGCGAGGATTCAGTCTCCTCACCTCCCGGATGTACTCCAGATTGCGGTGGTCAGTCCAGATGAGAAAAGGGTGTTTAGCCCCCTCAAGCCAGTGTCTCCACGCCTTCAAAGCTTGACGATAGCCAACAGCTCCCTGTCCCCCACATCATAGTTTCGCTCCGCCGGGCTGAGCTTCTTAGATAAGGCACAGGGGCGTACCCGAACGCTTAGGTGGCGTACCCGAACGCTGAGAGAGCACAACTCCTATCCCAGCCTCAGATGAGTCCACCTCCACTATGAATTGCAGAGACGGATCCTGATGAGCCAACACAGGAACCGAGGTAAACAGAGCCTTCAGTTTCCTAAAAGCCCTATCCGCCCCAGCCGACCACTGCAAGCGCACCGGACCCCCCTTCAGCAGTGAGGTAATGGGAGCAGCTACCTGACCAAAACCCCGGATAAATCTCCGGTAGTAATTGGCAAACCCTAAAAATCACTGCACCTCCTTTACCGTGGTGGGAGTCGGCCAATTACACACAGCTGTAATACGGTCACTCTCCATCTCCACTCCTGACGTAGATAGGCGATATCCTAAGAAAGAGACGGACTGTTGAAAGAACAAGCATTTATCAACCTTGACATACAGGTCATGCTCCAACAGGCGAGCAAGCACTTTGCGCACCAGGGACACATGCTCGGCGCGTGTAGCAGAGTAAATCAGAATGTCATCGATATACACCACTACACCCTGCCTGTGCAGGTCCCTAAAAATCTCATCGACAAAAGATTGGAAGACTGATGGAGCATTCTTTAACTCGTACAGCATGACAAGGTACTCATAATGCCCTGAGGTGGTACTAAATGCTGTCTTCCACTCGTCTCCATCTCGGATACGCACCAGGTTGTATGCACTCCTGAGATCCAGTTTTGTGAAGAAGCGTGCGCCGTGCATTAATTCAATCACCGGGGCGATCAGAGGTATCGGGTAACTGTACCCCACTGTGATTTTATTAAGACCTCGATAATCAATGCACGGTCGCAGACCCCCATCCTTCTTCTTCACAAAAAAGAAACTCGAGGAGACGGGTGAGATGAAGGGCCTAATGTACCCCTGACGCAGGGATTGGGAAACATATGTCTCCATAGCCACCGTCTCCGCTTGCGACAGGGGATACACGTGACTCTTGGGAAGTGTAGCGTCTGCCATGAGATTTATCGCACAATCCCCCTGTCGATGGGGTGGCAATTGAGTCGCCTTCTTTTTACAGAAGGCGAGAGCCAAATCGGCATATTCAGGGGGGATGCGCACGGTAGAGACCTGGTCTGGACTTTCCACCGTAGTAGCCCCAACGGAAACCCCTACACACCTACCTGAGCACTCTCGCGACCACCCCATAAGAGCCCTCTGTGGCCAAGAAAAAGTGGGGTTATGACTAGCTAACCAGGGCAGACCCAGCACCACTGAATACGCAGGATTGTCAATAATGAAAATACTACTTCTCCTTGTGACCCCCCTGCGTCACCATAGTCAAAGGAGCTGTGGCCTCCCTAATCAACCCTGACCCTAATGGTCGACTATCTAAGGTGTGAATGGGAAAAGGCACTTTCACCGGTACAATAGGGATCCCTAAACTATGAGCCAACGTTTGATCAATAAAGTTCCCAGCCGCGCCTGAATCTACTAGTGCCTTATGTTGGGAATGAGGGGAAAAAATCAGGAAAAGTGACAGACACAAATATATGGGCAACAGAGGGCTCTGGATGAGAATGGTGCCTACTCACCTGGGGTGGCGCCAGAGCGCCCTGCCTGTTACCTCGATTCCCAGAAGAACCTACCCGGCACCGACCAGCGTTGTGTCCTCTGCGGTCTGCGATGGTGCACGAGTGGGAACTCCCTCCGGTCTCCCTGTGCACCCTCTCTCCTGGCTCCATGGTTATAGGAGAGAGGGTGTGGGAGGATGGAACCACCAGACCCCAATCTGGACGTCCTCGAGCAGTCAGCCAGTTGTCCGACCGGATGGACAGATCCACCAGCTGGTTGAAGGTAAGGGTGGTGTCTCTGCAGGCCAGCCGCCGATGGACGTCCTCCCGCAGACTGCAGCGATAATGATCGATCAGGGCCCCGTGATTCCATCCCGCACCGGCTGCCAGGGTCCTGAACTCCAATGCAAAATCCTGGACGCTCCTCGTCTCCTGCCTCAGATGGTAGAGGCGCTCACCCGCCGCTCTGCCCTCGGGTGGGTGGTCGAAGACTGCCCGGAAAAGGCGGATGAATTCTTCATAACGGTCCAACGCCGCATCTCCTCCTTCAACCATAGCGCTGGCCCATTCCAGGGCTCTCCCGGTGAGGCACGAGACGAGGGCGAAAATCTTCTCACGGTCTGATGGAACTGGGTGGACCGTGGCCAGATAAAGTTCTAATTTGAGCAGGAAACCCCGGCAGTTGGCAGCACTTCCGTCGTAACCCCGAGGCATGGCTAGACGGATACCACCCGGTTCAGGTTGACAAGGGGCGTTTTGGATCGACCCCTGTTGGGCTGGTGGAGGTGCCGGATGAATCTCCCGTCTCTCCAAGTGGTCCATCATCATTACAGCACGATCCATGGCAGCGCATAGATGTAGTAGTCTCTCCGCATTCTCCTGGATGCGCTCCTCCACCTCCCTGTCCGGGATATCTTCTCCTGCTGACTTCAAAAAAATGGTCGGTGATTCTGTCATAATCCGTGTATGTTGGTGGCAGGGAAGTCAGGCGCAGGATAAACCAAAGTGGTTAAAAAATGGAGTATTTATTTTAAAAAACGAACTCCAAAACCAACGTAGAAAATAATCCGGGTAAACAATAACCCGTCGCACACCGATACATGAACAACACGTACATAACATAACAAACAATCACCGACAAGGATATGAGGGGAAACAGAGGGTTAAATACACAACATGTAATTACTGGGAAAAGAAACAGGTGTGTAAGGAGACCAGACAAAACCAATAGAAAATGAAAAACTGATAAATGGTGGCTAGAAGACCGGTGACGTCGATCGCCGAGCACCACCCGAACAGGGAGGGGCATCAACTTCAGTAGAAGTCGTGACAATTAAAAGTAGTTTGCAATATCAGTGGCTTTTGTGATAAATGAGCCATCTGATTAAATTAATGACGGAGCTGAGTTTGCCCATAAATGTCATTTAAGGTGCTCCAAAGCTTTTTACTATCATTCTTTATATCATTTATTTTTGTTTCATAGTATAGTTTAACAAAATACATACATTAAGTTAATTACATTGTGTCTGCCAATGCCCTGGTAAAAACGTACATTAGATTCAGCATTATGACAACTCAGCGTCACAATGGTAGGGATCAACTGAGCTGGTCTTGGGTCATTGATAAGTCATTGTCGCAAGCTGCCTTAAAATGCATGGACAGAGTCCAGGAGCTCAGGTGATTTGGATGGACTCTGTCATTCCTGTAGAGTATCTTCTGTTTCCAGAAAGTGTCAAAATGATCTAGAAAATTGATCACAACAGAGCTACAGTAATCTTTTAGCCAGGTGTGTAATGCCAGTAACCTGCTGAATCTTTCACACCTGCGACCCAATGATGGTACCGAACCTGAAATTATTGGCCGCTTTTTGGAATCTTTCAGTGCTAGAATCAGTTCATTAAAATCAATTTCTGAGCTAGCCCCCCTCATCTTGTTTGACTCCAGATGGCCCAATTTGTAAGTCGCTCTGGATAAGAGTGTCTGCTAAATGACTTAAATGTAAATGTAAATGTAATGTCAGCGTCAGCTCCCGAAATCTGTCATAGAATGGTCGGAAGCAGCCTTGTAATGTCCTGCACTCATTCTCCTGGGTAGTACAGAGATCTTCCCTCGTGAACCAAGACGTTTCTAACAATAGAGCTGCTGATGATGACAGCTGGTGCAATGGCTGAAGAGGTCCGGACATTCTTTCACCTCGAGGGGTTTCGCAGATAACAGCAAAAACATCCTTCTACAGAAGTAGCTAGCTAGTTATACTAACGTTAGCTAGCTAGCTAACCAAAATAATGTTTACAATGCCATGGCTGAATGTCTCTTGATTCAACTAGCTAACTTCCCACTATGATTTTAATAAGAACAGGACATCAATTCCATTTAGCTACTGTTTATGTTGTAGTTATAATGTCAGGTGATTTAAACAAATGATCCCAATTCTAGGAGTGGCAGCTTGTGACTAGTTCATGTTGAAGAACATGGATAAGAAGCCTCTCTATCTAATAGCTGTATTATATTTGACATAAACTCAGACCTGGCTGATCTTCTGGCTGATCTCTGGGCTGATATGTTGTCATTGTCTCCTGTAGAATTCATAACATTGTTGGACAGGTTTAAAAGCTCTTTGTATCCATATTATATTCTTTCCTATAGTCAACCCTCCAATCAGAAATTGGGAGAACACTCATTTAGAATGCCTGAAGCTTTAACAGTACTTGAGTGTGTGTGTGTGTGTTTGTGTGAACACACAAAAGTGTTAAACTTCAAGAATATTTGATAAGAGGGATTAGGCCTACTTAAACATTAATATCTGTATGATACAATGAATTTTGTGTTATTGACTTTTGTGATTCGAATTCTAAAATAAATTGCGATTAATCTGTCATGATTGCGTGTAGAGACGGACCAAGGCACACACTCTGAGTTCCACATCTTTTATTTAAAGAAACTCAAAAAAGGAAACAAACAACAAACTGTGACAACAGCGCTGCTACATGCACTTACTCAAAATAAGATCCCACAAAACACAGTGGGGAAATGGCTGCCTAAATATGATCCCCAATCAGAGACAACGATAAACAGCTGCCTCTGATTGGGAACCATACCAGGCCAACATAGAAAAAACAACCTTGATAACCCACCTTAGTCACACCCTGACCTAACCAACATAGAGAATAAAAAGCTCTCTATAAAAAGCTCTCTATAATCTGGGCGTGACATAATCACAATTAACGAATGCCATTAACTTTGCAAATAGCATTGCTTGGTGATTTGAAAAGTCACAGTCAATCGATCAATGATCTAATAATACTTTTAGCAAATCGCGATTAATCACAATTAACGAGTGCCATTAACTTTGCAAATAGCACTTCTGGGTGATTTGAAAAGTCAAAGTCAATCGATCAATAATCTAATAATACATTTAGCAAAAATGCTTATCTCTAATTTACAGTCTGTAGAAACTATGAGAACAGAAAAGGTTCAGAACTTTTGTGAAACATCACAGCACAGTTGAAAAATATATGGCAAATAGAAATCAAAACTGGATGGTTTTCAGAGAAAGGTGGGGGGGGTTGAGGGTAGCTGAAGGATACAAAAAAAGATAACTATTGTAAAATACATAGTATATATAAGCTGCAAGTAGAAGCCTAAGTGTTGTTTTCCATTAGTTTACTCCATTTAGGTGAGGGGTAGTAGGGTTAGGGGAACATAATAAAGGAAAATATATTTAGAATGCCATTAACCGGATTGAATTATTTTAATTGAAAAACATTATTTGCCATGTTTTAATTTGACATGTATCCTGAAACTATTTCCGACACAGCTACTCATCCGTAGCATAGATTAAGAGGTTCCTTTGTCTTCTTCCACCTCGTGTTGCGTTTTGGGGTTGTGACTTCTCGGACCTTGGCTGCAGTGCGTGGTCACCAAGTCTGATATGTAAATTCTGAACTCACACGTTTTATACCCCAGGGTAAAAATAGGCTTTTCCGCCTTTATGGCAAGTTCTCTGGGCGTATGTAGTTTTTATTTATTTTTAATTTTAATGTTATTTTACCATGTAAGTTGACTGAGAACACATTCTCATTTACAGCAACGACCTGGGGAATAGTTACAGGGGAGAGGAGGGGGATGAATGAGCCAATTGTAAGCTAGTTACGGGGCAAGGCATCAAGATTGTATCAGTTTAGACAACTAATTTCACTTTTAAATAAACATTCTCTTTGATCTGGACATTTTCCACACAACGGACAATATGTAAACATCATGTGCATACTATGGAAACTCTTCAAGTTACAA
Organism: Salmo trutta; assembly: GCF_901001165.1. NCBI lineage: Eukaryota > Metazoa > Chordata > Actinopteri > Salmoniformes > Salmonidae > Salmo > Salmo trutta. The sequence goes on along the minus strand of NC_042979.1, from coordinate 19,458,153 downwards.
TGTTTTCGTTATTTCACTTTTAATGACATAACAAAAAACGATATTCATTTTCATATTCCATCTATCGTTATTACCACCATTTTGGCTGATGAAATATTTGTCCCAAAGTCCATTTATTGCATGTTATCGTTCTGAGTTAGTCTCCGTAGGGCCCACTCACACATTCCAATCCTTCACACTGAGAGGACAAAGGATTTTGTCTGCTGATTTAAGATTTACAATGGGCGTGAAGTGTCATAAAAAAAAACTCTCTACCTCTCTATCTCCCTCCTCTCGTGGATGTGAGAGATATCTCTGTAGGACTGTTGTCCACGGTAACCTGACCCAAACAGGCCAGTTATGACAGTGTACAACAAAACATGTATCAAGCTGGGACCTTTGTTGCTAAAGGCAACAATGCTGTCTCTTTGGTGTGACGTGGATTTAACAATGATGCTGAGGAATTACACAGCAGGAAGCAGTGTGTCCTGAAGTCTGCATATTCACTTAGCTTATTATCCTGTGTTTAGGACGGCTTCATTGGGTTTCTGGAGTCCTATTCTAATCTGTCTCTTCCCTTCACATGAAATTAGCCTCTGGATAAGTCATACTTGCAAAGCATGACCAATAGATGAAAAGAAAAATGATATTCACTGCGGTTCCTGTGAAGATGCCAGTTAATTTAAGTTTCAACTTCATCCCAGCCTTCTGTGTCAGGAGGAATCATTATGTTTCATTGTGGAGGTAAAATAAGATTTCTTTGTACCAGTTGAGAAATTAAAACCCATAGCTGTGTACGAATACTCCTACTAACCGCACTAACCATACTATTTGTGACGTAAATTTACTATGTAGTACGCTTATTGGCCATTGTATGGATAGAGTTAGTATGCAAAAAGTTCTGGGATGTCGTACTACATTTGCCAAAATACGAAGTACACATGCAGTGGACACTCGTTCCGTGCTTTTAGGGCCCATAATGCAATTCTTCCGAAAATGGGTCGTGGCTTCACTTTTTCAGAATTGAAGAAAATGGTGGAAAATATGCAGCCGAAGTCCGACGAGAGCAGATACAAATTCCTTGCTTTAACTAATTATGACAGATGTCGAGAAAATGTTGAGCCATGTAATAAAGTAATGACTTTTCAATAAGTTATGCTACACATTGTCTTGGCTGACAATTTGTTGGCTAAGCTATCCTTATGAACCGCATAGTTTATCATTACAGCAGTTGGCTACTAATACATCTAACTAACTACCCAACATTTATTGACTTGATTTTTCACGTCGTTCTTAGCTAAGTGGTATAGTCGTTGTGCGTTCTCAATGGACATAAATTCGCTCTGGCTATCTACTCCGATTTCAGAGCACTCTCGTCTGAGTGTGCCAGAACTCAGAATAACAGATACATTTACGAACGCTAAACACCCATTGAATATGGCTGTGTCTGTAAAAGTCGGCAAAAAAAATATTAAATTGTTGCCAGCAACACAGTTACAGTCACCAATGCTCTGGATAACATGAAAACAGCCCAACCAGCTCTGCTAGGGCGAGTAAAATGGTCAGAGTGAGGTGTTCTCTTATTTGTGTCTGGAAGTAGCTAGCCAGTTAGCTTGTCTGCTTGACTACCATTGTGGCGGTCAGAACGCTCGGATCAACCCCTACTCCTGGGCCAGAGAGTCCAGTATGCACTCTAAACGCGCCGAGATGGAAACACTCTGAATTTACAAACGGACAATCTGGAAACCCTGTGAATTTACGAACGCCCAGAGCACACTCTGGCACTCCAGACTGAATTTACGAACACACCAAAGTGTCTAGCTAGTAATTTTTTATGTTAACAAGGTAGCAAGAGGTTGCATAGCAACAGCATCAACTTCCGGTAGACAGGCGTAGTGCTAGTACTGTATGCGCAACTGAAAGGATACCGTTCGTTTACAGTATGCTAAAATGAACTAATAGTATATAGTATATACTCATTAAGTATGTAGTATACAATATGTTGGTATGGGTATTCGAACACAGCTCATGTCTTGCCAACCTGGGTCTGACCATACATATTTGTCAGGAAATAAGGAAGTGAGAGCCAAACATTATTGTAATACCAATACTGTCACACCCTGATCTGTTTCATCTGCCTTGTGCTTGTCTCCACCCCCTCCAGGTGTCACATTTTTTCCCCATTATCCCCTGTGCATTTATACCTGTGTTTTCTGTTTGTCTGTTTCCAGTGTGTCTTTTTTCGTCAAGTCTACCAGCGTGTTTTTCTGTACGTCTGTTCGCTCCAGTCCCTGTTATCTAGTTCTTCAAGTTTTGACCATCCTGCCTGCCCTGACCCTGAGCCTGCCTGCTGTTCTGTACCTTTTGACATTGCCATGGATTACTGACCTCTGCCTGCCCTGACCCTGAGCCTGCCTGCTGTTCTGTACCTTTGGACATTGCCATGGATTACTGCCTGCCCTGACCCTGAGCCTGCCTGTCATTCTGTACCTTACGGACTCTGCTCTGGATTACCAACCTCTGCCTGCCCTTGACCTGTCTTTTGCCTGCCCCTGTTTTGTAAATAAACATCTGTGATTCGAACTGTCTGCATCTGGGTCTGATCCTTAGTTCTGATAAGTACAGTTTATTGGTTTCACTGAGCTAGACTATGTTCAATCGTTTTGTCTAAATAATGTAGGGACATTTAGTAATTATTCATGCTTAAACATGGTCATTTATTTAAACTAGAACTAAAGGTTTCTATGTCAGAAATTATAAATGGTCATAATATCAGCATTTTTTCACTCAACAAATCAAATCAAATGGTATTGGTCACATACACATGGTTAGCAGATGTTATTGCGAGTGTAGCGAAATGCTTGTGCTTCTAGTTCCGACAGCGCAGAAATATCTAACATGTAATCTAACAATTCCACAACAACTACCCAATACACACAAATATAAGTAAAGGAATGGAATAAGAATACATATATATGGATGAGCATTGACAGAGCGGCATAGGCAAAATGCAATAGATTGTATAAAATACAGTATATACTGTACATATGAAATGAGTAATGCAAGATATGTACAAAATTATTAAAGTGGCATTATTAAAGTGATTAGTGATCCATTTATTTAAGTGGCCAATGATTTCAAGTATGTATGTAGGCAGCAGCCTCTCTATGTTTGTGATGGCTGTTTAACAGTCTGATTGCCTTGAGATATAAACCGTTTTTCAGTCTCTCGGTCCCAGCTTTGATGCATCTGCACTGACCTTGCCTTGTGGATGATAACGGGGTGAACTGGCAGTGGCTCGGGTGGTTGTTGTCCTTGATGATCTTTTTGGCCTTCCTGTGACATCGGGTGTGGTAGGTGTCCTGGAGGGAACGTAGTTTGCCCATGGTGATGCATTGTGCAGCAGCTAGCAAATCACAGTAGCATACCGGGAGGGGGAAATAAAGCAGTGAGATTGTTGTGCAAGATTGTACTAGTTGACTGACTGCGTGTTCAAAAGTAAATTAAAAGAGATTTCCACAAGGTCATCAGTCTGTGCGTATGAAATGGCTGACATTGTTGGGAGCAGTAACCTGAATCGAGAGTCAAACCCAGGTTTTTCGAGCATTTTACTTTTGTTATGGTCATTGATTCATGCAATTATTCAGAATTATATATAATAAATGCAATTTAGCAGACACTTTTATCCAAAGAAACTTACAGTCATGTGTGCATACATTTTACATATGGGTGCCCCAGGAATTTAACCCACAATCCTGTCTTTGGAAGTGCCATGTTCTACCAACTGTGACATACAGGACCACAGAATGTCTACTCAAGTGAGGATAGAGGAAGTTTAGAAGGATCAAGAATCACCAACTTTTAGGGAAATGGGCATACAGCTTTGAAAAATTCCATCAGAATAAGATTAGTCCAAGTCAAATTATCGCTCTGTCATGCTTCATTAATTATGTATATCTCTACAGCGGCACTTACAGTAGATTACCTGTGACATATTATTCACTTTTTGTAGAAAGGATTATTATCACCACAATCATCTTCATTATTATTATAAGCTGAAAGTTTGACCCAGTGCTGGCCTACTTTATATGAACTCTCTAGTTCACTCCCTTGTGGTTTCCATGGAACTCTGGGGTTTCCTCACCTTCCCGTGTTACAGGTGGTGTAGTCCTGAGGGAAACGAGAGTCATTTTTGGGTTGCGTGTGACTCATATCTCTCCCTAGCTCTGGTTAGATCTATTAGTGGAACATTAAATGTAATTGAACTAATGAAATCCCCTTATATAACTTTATGACATAACTGAGTGGCAATTGTATTGAGAAATAAAAGCATAATTGAACGTTTTAATCATATCAGTGCTCACTCTGTCATGTCATCTCTGAAGATCTGAACCAGTTTTATTAGAGAGATCTTTCATTCACATATTCATCCCAAATATAACCTTAGAAGGAGCTAGTATTTGAGGACGTTTGCTAGGAACTAGTTGCTCCTGTTTGTTTGAATCCCGGCATTTCTCAATTCTAAGTCAAAAGTGAAGAAAGCAAGGAGAAATACAGTTCCCAACAACTTCCCAACAATACTGAGCAAATATAAAGTAACATTTTACTTTACAGAACCACAATCCCTCCATGTTTAGATAGATGGCTTTGTTCAATGTTCCATGTCTTGTTTTTACAATATTCAGTTCAATTTAAAGATTGAATTACATATTTCTAATCTTTCCAATCCTGTCTTTCCATTTCAGTAAAACTCATCCATGATGTGTGTAGTGAAGTGTTATGATAATATATAATTAATTGGGTAATTCATTATGGAATATAAAATATGTATTTATCAATATTCAACAGTAAATGGGGCACCACCTATCATTTAAGTCGATAGGAAACTTTCTTATCAAGTAAGGATAAACTGTTTGTATCAAAATTATCATTTTTATTTTACCTTTATTTAACCAGGTAGGACAGTTGAGAACAAGTTCTCATTTACAACTGCGACCTGGCCAAGATAAAGCAAAGCAGAGCGACAAAAAACAACAACACAGAGTTACACATAGGATAACCTGTTGAGGACAGACATTCCGCTAGCGGAACCCCTAGCCAACAGCCAATGGCATCGCACGGCGCGAAATACAAAACCAACTAAAATACCACAATTCAATTTTCTCAAACAATCAACTATTTTACACCATTTTAAAGATAAGACTCTCGTTAATCTAACCACATTGTCCGATTTCAAAAAGGCTTTACAGCTAAAGCAAAACATTAGATTATGTTAGGAGAGTACATAGACACAAATAATCACACAGCCATTTTCCAAGCAAGCATATATGTCACATAAACCCAAACCACAGCTAAATGCAGCACTAACCTTTGATGATCTTCATCAGATGACACTCCTAGGACATTATGTTATCCTGTTGGGGCTAGGGGGCAGTATTTGTACGGCCGGAAAAAAAACGTACCCGATTTAAACTGGTTACTACTCTTGCCCAGAAACGAGAATATGCATATAATTAGTAGATTTGGATAGAAAACACTCTAAAGTTTCTAAAACTGTTAAAATAATGTCTGAGAAAAACCAAAACCTGAGAAGATTCCATACAGGAAGTGCCCTGTCTGACAATTTGTTGTCCTTCTGTTGCATCTCTATCAAAAATACAGCATCTGTGCTGTAACGTGACATTTTCTAAGGCTTCCATTGGCTCTCAGAAGGCGCCAGAAAGTGGAATGGGGTGTCTGTTGTCTCTGGGCGAAGAACAGCAGGAGAGTTTGTAAGTGGTCAGCCTGGGGACAGTGAGACTGAGAAGCGCGTTCACGAGAATTCTCCATTTTTTTCTTTCAGCCTTTAAATGAATACAACGTCGCCCGGTTGGAATATTATCGCTATTTTACAAGAAAAATAGCATAAAAATGTATTTTAAACAGCGTTTGACATGCTTCGAAGTACGGTAATGGAATATTTAGAATTTTTTTGTCACGAAATGCACTCGCGCGTCACCCTTCGGATAGTGACCTGAACGCACGAACAAAACAGAGCTATTTGAATATAACTATGGATTATTTGGAACCAAAACAACAGTTGTTGTTGAAGTAGAAGTCCTGGGAGTGCATTCTGACGAAGAACAGCAAAGGTAATCCAATTTTTCGAATAGTAATTCTGAGTTTAGTGAGCCCCAAACTTGGTGGGTGTCAAAATAGCTAGCCGTGATGGCCGAGTGTCACCCCCTTTGAAGAGGGGGATGACCACGGCAGCTTTCCAATCTTTAGGAATCTTGGACGATATGAAAGAGAGGTTGAACAGACTGGTAATAGGGGTTGCAACAATGGCGGCGGATGATTTTGGAAAGAGAGGGTCCAGATTGTCTAGCCCAGTTGATTTGTACGGGTCCAGGTTTTGCACCTTTTTCAGAACATCTGTTATCTGGATTTGGGTGAAGGAGAAGCTGGGGAGGCTTAGGCAAGTAGCTGCCGGGGGTGCGTAGCTGTTGGCCGGGGTTGGGGTAGCCAGGAGGAAAGCATGGCCAGCCGTAGAGAAATGCTTATTGAAATTCTTGATTATCGTGGATTTATCGGTGGTGACAGTGTTTCCTAGCCTCAGTGCCGTGGGCAGCTGAGAGGAGGTGCTCTTACTCTCCATGGATTTTACAGTGTCCCAAAACTTTTGGGAGTTAGAGCTACAGGATGCAAATTTCTGTTTGAAAAAGCTAGCCTATACTTTCCTAACTGACTGTGTGTATTGGTTCCTGACTTCTCTGAAAAGTTGCATATCGCAGGGACTATTCGATGCTATTGCAGTCTGCCACAGGATGTTTTTGTGCTGGTCGAGGGCAGTCAGATCTGGAGTGAACCAAGGGCTATATCTGTTCTTAGTTCTACATTTTTTGAAAAGGGCATGCTTTTTTGAGATGGTGAGGAAATTACTTTTAATGAACCACCAGGCATCCTCTACTGATGGGATGAGGTCAATATCCTTCCAAGGATACCCGGGCCAGGTCCATTAGAAAGGCCTGCTCACAGAAGTGTTTTAGGGAGCGTTTGACAGTGATGAGGGGTGGTCGTTTGACCGCGGACCCATAACGGATGGAGGCAATGAGGCAGTGATCACTGAGATCCTGATTGAAAACAGCAGAGGTGTATTTGGAGGGCAAGTTGGTCAGGATAATATCTATGAGGGTACCCGTGTTTACGGATTTAGGGTTGTACCTGGTGGGTTTCTTGATAATTTGTGTGAGATTGAGGGCATCTAGCTTAGATTGTAGGACGGCCGGGGTGTTAAGCATATCCCAGTTAAGGTCACCTAACAGAAAGAACTCTAAAGACAGATGGGGGGCAATCAATTCACATATGGTGGCAGGGCACAGCTGGGAGCTAAGGGGGGTCTATAACAGGCGGCAACAGTGAGAGACTTATTTCTGGAAAGATACATTTTTAGAATTAGAAGCTTTAACTGTTCTGGCATAGACCTGGAAAGTATGACAGAACTTTGCAAGCTATCTCTGCAGTAGATTGCAACTCCTCCCCCTTTGACAGTTCTATCTTGATGGAAATGTTGTAGTTGGGGATGGAAATCTCCGAATTTTTGGTGGCTTTCCTAAGCCAGGATTCAGAAATGGCAAGGACATCAGAGTTGGCAGAGTGTGCTAAAGCAGTGAGTAAAACAAACTTAGGGAGGAGGCTTCTGATGTTAATAACATGCATGAAACCAAGGCTTTTACGGTTGGGGACACACAGGGCCTGAGTTAACCTCTACATCACCCGAGGAACAGAGGAGAAGCAGGATGAGGGTACGGCTAAAGGATATCAAAACTGGTCGTCTAGTGCGTTGGGGACAGAGAATAAAAGGAGCAGATTTATGGGCGTGGTAGGATAGATTCAGGGCATAATGTACAGACAGGGGAATGGTGGGGTGCGGGTACAGTAGAGGTAAACCTAGGCATTGAGTGACGATAAGAGAGGTTGCATCTCTGGATGCACTAGTTATGCTGGGTGAGGTCACCGCATGTGTGGGAGGTGGGAAAAAAGAGGTATCTGAGCCATGTTAAGTGGGACTAGGGGGTCCGCAGTAAAAGAAAACAATGATAACTACCCTAATCTATAATCTGAAGGTTCTGTAGAGTTCTTTTAATGACAAGTCAGATTCAAAATCTTAGAGACAGTGATAGTATTTAATAATATGGAGAAGATTTATTATAAAAACAACGTCATACTACAGTATGGGATAAATTCATCAGTGACAGATTATTGCAAAATGATAAGCAATGATAAAGTAGATAGCAAGAGGACGGGAGAGAGGATAGGAGAGGATGGCTTCTTTTAACTCAAGGATAGGACAAGCTTTCCAGTTACCAACTATGCTGATGTCTGAGCAGCAGAAGAATTTTGGTCGGCCTTGGCTATTATTCGTGCAAAGCTTTTATAGTTCAGTTCGAATTGACAGTGAGGGTGGGGCTAGGTGCTGAGGCTCCTTTTCTGATTGACTGAAACGTTCTGTGATGAGCCATGCACCCGGCCCCAGGTAGAAGAGTCCCTTACATTTTATTTATTTAACATTTATTTAACTAAGTCACATAAGAACATATTCTTATTTACAATGGCGGCCTACCAAAAGGCCTCCTGTTGGGACCAGGGCTGAGATAAAAAATTCAAAATAAAATCCAAATATGGGACAAAACACACATCACGACAAGAGAGACATAACACTACATAAAGTGCGACCTAGGGAAATTAATATTTTTCCATTATTGATGCATGGTGTGTCATGTTCCCTACATAATGATACAAAACATGACATATTCTCTTTGAAATTGAGAGAAGTTATTCACAATGTGGAAAATACAAAACATAATTTAAGGAGTGGCTGGATTGTGTCACGTCTTTTCATCTTAACCTTTGGCATGTATTGTGTATGGTCTGCCAACTGCCAGGCATTTGGAATTGGCCCGGTCTTTTGTCAGTGCTTCCATACATGGGTAAGCATTTACAGTCTATAAATGCTGACCTTAGCCTTGGCATTTGCCATTCAATCCACCTGATGGAGATATACACTTCTCTGTTGTATTTATCCTTCTCCATCTCTATCCCCTCCTCTCTTACTTATGTTTTAAAAATGACAGAAAAAAGAGAAAATAACCTTCAAGCAAAAGTTTCCTCAATGCCTAGTGACAAATAAGTTATAAAGAACGATAAAGGCATTCATGCCCTTTACAACATTACATCGGGCAGGGGTTATTGATTGGTGGATTATCACTTTTACCTAGCACACAATCGAATGGTGATAATATAATTTCTGCAGAGTACAATACACTCTTCCCTTAAATAAATACAATAAATTGTTATGGAACATTTCATTGTGTTCTCCTTTTTCAATGCACATTGTTATCTTTAAATGGCCACTGCAGGGTATAGTAGAACAAGTAGTATTGTAATATTATAGCCAAATTTGCAATATGAGATTTTAAGCCATTTAGAGCAATTGTGTAATGATATCATGTTGTTATTAAATTACCTCAGAAACCACAGGCTCTAGGCTCTGCTGTAGAAAACAATTTGATCTTGTGAATTTCTGACATATTTTCATAGACCTTACAGCTAGTGGTTAGAGCGTTGGGTCAGTACCCGTAAGGTTGCTGGATTGAATCCCCGAGCTGACAAGGTAAAAATCTGTTTTTCTGCCCCTGAGCAAGGCAGTTAACACACTGTTCCCCGGGCGCCGAAGATGTGGATGTCGATTAAGACAGCCCCCCACACCTCTCTGATTCAGAGGGGTTGGGTTAAATGCGGAAGACACATTTCAGTTGAATACATTCATTTGGACAAATGTCTAGGTATCCCCCTTTCCCTTTCCTTAACAACTCTACCATTGTAGAAAAAAAAAAAAATAATTGTGTATTTGACAACATTTACCTGGTTCTAGCCCTGATAAACTTGTCTTTCATCTGAGAGAGACATGTTATTGCCACTTTTCCAATTGCAGTAAATAATTAATGGGGCTGTTGATAACGGAAACGTTTTACGTGACCAATTCATGACCAATTCTGCTATTTTAGGTTGTTTTTTTTTATGGTGGTCTTAACTTTTTTTGTACATAATGTCTCTGCCATAATTTCTTATGACCGAAAACAGCTTCTGGACATCAGAACAGCAACCACTAATCTCGATTTGGAAGAAGATTTTTACTTCAACACGTAGGCAACTCTAGACATTCTGCTTTCTCTAGACCAGGCCCTAAACCCCCGGTACTCGAAAGAGGAAGCGGCTGCATCACCACCTGGTATGGCTCCTTGGCTTCCGACCGCAAGGCGCTACAGAGGGTAATGCGTTCGGCCCGGCACATCACTGGGGTCAACCTCCCTGCCATCCAGGACCTCTATACCAGTTGGTGTTAGAGGAAGGCCCTACAAATTGTGAAAGACTCCAGCCACCCAAGTCATTGACGGTTGTCTCTGCTACCGCACAGCACGCAGTACCGATGCACCAAGTCTGAAATCAACAGGACCCTGAACAGATTTCAACCTCCAAGCCATAAGACCGCTAAATAGTTAATCAAATAGCTACCCGGACTATCTGCACTGAACCCCCTTTGCACTAAGTCTTTTGACTCATCACAAACGCTGCTGCTACTGCTTATTATCTATCCTGTTTCCTAGTCACTTTACCCCTACCTATATGTACAGTTGAAGTCGGAAGTTTACATACACTTAGGTTGGAGTCATTAAAATTAGTTTTTCAACAACTGCACACATTTCTTGTTAAACAAACTATAGCCTTCACAATCGCCCAACCTCATCCCAATTGAGATGGTTTGGGATGAGTTGGACCGCAGAGTTAAGTAAAAGTAGCCAACAAGTGCTCAGCATATGTGGGAACTCCTTCAAGACTGTTAGAAAATATTTCCAGGTGAAGCTTGTTGAGAGAATGCCAAGAGTGTGCAAGGCTGTCATCAAGGCAAAGGTGGCTACTTTGAATAGTCTAAATATAACATATATTTTGATTTAACACTTTTTTGGTTATTACATGATTCCATGTGTTATTTCATAGTGCTGATGTCTTAACTATTATTCTACAATGTAGAAAATAGTAAAAATAAAGAAAAACCCTTGAATGAGTAGGTGTGTCCAAACTTTTGACTCGTACTGTATCTACCTCAATTACATCGTACCCCTGCACATCGACTCTGTACTTGTACCCCGTGTCTATAGCCAAGTTATCGATTCTCATTGTGTAATTTATTCCCCGTCTTTCTTTCTATTTTTCTCTCTGCAATTTTGGAAAGGGCCCGTAAGTAAGCATTTCACTGTTACGCTACACCTGTTGTTTACGAAGCATGTGACATATAACATTTGATTTGAAACATATTTACGCCACAATGCATCAAATCAAATTGCATTTGTTACATGCACCGAATACAACTGGTGTAGACCTTACAGTGAAATGCTTACTTACAAACCCTTAACCAACAATGCAGTTTTAAGAAAATACCTAAAAAAAGTAAGAGATAAGAATAACATTAGACTTACTGTGAGCAATTATACATCATAGACTTCCTGTGAGCAATTATACATCATAGTCACAATTATAAAACCAAAACAAGTCAAAAAGTGGATCAGAGACAAAATAGCACCCTCCCTTTACCGTGAGTAATATAAACTCCAACAACAAGCATAAGTAGAGACCCACCAGTGCAATCAAGATTGCACATGAACACAGATGTTATTCTCAGCCAATGGCATGCTGTGGCTCATGAGTCTGTCAACCTTTGCATGCCTCGGGCTAATTAAGCATCTCAGTAAATTACATGCTACCATTATCTGTGGGGGTCTTTGAGCCCAAGATAAATATATGTTATCACTAAGCCAATAATTGGCATTTCAAACCTAATTTGCCATTATCTCGACTTCCTGAATCCAGACAGAATTTCACGTCATGTCGACCTGTGTAGGTTGGAGATTAAGAAAGGTGTTAATTATTTATAGCATGTCTACTGATTGCTTTCTCATCATACATTGGCTGGAAATGTGAAATGTTGATGTGAAGCCATCCAGTTCAATGATGTGTGCCTGTATGAATGTAGAAGGATGTTTTGTGTAGAGGACATTTGAGGGAAAGTAATCTATGATATTTCTGGCTTCATCTCTTAAAGCTTATGTCATAGCTTATTGTTAGCTCAAATGCAAGTAATGGTCCTCATCAAATTTACATTCCCTTCAGAGACAATTTGTCAACTTTAGACCTCACTATGTGTCAAAGAGATGCATTTGGATCCATGATCAATAAGGTACCGGTAGTGTGTATTCATGGATGCCAAGGGAAGCCAGGCTTCCCAAAATATTTGACCAATAAAAAAACGTAAAATAGAAAATAATTTATTTTCCGCCTCTCTGTGTTTTCATAATTTTCCGTCAATTCTCAAGTGGAATCATCCGATTGTGGAAAACAGCGCCCCTCTGTCTCAGTATGTGTAGTCCATGTATCTGATGCTGTCTGGAACAAAAGAGTATGACATGTTGCCGCCGTAGCATTTAATTGATTGATGCCAGCAAGCATTTTGCCTCCCTTGCTAAAAAAAAAGATAAAATGATTAGCCAATCAGCATTGAGCTGAGGTTGTCCTGGAGCAGCAAACGTCATCATTCTCAGAAAAACGTGTCTGTTTCTGGTCTGCTTGTGTTGCTGTCCTGCAGTAGCTAGCTTGCTACATCGTCCCTTTCCTAAGCCATGGATGGAGATGGGGATTTGGACTTGTGGTTTTGACTTAAGTCCCTGTACAGGCCAATGAGTATGACGGTGATTCAGATCTAACCATACATTCCTATATTGTGCCACTGGCCTAAGACAATTGAAGTTCAATATGTAGCCTAGAAGTAGCCTAGTAGGCTCACGTTAACAAGCTAGCTAACCTAGCTGGCTCATGGCTGCCCATGCAAGGAAGTTAGGCTACCTAGCTAAAACGCTTAATTGCCTCTGAAAACTAAAACTAAAAGCGAACAGAGCCATAGACTGTTTTGCCAAAATGAAAGAGATGAGGATGGCATTGGTCCCCAATTTTGTTTTTACTTGTTGGCGCATGCAAGCACGCACGCACGCATGCGCACACACACACACACACACACACACACACACACACATCAGTACCATGGACAGCCATAGGATATTTAGCAACATTGATTGGACTAAATTGTTTTTGGTATCTTTAAGTTTGTTTTCAGTGTATTAAACTAAGCATATATAGCCTTGTTGATTTGATGATGAAATGGTGGTGGAATAGCGGAGGCAGTGCTCCTGTTGTCTTTGTGCTGACTCTGTGGTAACTCTGTGGTAACTCTGTGGTAACTCTGTGGTTCTAAATCAGTAGTTGTTTCGTAAACTGTTGAAAACATGAACTTGCTTGACCATGCTGCAGGTCATATAACTGTTTGTTACATGCAATATTTGCTTTGTGGACTTCACCCGAAAGATGTTGCTGTTCGGATTTGTAATGAAAGAAATGTGTGTGTAGTTGAATTTATTCCACAACTGAGTGACTGTTGTCTTTTTGTTCTCACGGCCTTATTGTACATCACGGTGGTGCATGAACGAATGGGTTATAGAGCAAACAACGCAAATATCACAACATAGGTTGTAATATGGCTATTTTATTGGCTTGGCTTGGATTCCCCGGTGATTTTACCCACGCACCGCTACTGTAAGGTATTCTCTGCTGCAGAAGATTGTCAATGTGACCACTCTGCTGCTCTGTACAGCTTAGCATCAGAGTAATACTGGCACTGAAAGATATATGTCTGATAAATAAAGACTAATGGCTACAAAGAGTATGTCTTAAATTAGTACTGCATAATTACAAGATAAAACGTGCATCCCACTGCACACCTCACCAGTAGAAAAGCAGATCTCCAATTGCACATTGCTACCCAAGCTTGTTAAATCAGAGTCACACTGTGTGCGCTCCGCCAGAGTTTCAGATTTTAATGATGTCAGAGTAAGCTGCACCACATGCAGCACAACAGTACATGTTGACACCAAATTCCCAGGAAAGGGAGCCCACATTCACATCACCAAACACCATGCATATCTCATCAGTGCAGCTTTTCTGCTGGGGGTTATGATGATCAGGGCATTGGAATAGAACTGCTGCTACCAGACCATTTCTGCCCATCCACACAGCCCAGGGTAAGGAATTAGACCAATAAACTTTGATTTCAGTGAAGCCAGCGTCCCGCAGATCCCAGCATAACAGAGATCTCTCTGTTATGCATGAAAAACCTACCCAGACCATTGTTCCTCCTCCACCAAAATGTACAGTTGGCACTATGCATTTGGGTACGTAGTGTTCTCTTGCCATCCGCCAAATCCAGATTCGTCTGTCGGACTGCCAGATGGTGAAGTGTAATTTATCACTCCAGAGAACACGTTTCCACTGCTCCAGATTCCAATGGAGGCAAGCTTTACACCACTCCAGCCGACGCTTGGCATTGCACATGGTGATCTTAGGCTTGTGTGCAGCTGTTCGGCCATGGAAACCCATTTCGTGAAGCTCCCGATGAACAGTTCTTGTGCTAACGTTGCTTCCAGAGACAGTTAAGAACTCGGTAGTGAGTGATGCAACCAATGCGCTTCAGCACTCGACTGTCCCGTTCTGTTAGCTTGTGTGGCCTACCACTTTGCGGTTGAGCCATTGTTGCTCCTAGACATTTCCACTTCACAATAACAGCACTTACAGTTGACTGGGGCAGCTCTAGCAGGGCAGAAACAGACTTGTTGGAAAGGTGGCATTCATAGCTGAATACACAAATTTGAAGGGGTGTCCACATACTTTTTTATAAATAGTGTGTGTGTGTGAATATACAGTGCATTCGGAAAGTTTTCAGACCCCTTGAGTTTTTCCACATTTTGTTACTTTACAGCCTTATTCTAAAATTGATTAAATATATTTTTTGCATCAATCTACACACAATACCCCATAATGACAAAGCAAAAACAGGTTTTAAATGGAAATATGACATTTACATAAGTATTCAGGACGTTTACTCAGTACTTTGTTGAAGCTCTTTTGGCAGCGATTACAGCCTTGAATCTTCTTGGGTATGATGCTATAAATTTGGCACATCTGTATTTGGGGAATTTCTCCAATTCTTCTCTGCAGATCTTCTCAAGCTCCGTTAGGTTGGATGGGGAACGTCGCTGCACAGCTATTTTCAGGTCTCTCTGGAGATGTGCATTTGGGTTCAAGTCCAGGCTCTGGCTGGGCATTCAGAGACTTGTCCCAAAGCCACTCCTGCATTTTCTTGGCTGTGTGTTTAGGGTCATTGTCCGGTTGGAAGGTGAACCTTCGCCCCGGTCGGAAGTCCTGACCACTCTGGAACAGGTTTTCATCAAGGATCTCTCTGTACTTTGCTCCGTTCATCTTTCCCTTGATCCGGACTAGTTTGCAAGTCGCTGCTGCTGAATAACATCCTCACAGCATTATGTTGCCACCACCATCCTTCACCGTAGGGATGGTGCCAGGTTTCCTCCAGATGTGACGCTTGGCATTCAGGCCAAGGAGTTCAATCTTGGTTTCATCAGACCAGAGAATCTTCTTTCTCATGGTCTGAGAGTCCTTTAGGTGCATTTTGGCAAACTCCAATTGGGCTGTCATGTTCGTTTTACTGAGGAGTGGCTTCCGTCTGACCACTACCATAAAGGCCTGATTTGTGGAGTGCTGCGGAGATGGATGTCCTTCTACAAGGTTCTCCCATCTCCACAGAGGAACTCTGGAGCTCTGTCAGAGAGACCATTGGGTTCTTGGTCACCTCCCTGACCAAGGCCCTTCTCCCCCAATTGCTCAGTTTGGCCGAGTGGCCAGCTCTAGGAAGAGTCTTGCTGGTTCCAAACGTATTCCATTTAAGAATATTATAGGCCACTGCGGGAACCTTCAATTGCAGAAATTTTTTATATTTGCAAAACATTCTAAAAACCTGTTTTTGCTTTGTCATTATGGGGTATTGTATGTAGATTGATGAGGAAATAAGGCATTGAGAAAGAAAGTGTCAAACACAACGCAGCAGCCAAGTAGCCTACTATCTATGGTGGTGAAATGGACAGCACTCTCCAAGGTGCTGATTAATTCAAAGCATTTTAGACATACTTGAGTATAGCTGTGGGGCGTACACAAGTCCGAATTTCTTATAACCTAATTTTATAGACGTCAATGTACAGCATTATTTTTAGACGACACTGCAGAACACCCGCCACATGCACACACACTCAGCTGTGGGGCTTACAAGATCCAAATTTAAAATAATTTAAGACATCAATATAGCAGTATTACAAATATCACAACATCGGAATATAACTTCAAATAAAATAAATCAATGTAGGCTACAGCAGAACACACATATGAGAATATATAGGCCTCTTGCATATGTGATAATATGAAGCATATATTCAGATTACATTACAAATGTTCTGTGCTGTGAAGGTAAAGGAAACAAAATGTACTACCTTAGTCTTCAAAAAGTCCCAAAATGACTTTCCCCGTGTCCATTTAACTCTTGAGAGCCAACTTCTTGCTCAATGCGATGAGTGGATATGTGGTTGTGATGTTTAGCTTCCTTCTAAGGCTGTTCTGAAGACTCTGGCTGTAGTGTCAATTTTTTTCTCATTTTGAGTGTTAACCTGGGTGTCCTCTTTAGCCTTATCTACAAGGCTTGCTGCCACCAAATGTGCTTTGGCTCAGGCATGTTCAAAAATATTTTGGCAATTTCTTGCATGGAATAGCCTTAATTTATCAGATCAAGAATAGACTGACGAGTTTCAGAAGAAAGTTATTTGTTTCGAGCCATTTTGAGCCTGTAATCGAACCCACAAATGCTGATGCTCCAGATACTCAACTAGACTAAAGAAGACCAGTTGTATTGCTTCTTTAATCAACACAACAGTTTGCAGCTGTGCTAACATAATTGCTAAAGGGTTTTCTAATGATCAATTAGCCTTTTAACATGATCAACTTGGATTAGCTAACACAATGTGCCATTGGAACTCAGGAGTGATGGTTGCTGATAATGGGCCTCTGTACGCCTATGTAGATATTCCATAAAAAATCTACTGTTTCCAGCTATAATAGTCATTTACAACATTAACAATGTCTACACTGTATTTCTGATCAATTTGATGTTATTTTAATGGACATTTTCTAAGTGACCCCAAACTTTTGAACGGTAGTGTATATATACACTGCTCAAAAAAATAAAGGGAACACTTAAACAACACAATGTAACTCCAAGTCAATCACACTTCTGTGAAATCAAACTGCCACTTAGGAAGCAACACTGATTGACAATAAATTTCACATGCTGTTGTGCAAATGGAATAGGCAACAGGTGGAAATTATAGGCAATTAGCAAGACACCCCCAATAAAGGAGTGGTTCTGCAGGTGGGGACCACAGACCACTTCTCAGTTCCTATGCTTCCTGGCTGATGTTTTGGTCACTTTTGAATGCTGGCGGTGCTTTCACTCTAGTGGTAGCATGAGACGGAGTCTACAACCCACACAAGTGGCTCAGGTAGTGCAGCTCATCCACGATGGCACATCAATGCGAGCTGTGGCAAGAAGGTTTGCTGTGTCTGTCAGCTTGGTGTCCAGAGCATGGAGGCGCTACCAGGAGACAGGCCAGTACATCAGGAGATGTGGAGGAGGCCGTAGGAGGGCAACAACCCAGCAGCAGGACCGCTACGCCCGCCTTTGTGCAAGGAGGAGCAGGAGAAGCACTGCCAGAGCCCTGCAAAATGACCTCCAGCAGGCCACAAATGTGCATGTGTCTGCTCAAACGGTCAGAAACAGACTCCATGAGGGTGGTATGAGGGCCCGACGTCCACAGGTGGGGGTTGTGCTTACAGCCCAACACCGTGCAGGACGTTTGGCATTTGCCAGAGAACACCAAGATTGGCAAATTCGCCACTGGCGCCCTGTGCTCTTCACAGATGAAAGCCGGTTCACACTGAGCACGTGACAGACGTGACAGAGTCTGGAGACGCCGTGGAGAACGTTCTGCTGCCTGCAACATCCTCCAGCATGACCGGTTTGGCGGTGGGTCAGTCATGGTGTGGGGTGGCATTTCTTTGGGGGGCCACACAGCCCTCCATGTGCTCGCCAGAGGTAGCCTGACTGCCATTAGGTACCGAGATGAGATCCTCAGACCCCTTGTGAGACCATATGCTGGTGCGGTTAGCCCTGGGTTCCTCCTAATGCAAGACAATGCTTGACCTCATGTGGCTGGAGTGTGTCAGCAGTTCCTGCAAGAGGAAGGCATTGATGCTATGGACTGGCCCGCCCATTCCCCAGACCTGAATCCAATTGAGCACATCTGAGACATCATGTCTCGCTCCATCCACCAACACCACGTTGCACCACAGACTGTCCAGGAGTTGGCGGATGCTTTAGTCCAGGTCTGGGAGGAGATCCCTCAGGAGACCATCCGCCACCTTATCAGGAGCATTCCCAGGCGTTGTAGGGAGGTCATACAGACACGTGGAGGCCACACACACTACTGAGCCTCATTTTGACTTGTTTTAAGGACATTACATCAAAGTTGGATCAGCCTGTAGTGTGGTTTTCCACTTTAATTTTGAGTGTGACTCCAAATCCAGACCTCCATGGGTTGATAAATTGGATTTCCATTGATTATTTTTGTGTGATTTTGTTGTCAGCACATTCAACCATGTAAAGAAAAAAGTATTTAATAAGATTATTTCTTTCATTCAGATCTAGGATGTGTTGTTTAAGTGTTCCCTTTATTTTTTTGAGCAGTATATATATATATAGAGAGAGAGAGAGAAAGAGAGAGAGAGAGAGAGAGAGAGAGAGACTATACAGAGACTATTGCTATGAATAACACGTTATGAAAGGAGTTGATCTACAATCTGTTGTCAGAGAATAGTTGTACGGAAATTATGGGTTTCATGAGGGCTTTCATCAAACTTCATAATGACATGCAATAACATATACACCTTATGTTGCCATTAAATACAGAGTTTACTCAATTGTAAATGGATTCTTTGATATGGAGGGAGATAAAGCTGGCGTAGAAAGACTGATTTACGTCAGCCAGACGGCTTTCTCTCAAATACCGAAGGAGTCAGACAAAACATTCCTTTTCATAGTTTCCATGGAAACAAACAAATCTACACTTTCTCAAGGCAAGGGAGCAGGTAAATAATGGGGCTGATTTATCCATGTCAATTTCACTAAAGCTTTAGAAATCTACAAAGTTTTGAGCTCCTTTGGAACTAATATCATTTATCTGGTCATTTGTCAAACTTTGGTTAGATAACATGTTCACTATTAAATACTTAATATGTGATTTGGACCTTCAATTGCCCTAAAGAAATGTGAGTTATTTGAAACCCTGAGTGATTAGTCTTGGCATTCTAAAGTGATTAGATAAACCTTTCATAATATATTGTCCATAATGTATTTCATAATTGTAATCTAAATCATTCATGGCTAAAATGATTCACAGATATAATGGTCTCTAAAATACATACCTTCCCAATCTTTAACCTCTATAACTCACTGAAACTACTTCTTGTCACTTTATAATTTTGTTCTGAATAGACTTCTATTTCTGACAAAACAGCAGTAATACTGTTCCACTTCTCTTTAGCTAAGACATTTTTGAGAAATCTGCCAAGACCTTTAATTTTTTTACTTTGATTTTCCAAGAAATCAGATTTACCTTGGCCACCTGCTAAGCCACTCAGGGCAGGATCATGCTCCCCATGTGGTGGTTGTATTGGTGAATGCAAAATGTGTGTTTACAGCCTGGTAAGCCAACGTTAAGCCCACTGTCTGCTCAGCACTGGGGATCAAATAGTCAGAGAGGCAGGCCTCAGGGCATCTGTCTGATGGGTGACAGTGGGGTGGGGAATGGTGGTGGCTTGGGTGTGTGGATGCGTTTACGTACGTGCATGCATATGTGTGTGTATGCATACCTATTCATACTGTATGTTGGTGTTTTTATCGTTTCACTGAAGCTGCCCCCCAACTGAAACTAGCACTCAGCCAGACAGCTCTGTCACTGCAGGGGGGGATGGGTCTCTTGAGCCCGCCCAGACATAGATTACACTGAAACGCCTCTTTCATTCCTACTGACGCATCATCATGTAGAGATTTTCGTGCTGTGTATCCAATCTGACTCTGCAGGTAAATGTAGAATCTGTTCCATTGTCAAATTTGTCAAATGTTGCCAAATCCCCTTGATTCCTCCATGGCTGAGCAATTCTGTTTCTCCATCTCATGACACAATAAAGTTCAGGTATTAGACCTGAAAGTGGAGGCAATTGGATGAGTCATTTGATGATTCCTGTCTTCTTCTTAGCTCTGAAATACTTGGAAATATAGAAATTGAAGCAAAATCAGAGTCTGTCTCTAGACTGTAGTAGAAAGTTACCATTAATATTGCATCAGTAAAAGCATACAATTCTGTATCAGAATTCAGACAAAACAGAGATGCTTGTTCTAGGTCCCAAGAAACAAAGAGATCTTCTGTTGAATCTGACAATTAATCTTGATGGTTGTACAGTCGTCTCAAATAAAACTGCAAAGGACTTTAGCGTTACTCTGGACCCTGATCTCTCTTTTGACAAACATTTCAAGACTGGAAAACCAGCCCCGTCGCGGACCAGGATGTCTTGCTCCCAGACAGACTAAACAACTTCTTTGCTCAATTTGAGGACAATACAGTGCCACTGACATTACATTTACGTCATTTAGCAGACGCTCTTATCTTAGCATTCACCTTATTATATCCAGTGAAACAACCACTTTACAATAGTACATCTATATGGGTTTTTTTTGGGGGGGGGTAGGGGGGTTAGAAGGATTACTTTATCCTATCCCAGGTATTCCTTAAAGAGGTGGGGTTTCAGGTGTCTCCGGAAGGTGGTGATTGACTCCGCTGTCCTGGCGTTGTGAGGGAGCTTGTTCCACCATTGGGGTGCCAGAGCAGCGAACAGTTTTGACTGGGCTGAGCGGGAACTGTGCTTCCGCAGAGGTAGGGAGGCGAGCAGGCCAGAGGTGGATGAACGCAGTGCCCTTCTTTGGGTGTAGGGACTGATCAGAGCCTGAAGGTACGGAGGTGCCGTTCCCCTCACAGCTCCTTAGGCAAGCACCATGGTCTTGTAGCAGATGTGAGCTTCAACTGGAAGCCAGTGGAGTGTGCGGAGGAGCGGGGTGACGTGAGAGAACTTGAGAAGGTTGAACACCAGACGGGCTGCGGCATTCTGGATGAGTTGTAGGGGTTTGATGGCACAGGCAGGGAGCCCCGCCAACAGCGAGTTGCAGTAATCCAGACGGGAGATGACAAGTACCTGGATTAGGACCTGCGCCGCATCCTGTGTGAGGCAGGGTCGTACTCTGCGAATGTTGTAGAGCATGAACCTACAGGATCGGGTCACCGCCTTGATGTTAGCGGAGAACGACAGGGTGTTGTCCAGGGTCACGCCAAGGCTCCTGCGCCGCTTGCTGTGTAAGGCAGGGTCGTACTCTGCAAATGTTGTAGAGCATGAACCTACAGGATCGGGTCACCGCCTTGATGTTAGCAGAGAATGACAGGGTGTTGTCCAGGGTCATGCCAAGGCTCTTAGCACTCTGGGAGGAGGACACAATGGAGTTGTCAACCGTGATGGCGAGATCATGGAACGGGCAGTCCTTCCCCGGGAGGAAGAGCAGCTCCGTCTTGCCGAGGTTCAGCTTGAGGTGGTGATCCGTCATCCACACTGATATGTCTGCCAGACATGCAGAGATGCGATTTGCCACCTGGTTATCAGAAGGGGGAAAGGAGAAGATTAATTGTGTTTCGTCTGCGAAGCAATGATAGGAGAGACCATGTGAGGATATGACAGAGCCAAGTGACTTGGTGTATAGCGAGAAAAGGAGAGGGCCTAAAACTGAGCCCTGAGGGACACCAGTGGTGAGAGCACGTGGTGCGGAGACGGATTCTCGCCACGCCACCTGGTAGGAGCGACCTGTCAGGTAGAATGCAATTCAAGAGTGAGCCGCGCCGGAGATGCCCAACTCGGAGAGGGTGGAGAGGAGGATCTGATGGTTCACAGTATGGAACAGGCAGTCCTTCCCCGGGAGGAAGAGCAGCTCCGTCTTGCCGAGGTTCACATTGAGGTGGTGATCCATCATCCACACTGATATGTCTTCCAGACATGCAGAGATGCGATTTGCCACCTGGTTATCAGAAGGGGGAAAGGAGAAGATTAATTGTGTGTCGTCTGCGAAGCAATGATAGGAGAGACCATGTGAGGATATGACACAGCCAAGTGACTTGGTTTATAGCGAGAAAAGGAGAGGGCCTAAAACTGAGCCCTGAGGGACACCAGTGGGGAGAACATGTGGTGCGGAGACGGATTCTCACCACGCCACCTGGTAGGAGCGACCTGTCAGGTAGAATGCAATTCCAGAGTGAGCCGCGCCGGAGATGCCCAACTCGGAGAGGGTGGAGAGGAGGATCTGATGGTTCACAGTATCAAAGGCAGCAGATAGGTCTAGAAGGATGAGAGCAGAGGAGAGAGAGTTAGCTTTAGCAGTGCGGAGAGCCTCCGGAACACAGAGAAGAGCAGTCTCAGTTGAATGACCAGTCTTGAAACCTGACTGATTTGGATCAAGAAGGTCATTCTGAGAGAGATAGCAAGAGAGCTGGCCAAGGACGGCACGCTCAATAGCTTTGGAGAGAAAAGAAAGAAGGGATACTGGTCTGTAGTTGTTGACATCGGAGGGATCGAGTGTAGGTTTTTTGAGAAGGGGTGCAACTCTCGCTCTCTTGAAGATGGAAGGGACGTAGCCAGCGGTCAAGGATGAGTTGATGAGCGAGGTGAGGTAAGGGAGAAGGTCTCCGGAAATGGTCTGGAGAAGAGAGGAGGGGATAGGGTCAAGCGGGCAGGTTGTTGGGTGGCTGGCCGTCACAAGTCGCAAGATTTCATCTGGAGAGAGAGGGTAGGGCATAGGGTAGGGCAATGTGAGCAGGACCAGCGGTGTCGTTTGACTTAACAAACGAGGATCGGATGTCGTCAACCTTCTTTTCAAAATGGTTGACGAAGTCATCCGCAGAGAGGGAGGAGGGGGGGGGGAGGATTCAGGAGGGAGGTGGCAAAGAGCTTCCTAGGGTTAGAGGCAGATGCTTGCAATTTAGAGTGGTTGAAAGTGGCTTTAGCAGCAGAAACAGAGGAAGAAAATGGAGGGAGTGAAAAGATGCCAGGTCCACAGGGAGGCTAGTTTTCCTCCATTTCCGCTCGGCTGCCCGGAGCCCTGTTCTGTGAGCTCGCAATGAGTCGTCAAGCCACGGAGCAGGAGGGGAGGACCGAGCCGGCCGGGAGGATAGGGGACATAAAGAGTCAAAGGATGCAGAAAGGGAGGAGAGGAGGGTTGAGGAGGCAGAATCAGGAGATTGTTTGGAAAAGGATTGAGCAGAGGGAAGAGATGATAGGATGGAAGAGGAGAGAGTAGCAGGAGAGAGAGAGCGAAGGTTGCGACGGCGCAATACCATCCGAGTAGGGGCAGAGTGAGTAGTGTTGTAGGAGAGCGAGAGGGAAAAGGATACAAGGTAGTGGTCGGAGACTTGGAGGGGAGTTGCAGTGAGATTAGTAGAAGAACAGCATCTAGTAAAGATGTGGTCAAGCGTATTGCCTGCCTTGTGAGTAGGGGGGACGGTGAGAGGGTTAGGTCAAAAGAGGAGAGGAGTGGAAAGAAGGAGGCAGAGAGAAATGAGTCAAAGGTAGACATAGGGAGGTTAAAGTCACCCAGAACTGTGAGGGGTGAGCCATCCTCAGGAAATTCTTGGTATCATTTCTTGCTTCGAAGTACGGTAATGGAATATTTAGACATTTTTGACACGCCAATGCGCCACGCGCGGGACCGTGAAGAAGCATTCTGATAGTGTCTAGAACTCACGAACAAAACGTCGCTGTTGGAATATAACGATGGATTATTTGGGACCAAACCAACATTTGTTATTGAAGTAGAAGTCCTGGCAGTGTATTCTGATGAAGAACAAGCAAGGTAAGAATATTTTTCTTATAGGAAATTTGATTTTGGTGGAGGCTGACCTGGGTGGGTATCTAAATAGCTAGCCCTGTAATGCCGGGCTATGTACTTAGATTATTGCAAAATGTGCTTCATCCGAAAAGCTATTTTAAAATCGGACATATCGAGTGCATAGAGGGGTAATGTATCTATAATTCTTAAAATAATTGTTATGCTTTTTGTGAACGTTTATCGTGAGTAATTTAGCAAACTGTTAGTAAATTCCCCGGAAGTTTGCGGTGGTTATGCTTTTTCTGAACGTCACATGCTAATGTAAAAAGCTGGTTTTTGATATAAATATGAACTTGATTGAACAGACATGCATGTATTGTATAACACAATGTCCTAGGTGTGTCATCTGATGAAGATCATAAAAGGTTAGTGCTGCATTTAGCTGTGGTTTGGGTTTATGTGACATGATATGCTAGCTTGAAAAATGGGTGTCAGATTTTTTCTGGCTGGGCACTCTGCTGACATAATCTAATGTTTTGCTTTCGTTGTAAAGCCTTTTTGAAATCGGACAGTGGGGTTAGATTAACGAGATTCTTGTCTTTAAATAGCTGTGAAATAGTCATATGTTTGAGAAATTGAAGTTATAGTATTTCTAACGATTCAAAAATCGCGCCACTGGAATTTCAGTAGCTGTTACGTAGGTGGGACGAAATCGTCCCACATACCCCAGAGAGGTTAAAGGAAACACTGAATTTTGTGGAAATGTGAATTGAATGTAGGAGAATATAACAAAATAGATCTGGTAGAAGATAATACAAGGAAAAAACATACGTTTTCTGTTTTTTTATTGTTGTTGCATCATCTTTCAAATGAACAAGAACAGCCAAACATTCCGATAGGCTGCTGGGGATAATTTGAATGAAGAACATAAGAGGGCAACAATAGTTGAGCAAAGTTCCAGACAGATAACTTAAAGAATGAGCGTGCTAAATGACATTGAGCATGAAGTCACCCAGGTGTCCCACACAAATGTACCCAAATGTACTCAAGTGGCCGAATTTGTACAGTGATACATTTTGAAGCAAATAACTATATACAAAATACATAAATGCTATTCTAACACACACCCCCAAAAAATATACATATTTCCCCAAAAATTATAATAATTTAAAAATTAAAAATAAAAATATCAAGAGTAACTATTTACACACTTTCTATTTACAATATTGTGAAGACCCTCAGTCCTCTACACAAAATTGTGCTGCTGATGCCACGGCCCATAGCAGTCTCTTTTTGCTGTAAAGCAGAGGGTGACTGACTAATTGGTGCAGGTGATGGGGCATTTCCTGTGACAAAGCTCACAACGACGCCTCCCTACTGTGCCCTTTTTGCCCTGAGGCACATTCATGCCTGCAGAGATGAATTTGGGCAGGTGAACACCACTGGTTAAAAGAGCAGAAGGGACAGAGGTAGAGGGGACAGAAGGTGATGCAGTGGACTTACTGTAACTAGCAAGCTCCTGGAGGAGCAGCTCAGTGAAGGCTAGCTGTGAGATGGGGGGCTGTCCACAGCTCTTAGCCATTTCCATCTGGAGGATGAAGGAATTCACCACAGCAATGTCGATGAAATGATAGAAAAATGTCTTGTACCATTTCATTGTCTTGTGGAGAACATTGTAGTATCATATCAGTGCGTCTGACAGGTCCACACCTCCCATGCCCTTGTTGTAGTCCTTTACAGCAGCTGGAATGGGGACAGGTTTTGTGGTCCATTCCCCGGTACCGTCCTTCACACGCCTGACAACGTGATCACCACTGAAGGACTTGTGGATGGTTGTGCACATGACCACCTCTCTGGTATCCATCCACTTTACAAAGAGCAGGTCATTTTCACGAATCCATCGCATAGTACCCCGCTCAGCCCGCTTATGCATGTCGTTCACCTTTGTTTTTGGAAAGCCCACTCTGTTGGTCTGAATGGTGCCACAAGCCCACACATCCCGCTTCCTCAGGTCTGTGAACAGAGTAGGGCTTGTGTAGAAGTTGTCCACAAACAGTTTGTAGCCCTTCCCCAGCAGTTGAAAATCCAATAACTCATAACGGAATCATAACTAAGTCCATTACCGGTAGCAAAACTGTTTTTGTGCAAGTGTAGGCACACACAGAATCAGCCAAAACAAACAGTTTGTAACCCCATTTTGTTGGATTGTTACACATGTATTGTTTGAGGCTAATTCTGGCCTTTGAGGCTACCATCCTCTCATCTATGGACAGGTTCTGGGCGGGCTGAAAATAGGTCTTGCAGGCCTCAACGATGTTGGTGTAGAGAGGTTTGATTTTGCAGAGCCTATCAAACCTTGGTGTGTCTCTCTTCTTGCCATTCTCCCCATCAACTTCTGGGTCACTGATGTGAAGCGCCCGTGAGATAGCCAGAAATCAAGACATGACAGTGATGGGGAAAGGCAGTTGATAGAGAGCTGACGTTTTCCAGTAGTCCCTCAGAGTTTTCAACTTCACCTGCCCCATGTAAACAACCAGTGAAAGGTAGCAGAAAAGGTCTGACATGGACATGGTCTTCCATACCTCTTTCTTTCCTGCCTGCTTTTTAGCACCAAACTAATTCGTGTTAGACACCAGGGAATCAATAACAGACGAGGTGAAAAACGTTGAAGGGGCTGTACTTTGCAGTCATGTCTAGTTGAGGTCCTGGCTGCCTTTTTGGTCTAAATACTGGTGGAATTGGTTCCACATCATCTTCTA
Organism: Salmo trutta; assembly: GCF_901001165.1. Classification (NCBI taxonomy): domain Eukaryota; kingdom Metazoa; phylum Chordata; class Actinopteri; order Salmoniformes; family Salmonidae; genus Salmo; species Salmo trutta. The sequence goes on along the minus strand of NC_042979.1, from coordinate 19,431,399 downwards.
GCACAGAGTGCTAACGACCCTCTGCCCCTCTGTCTGCAGGTTTCTCTCTTCCCCACCTCCGCTTCTTTGTAACTGTCTTCACACCTCTAGATGGCTTGGTAGGTGTGGAGCTGGAGACAGCAGGAGTCCGGCTGGAGCCGGAGACAGCAGGGGTTCGGCTGGATGAACCAGCTTCAGAGGGGGATGGACACCTAAACATTGGAGGCTCATAATCAGAGTCACTGCCACTGTGAAATAAAAAAATCAGTAAGAATACTTTCACGTATGAGCCCTGTATCAACACGTAAAATAAACAGATATGTATTATTATAGAGTACAGGGAACACAATCACTATGGTGAAGTGCTGTTCCATTCCATGTTTAAATAAAATACATTTAAAAATATATCACACACACACACACACATCCACAATGTATAGCCAATGTATACTTTACACATTTCATTACTGATGATATTTTTATATATTGCAACTAAAATAAGAAAATCAACAACAAAAAATCTCAAATGAATAATATTTCACATTATTAATTTCAAACAACGACATTAGCATGAGAATAACTCTTATCAGTCCAAAATAGCATCCTCTCCATGGAGAAACATGTCTTCCGCCTGTGAGTCAAAACTAGCTTCGCTGAAAGATTCATTTTCCTGAAGCACTTTCTCTATCAATTTCCTCTATAATTTGGGTTAAATCTGTATACCTAGACTTTGTTTTAGCTTTTGTGTTGTGTTACTAACACCCAGAGGATTGCAATGAAACCAACCATGACTTGATAAATGTTTGTTTAGTGTGTGTAATTACCACAAATGTTTCGTCCAAAGTTGAATGAGACGGAAATCACAACGCAAGCGGTTTACAAATGTTTCGTGTTAGGCTATAAAAATAGATTTTATCAAACAAAACGAACATTCAATCTGTAGCTAGGACACTTGGCATTGCCACCAGAGGAAGGTCTTTAAAGGTAAGCGATTTATTTTATTGTTATTTCTGACTTTTGTGACGCTAATGCTTGGTTGGAAAATGCTAGTAATACTTTTGTGTGCTGAGCGCTGTCCTCAGATAATCGGATGGTTTGTTTTCGTTGTAAAGCCTTTTTGAAATCTGACACAGCGCCTGGATTAACAAGAAGTAAAGCTTTTAAATGATGTAAGATACATGTATTTACAAGAATGTTTAATATTCCGAATGGTGTATTTACAACTTTAGCGCTCTGCAATTTCACCGGATGTTAGTCAGGTGGGACATGTGCATTGCCACGCAGTCGTGGGTGAACAGGGAGTACAGGAGAGGGCTGAGAACGCTCCCTTGTGGGGCCTCAGTTTTGAGGATCAGCGGGGTGGAGATGTTGTTACCTACCCTCACCACCTGGGGGCGGCCCGTCAGGAAGTCCAGGACCCAGTTGCCCAGGGCGGGGTCGAGACCTCAGGAGGCTGAAGAAATTCGGCTTGTCACCAAAAACACTCACAAACTTTTACAGATGCACAATCGAGAGCATCCTGTCGGGCTGTATCACCGCCTTGTACGGCAACTGCTCCACCCATAACCGTAAAGCTCTCCCGAGGGTAGTGAGTTCTGCACAATGCATCACCGGGTGCAAACTACCTGCCCTCCAGGACACCTACACCACCCGATGTAACAGGAAGGCCAAAAAGATCATCAAGGACAACAACCACCCGAGACACTGCTTGTTCACCCCGCTATCGTCCAGAAGGCAAGGTCAGTACAGGTGCATCAAAGCAGGGACCGAGAGACTGAAAAACAGCTTCTATCTCAAGGCCATCAGACTGTTAAACAGCCATCACTAAATTTGAGTACTGACTCAACATACTGACTCAACTCCAGCCACTTTAATAATGGAAAAATGTATGTAATAAATGTATTACTAGCCACTTTGAACAATGCCACTTCATAAAATGTTTACATACCCTACATTACTTATCTCATAGGTATATACTGTACTCTATACCATCTACTGCATCTTGCCATCTTGATGTAATGTATCACTAGCCACTTTAAACAATGTCACTTTTATATGTTTACATATCCTACATTACTCATCTCATATGTATATACTGTACTCTATAGCATCCACTGCATCTTGCCTATGCCGTTCTATACCATCACTCATTCATATATTTTTTTATGTACATATTCTTATTCATTCCTTTACACTTGTGTGTATAAGGTAATTGTTGTGAAATTGTTAGGTTAGATTACTCGTTGGATATTACTGCATTGTCGGAACTAGAGGCACAAGCATTTCGCTACACTCGCATTAACATCTACTAACCATGTGTATGTGACAAATAAAATTTGATTTTACTTTGTTTCAAGGGCAGCTTTTTTCCATCTACACAACATTGCAAAAATCCAATTTTTTCTGTCAAAAAATGATGCAGAAAAATGTATCCATGCTTTTGTCACTTCTAGGTTAGACTACTGCAATGCTCTACTTTCTGGCTACCCGGATAAAGCACTAAATAAACTTCAGTTAGTGATAAACACTGCTAACCTACAAAGCATTACAAGGGCTTGCTCCTACCTATCTTTCCGATTTGGTCCTGCCGTACATACTTACACGTACGCTACGGTCGCAAGACGCAGGCCTCCTAATTGTCCCTAGAATTTCTTAGCAAACAGCTGGAGGCAGGGCTTTCTCCTATAGAGCTCCATTTTTATGGAATGATCTGCCTACCCATGTGAGAGAGGCAGACTCGGTCTCAACCTTTAAGTCTTTATTGAAGACTCATCTCTTCAGTAGATCCTATGATTGCGTGTAGTCTGGCCCAGGAGTGTGAAGGTGAACGGAAAGGCACTGGAGCAACGAACCGCCCTTGCTGTCTCTGCCTGGCCGGTTCCCCTCTCTCCACTGGGATTCTCTGCCTCTAACCCTATTACAGGGGCTGAGTCACTGGCTTACTGGTGCTCTTCCATGCCGTCCCTAGGAGGGGTGCGCCACTTGAGTGGGTTGAGTCACTGACGTGGTCTTCCTGTCTGGGTTAGTGCCCCCCCTTGGGTTGTGCCGTGGCGGAGATCTTTGTGGCTATACTCGGCCTTGTCTCAGGATGGTAAGTTGGTGATTGAAGATATCCCTCTAGTGGTGTGGGGGCTGTGCTTTGGCAAAGTGGGTGGGGTTATATCCTGCCTATTTGGCCCTGTCCGGGGGTATCATCGGACAGGGCCACAGTGTCTCCTGACCCCTCCTGTCTAAGGCTCCAGTATTTATGCTGCAGTAGTTTATGTGTCGGGGGGCTAGGGTCAGTCTGTTATATCTGGAGTATTTCTCCTGTCTTATCCGGTGTCCTGTGTGAATTTACGTATGCTCTCTCTATTTCTCTCTTTCTCTCTTTCTTTCTTTCTCTCTCTCGGAGGACCTGAGCCCTAGGACCATGCCTCAGGACGACCTGGCATGATGACTCCTTGTTGTCCCCAGTCCACCTGGCCGTGCTGCTGCTGCAGTTTCAACTGTTCTGCCTGCGGCTATGGAACACTGACCTGTTCACTGTGATTACTATTATTTGACCATGCTGGTCATTTATGAACATTTGAACATCTTGGCCATGTTCTGTTATAATCTCCACCCGGCACAGCCAGAAGAGTACTAGCCACCCCTCATCGCCTGGTTCCTCTCTAGGTTTCTTCCTAGGTTTTGGCCTTTCTAGGGAGTTTTTCCTAGCCACCGTGCTTCTACAGCTGCATTGCTTGCTGTTTGGGGTTTTAGGCTGGGTTTCTGTACAGCACTTTGATATATCAGCTGATGTAAGAAGGGCTATTTAACTACATTTGATTTGATTTGATTTGTATCACGTAAAAGTGTTTTGCAGGCAGATTTTTATTTTGAGAAAGAAAATGATTAAATGATCTTTGACGTTTATATTCCAATGTGGTTTATTTATGGCATTTATCATTTCCATGCCTTCAGTATCTTATTAGCATTTCTCTATAAATAACTTTCTTTGTCACTGTACATTTTTTATTCAAGGGAAATACAATATTCAGTCTCAAGTCAACATTTGTAGCTTGATTGTTGCCAGCTGCTTTAGACAACAAACGGACAATACATTAAATCCATGCTCACCTCTAAAGTGGCAGTGTTATTTATGAGACAGGTATGGGCTCCAGAAGAGAGGAAATAATAGAGAATCATTTAAGTCCTTCTGGTAAAAAATCCAGCTCACCCAGACAAGATGTGCGTGACAAAGGAAGAATAGTTGATGCATCCGTTGGTGTCCTCTTGGCCCACCAGCAACCTGTTCACCTCATCCTCTGTCATCCTCTCCCCCAGGGTGGCCAGCACGTGACACAGCTCAGTGCCCATGATAGTGCCATTGCCCTGCTTGTCAGAGACCCGCAGGCCCTTGACAAAGTCCTCAAAGTTACCCTGGTCCTTGGAGCGGGAAATGTGCTGCAGCATGGGCAGGAAGTTCTCAAAGTCTACCAGCTTGCTGCTCATGTCTTCTGGACGAGGCTTGCCAAACACCTTCAGGACGTCGGTGTTGGCGGGGTTCTGGCCCAGTGCCTGCAACACATTGCCACACTGGGCAAATGTGATCGTCATCTCCCCCGTGGGGTGCGGTTGAACAAGGTGAGGGCCTCCTTGAACTCCTCGATCTGGACGGCGCTGTATTCGAGGGGGATGCTATTGGGGTCAAAGTCGGGCTCCTTGGGGCCTCGACCACGGGTTCGGGGGTTGGCATGGGCTTGGCAGCAGGTGCTTCCAACTTGGCGGGCTCTGCCTTTTTGGGCTCAGTTTTCTTAGCTTCCACCTTTTTGGGGGCCATGGTGCTGAATGTGGGGGGGGGGGTCCAAGGTGAGCGAGAGTGTGAAGGGAAGAAGGAGGCTATTCCTAAGCACAAATGGCTTTTATATGTACTTCGCCTGGGAGGGGAGATGGGGCCGATAAATAAGGTCCTATGGCACACTATAAAAGGAAGAAACCTGAAATAGATCCTCCTGTCTGTGGCGTAACAATTAAGTATTGTTCTCAGCTGCTATCATCAAGCCGACAGGGCTCTCCACTGTCATTAGCCAGTGTCCAGCTACATTATCCCAAAATGTCCTGCCTCACTGATGGGTGCAGGCAGGAATTAGGACACACAGACAATGTATTATTACTGAATGAGAACATTGAACAAAATAGCTTTTTTGACAAGTCACTTTTTTGTCTGTTCATTAAAACTGAAAAACATGTCCTATGAGATGTTTCTATGACAGAACAATGGTCAGTTTTTAATCAAATATACTGAAGTAAAAAAGGAATGTTTGTATATCAAATTTGGTTATAGCTTTGGCTCACAGAGAACACGCTCATTTTAACATTTATTTACTTTAGCATGGGCTACGCCAAGCTTCTGCTGTAAATGTTTCTGAAATCAATTCCAGTGTACAAACCATACTTGTTGGATTAGTGTCTCTAGTGCACCTGTTTGGCTCTTTGCTTTGATGGCCGTTTAAAATTGATAAAATGACTGATTTATTTCAACAATTCTATGCAAAAACTAAATAAATGTTCTCCCTTTAAAAGAATATCAGACTGTGAAAGTTATTATACATGCTGATGTTTATTACATGCTTATAGTCCCGCTTGTACATTGCATGTGTAGAAAACATGTATAATCAACTGACATCCAGATCTACTTCAAATATTTAATTCAAGAAATAAGAAACCCTGTTACTTTTCCTCAAAATAGTATATAAAATACTTTCCAATGCCCAGGGAAAGCAAACTGCGGATGCAGTCAAATCAAGTTTTATGTAATTGAACAGACTTTGTAGTGCTCTTCAACTTAGTGCCGTCATACATATTTATTTCCTAATGATGAAAAGCATCCATCTTTGTTTCCATTTAAATTACTCGATGTGCCGAGTGAATGAGATGATAAGGCTTGATGGAAATGCATTAAAAGGCATTCAGCCTCATGAATCTCCCTTCCAATGCAGAGGTTAATCAATGCTCAGTCAAGCACATCTTCTGTAACATCCAATGTAATAATGGACAAAGCACTGGTTGAAAGAAAACAATAAAATATAACATTTTATATACCTCAGTCCCCCTAGCAAAGGTTATGACCAAAGGAGCCTATGGCTTGAAACAAGAGTATTATGTTTAATGACAAAAGGCTCTGATAAAGGAAACGCTCAACTACATAGAAGTCTACACACGGTCGTACACAAACACAATCATAGTACTTGTGTGCTATGTGTGTGTGTGTGCGTATACTGTATGTCTTCTCTAGATCATGCTCTGTGGTAGTCAGGTTTACAAGGTCAAGTAACTAGTGCAGTTGTAGTATGTATGCCCATTAAATAAATAATTTGACCCTTAGCTTAGGTTTCTGCTGTTTTCATTTAGGCTTCTGCTCCTCAATAATTTCCCTTAATTGAAAGTTGATAAATTAATCAACCAAAATCCATTTTAGTTACGGGAGTGAGGGCATGTTTAGGATGGACCATACTGCACCCCAATTTTAATCTATCACGGCTACATTCATTTTACACACACAATGCAATTCATCATCTCAGTTGAGAGGCAGCCAAAGCATGGCATGGTATGATCGCATTATCCATTTACCCTAGTCTATTGACCATGCAAGTCCCACTCAATCCTTCACTGTGAAGTAGGGACAATTTCAGTGTGTGTGTGTGTGTGTGTGTGTGTGTGTGTGTGTGTTTGGCTATGCTTAAGATCATTATCTTACCCTGGAGGTCACATGGCCAGCAGGCCTGACAGCTCGTTTGTCCTCTTTTAGTGTGTCTGAAAGAGAGAGGAGGGGAGGAGAGAGAGAGAGATGCTGAATGCATTTAGATAAGGCAGAATGTAATTTATATGAACAGAAATTCTCAGAAAAATATTCACAGAACTGTCTAGCTACATCCATCATTTATGAAGCGATTTAAATGGTGGATAAATGGAGAAAATTGTAGTCAGTGTGTCAAATCTCATGTGATAACCTGTTCACTTGGATGGGGATAGATTTGCCGCTAATAATCACTTCCATTTTGCCCACCAATAATTCCGAATTTCGATTAATCAAAATATGACAATTAAGGCGACCTTCTGAAAAGTGTCCTCTGTCAAGAGTAATTTGTGCTCTTCACTCAAAGTCCAGCCAGGTCACAGCAGATCCACATAAGTATTAGACGTTTTAGTATTAGACGTTTGTTCAGGTCCCCGGGAAGTCTGGAGATGGCTTGTGCATGTGCATCAATACCGTACACTAGGGGCATACTATCTAATAGGCTTGTGACTTGTTAGGGTGTTGTGTATGTGGATGGGGATGGAGGAAGGCCTTAAACCATGAGCTGTGGCTCTGAAGATCACAGGTTCAATCCCAGTGCTAGGCAATCATTTTTAAAACCTATCCCAAATCTTAACCATTACCTACTTTCACTTCATCCATAGACATTGATTTCATTGTTCAGTCAGTGCAAGTTTGGCCTTAAGGAAATTATTGTATAGGAAAAGAAGTATACACTATGTACTGTGGTTCTAGCGCTGGCTGTATAACACCAGATAAAATACCAGAATTGAATATCTATCCCCCTGTCTACTTACCTGTGTGGAGTTAGTATAAACCTGTACAGTATGTCCTGCGGTGAAATGTGTCATCGGTATTCACAAACCTGTGACAGTTGTTCTTTTTGAGATGGTAACCATATTCATATGTCATAAATATGGTATGACGTCTGCAGAGGTCAATATTATCACTGTACATCCTTTTCAGGGAGGACACCATAGATTTAGTTTAGTTCTGTGTGAGGTAGACACCACTCTTGCAAACTGACTGAAGTATCTGTTGCTGAGTAGTCAGGCGGTAATATTGTGAGCACTTAGGCAACAGTTGTACAATCAGAAAAAGTCCCATATACATACCAAAAGCCCTGTCTCCCCACAGTCATCCCCCTCTTGGCGACAAGCATTGGTGATTCTTTCCCTATGTGTCCCTTATGTGTATGAACAGGCCAATGCAGGAAGAATGGGGAGGGACAGAGAGCTCTTAAGCCCAGAGGTAAGACCAGGAATGAAGGCAGGCTGGGTGGCTGGCCTGGCTTACTGGTTGTCTGCCCAGGAGCCAATGGTGGCTGAGAACAACTGAGGGCTAGCAGAGGGGCTCAGTGGGGTTGGAGGTTAACATAACTGATGGTGAAACTGACATTTCACTGGAGGGACAAAATAACCCTCATCTAATAAAAGCGAGCATAGAGCAGGGCTGTGGCCACATTCCTTTCCATGACCCTGGGAGTCATTCAGATGCTCTCGAGATCTTGAGCATTGTTTACGCTTGGAGTCGAAGGCAGACGTAGTCAAGCTCTATTTTCAAGAGTGTGTTTTCTGCTAAGATCTGACATACAGTGCACTCGGAAAGTATTCAGACCCTTCGGCTTTTTCCATATATTGATACGTTACAGCCTTTTTCAAAATTGATGAAAGAATTTTTTCCCTCGTTAATCTACACACAATACCCCATAATGACAAAGCAAAAACAAACGTAATAAAAATAAACAACTGAAATATCACATTTACATAAGTATTCAGACCCTTTACTCAGTACTTTGTTGAAGAACATTTCAGCAGCGATAACAGCCTCTAGTCTTGTTGAGTATGACACTATACACTTGGTACACCTGTATTTGGGGAGTTTCTCTCATTCTTCTCTGCAGATTCTCTCAAGATCAGTAAGGTTGGATGGGGAGTGTTGCTGCACAGCTATTTTCAGGTCTCTCCAGAGATGTTAGATCGGGTTCAAGTCCAGGCTTTGGCTGGGCCACTCAAGAACATTCAGAGACTTGTCCTGAAGCCGCTCCTGCATTGTCTTGGCTGAGTGCGTAGGGTTGTTGTCCTGTTAGAAGGTGAACCTTCGCCCCAGTCGGAGGTCCTGAGCTCTCTGGAGTAGGTTTTCATCAAGGAGCTCTCTGTACTTTGCTCCATTCACCTTTCCCTCGATCCTGACTAGTCTCCCAGTCCCTGCCGCAGGAAAACATCCCCACAGATTGATGCTGCCACCACCATGCTTCACCGTAGGGATGGTGCCAGGTTTCCTCCAGACGTAACGCTTCGCATTCAAGCCAAAGAGTTCAGTCTTGGTTTCATTAGACCAGAGAATCTTGTTTCTAATGGTCTGAGAGCACCTTAGGTGCCTTTTGGCAAACTCTAAGCAGGCTGTCATGTGTCTTTTACTGAGGAGTGGCTTCCGTCTGCCCACTCTACCATAAAGGCCTGATTGGTGGAGTGCTGCAGAGATGTTTGTCCTTTTGGAAGTTTCTCCCATCTCCACAGAGGAACTCTGGAGCTCTTTCAGAGTGACCATCGGGTTCTTGGTCACATCCCTGACCAAGGCCCTTCTCTCCCTCAGTTTGGCCGGGCAGCCATCTCTAGGAAGAGTCTTGGTGTTTCCAAACTTCATCCATTTTAAAATGATTGAGGCCACTGTGTTCTTCGGAACCTTCAATGCAGTAGAAATTTGTTGATACCCTTCCCCAGATCTGTGCCTCGACACCATCCTGTCTCTGAGCTCTATGGACAATTCCTTTGACCTCAAGGCTTGGTTTTTGCTCTGACATGCACTGTCAACTTTGGAAACTTATAAAGACGTGTGTGCCTTACCAAATCATGTCCAATTGAATTTACCACAGGTGGACTCCAATCAAGTCGTAGAAACATCTCAAGGATGACCAATGGAAGCAGGATGCACCTGAACTCAATTTCGAGTCTCATGGGAAAGGGTCTGAATACTTATGTAAATAAGGTATTTCATCTATTTTAGAATAAGGATGTGACGTTACAAAATGTGTAAAAAGTCAAGGGGTCTGAATACTTTCTGAATGCACTGTAGTTGTCACTCACATAGGTGCCACTGGACTTTTACAAGCCCTACTGTCTGCTGTTGAAATTATAGTATGTACTATAGCCCTTATGATGACCTAAGGCTCAACACATCATGCTGACATTCTTAAGGTTAAGACACCACCTGTACTGATATGGATTGATCATTCCGAAAGAAAAACACTCACCATGCATCAACACTCTCCACACGATGTTCTGTCTTCCCGGAACGCAGTAAACTTAAACAACAACATTATTCTTTGTTTTCATTATCTAGATATCCAATGATGATATGGTGCTGTCATATATCATTATAATGGAGTGACTGCTGCCCGAACCATTTTGCGGACATCTGTGTAAACATTGTAATTAAGAATGTGTGTGATGAATTTTAGCTGGTGAAGGTAATGCCTGTATTAATACTTCACTCTCTTAATTATACAGTGGTTGTCAGTTTGATAATTTCCCCTCTTGCTCTTTTCCTCTTGCTTACAATGATAGAAATTGAAAAACTACAAAAATGAAAGTGCATTTCACAGTCTATTGAAGCAAGGCAAGCAATTTGAAATGAATCAAAACATAATACAGTTTACAACATGATAAAGAGGTGCCGTATATGAAAAGAGGGGAGTCATTTTGTGATATGCGTTCTTCAGTTTTAGATTACCCCATTTGGAATGGAAGACCACAAATCCCATTTGCATTATGCTGCATGTTGCTCCTTATATTTTAAAATGCTTTACATTGAAAAGTAAAGAGTTTGAGTAAGTTTTGCCATGATTCCTCCTTGATTTTTCCACATTTTGTAACGTTACAGCCTTATTCAAAAATGGATTAACTAAAAAATATGTCCTCAGCAATCTCCACACAATACCCCACAACAACAAATTGAAAACAGGTTTTTAGAAATGTTTGCAAAAACTAAATAAAAAACCTTATTTATATAAGTATTCAAACCCTTTGCAATGAGACTCGAAATTGAGCTCAGGTGCATCCTGTTTCCATTGCTAATCCTAATCCAACTTGATTGGAGTCCACCTGTGGTAAATTCAATTGATTGGACATGATTTGGAAAGACACACACCTGTCTATATAAGGTCCCACAGTTGACAGTGCATGTCAGTGCAAAAACCAATCCATGAGGTCGAAGGAATTGTCCATAGAGGTTCGACACAGGATTGTGTCAAGGCACAGATCGGGGAAGGGTACCAAAACATTTCTGCTGCATTGAAGGTCCCCAAGAACACAGTGTCCTCAATCAGTCTTAAATGGAAGAAGTTTGGAACCACCACCACTCTTCCTAGAGCTGGCTGGCTGGGCAAAACTTCTCAGGGGAAAGAGCCTTGGTCAGGGAGGTGACCAAGACCTTGATGGTCACTCTGACAGAGCTCTAGAGTTCCTCTGTGGAGATGGGAGAACCTTCCAGAAGGAAAACCATCTCTGCAGCACTCCACCAATCAGGCCTTTATGGTATAGTGGCCAGACAAAAGCCACCCCTCAGTAAAAGGCACATGACAGCCCGCTTGGAGTTTGCCAAAAAAGACACCTAAAGGACTCTCAGACCATGAGAACCAAAACAAGATTCTCTGGTCTGATGAAACTAAGATTGAACTCATTGGCTTGAATGCCAAGCGTCACGTCTGGAGGAAACCTGGCACCATCCCTACGGTGAAGCATGGTGGTGGCAGCATCATGTTTTTCAGCAGCAGGGACTAGGAGACTAGTCAGGATCGAAGCAAAGATGAACGGAGGAAAGTATAGAGAGATCATTGATGAAAACCTGCTCCAGAGCACTCAGGACCTCAGACTGGGGCGAAGGTTCAACTTACATCAGGACAAGGACCCTAAGCACAAAGCCAAATCTCTGAATGTCCATGAGTGGCCTAGCCAGATCCCGGACTTGAACCCGAGCGAACATCTCTGGAGAGACCTGAAAATAGCTGTGCAGCAACGCTCCCCATCCAACCTGACAGAGCTTGAGAAGATCTGCAGATATGAATGGGAGAAACTCCTCAAATACAGGTGTGCCAAGCTTGTAGCGTCATACCCAAGAATACTTGAGCCTGTAATCGCTGCCAAAGGTGCTTCAAGAAAGTACTGATTAAAGGGTCTGAATACTTGTGTGTCACGTATACTCCCTCTCCGGCCTCTAGGTAATCAGGCTGCTGATTATCCCACACACCTGTCACCATCGTCAAGCGCACCAGCACCTCATGACACTCACCTGGACTCCATCACCTCCTTGATTATCTTCCCTATATCTGTCACTCCCCTTGGTTCTTTCATCAGGTGTTATTGACTCTGTTTCATGTTGGTGCGTTGTTTGTGTTTCGTGTTTATTGTTTTGTTTATTTATTAAAATACTCACTCCCTGTACTTGTCTCCCGACTCTCAGGGCACTGTTACATTGTGTGATATTTCAGTTTTGTACTGCTCTTCGTGTCTTTTGTCCTTCCAAACAAGGGTGAGTGTTGTCGTCTCTCCTCAAAAAATATTCATGTTTATATATATAGAAATTGATTCAACCCTCTGAACACTTGTCTTTGAAAAAAACATACCGTAACTCTCATTGTCAATAGTGTAACATAACCTAATGTGGATTTGTACACAAGACATGTCACTTTTCAGATCATCTAATAGTATGGCAATAATATCAGGCCTAGATCTTGTGTTTCTTCCCTTTTTTGAGAATTCCGACAGGTACACTAACCCACTTTGCACATCAACCAGAGGAAGTCCAATTAGAGAAGTCCTAGTTATATTGGATCAATTGGAGCACATAAAACTGTCAGCCGGAATATGAGTTGGACATCTATCTACTGGGAGATCATGATTGGAGAGTGAGGGAGTTTCCTGAATCAAACCCAAATAACAAGAGACAAGGTAGCCAAAGGTGACCTAAACAAATAGCATATTTTAACCACAGCAAACTAATTGTTCTTCCCTAACATAGTTTACAGGTATTATTATGAATAGTAGGGTTTTGGGTTTGCGGTTTTCAAGCCATTTCCTGCATTATCATTTCTTTAAAGATTAACACCCCAAAAAACAGCACCTTGCCTCCTTGCCTCACACATTTCACCATAAAAAGTGAAAAGAGTCCCCTTTTTTCTCAGCCCAAAGATATTTTGTTTGATTGTTTAAACCATCTCTGGAGTTAGTGAGTTTCCTTCTGTTTACTCTAAGCAAGGGCAGGGTGATGACAGTGGAAATGGCAGATGTTACGTGCCCTCTCCCCCCACCTGTCCTCCCCTGCTAAGAATAAGAACTGTGCCCGTGTTCCCTAGGTCCGGTTCGGAACGGGAGATTAGGGAAGTTCCCATGTTATTCAAACCTCTCTCCATCCTTGGCTCCCAAAGTGAGGTCTTGGCTCCATGGCATTAGTCCCCCTGTTCTGCTATGCTGGTCTATGTCAGATGCAGTCTGCAGCAGTGCTCTGAGTGGGTCTGTAAATCGCTTGTACCTGTTTATCACACCGGCACACAGGCTTATTAGGGGGTTCTCAAAGCTTGCCAGGCGCTTTTCCCAGCTGGATTGCCTATTTGTTTACCTCAGGCCTATAATCCTGGCAACAGTGGACCAAACATTTCTTCACACTGTTTATTTTCCAGGCCTTCTATGACCTTAAATTTGTTGTCTTGTACAGTTAATGTCAGAAATGGGGTGCCACCTTGGAGGCTAACAAACCCCTAAAGTCTACATACTCTTAGAAAAAAAGGTGCTATCTAGAACCTAAAAGGGGTCTTCGGCTGTCCCCATAGAAGAACCCTTTTTGGTTTCAGGTACAACCCTTTTGGTTCCAGGTAGAACCCTTTTGAGTTCCATGTAGAACCTTCTACACAGATGTTTTTGCATGGAACACAAAAGAGTTGTACCTGGAACCAAAAAGGGTTATACTGTGGGGACAGCAGGAGAACCCTTTAGGAACCCTTTTTTTTCTAAGAATGTACCTTTCAAGGAAGACAACAGGAAGTTTCAATACCACCTCATAATTTATTCACCAACATTGTAGACATTTTTTACATTCTGAGCACCTTACCTTACAAAGCTGTGTGTGTTTATTCTGCAGTTGCTGTGTTTATTTGGTAGTATTTTGTCTTTACCTGTGTCTATATCTATTAGGTTAGTGCTGCCAGATCCTATAATATTCAAATCAGTATGCATTTGATGACTGGTGCATTCCGCAGCTGGTTCAAACGTATCAGACTGTTAGCCAAATCAAATCTAATTTTGGCTCAGTATTGCTTAATTGCTGATTCAGCTTTGATCGTGACTTCCCCAGGTAACCAACTTTTCTAATAAACTAAGTGCCTCTCAAACACTAGGACTGTGTAAATGAAATAGGGTCCCTAGTGACCCTAGTGATTCGGGCTGGATATTATCTATCCCATCCCTTCTAGAAGGCTCATCTTAGTTTGCAACATTCATCATTTGCAACAATCTCAGAGAGAGGTAAACATTGTCTCTCAGGTAAGCATAGCAGAGATTGTATCTTACTTTGGAGGTGTTACAGGAGCTGTGGACATTTAAATTCCTGCACTTGGCTTCAGCGTGGCTATATCTACATTGTTTGTGTATTATTGTTCACTTTTAAACCGTTGATCATATCATTTTAATCATACTTTTGGTGCAAGATTTATGGTCATATTTTCACGCCCAAGTGGTGAAAGAGATTACATTTCCGCAAAATACTTTGAGGTTCAACTACTGAAGCAAAATAAGTTGTGGCTTATCTATAGCATTAGTTTAAAACTTGAAGTGTAACCCAAGCCCCTGTTTTCTTAATCCTGACCCTAGGCTGGCATTATCCACATTCAGATTATTCAGTCAAATGCCCTTTGCAAAGCAAAACCCATCCAGCAGCATTCTGCACTAACTGTAATTTTTATTCAGACATTTGGTTCAACACAAATAAATAATCATAACATTTAAAACTATATAAATATAAAAATATATACAAAAATAATACTCAGAAATATCGAAAAGAAGTAACAAAGACAAATAGAAACAAATGTGTTGATTTGGCACTCGAGCATCAATACATTACCCATCCCCCAACACCATCAAACAAGAGTCAAGACTAAACCAATTGACCTTGGTGGTGTGCAGACTGGTTTTATATTATTCTTAATGATTTCAGAGCAAAACCAGAAAAAAATGCAACAATATGTCTGTGAATCGATATGTTCACAGTATTATGAATGAATTGTGGTTTATTTGGTAGCATTTCATAGTGTGACTGATTTTACTAATTGCATTAGTACAAAGTTAGAGGTGTGCTATTTGATAGATTCCCCCGGCCCCCCCTACCTCAGCTTCCAGTGGGGAGACCTGAGGTCAACCTAGACCCGCCCCCCTCCCCACCTCGTACTTCTGAGTGGGAGACCTTCCCAGGCAGTAGCCTGCCTAGCTCATAAACTAGAATCAGGGCGCCCACTCCGACAAGGTTAATTGACCCACAGTCCCACAAGGTGACATATCATTGACGTGACGTGCAAATAAGTGATAGAAAACCGATCGCGCAAATGTCCCCATTCCAAAAAATGTTGTGCGGGCGGGCGGCCCATGCCGCTCCCAGCAAGATGCTGCCCTGGGCGGCTGCCCATGTCCTAAATCCTATACCTAAATCCGCCACTGCATCCATCTAACCAAGACTTAACTGGCTCTGGGTACGAGCGCATGACTGCCTAAAAAAATGTCTTCCTTTGAATCAGTTTATTGATGAACATCCCCATTACATACACACAAACCAGGGATGTGCTGTGACCCTGTGTCAAACACCCATAGGGAACGTGTTTCCACATGGAAAAGATAAATAAAGCTCAGTGTGGAGCAGACGGGACCCGCCGGTTATGCCATCTGCTAGGCCTAGATCAATAGTTTTTTTCCTATACTTTATTAAGCCGGGGGATTTTTATTGGACTAAACAGCATTCGCGTGCAACAGCTGGGATCAATGTATCAGCACCAAACAAGTGCATAAATAAAGATAGAAATGGTTATGAGGGATACAGCGCCCAGCAGGATGTTAGCTATCTCCTTACCGGAGCTGAGATTTAAAGCAGGGCTTTGATGCCATGACACAGCGGGAGTGCCGCCTCCTATTAGGAATTAGGGTGTGTTGAGGGAGGAGTGGGAGAGAGAGAGAGATTTGGCCAGAAATAGAGTATCTCCAAAAACCATATGGGTGTTATTTCTTTAAACTCTGATGAGAAACTGTAATAGTCACATATTAATTGAAATCCCTAGATTCTGTGACTTCCTTGTCTAATGCCTTCTTCTTCTGTTACCATTTTTTTTAAAGGGGGCAGAAGAAAAAATGTATTATATCAAATGTGATATAGTAGTGTAAAAATACATAACATATAAATCATGAACACTGTCTAATTGACTTTTTTTCTGTAAATACAAATATCATTGTACAGAATGAACCATGACTGGATTATAGACTGGAGACTATTGCTTGAAAGACAGAGCGAGAGGGCTTTGCTGAGGCATCCCGGTGCATAGGAGACAAAAGCATTTTCCACTGATGTTTGCATGTGTTATAAAAATAATACAACATATCTGAGTGGTCCTGTTTCATAAATTATCAAGTCTATTGAGATGTGTAGGCTGAGCTCCAGTGGCAGAAATGTTTATATTAAAATATATAAATGAGGTCAACAAACTGTACTCAGCCTAATCCAGCATACATTACTGTAATACCACCCAACCTAGTCCACTGTATGATATCTATACCATGCCTCCTGAGTTCTGTGTGGTGAGTGCATGTGGGAGTGTGTGTGGCGTGTGTATGGTATGTGTGTGTGAGAGAGGGGGAGGAAAAGAGAGGTAGAGAGAGCAAGAGATAGCAAGAGATAGAGACAGAGCAGGAGATAGTGAGAGAGAGTGTGAGTGTGAGAGAGAGATAGAGAGAAACAAAGAAAGAGAGAGGTGGGGAGAGACCCTACTCTGTCCAGGGTGAGTTGGTTGGGGATTGAGAAATCCATGGAGCAGTGCACTCACCCAAAAACGATAGCCTGACTTCAAGGCTAATGTTAAGCGAACCTCCCCTGCACACTGCTGTTTGCTCTTGGGCAGAGGGATTCCTGGCTTTACAATAACAAATGACTGCCCAGCCATTCCTTAATTATTTTTTGTTCACATATCCATTCATTTTGTCATCTATCCTCTCAACTATCCATTTGTACAAACGGCTAATCAAGGCATACTCAATATTCTAGGAGGGCAGGGGAGATGAGAGGAAAAGCACTCTTTCAATTTCACAGCTCACAAGACAATGTGCACCTCTCATGCTGGTCTCTCTGTCTCTCTTTCTCTCACATACAGACATGTGCACGCACGTACGCACACACACACACACACACACACACACACACACACACACACACACACATACATACATACATACATACATACAAAGAAAATTATAACAATGTTATTCTCCTCACATGTGAAAAGATTGTGTTAACATGTTGCAGTAGTAATGTTACAACAGGTGGAATTAGGGTGACCACTTCTAAAAAGGATAAGGGAAGGATTTTGTGGGAAATTCGCAGAACAGTTGACAGAATCATTTTTTGGACAGGCAGGTTAATGGGTCACTTTAAAATGGAGACATAGTTCTAATGTATAAAGGTTAAACCTGTTAAACACACAGAGTAATAGTGTTTTTATATGGTGCTATCCTCTAGTGTCACATTTGTGCCATTTATATCAAGCAAATCTTCGGAATTGAAAAACACATTTCTTAGTATTTCAAACCAAAATAATTATATTGAAGCAAAACATGAACTTGTCACGGTTGTCGTCGGTGAAGGAGGACCAAAACGCAGCAGGCATGCGGTTGTTCATTTTGAACATTTATTAAATCAAAACGAACATTCCAAAAAATAACAAAACCACGAACAATCGAACAACAAAACAGTCTGACTAGGCACAAGGCTAAGCACAGAACAATCACCCACGAATCACAAACACAAACACACCCCAATATATGGGACTCTCAATCAAAGGCAAAGAGAAAACACCTGCCTTCAATTGAGAGTCCCAACCCCAATTAATCACCCATAGACATACACTCACTAGATTCCACATAGACATACATAAACCTAGACCATAAACCAAAACCCCGGAAATACTAAATCAAACACCCTTTAAACAAACACACCACCCTGAACCACATAAAACAAATACCCTCTGCCACGTCCTGACCAAACTACAATACTAATTAACCCTTATACTGGCCAGGACGTGACAGAACTGAAATGTATTGATAGGAAAACCAAATATTGCAAGGAAATTATTTGTAAATGTGAGGATAAATGAATTATAAATGAATGCAAAAAAAGAAGATAAAACTATTAACTAAAACACCTGCCTATCTCCTGCAATTTTCCCTATCTTTGTTAACCTGGCCTTTGCTTTAGCTGATTTTTTTCCAGTTGCAAGTTTTGTCAGATTCGTTCCAGCAACATAGCACCCTGCATCCCACTGCTAGTTTGCCTCTGTAGCTAAGAAAGGTTGGTCCTGGTCGGTCCCTGGTCGGTCCCTGGTCGGTCCCTGGATGGGAAACCAGATGTAGCTGGAAGTGGCGAAGATAAATATCTGGGGGGAAAAAAAAAAATTCACGTGATTTGTTCACGCGTTTGTTTTTGTAAGGGCACACACGTGACACACACACACACCGCCGCCATCTACATAGGTCAGAGCTCTAGGGAAGGTTGGATCACTCTTCCTTTATATGACTCTGAGGTGTCGTGAAACCGATACATTCCTCATTGGAGCCCTTGATTGTATATGATATTATTATGATTACATTGTGAATGATTTTGGGGTGAGTGCAATTCTTCTTACCCAACGGAGTCAGAGAGGATGTGCTCTGTTGCCATCCTTGGTCAGGTGTCTCATTATCTAATTGTGTAAAAGGGGCAGCTTCAGAACCATCTCCTCTCCAATAACCAACATTATTTTCCTTATCATGCCCTGTAAGGAGATGAATTGTGTCGTATATAGTCTGTGTTTATTGCCCTTGCATGTTTAAATGGCTGTCAGTTTTTAAGAGGTAATGCAGTGGGAGCCTCCGCATTTGATTAGCTGTCTGGACCCTGAGGGCAGTGTGTGTGTGTGTGCATGTGTGCGTGTGTGTGTGTGGTCATGTGCGCAAGTGTGTGTGTGTATGTTTGTATATGTGTGTGTTTGAGTGTGCGTGTGTGTGTTTGAGTTTGCGTGTGTGTGTGTGCGGGTGTGTGTGCATGTGTGTGTAGGTGTGTGTGTCGATGTATGTATGTGTAGGAGAGTGTGTGTGTGTGTACTCTATTTGTTATTCTGATAGGTTGACACAGTGGGGCTAATTAATGAATATGTGAGAGATGTCTGCAGTTGTGAAATCTCTGTACCGTTACAGAACTACTGTCTTTACAGACTGGAAATGCAGCTTGGAGTTTATTGGGACTTGTGTTGAAAGCTGTTTTCCTGTCTTCTTGTTTTATTTGTGTAATTTACAGACTGTCTGACAAACTATTTGACAGCTCTCCAAATAATGTCGGTCTACCCTGTTGGTTATCGCCACTGTTTGAAATTCCAAACAAATGTGTCATAAAATACATATTTATCATACATACTATGTTTTTTTTGTTGAGCTCTATGAATATACACTGAGTGTACAACCCATTAAGGACACCTGCTCTTTCCATGACGAGACTGACCAGGTGAATCCAGGTGAAAGCTATGATCCATTATTGATGTCACTTGTTAAATCCACTTCAATCAGTGTAGATGAAAAAGAGGAGACAGGTTAAAGAAGGATTTTTAAGCCGTGAGACAATTGAGTCATGGATTGTGTGTGTGTGTGCATAGCAGAGGGTGAACGGGCACGACAAAATATTTAAGTGCCTTTGAACGGGGTATGGTAGTAGGTGCCAGGCGCACCCGTTTTTCAAGAACTGCAACGCTGCTGGGTTGCTTTCGACACCTGTTATGAGGGCAAATCGACTTCTCAAGCTATATTATTCACTGCTTGTCCTTCAATTATTGCCTACTTTACATTTTACATTTACATTTAAGTCATTTAGCAGACGCTCTTATCCAGAGCGACTTACAAATTGGTGCATTCACCTTATGAGATCCAGTGGAACAACCACTTTACAATAGTGCATCTAAATCTTTTAAGGGGGGGGGGTTAGAAGGATTACTTTATCCTATCCTAGGTATTCCTTAAAGAGGTGGGGTTTCAGGTGTCTCTGGAAGGTGGTGATTGACTCCGCTGTCCTGGCGTCATGAGGGAGCTTGTTCCACCATTGGGGTGCCAGAGCAGCAAACAGTTTTGACTGGGCTGAGCGGGAACTCTGCTTCCTCAGAGGTAGGGTGGCGAGCAGGCCAGAGGTGGATGAACGCAGTGCCCTTGTTTGGGTGTAGGGCCTGATCAGAGCTTGAAGGTACGGAGGTGCCGTTCCCCTCACAGCTCCGTAGGCAAGCACCATGGTCTTGTAGCGGATGCGAGCTTCAACTGGAAGCCAGTGGAGAGAGCGGAGGAGCGGGGTGACGTGAGAGAACTTGGGAAGGTTGAATACCAGACGGGCTGCGGCGCTCTGGATGAGTTGTAGGGGTTTAATGGCACAGGCAGGGAGCCCAGCCAACAGCGAGTTGCAGTAATCCAGACGGGAGATGCCAAGTGCCTGGATTAGGACCTGCGCCGCTTCCTGTGTGAGGCAGGGTCGTACTCTGCGAATGTTGTAGAGCATGAACCTACAGGATCGGGTCACCGCCTTGATGTTAGTGGAGAAAGACAGGGTGTTGTCCAGGGTCACACCAAGGTTCTTAGCACTCTGGGAGGAGGACACAATGGAGTTGTCAACCGTGATGGCGAGATCATGGAACGGGCAGTCCTTCCCCGGGAGGAAGAGCAGCTCCGTCTTGCCGAGGTTCAGCTTGAGGTGGTGATCCGTCATCCACACTGATATGTCTGCCTGACATGCAGAGATGCGATTCGACACCTGGTTATCAGAAGGGGGAAAGGAGAAGATTAATTGTGTGTCGTCTGCATAGCAATGATAGGAGAGACCATGTGAGGATATGACAGAGCCAAGTGACTTGGTGTATAGCGAGAATAGGAGAGGGCCAAGAACAGAGCCCTGGGGGACACCAGTGGTGAGAGCACGTGGTGCGGAGACAGATTCTCGCCACGCCACCTGGTAGGAGCGACCTGTCAGGTAGGACGCAATCCAAGCGTGGGCCGCGCCGGAGATGCCCAACTCGGAGAGGGTGGAGAGGAGGATCTGATGGTTCACAGTATCAAAGGCAGCCCATAGGTCTAGAAGGATGAGAGCAGAGGAGAGAGAGTTAGCTTTAGCAGTGCGGAGCGCCTCCGTGACACAGAGAAGAGCAGTCTCAGTTGAATGACCAGTCTTGAAACCTGACTGATTTGGATCAAGAAGGTCATTCTGAGAGAGATAGCAGGAGAGCTGGCCAAGGACGGCACGTTCAAGAGTTTTGGAGAGAAAAGAAAGAAGGGATACTGGTCTGTAGTTGTTGACATCGGAGGGATCGAGTGTAGGTTTTTTGAGAAGGGGTGCAACTCTCGCTCTCTTGAAGACGGAAGGGACGTAGCCAGCGGTCAAGGATGAGTTGATGAGCGAGGTGAGGTAAGGGAGAAGGTCTCCGGAAATGGTCTGGAGAAGAGAGGAGGGGATAGGGTCAAGCGGGCAGGTTGTTGGGCGGCCGGCCGTCACCAGACGCGAGATTTCATCTGGAGAGAGAGGGGAGAAAGAGGTCAAAGCACAGGGTAGGGCTGTGTGAGCAGGACCAGCGGTGTCGTTTGACTTAGCAAACGAGGATCGGATGTCGTCGACCTTCTTTTCAAAATGGTTGACAAAGTCATCCGCAGAGAGGGAGGAGGGGGGGAGGGGGAGGAGGATTCAGGAGGGAGGAGAAGGTGGCAAAGAGCTTCCTAGGGTTAGAGACAGATGCTTGGAATTTAGAGTGGTAGAAAGTGGCTTTAGCAGCAGAGACAGAATAGGAAAATGAAGAGAGGAGGGAGTGAAAGGATGCCAGGTCCGCAGGGAGGCGAGTTTTCCTCCATTTCCGCTCGGCTGCCCGGAGCCCTGTTCTGTGAGCTCGCAATGAGTCGTCGAGCCAGGGAGCAGGAGGGGAGGACCGAGCCGGCCTGGAGGATAGGGGACATAGAGAGTCAAAGGATGCAGAAAGGGAGGAGAGGAGGGTTGAGGAGGCAGAATCAGGAGATAGGTTGGAGAAGGTTTGAGCAGAGGGAAGAGATGATAGGATGGAAGAGGAGAGAGTAGTGGGGGAGAGAGAGCGAAGGTTGGGACGGCACAATACCATCCAAGTAGGGGCAGAGTGAGAAGTGTTGGATGAGAGCGAGAGGGAAAAGGATACAAGGTAGTGGTCGGAGACTTGGAGGGGAGTTGCAATGAGATTAGTGGAAGAACAGCATCTAGTAAAGATGAGGTCAAGCGTATTGCCTGCCTTGTGAGTAGGGGGGGGAATGTGAGAGGGTGAGGTCAAAAGAGGAGAGGAGTGGAAAGAAGGAGGCAGAGAGGAATGAGTCAAAGGTAGACGTGGGGAGGTTAAAGTCACCCAGAACTGTGAGAGGTGAGCCATCCTCAGGAAAGGAACTTATCAAGGCGTCAAGCTCATTGATGAACTCTCCAAGGGAACCTGGAGGGCGATAAATGATAAGGATGTTAAGCTTGAAAGGGCTGGTAACTGTGACAGCATGGAATTCAAAGGAGGCGATAGACAGATGGGTCAGGGGAGAAAGAGAGAATGTCCACTTGGGAGAGATGAGGATCCCAGTGCCGCCACCCCGCTGACCAGAAGCTCTTCTGGATGTGCGAGAACACGTGGGCAGACGAGGAGAGAGCAGTAGGAGTAGCAGTGTTATCTGTGGTAATCCATGTTTCCGTCAGCGCCAAGAAGTCGAGGGACTGGAGGGTAGCATAGGCTGAGATGAACTCTGCCTTGTTGGCCGCAGACCGGCAGTTCCAGAGGCTGCCGGAGACCTGGAACTCCACGTGGGTCATGCGCGCTGGGACCACCAGGTTAGAGTGGCAGCGGCCACACGGTGTGAAGTGTTTGCGTGGCCTGTGCAGAGGGGAGAGAACAGGGATAGACAGACACATAGTTGACAGGTTACAGAAGAGGCTACGCTAATGCAAAGGAGATTGGAATGACAAGTGGACTACACGTCTCGAATGTTCAGAAAGTTAAGCTTACGTTGCAAAAATCTTATTGACTAAAATGATTAAAATGATACAGTACTGCTGGCTGGTGAAGTAGGCTAGCTAGCAGTGGTTGAGTTGTTGACTTTGTTTGAAAGTGTAGCTGGCTAGGTAACCTCGATAGTTTCAGTACTACACCTTATCATGATACAAAGGCAACTATGTAGCTAGCTAACATAACACTAACTCAAGACGTTCCTTTGTAATGTATTTAGTTTCTACAATGCTGCTCGTCGGTAATAGTTGGCTAGGTTTGGAAATGGCGTCGCGGAGGACGAAAATAGCTGGCCAGCTAACCTCGATAATTACTCTAAACTACACAATTATCAAACTATGACAAAGACAACTTATTGACTAAAATGACTAAAATGATACAGTACTGCTGGCTTTTGAAGTAGGCTAGCTAGCAGTGGCTGCGTTGTTGACTTTGTTTGAAAGTGTAGCTGGCTAGGTAACCTCGATAGTTTCAGTGCTACACCTTATCATGATGCAAAGGCAACTATGTAGCTAGCTAACACTAGCTAACCTGGCTAGCTAACCTCGATAATTACTCTAAACTACACAATTATCTTAGATACAAAGGCAGCAAAGACAACTATGTAGCTAGCTAACACTACACTAATCAAATCGTTCCGTTGTAATGTATTAGTTTCTACAGTGCTGCTAGTCGGTAGAAGTTGGCTAGCTAGCTAGCAGTTGTTGATTAAGTATTGGTTGGGTCTAACAATACCAATACCAAAAAACATTATTATTGTGGCAAGGTATATGTCATATAGGACTTTGCCTCGTGGTCGCATCACACAAATCTGTTAGCATTTATTTTCATGGAAGTGCACTGACCATCCATATTTATTCCATGTTTACCTCTGGCTTCTGTTTTGAACCAGGTAGTACTGGATCTAAAGGAGATTGTTATTTCTCAAGGTCCTGCCTTCTCTGGCAGCCATTACCCTGGCCTGCATCATCCTCCCTAGAGACAGCCATGGGCCATGTCGAATGTCACATGGAGAGACTGCATTCACAAACAACCAAATGTTTCTCCCATCTAATCTAAAGGAGACACTCTGATAAATGAGCCTATCAGTAATGATGTAATTTGGAATCACATTCCTAGCTTATGAAGCGTCTTTATTCCATGTGTGTGATTGGAATCTGCAAGCATCTTGTAAACAGATTTGCCTGTTAGTTTCTTTATGTTTTTGTTGTTTAATTGTAGACTGAATTACTTTTTAGATGAACAACTCGTTTGTCAGATGTTCGCTTGTCAGATGTTACGTTTGTCAGATGTTACAAAGGACAATCACTTGTTGCTACATACATTTTTGGGCTTAGAAATTAATGATACATACCCATTGATACTTCAATAATACAGCATCATTTATAAATGCCCCATGAGCTCAGTTCAACTGTTATTCTCAATCCAAATCCAAAATATAAGCCTGTTTTACGCCAATATATGTAAACAAAGTAGAATGTAAACAAACACTTTATAGCCCCAAAACATGGTTAGAACTATAATTTTGATATCATGGATGATCAGTCATTGTATCCATAGCTCTGTCTATGAATTTGAAAGAGGTTTCATTTCTCCAGCTCCATCCCTCAGCTTTTTACCGAAACAGGGGCAGAGAAAACACTTTGTTATGGATTTTATTGCTGATTGCTGCTTTAAAAGTGGTCTAAAAAGCAAGCTCTGTTTATATTTCACAATATCTGTTTTGTAGATCCAGTTACATACAGAACAAATATATCTTATGTCACCATTAATTAGTGGATTAGCTGTCAGCAAATAAAGTATATAGTCTTTAATTTAATATATGCAGTTGAAGTCGGAAGTTTACATACACCTTAGCCAAATACATTTAAACTCAGTTTTTCACTATTCCTGACATTTAATCCTAGTAAAAATTCCCTGTCTTAGGTCAGTTAGGATCACCACTTTATTTTAAGAATGTGAAATGTCACAATAATAGTAGAGGGAATGATTTATTTCAGCTTTTATTTCTTTCATCACATTCCCAGTGGGTCAGACGTTTACATACACTAAATTAGTATTTGGTAGCATTGCCTTTAAATTGTTTAACTTGGGTCAAACGTTTCGGGTAGCCTTCCACAAGCTTCCCACAATAAGTTGGGTGAATTTTGGCCCATTCCTCCTGACTGTAACTGCTGTAACTGAGTCAGGTTTGTAGTGCTCCTTGCTTGCACACACTTTCTCAGTTTTGCCCACACATTTTCTATGGGATTGAGGTTAGGGCTTTGTGATGGCAACTCCAATACCATGACTTTGTTGTCCTTAAGTCATTTTGCCACAACTTTGGAAGTATGCTTGGGGTCATTGAAGACCCATTTGCGACCAAACTTTAACTTCCTGACTGATGTCTTGAGATGTTGCTTCAATATAGCCACATAATTGTACTTCCTCATGATGCCATCTATTTTGTGAAGTGCACCAGTCCCTCCTGCAGCAAAGCACCCCCACAACATGATGCTGCCACCCCCGTGCTCCACGGTTGGGATGGTTTTCTTCAGCTTGCAAACCTCCCCCTTTTTCCTCCAAACATAATGATAGTCATTATGGCCAAAAAGTTATATTTTTGTTTCATCAGTCGAGGACATTTCTCCAAAAAGTATGATCTTTGTCCCCATGTGCAGTTGCAAACCGTAGTCTGGCTTTTTTATGATGGTTTTGGAGCCGTGGCTTCTTCCTTGCTGAGCAGCCTTTCAGGTTATTTCGTATTGGACTCGTTTTACTGTGGATATAGATATTTTTGTACCTGTTTCCTTCAGCATCTTCACAAGGTCCTTTGCTGTTGTTCTGGGATTGATTTGCTCATTTCGCACCAAAGTACGTTCATCTCTAGGAGACAGAATGCGTCTCCTTCCTGAGCGGTATGACGGCTGCGTGGTCCCATGGTGTTTATACTTGCGTACTATTGTTTGTACAGATGAACATCGTACCTTCAGGCATTTGGAAATTGCTCCCAAGGATGAACCAGACTTGTGGAGGTCTACAATTCTTCTTCTGAGGTCTTGGCCGATTTCTTTTGATTTTCCCATGATATCAAGCAAAGAGGCATTGAGTTTGAAGGTAGGCCTTCAAATACATCCACAGGTACACCTCCAATTGACTCAAATGATGTCAATTAGCCTATCAGAAGCTTCTAAAGCCATGACATCATTTTCTGGAATTTTCCAAGCTGTTTAATGGCACAGTCAACTTAGTGTATGTTAACTTCTGACCCACTGGAATTGTGATACAGTGAATTATAAGTGAAATAATCTGTCTGTAAACAATTGTTGGAAAAATGATGTCCTAACCGACTTGCCAAAACTATAGTTTGTTAACAAGAAATTTGTGGAGTGGTTGAAAAACTAGTTTTAATGACTCCAACCTAGTTGTATGTAAACTTCCAACTTCAACTGTAAGACTATGTTCTTCAGAGAGATAATCTTTTGTCGAACATTATAGGGCTTCTAAATAGTCCCTTTTCATGTAGGAGCATCATTAGATCTCGTCTCAAGGCTGTTGACTACAGTAATGACTTTTCCATTCATATTTAGAATTTTAATGGTTTATTGAACTTCTCCATCATTTCCAATCGTTTATACATTATCTAAGTGTTGATTTAGGCACATGTCTCTTGGCACATATGTCCAGTCCCTAGTTCTGCCTGCATGATCTGCAATGTTCCACTATTAGCATCTAGAAAAAAATAAGAAAAAAGTGGTCATTAGTTTAATTCGTACCCATAATGCAACTCTTCCAGTTGAGAAATTGATTAGTGCTTGATATATTTTATTAATATTTCCATAATTTACTCTGAAGTCAACTTGTGTTGGTGGATGTTAATGTAATAGAAGTACTTCGAAGTTCTTTGAAGACAAATCTTGCAGCTTCTTCGAAAAATTCCTATCTTGACTGAATCGGCTTACGATTATAGTAAGGAATCATAGTACGGTAGCTTCAGACCTGGCATCCCGTGGCTATTGTTTGCCTTGACAACTGGGTGTCAAAACACATTGAATTTAAAAACTGCTTTGGTATAAGCGGCTTTGAGTGTTTGCTCACTTGTAATGTGTTTGTTGGCCAAGCTGTCTGTCGTTTTAATTTCACCAAATAAAACCAACCCAGACAATTATTGTCTAGAGGTGAGCTTTCATCAAACATAGTTTATAATCCTAATTTCCCATTCAGCATTTTTGGGGGAGAGAAAATGAACAGATAATTGGAATCTGCAGTTATTTCTCCCTCACTCTCACTCCTTTTCTTTGTGCCATTTTATCTCTCTGACCTAATTACATTGAAAAGGAGAACTATGACAAATGGAATTGTCATAGCCCACAATGTCATGAGCTACATTTACATCAATAAGAGCGACGTAATCGGTGATTGCACCAATATATAATAATAAAGTACAATAGAGTACACTCAATGAAGTTACAAATAAGTTTCTTTTGCTTTTTGCCTAAAATACAACACACTGACAATACACTAAACTTTATAATGATCCAGATTAATGTATCATCACGTTCCCACTTTTCTTTCCGGCATTTTTCTATTGGCTATTGTCATACTAAGTGGGTGTGTCTTAATGCAGCTGTCTGGCAGTGTGCCTCCAGGCTGAGTTGTTGAGTGGCAAGGTCAGAGGCCACAAAGGAGCATGCCATGCCACTCACATTCAGCTGTTCCTCTGCCCACTACAATCTCTCTCTGAGGGTATAGTTAGAGCCGGCTGCTTTGATTAATCCCTTTCCGTAACAACTGACTTGGGATCAGCTTTTTCTAAGTCTGTTTTAACTGTACTATGATAAACTAAGAGCCCTGGACCTGTTGTTGAGGGGATACAGTAGCCACAGGGGCTCTGTTAGCACTCAGCAGTAGTGTATCCATTTGCCCTCTGGTGTCCACCCTGGCCACTGTGGAAGGGCATGTTGAGTCAGGATCTGCTCCAGGGGTGCTAAAGTGCTCCTAGAAATCTGTCCAACACAGAGGGGAAAAGGCACATCTCTTGTCCTTGTCTCTGTCTCTCACTCAGTAGAGTGAGAGACAGAGACACATTCAATTTAATCACAGAGATTTTCTTCTTTATGAAAATGTATTATTTCCCTTATTTAGCTATTATAAATTATCCCTGTGTCACATACATGGAAAAGTATAAGATGTATGTAGAAGCCATAAACTCCTCACCCAAGCCTTTGGGTATCTTTTAATATTACACAATTACCTACTTAGCTCAATTCCAGCAGGTTTCTAAGGAGCAATGGCACATTTGGTTAATAAAGTGAGAAAAAGTACACATAATTGTGTGACGGTAATTCGTTGCCAAGCAACTGTTTTAAAGTTGCCAAGTTATATCATACTAGGTGTGTTAGACATTAGACTTTGGGGTAACTCACTAACAAAAGGTCTAAAAAGGGAAAATTACTTATGTACCACCAATATAGGTGCTTAACTTAAAGGGTAGGATATAATGGTTAAACTGATGTAACTGTGAGGAAACATGACATATGGTGATGAGCTGATGTACCATCATTTCTAGTATGAATTTACAATAATTGACACATTTACAAACTGTCACTTACTGTAGCTTCTTATGTTAAAATATAATTCTCTAGAGTCTAAGATATGTGTGTGTGGGGGGGTGGGGGGGGTTATAAGCTGACATATTGGTTTTAAGATAGTCATACCATGGTTCATTTAGCTATTTGATATAGAATTGTAGGACCCCTTTAGGTATCTAAAGAAAGTCGAAACAAATTATTTGATAAAATATTGAATTTGCCATTTAGTACCAAATCCCTTTGAAACGCATTGAATAACACATTCATAAATGGCAAAAAAAAAACAGTCAAAAATGTTTTTGAAGTCTGTCCTATAGCGATGAGATATAAGAAAGCTCAGGAAATATTTGTTTTTTTTGCACACATATTAACCCCGTCTTTTGGGTAGGCACAAAACTACTTCCATATTTCCATAAAAAATGTTTTACCGGTACTGATTACCTTCAGACGAGTCATGTGACACTTGTGGGGGTCATAGAGCAAAACGTAGAACACCATCGTGTGAGTTTGTAGGACAAACAGTTCGGACACTACAGCCATTTTTGTGAGAAGATCGATTTTCAGGATGTCTCATGGTCTGACAAACACCTCTGTAGCTCGGCCACCTTCCAACGCAGATGCGAAAGGCCGCCATAGGCGGATGCGTTAGATTGAGACTCAGCCCATCTTTAACTGACAGATTTTGATGGGGATTGTTTTATTATGTTACTTATATAGACCCACCGTCAATAGACTCTTGGAGGTTTATAAATAGCAACAGGCATGGTTTTTGGAATGACTGCATATAAGTTACAGCAGCAGAGGCTGTATTATTTTCCTCACCTAACTTAGCCTTACTGTACAGCAATGCTTTTTAAGCAGGTTAACCCTCCCCATATGAATTCATTATTTTTTCTACACTATAAAGGAATGAGTAAGGAATAATGGCCCAGGATTCTTGGCATGAATGGGAAATGACTGGATTTACATAACAGCCTAATTTAAAAACATGTAACGTAAATCCACCTAATGCATATTGCATTTACACATAAATATAAGCAGGCTCAATAGTCACAGATCACAACACTTTGTTCTAATATGGCAGCATGGTATTTTCCTCAGCTTTCCCATGTGTGGGCTAGTCAGTACTCTTTGAATACTAATAGTATGAATAACATATTTATGATAATAACTAAGTGAAGTGGATATCTATTCCCACCTTTTTGCCCATCTTAATATTGTGTCAGGAAGGGAAAATAGATGTATTTTGAGTTAGTATAAAAAGGTTTCAGTTTACTAGTTTGTCTAGAATAATTAAAGCAGACTTTTTTGAAAATCCATGTTGCTCTTCAGTTATTTCGCTCAAGTTTAGTCACACACTCTTCACTGCCTCTCTGACAATAGCTCTTTGGTCAATAACATAATTGGTTTGGAAGCAGAGGTACACACGTTTCATTACTTTGCATAATCATACAAATTTCATGTCATTAGAATGATTAATATGAAGATACTGTGCTGCATTGTTACCCCTTACAGGCATTTCGCTACACTCACATTAACATCTGCTAACCATGTGTATGTGACAAATATAATTTGATTTGATTTGATTTGCACACATCCATGTTTCCTGTCAATAGACCGTGGATAGGACATATTTCAGTCAGTTTTTGATCTTAAATTGCAAACCCCTGTGTATTTTTCAAAGAGCTCATCTGAAGTTTAACACAGAAAAAGAGAGAGGGTTACAATGGGTCAGGAAGAAATATGTCATAAGCTTTAAGCCTCAGATCAAAAGGTAACTTGGGTAAACTCCGGATCTGACGACATACATAAAAAGTGCATGACATTTCTTCCAGTCTTGCCGCATTTGTAAAAAAAAAAAAAACACAGACTTCTTTTTTTATTTTTTATTATTGCAACTCCAATATATGTCTGGGCATTCAATACAACTCATTCTGAATGGAAAAACGTTTAGATTTAGTTAACTATTTTTAGATAACTCTAAACCCTCAAGTCAAAGCCAGCTTTCATCCAAAAATACATTGAGTCAACTGTCAGATTGAAAGAAGAAGAGTACTTTTTTCTCCGCTCTGCATGGTGTCGCCAACCCTAAGAGGAGAGCCTGTCTTGCTGTCTTGTACTTCGGCTGAGATAGGCAGACACAGCATGAGAGTTGGCAGAATGAGTGAGATCTTGCTGAGCTTTTGAATATGCATCTGTATGTGACTTGTCGCTTCCCCCCATGTGACATGGCCTGTCCGATTCTCAGTAAATCCTCTTATGCGAAGGGACAAGACCCTCTCTCCAAGTATCATCTGTCGTGAAACCTCAGTAGGCTAACTGCTGGAGAACGTGTTGACAGGTGAAGCTTGGGATTACTTTTAGTCACCAATAACTGTGTATTGCTTTCCTAAACATGGACATTTACACTATAGCCAGAAGATTTGGACCGCATACCATGGTTGAAGGATTGACCGTAGTATGGGGTCTACATGGATTATAATTGAAAGCAAAGATGATCCATAAAAATATCCAACATGAAAACAGTAACTGAAAGCTAACTATATCCACTCGCTCCACTCACACTGCTTTCCTCTATAATTAAAAGTTGTAAAAACAAAGTGGTGGAACTTTAAAGTGTTTGTGACTGAGAACCCTGCACAGTTCACCAGGCCATTAATGCTAACAGCTGTTGATTAATCACATTGGGGGTAAAGTGCTGGCTTGCTTTCATCTGCCGATGGAAGAGGAAGCCCAGTGCAATTAGACCTTCCTTTGCATGTACTTGAAAACAAGTATGGATTATGGGCCTCTTATTTGGGCTATGTTCTTCTGGTGTCTCTATATTAACCTCTGGAGTGTAGCTGTGTGTTTATGCTATTGTTGAGATTAGTGTTGTCGAATCAAGGTCAAGTTTTACCACAGATATGAGAATGTATGTTCACTTCGATATGTTGTTATGTTGCTCTGGTGTCTGATGGATTCACATGCTAAGAACACCATGTCCCATACCTTGTTGCATATAATACTACAGATACCATGTCCAGACTGACAGTCACACTGTGAATTCAATCATGGTAGACAGAGTGTTATCTCACATACAGCTGTGTGTCTAACATGCAACAGCATGGGCTGCTCAAGATAAGGACCACATTTTGATAAGATAATGTACATAGCAGGGGCATATGGGGTGAGGGAAGAAATTCAAGATTATCTACATTTGATGTTTACAAACTGTCTATCGTCAGTTTCCAAAACAAGATTTGTCCAGGATGCCAACACCATGTGTTATTGTGCATCAGTTTCCTCTGCTGAAATGTGGATCTGGTTGAAGATATACATTCAGTATAAACAATGACATTTATTTGATGGACAAAGAGAGGAGAGTGTGGCGATAACAAGTCTTAACCTATTGTGGCACACCTGCACCTTCAAACACATGCCAATGCCAGAGGGATATACAATTTATTCAAATCACTTATATCAGTTGGGGTTTTACACAGCACTTCATAAAAGGGTTGGAGAATGATCTGATAAATGTGCAAGTCTATCAGAATAGGGATTCACTCTTATCTGGTTTAAGGGGACACCACTGGCCAGAGTCCTGGATGGAGCAGACATCTCACAACACAGGAGATGAAAGACATCCGAATTGTTAAAGTGACAATGTACTTTTCAAAGAAACTGTCACAGGCGTCGAAAGGATTAGACCAATGCGCAGCGTGCATAGTGCTCATTCTTGATTTATTTTAAGAGAACACTTTAAACAAAATAACCAACGACCAACAGTTCCGTCAGGTAAAACAACTAAACGGAAAATAACTACCCACAAAACCCAAAGGAAAACAGGCTGCCTAAGTATGGCTTCCAATCAGAGACAACGAAAGACCTCTGATTGGAAACCATACTCGGCCAAACATGGAAAACGAAGTATAGAAAATGAAAACTAGAACACATTCCCCTTGAACCAAAAAAACCCAAAATACACAAAACAACCCCCCCTGCCACACCCTGACCATTCTACTATGGCAAATGACCCTTTTCACTGGTCAGGAATGTGACAGAAACAGACTGACAGGCATATCTGTGGATAGCATTACACTCCTGTGTAAGAATTACAGTATGTATGAGTAATATGGTATAAACTGGGAATGCTGGTGCAAACAATGATTGGTCTTCACCTGTTGGCTGCAGTGTACTGTGGCAGTCGAATGATGTGAAAATGTGAGTATACAACCTCAAATCAATTCAAATTTAATTGGTCGGGTACACATATTTTGCATATGTTATCACAGTGAAGCAAAATGCTTATGTTTCTAGCTCCAACAGTGCTGCAGTACAGGTTAACACACACAAATCCCAAATAATGTGAAGAAAGACATTAAGAAGTCCAGGCTCTGTCACAGCCGGCCCCGACCGGGAGACCCATGGGGCGGCGCTCTCCCGAGTCCGTATGGGAGTTGCATCAATGAGACAAGACTGTAACTACCAATTGGATACCACAAAATTGGGGAGAAATGGGGTAAAAAAAAGAAGGGAAAAAAAGACATTAACCTTTTCCCCCATGAGTTCCAAATCTCTCTAACGGTCGCCCCAGCGTGAGTTGTTTTACACACGTGATGTCAGGATGCACTCACTGTTCCAAAATATGTTTATTACGCAACAGGACAGTCAACACGCAGCCTGCTAATTATTTATAGGCTATGTTTCAACTTTTAAATTATTTTCTTATAAGGGCACAAGGCGAGACCCAAAGGCAGACACTGGAGGCAGATGGTTGAGCTCCGATATTTATTATAACAAAGGGAGTAGGCAAAGGCAGGTCAGGGACAGGCGAGAGTTCATAAACCAGGTCAGAGTCCAAACAGTACCAGACTATAGGCAGTCTCGAGGTCAGGCCAGGCAGGGGTCAGAAACCAGATCCGAGTCCAAAAACAGTACAAGGGGATAGGCAGGCTGGTAGTCAGAACAGGCAGAGTGGTCAGGCAGTCGGGTCCGGCGTCAGTACAGGCAAGGGTCGAAAGCAGGATGACTAGAAATAAACAGAGACTAGGGAAAAATAGGAGCAAAAGGGAAAACCGCTGGTTGACTTGGCAAACAAGACAAACTGGCTAAGAGAGACAGGAAACACAGGGATAAAAACACAGGGATAATAACACAGGGATAATAAGCGACACCTGGAGGGGGTGGAGACAATCACAAGGACAGGGGAACCAGATCAGGGTGTGACATTTCTAACAAGTTGTATTTTCTAACAACAGTTTGAATTGAAGTGTGTTCCTCCTCCTCATTAATTCATATAGAAGTAGTCAATTTCAGCGTTACGGACAATTTATGTTTGAGGCTTTACTGAGCTGGATAAACTTCTCTCTTCTAGAAGAATCCACTGCACTTCACTCATGTTTGCGCAGATCAAGTATGCATATATTTGCGCAGTCTTGCAAGAATTGGAACATTTTTTTGCTGGCGCTGGCTTTGCCTTCCTTGATGTTTTACATAAACATATAATAACTTTGGACGTGTGTGCATTCCTATCAAAGTAACTTCCTTATTTTCTGTATATCGTGTTGTCATTTCTAATGTAGGCGCATACAGTATGTGTGTGTGTATATAAATACACAGTTGAAGTCGGAAGTTTACATACACTTAGGTTGGAGTCATTAAAACTCGTTTTTCAACCACTCCACAAATTTCTTGTTAACAAACTATAGTTTTGGCAAGTTGGTTAGGACATCATTTTTCCAAAAATTGTTTACAGACAGATTATTTCACTTATAATTCACTGTATCACAATTCCAGTGGGTCAGAAGTTTACATACACTAAGTTGACTGTGCCTTTAAACAGCTTGGAAAATTCCAGAAAATGATGTCATGGTTAAGCTTCTGATAGGCTAATTGACATCATTTGAGTCAATTGGAGGTGTACCTGTGGATGTATTTCACGGCCTACCTTCAAACTCAGTGCCTCTTTGCTTGATATCATGGGAAAATCAAAAGAAATCGGCCAAGACCTCAGAAGAAAAATTGTAGACCTCCACAAGTCTGGTTCATCCTTGGGAGCAATTTCCAAATGCCTGAAGGTCCGACGTTCATCTGTACAAACAATAGTACGCAAGAATAAACACCATGGGACCACGCAGTCATCATACCGCTCAGGAAGGAGACGCGTTCTGTCTGCTAGAGATGAACGTACTTTGGTGCGAAAAGTGCAAATCAATCCCAGAACAACAGCAAAGGACCTTGTGAAGATGCTGGAGGAAACAGGTACAAAAGTATCTATATCCACAGTAAAACGAGTCCGATATCAACATAACCTGAAAGGCTGCTCAGCAAGGAAGAAGCCACTGCTCCAAAACCGCCATAAAAACAGCCAGACTACAGTTTGCAAATGCACATGGGGACAATGATCATACTTTTTGGAGAAATGTGATCAAACAGAAACTGTTTGGCCATAATGACCATTGTTATATTTGGAGGAAAAAAGGGGATGCTTGCGAACTGAAGAACACCATCCCAACCATGAAGCACGGGTATGGCAGCATCATGTTGTGGGGGTGCTTTGTTGCAGTAGGGACTGGTGCACTTCACAAAATAGATGGCATCATGAGGCAGGAAAATTATGTGGGTATATTGATTCAACATCTCAAGACATCAGTCAGGAAGTTAAAGCTTGGGTCTTCCAAATGGACAATGACCCCAAGCATACTTCCAAAGTTGTGGCATAATAGCTTAAGGACAACAAAGTCAAGGTATTGGAGTTGCCATCACAAAGCCCTGACCTCAACCCTATAGAAAATTTGTGGGCAGAACTGAAAAAGCGTGTGCGAGCAAGGAGGCCTACAAACCTGACTCAGTTACACCAGCTCTGTCAGGAGGAATGGGCCAAAATTCACCCAACCTATTGTGGGAGGCTTGTGGAAGGCTACCCAAAACGTTTGACCCAAGTTAAACAATTTAAAGGCAATGCTACCAAATACTCATTGAGTGTATGTAAACTTCTGACCCACTGGGAATGTGATAAAGGAAATAAAAGCTGAAATAAATCATTCTCTCTTCTATTATTCTGACATTTCACATTCTTAAAATAAAGTGGTGATCCTAACTGTCCTAAGACAGGGAATTTTTACTAGGATTACCGTAATTTACGGACTATTGAGCGCACCTGAATATAAGCCGCTCCCACTGAATATATTTTTTAAATTTATTTTGAACATAAATAAGCCGCAGGTGCCTACCGGTACATTGAAACAAATGAACTTTACACAGGCTTTAACGAAACACGGTTTGTATCTGTCACGGTTGTTGTCGGTGAAGGAGGACCAAAACGCAGCAGGTATGTGTATGCTCATCTTGAGAATTTATTAACTTCAAAAAATGAACGTACAAAATAACAAAACAAAAAGAACGAACGAACAACTACAAACAGTCTGGCTAGCATAGGCTCAACACAGAACAATCACCCACAAATACCAAACACAAACACACCCTACTATATGGGACTCTCAATCAAAGGCAGATAGACAACACCTGCCTTCAACTGAGAGTCCCAACCCCCATTAACCAAACATAGACATACACTCATTAACCTTATACTGGCCAGGACGTGACAGTATCAAAAATAAATAGGCTTTAACGAAACACGGCTTGTAACAAAAATAAATAGGCTTTAACGAAACACGGCTTTTAACAAAAAATAAAAAATTTGCAGTAAGCTTTAGTTGTCTTTTTGCACTGAGTCAATTCCTCACGCTGCTGTTTCCAACGTCTTATCATCGACTCATTAAGACCAAGCTCCCGTGCAGCAGCTCTATTTCCTTTTCCAACAGCCAGATCAATCGCCTTCAACTTGAAAGCTGCATCATATGCATTTCTCCGTGTCTTTGCCATGATGAGGGTGACAAAATTACTACCGTAATCAGAATGATGGGGAGTTTGAGAGCGCTCGATTTAATCTAAACAGTAAACAAAAAAGTTGTTTGACCTTAACCCTTTCGGCAATTTCATTGGTCTAATGAAAGCTTCATGCCGCCAAAAAACTGAGCATGTCACAGAATGTGTTTTTTTGGAGAAAAAAAATTGAAAGCGGGATGGTGTACCTAATAAACTGTGTACATATGAAGTGGGTAAAACAGTATGTAAACATAATTTAAGTGACCAGTGTTTAATGACTGTGTACATAAGGCAGCAGTCTGTAAGGTGCAGGGTGAGAACCGGGTGGTAGCCAGCTAGTAACAGTGACTAAGTTCAAGGCAGGGTACTGGGCGGAGAATGACTAGTGGTGACTATCAGTCTGATGGCTTGGACATAGAAACTGTTTATCAGTCTCTCGGTCCCAGCTTTGATGCACCTGGAACGTCTCTGCCATTTAGATGGTAGCAGTGTGAACAACCTGAGTGTTAAAGGAGTATTATTAGTCTAGTCTGTCAACGAATGTGAGATGAGGTGACGAAAATAACAACCAAGAATAGTCCCTCTTTTCTTTCAATGCTCCTCTCTTTGTATTGGGGAAAGATAAGCATGAAGATGAGAGAGAAGAGAGTAGAGGATAAAACAAGAGAAAGAAAAGCTGTAGGCTTTATCTGCAAACCGAAAGGTTATGGTAACATTTGCATAAACATTGTCCCTTGAGTCAGCCATCCATCCATATTTATAAAAAATGCTAAGCTCATTTATCACAACAGTTCTAGGGACACAGTCGCTCTCCAAAATCTTGAAAGGGCGAGTCAGCGAAGGAGACTGGAAGGGCAGCGTGTACTTAAATCATCCTAATTGCCCTCATTTGATTCAGTGTTGTATTATAGCTCTGGGATGTGTCAGCACTACTTTCTCTGCTGCTGAAATAGCGAATGACGCACTTAACAGATACATTTTGTTATTCGGCGTAAACTCTGTTCCCCTCCCTCCTGTCACGAAGTTTGCAAGAGAGGCATTTCACTGTACTTGTGCATGTGACATTAAAGAAATATATATTGTACAAGGGAGGATAATGGTGTCTCATAATGATAATTGTTAATTTCAGAAATGTAATCAATTTTATAATTTCTGTACATGATCTATTGTAAAGAGACCTTGGCGGTGTTAACATTGACTTTATTTTACGTCATCTTATATAGTCGTAAGCTGTGTCCAAAATATGTATTGCCTACTACTTACTTAAACTACATACTGTGTACAAATAGTATTAAATACTATTTAGAACGTACTGTTTAGTAAAAACGTATGAAGTAAGCACACATATCAACATTCCACTCATCCATACTGAGAAGGTGCCATCTAATGCGCAATCGCGCTTGTTCCCTACCATTCTTTCACCTTTGTAAAGCGTGTCCCCTATTCGGATCATGACACACATGAGTGTGAAAAGATGATTATTTTCCTCAATAGTGTGCTACTTGAAGAAAAGCTGAAATTTGTTTGACATCCTTGCATACTCAATTTTCAGAATTGCACATACTATTGTCACACCTGATCTGTTTCACCTGTCTTTGTGCTTGTCTCCACCCCCCTCCAGGTGTTGCCCATCTTCCTCATTATCCCTTTTTGGGAGTTGACATTGGCCACAAAGTGCTAACAGATAGTATCTAAATAATATGTGTGAAATGCTTGATCGTGTATGTGATGTAAACAGAAGTGTACTTTTTTGGGGACCTGAATATTGACTGGTTTTCATCAAGCTATCCGCTCAAGAGGAAGCTTCTCACTGTAACAAGTGTCTGTAATCTGGTTCAGGTTATTAACTAAACTACCTGTCACACCCTGATCTGTTTCACCTGTCCTTGTGATTGTCTCCACCTCCCTCCAGGTATCGCCCATCTTCCCAATTATCCCCGTGTATTTATACCTGTGATCTCTGTTTGTCTGTTGCCAGTTGGTCTTGTCAGGTCTTACCAGCATGTTTTCCCATGTCCCTGCTTTCTCAAGTTCTGGTTCCTAGTTCTGACCATTCTGTCTGCCCTGACCCCGAGCCTGCCGTTCTGTACCTGCCTGACTCTGACCCATTTACAAACCTCTGCCTGTCCTGACCTCGAGCCTGCCTGCTGTTCGGTACCTTATTGACTCTGCCCTGGATTACAGACCTCTGCCTGCCTGCCTTTGACCTGTCTTTTGCCTGCCCCCTGTTTGGGTCAGTAAACATTTGTGACTCTAGCTGTCTGGATCTGGGTATTATCCTGAGTTCTGATAACTATAAAACTTTCTGTTTTTGCATACCCAAAAAGCTGACTATTTAGACCGCAAGAATATGGGTATTAGAACATGGCCTTAGAGTAATCTGAACCATAACAAAAATGTATTTATAGCTCATTCAAGACCAACAAAAACCAGACCTCATCACTATTAGCAATGCTGAAGGAACCTGGCCCCATCACTAATAGCAATGCTGAAGGTTAACAGCGTGCAAATCTGACAGAGAATGTGCAAGCTGTCACGATTTCCGCCGAAGTTGGTGCCTCTCCTTGTTTGGGCGGCGTTCGGCGGTCGACGTCACCAACTTTCTAGCCGCCACCGATCTACGTTTCTTTGTCCATTTGTTTTGTCTTGATTGTACACACCTGGTTTCCATTAAGTTATAATTTATTCCCTATTTATCCCTCTGGTTCCCACATGGTTTTGTGCGTGTTTGTTCTTTGTTAAGTGGTCGCTCTTTTGTGTCGAGCTGGATTGTTTTCCCTGTATGGAATTAGTTTGATTTTTCGAGTAAAGTACATTTTTACTCAGTTCTGTGTCCTGCGCCTGACTCCGTCCTACCCGCTGCACACTGACACTTGACACAAGCAGTGTGAGCCCCCTGGCCCCAGATCAGAATGCCTGTCCCGGCGCCTGTGTGTGAAGTTTTCAAAGTGCTGACAGTGCTCACATCGTCTGGGTGTCTTGGATGTTAATGGGGAAATCACCAGACAGCAGCCTCCTGCTGCGCTGAACTTGAACTCTGTCACACCTGTAATCACTGAGTTGTCTCCCGAGCCTGCAATTTGGTGGAAATTAAATACCTTTGGGGGCCTCAGCAGTCAGATTGGATGTTTGCGTTGTTGCACTGAACACACAATGTCAATCATGATAGATTGCCCCGGGTGGAGGGCAGATTAGAAGACACATAAAGGGTTTTATCTGTTCTTGTCAGATGGCAAACGGTTTCACATTGTTCTTTCACTATTTCCTTTTTGTTCCTTTCCTCAACCAACTGGAAATGTACATAGGCACATTTCCAGAAAGTGAAGAAATCATATTAAATACATTTGGATTGACATAATGGTGTTATGTTAGTGTTATGGGTCAGATAAGCACCTGGCGCTAGAGTGAAGCAAATTAATTGACAGTTCCTTAGTGAGTGTTGCAATACTGACATAAGACAAAAGG
This sequence comes from Salmo trutta, assembly GCF_901001165.1. NCBI lineage: Eukaryota > Metazoa > Chordata > Actinopteri > Salmoniformes > Salmonidae > Salmo > Salmo trutta. Next base: position 19,391,435 of record NC_042979.1, on the reverse strand, counting down.
TATACTAGATATGTAGCATGGATATCATATCTGATGTGCTAAATGCAGTTATAAATAAGGTTTATGTGTTACAATGTTGTGTCAAGCATCCCTGTGGCTGTTTTCTTTATACAAGATCTCTTCTAGCTTCTCCTGAGCAGATGGCTTGTAAAATAAACAGCATGCCTCCCCATAATCATATTTGCATTAAATGGTGCTGCTTAAATTCCCGTGGATTGACTACAGATGGTGTGCCGATATTGCCACCTCAGAGTCCATGAGCACATCCTTGTCACACCTCTCCATACTGTCCTTATGGAGACTTTTAGCACTGCCAACCTACTGTTCAAAATGGTTTCAGTGATCAGATCGGTGACATGTAATAGACTAGTTGGAATACTGGGCTCTACAATGTCAGATGCTGAAGCAAGTGGTTGATAGGTTTGAAAATCACACTTGTTTTATTAACAACCCATAATAACATTGTTGTTAGCAGGGTAGATTTTTTTTATTTATTAGGATCCCCATTAGTTGACGTCAATGGCAAAAGCTTGTCTTACTGGGGTCCGACACGAAAAATACATTATAGACAAAATACTTTACAATTTACATACATTTAAAAACATTAACATGTAGCGTGTGTGTGTGTGTGTGTGTGCATCTATCAGTTACACATACATTTCAGTACATACACACAACAAGTAGGTCACATGGGGGAGAGGCATTGTGCTGTCAGGTGCTGCTTTACTTATTTATTTTTTTAACTAGGTTCGCTGTTTACTTGCACTACATGTGACCGACCAGCTCGATTCGGTCTTATGTAGCAACATTTGAAATGTTTATTTTTTTACATTGAATAAAAGAGACTCTGAGCTAGAAAATGGTATATCATACACTACAGTTGAGGAACAATGGGAAAGTAATTCTGCTTTAAAGTTGAAAAACTTTTGAGGAAATTGCCCTTGAATGCTTTCACACACACTTAAGCCTTAGCCCCACCCAACTCTTTAAGGATTCACATGTGAGGCCATGTGTAAAAAAATAGTATAGTCGTGTACTAATCAACCAAAGATTTCAAGACTAAATGCTGGTTTATGCTCTGTCTATCGACATGTCTGTATACACTTGTAATTCATTATTAAAGGAAAATAAACTCATAACAAGATCATAAGTACAGTATGATTTAACTTGCAATAAAAATTACTTTGAGAAAATTTGAATTGTATAATATCTGAAAAGGTAGCTAACAAGACTCTCTTACCAGTATACATGAATGAAAGCTTCTTCCTCTCTGTTACTTATGCCACAGTTGCCCTTAGTTTTAACATGTAACCCGGAGACAGGTGTTTTATACAAAAGCCTTCTGTTTTTTATACACCCTCTGCATTTGCAATCATACGCCTGAAGTTTCTCCATCTCCTTAGCTATCATACTTTGCTTGCACCAGGCATTCCACTGATTTCAAAACTCAGTCCTCCAGAAAGTGGAGAGCTATCTTTAAAAAAAATCTGGATTAGAAAGGATTACCTACACATACTGAGCCGCTCATTATAGACAGAAGCACGCTACATGTCGCAATACAGGTGATCAAAACGTGGATGATCTTGTTCCTGTAGTGCTTGTAAACACCGATGAGACGGGGGAGAGAGGTGGGCTTGGAAACAGGAGACAAAGGGCTGTGAGAGATAAGTTTGACTCTGGACAAATGAGATGTGGGATGTATACGAAGGGTACGGGGCAACAGAAGACGAACAGCAGAGAGGCTAATAATCTTGGAGATGGGAAATGGGCCGATAAACCGGGGGGAGAGTTTGCGGGATTCCCCCCGGAGGGGCAGATCCCGGATGGATAGCCATACCTTCTGCCCGAGATGATGCCGGGGTCCGATGGCGATCTGCCTGTCGTCAATACCTGAAGGTGGTCTTAAGGAGGGCCGACCGGGCTCTCCTCCAGGTACCACAACAGCGGCGGACAAACATCTGGGCAGAAGGTACGCTGACCTCTTCCTCTTGCTTGGGGAAGAGCACAGGCTGGTACCTCAGGGAATACTCAAATATAGATAGGCCCGTGGCAGAGCAGGGAAGGGTGTTGCGGGCGTACTCGACCCACATCAGCTGCTGGCTCCAGGAGGTGGGGTTGGCAGAGACCAGGCAGCGCAGAGTAGTCTCAAGATCCTGGTTGGCTCGCTCTGACTGGCCATTGGACTGGGGGTGGAACCCAGAGGACAAGCTGGCCAATGACCCATTGAGGGCGGAGAACACCTTCCAGAACCAGGACGAGAACAGAGGCCCCCGGTCGGAGACCATGTCCACAGGCAGTCCATGGATCCGGAAGACATGCTGCACCATGAGCTGGGCTGTCTCCTTGGCCGAGGGTAGTTTGGGGAGAGGAATGAGGTGAGCAGCCTTGGAAAACCAGTCGACCACAGTCAGAATAGCAGTGTTGTCTTCAGATGCGGGGAGACCCGTGACAAATCCAGGGATATGTGGGACAAGGGATGGTGAGGGATAGGCAGTGGTTGCAGAAGACCAGCCGGAGCTTGCCGAGGAGTCTTATTCTGAGCTCAGACCGTGCAGGCGGAGACAAATGTGGCGACATCCGGAACCATCGTAGGCCACCAAAAGCATTTTCGCACGAAGGCCAGGGGCCAACAGGAGGCAAGCCTCGACGAATGGACCCACTCCAGGTTCTTGTGGTCGGTCCACATGATGAATGGGTGTTCCGCCCCCTCCAGCCAGTGCCTCCATTCCTCCAATGTCAACTTCACCATGAGAAGGTCACGAACCTTGCTATCCTTGACCTTACCTGTGGCCTGGGTGGACCAGGACAGAGAAACAAACACACAGGTACTGTCATGTTCGAAATAACTTTAATTCTGGGCTGACTTTGGTGACAGTTTCCCACTTAACCTCTTCAAAGTTAGGAGCGTTTGTCACAAATTAAGTGGGAAACTGTCACCAAAGTCAGCCCAGAATTAAAGTTCTTTCGAACATGACAGTACCTGTGTGTTTGTTTCTCTGTCCTGGTCCACCCAGGCCGCAGGTAAGGTCAAGGATAGCAGGGTTCGGTACACAAATCTGGTTCTCGGTAGGTCCAGGTCTAAACGCCAACAGGTAAGTCCAAAACAGTCCAGCTCGTACACGGTAAATCCAGCCAATGTAGATTGTCTCTTTCTCTATGGTTCATAGATCCTTCCCGCCCTCTCTCTCTCTTCCAGGTTTTTCTTGACCCTTTATCTGTGGGTCGGCTCCACCTTCTGAGGGTTCCCCTTGCTTCTGGGAACTGTAGTTTTGGCAGTCGGCCATTTTGTGATCTGTAGTTCTGATCGGGGTTGCCATTTTAGTGATCGGGCAGAGCCCGTTTATTAGTTCTGCCCTCACATATCTGCCATTTATCACTCAACCCCCTTCTTTGCCACAATATACAGCAACATCTCCCCCATAAGCATTCCTGTTTCCTCTATAGATGTTATATCCTTGTATTGCTCCTGCTGTATCGACAAATGAATTATCTAAGTGAGTCTCAGAAATGGCTAATTTATGAATGTTATGTGATGTCAGCAAGTTACTGGTTTTATGAACCTTATTTATAAGGCTACATATATTAATATGGGCTATTTTCATCCCTTTCCTCTGTAGCATATCATAGAAAGACATAATATGGAAAAAAGCAAACAAAGCAAGATAAATGAATATACATTCAGCAGTCCATTAATCAGTTGGTGTGTGTGTGTGTGTTGCGGGATTGAAGCTACGAACCAATAGGTTTGGCTCTCTAATCCCTTTCAGGCTTTTAGGAGGGAGGGTGGATAATGAGCCTGTCATCGCCGATGTAAGCAATGTCCCCACGCACTCTGGCAGCTTTCATGGCTGGGATAAATTATTTTGTCTGCTGGCACACAGCTTCAGGATAGTCCTCGTTGAGAAAGATGTACGTACTTCTCAAGTTCTTGGCTTTTACTAGAACAGCTACCTTGTCCTTGAACCTCAGGAACTTGACCACTATCGGCCTGAGCCTGTCACCTGGGCCGGTGGTGGATTTTCCAGTCCTGTTGGCTCGCTCCACCTCAATCTTCCTGTGGTCCATATTCAGTTTCTCTGAGATCATTTCCCTCACTTTGTCGCCATACTCCATCCAGATCTCATGTGGAGATTCTGCAATTCCATCCACAACCATATTGTTCCTCCTTGATTGTCAGTTGAGATAATCTGGTTTGTCTGTCATTGTTATCATGGATTCAAATACAGAACTGTCCTCTCTCAATGACTAACAGATTGCTGTCATCTTGCCGTTCTCCTGTTTAAACTCATCGAGCTGACCCTGGGAGAACTGCAAACTGTTCTTCAGGTCCTGGACCTTTTTGGTCAGGTCGTCCATTCTTTTATTAGTTGACTCCACCAGTATTTGGAGACAATAGTTGAAACTATTTTCTTGTTGTTGTAATATATGCGTGTAGAACTATTTTTGTTAATTTAAAATATCCTTCACACTGTTACTGCTTGCAGTTCTAGAAAGGACAGGTTGCAGGGAAGATTGGAAACAACAACAATCTAGACAGTCTCAAGCAATCCACAATGGTTAACTGTGTTGCGGGCTGAGTTCAAGCCCTCAAGAAAACCCCACTAGCTTGATAGGCAGCTAGGCTAGCTGCTACACCAAGCAGCTCCTCAGACCAGGCCTTGGTAGGCAGGATCACTGGACAGATAGTAGCGGTCCCAGCAATTGATGCCAACCAAGACGCAGGATCCAAACTCAAAGGTACCTAGCTAGTAACTAAAGTTTTCAATAGACTTTCAAAACTTTCCGAAACAACAAACTGAGCTCTCCCTCCTTCGACATTCTGCGTTCATCCGGAAATGACGTGTAGCTCTGAAAATCCTGTCTCTTGTTACTCATGAGTTCATTACCCTTCATTCATTATGTCCATTTTATCCTCCCACAACTCTGTTGAACCCCCCTCCCCCATGATCACTTTGCTTGTTGTATAATTCCTTCTCTCGTCTACGTGCTCTCCTCTCACCTTTTCCTTCATTTGTGGATTTCAGTGCACAACACATCAGCTTTCTGTGACCAGGCGAAAAAACCTTTCCCAGCCAAACCTTCATATCATAACCGCTAACCGCTACACACAGCCTACATTGTTGTCATCATATTAACATCATAGTCAACATAGCTACTAGAACTAATGTGTTAATAAACCCCCTACAATAATGCAGTACATTGTACAGTCAGCAGCTAGCTGTAGCTTATGCTTTCAGTACTAGATTCATTCTTTGATCCTTTGATTGGGTGGACAACATGTCAGTTCATGCTACAAGAGCTCTGATAGGTTGGAGGACGTCCTCCGGAAGTTTTCATAATTACTGTGTAAGTCTATGGAAGGGGGTGAGAACCATGAGCTTCCTGGGTTTCGTATTGATGTCAATGTACCCAGAGGAGGACTGAAACTAGCTGTCCTCCGGCTACGCCAGGGTGCTACCCTACAGAGTGCTGTTGAGGCTACTGTAGACCTTCATTGTAAAAAAGTGTGTTTTAATTAGTTATTTGGTGACATTAATATATTTAGTATAGTTGTATCTAAAAAGGAGAACTTTTCTAATGTTTCACAATTTTTATAAAATTAACTGAGGAGGATGGTCCTCCCCTTCCTCCTCTGAGGAGTCGCCACTGGTATGGGGAGGCATAAGCTAAAGACATCGAACAAAATTGCATTTTATCGATGGCAATTTGAATCCACAGAGATACCGTGATGAGATCCTGAGGCCCATTGTTGTGCCATTCATCCATCACCATCACCTCATGTTTCAGCATGATAATACACAACCCCATGTTACAATGATCTGTACACAATTCCTGGAACCTACTTTTTTTAAAAACGTGTCTGTGACCAACATATGCTTATCTGCATTTTCAGTCATGAAATCCCTAGATTATGGGCTAAAGCATTTATTTCAATTGACTAATTTCCTTATGAGCTGTAACTCAGTAAAATCTTTGAAATTGTTGAATGTTGCACTTATATTTTTGTTCGGGTATTCATATACAATTATATAGATACAGACACATTACAGACATAAAACAAAACATGCTAGTCATACAAATGAGTATGAGGTGGGAGTTTAAGTACAATTCTTACAAGCTTGTTTTGGCTGGTCTGTAGCTTTTTCTTTAAGTTTGGGGCTTCTGGTGAACCATGATGTACAGGCACAATCCAACTGATACTAGACTAGTGCACTTGCCAGAGTCTTTAGTGTGTCTACAGTATAGTTAAGTTTCCAACCAATTGGGGACAGAATTTTATGCAGAAAAATAATTTCCCATCATAGTTGTGTTTCCATCAAATTGTCTTGTTGCAGATAAAAGAATGTGCGTAAATACGTAGTCCACCAAATATAAAATATACAAGTTAAATAGATTTCCTTCACATTTTCAAGTCTAGGCCTACTGATGGTTTTGTCACACAAATTTTTGTCTAGGTATAGCGAATGTGCCCACTCTAGAAATTGGCATGTGTGCTTTAGCAAATAGCTTGCATATACAGTACAGTGCGGGTATAGCCTACTACATAATGAGATTATTATGGAGAAAAGCAGCCAAGCTTCAATCATGACGTCACCAGAATAATACTCTCAATATTTATTGAATGGAGCATCAAGCTCATCTCCGTGCACTTTCACCACCCTGTGAAATTAATCATTTTGGACGAACATGCACATGCCTACAGGAGACTTTTAAAGTAATCTAATCAGATTAAAACATTGTGACTAGTTGTGTTTATGCCACATATGAATGGTAATACATTTTAAATGCTTAATTATAAATATTTAGGCTATGTTGACACGTTAGGTTCTAGGTGCATGAGCAGCCTGGTCTCATGGACTAGACGTAACACAGTAAATGTAAATCCGAGACCCTTAAATTAGTATGATATGTTACGGTTGATATGGTCAAATAAGACCGATGTCACAACTTCCGCGGAAGTCGGTCCCTCTCCTTGTTCGGGCTGCGCTCGGCGGTCGACGTCACCAGTCTTCTAGCCATTGCCGATCCACCTTTCATTTTCCATTTGTTTTGTCTCGTCTTCCCACACACCTGGTTTCAATTCCATCATTACATGTTGTGTATTTAACCCTCTGTTCCCCCCCATGTCCTTGTCCGGAATTGTTTATTGTAGTGCTTGTGCACGTTATGCTGGTGTGTGATGGGTTTTGATTTATTGTACTGTTAACAGTGGTTTTATTTATTTATTTATTAGTACTGTTAACGGTGGTTTTATTTATTTATTAAACTGCGCCGTTGTAAATCAGTTTTGCTCTCCTGCGCCTGACTTCTCTGCCGCCAGTACGCACCCCTTACAACCGAAGGTTACTTAAGGCAAAGACGAATGGAGATTGGGTGGGAGTATAACGCACACGTCTAGCAACCCAAAGGTTGTGTTCGAATCTCATCACGGACAATTAGCAAATAACCCTAACCTTAACCCAGCAAATTAGCATCTACTTACTACTTAGCAACTACTTAGCATGTTTGCTAACCCTTCCCTAACCTTAACCTAACCCTTTAACCTTATTTCTTAATTCTAACCCCTAGCCTAGCTAATGTTAGCCAGCTAGCTAACATAAGTGTTTACTTTATCTTTATTTAACTAGGCAAGTCAGTTAGGAACAAATTATTATTTACAATGATGGCCTACCCCGGCCAAACCCTAACCCGGACGTCGCTGAGCCAATTGTGTGCCGTCCTATGGGAATCACGGCCAGTTGTGATACGGCCTGGAATCAAACCAGGTTCTGTAGTGACGCCTCTAGCACTGGGATGCAATGCAATGCTGTGCCACTCGGGAGCCACAATAAATTGGAATTTGTATCATAGGTTTTTCAAATTCGTAACATGTACGTTTTGCAAATTCATAACATATCATACGAATTGTAATTCGGAACATATACAAAATGGATGATTGACATCCACAAATTAATACAAACCATACAATATGTAACATATCATACTAAATGAAGTGTCTTAGATTTACCTACAGAATAATATGAAATGCTCTGAGACCAGGTTGGCGTGAGGAATAGCCGCTCAGATTGGAGAGGAGGCAGAGTGTGTGTTTGGCTTTCCTGAGTAACTGGGCCTGCTGAGAGCATATGTGGCCACCCTAACCCTAACCCTAACCCCTAACCCTAACCCTAACCCTAAGACTGGCCTGCTACTGTGCCTATCTAGACCTTATAAACTATTGAGAGTAGACCCACAGCTGATCCAAATGGAAATAAACATTGAAATTACGGCTTTTGTTTTTGAAATGAAAATTTCACTGCAGCCTAGAGTATAATTCTATAGTCACTTGAAAACAATAATGCAATTCATGTTGTAGGCTTGTGGTGTTGAAGGCTAGTCTAGGTAAGATAATAGTGTTGTCCCTAATCAAGATCAATAGGGGAGCTTTTTGAGCTGTAGATCTCATGTCTTCACTGTTGTTTCATGCACAATGATGCACCTGGTCTCTCCGCTGCCTATCAGCTATTCCTATTTGTTTTTGTGGATTCATATTGAAAATGTATGCAGCTTTGAATGCTTTTATGTGTGGTATGATTCCTAGTTAGCCTATTGCAGATCTGGACAAACGATCCACATACCACTTTTGTCACTATGACTGGTGTATAGAGGGCAGGATAGAAAGACTGGTAGACTATATTGACCTGTGGTATAGTAAAAGTTAGAGTGTGGAAAAGCGTACCAAAACAACTTAATATAGGCGAGACGCATGCAAGCAGATGAGGAGATTTAGCTAGGATGAAAGAAATGATATAGTAAAACCTGCAAAAGAGCGAACGTAAACCAGGGAAAAATGCACTACCCTCCCCTATGCCAAATAAAAAACCACAGAACCCTCCCCAATACCGTCATCTATTTTTGGAATTTCTAACTTTAATTACTGAGCAAGTAATTACATTATTGCCACCAGTCAGCAGCATTGCGACACTGTAGCATCGTGGAATGTTAGGCTTAACATGAGAAAATGACGACCAATTAGCCCTACCAATAAACATGGATCCATTAGCTACAGCAAAGCTATACATGTTCTGGCACCAAAAATCCTATAATCGATTAGATGGGCCTGCAGCCCCATAGACATTTCGCAATTTCAGCACCATGGACAGCGATTAGTAGTCTATGCTTTATGAGTGGCTGTCCGGCTGACACGTAAAAAATATAGAGAGAGAACTGCGTAAAGCCAGTGTTTGCCCTCTGCCATCATCTATCTGTGAAATATGCTGATTTTCACATTGAGTTCAGTTGGAACCAGGTCATATGCGATTGAGGTTAGCAACATGGTCAATTTTAGCTATCTACATAGCTAATAGAGCAATACATGCAGGAAATAAATGAGGTGTATTCTCTGTTCTGACCTTCACTGGACCGTGCCTAATAATAACTCACAGATGGAAACTCTCTAGCAGTTGGGGGCAGCATCAACCCATCATTAGAATGCACAAGCGCCATTAGAACACCAAGAGCTAAATATGATGATCAAATATATCAAGAATTCAGCATCTGTAAACTGGGGCTGGGAATAATAGCATTATTTACTGTTTTCAGTAATACTATTCAGCATTCAGTTTCACTGCAGGAAACAATATACCACACAGAAGCCCACTTCCAATGATAACATCCACTTTACCATGTAATTTATGTTATGGACTATTTTCAGAAGTCCTTGTATGTTATCGGCATTCTTTTACATTCAGTGGTGATAGTCTTGACCCCAAAAAGCGCCTACAGGGGTCAATGTTGGCACAAACAGGGGTCAATTTTGACCCCAAGGGTTATAAAGGTCATAATACATTTTTAAAAACAATTTACCTTGATTTCTGTAATAATATGGAGGAATTAAAATAAATCTAAATGCTGTATACTAGGGGTGCTGAATAGTGGACTGAATAGTAAACTTTGTGATAAAATCATTCTGTGTGTTTCTGTTGGGTTGTATGTCAGAGTTTGGGTGTGTGTCAACACTGGCCTTGATTGGGGTTAAGATGCAATGACACTGTGTAGCCCTGTTATCAGCATGGACACACACACACACACACACACACACACACACACACACACACACACAGGCCAGACTGACTGACCCATTTTCATCTGGGCAGCTGCTCCTTTCTCAGCTGTCTATCCGATAGTTGACCAGTCACTAAATACCCAACTCTGACCAATGAGCCATTGTTTCCAATGCCACAGACACAGGTTGATTCATGGATTAATATGCTCTATATATCTTAAGTAAAAAGTGCATGCCAGAAATGACTCGATAACACAGGCCCAAATGTTGTTGTTGCTATTTTGTTTGGTTCACATAACAAACCTTAATGGGGTGATACGTATTATTGAGGTCAATCCATAGTGGTATACTATAACGCTTGCTAGATCTACTCTTCTAAAGCTTGCCAGCTTCAGTTAGCTCCACAAGCCGCTAACTATATCAGGCTTGTAACTGTACGTGCATGTCGCACGTGGCTAGTCGAACTCTGAACTCTTCATTGAAACAATGCTACAACATCAGTCCATGGGCAAGTCAGTGCAACATAAAAAAAAATCCTAAATCAACATGAAAGAAAAGTTATATTGCATATTCAGCAGGCTATGGTGTGAAATAGGCTTTCAGAAGTGCTGTCTTTATTTTATTACTTATCGTTAATGCCGTCTTTGGTGTGCTTTTGTGTGTTTATCAATGCACAAGCGGCTTTTTTCCCACTCCCATCGATAAAATAATTGTTTTAAGGCCAAGCACCACAGGCAGAAATTACATTTTTCTATCTATTATTAATATTGTTTTTAAGTAAACATAAAAATGTAAAAACTTGATAAAAATGTACATTTTCTTTAGTTTATCATACTACCGTCATCAACATTTTAAAGCATTTTAACCACTTTAAAATGGATATACATCAATAGTTTCAAAGCTCACTAAATGCAATGATATATAACTTAAAAGCCCATTTCTAAGCGAGTGTTTAAAAACTGGACTATATTTAGAAACTTACTTTGAAGAGATGGTGATTGGGTCTAAATAGGCATTTTATGTTTGGTAGTCTAAATTCAGTACAGTAAATTCAGTAAATTCTTTAACTTCCATTTCCTGAAGGTCAGACTCTTCTCACACGCCAACAAATTTTTCTCAACTTCAAAGGCATATGCATTCACAAAATGTTGTGTGGTTCTCCGTAGATATAGTTGCTCAGGGGGAATTGCTGATATGATGTACATTTTTTATTCTAGATAACATTTTATTTGGAAAAAATGTGCCAAAAATAGAAAAGATGAAAAAATAATTCATCCACAGTCAGCTCTGGGCAAGTCCGGTCCTGTAGTGTCTTAACAAAATAAAACTAAGATATGTTGTCTGACTTCATCCAGTGTCCAGAAAAATTTATTTGTACAATATGCAAATATGACCTATTGCCTGCTTTGCATATTTTTGTAAACAGTTTCAGATGTTTTAAGAAAAAATACGTATTATAGTTGTGTCTACCTTCAACTGGTAAAAGTTTAGAGTGATTTGATTAAGGTGCTGGCCTTAAGTCATAAAAAAAAGTGTTACTGTGCGTGAGATTTCCAATGCATTCTGTCATTACTAAATGTGTAATGTGATACATAAAAAGAAAAAGAAAGAAAAAACATTTGATTAAAACCTGTTAGGGACAGACGTTCCGCTAGCGGAACGCCTCACCAATATCCAATGGTATAGAGTGGCGCGAATTACAAATACCTCAAAAATGCAAAAACTTCAATTTTTCAAACATATGACTATTTTACACCATTTTAAAGACAAGACTCTCGTTAATCTAACCACATTGTCCGATTTCAAAAAGGCTTTACAACGAAAGCAAAACATTAGATAATGTCAGGAGAGTACCCTCCCAAAAATAATCACACAGCCATTTTCAAAGCAAGCATATAATGTCACAAAAACCAAAACCACAGCTAAATGCAGCACTAACCTTTGATGATCTTCATCAGATGACACTCCTAGGACATTATGTTATACAATACATGCATGTTTTGTTCAATCAAGTTCATATTTATATAAAAAAACAGCTTTTTACATTAGCATGTGACGTTCAGAACTAGCATACCCACCAAAAACTTCCGGTGAATTTACTAAATTACTCACGATAAACGTTCACAAAAAATATAACAATTATTTTAAGAATTATAGATACAGAACTCCTTTATGCAATCGCGGTGTCCGATTTTAAAATAGCTTTTCGGTGAAAGCACATTTTGCAATATTCTGAGTTGATAGCCCGGCCATCATGGCTAGCTATTTTGACACCCACCAAGTTTGGCACACACCAAACTCAGATTTACTATAAGACAAATTGGATTACCTTTGCTGTTCTTTGTCAGAATGCACTCCCAGGAACTTCTACTTCAACAACAAATGTTGTTTTGGTTCCAAATAATCCATAGTTATATCCAAATAGCTCCGTTTTGTTTGTGCGTTCAAGTCACTATCCGAAGGGTGACGCGCCGGCGCGTTTCGTGACAAAATATTTCAAAATATTCCATTACCGTACTTCGAAGCATGTCAAACGCTGTTTAAAATCAATTTTTATGCGATTTTTCTCATAAAATAGCGATAAAATTCCAACCGGGAGACGTTGTATCCGTTCAAACACTGAAAGTAAAACATGGAGTCGTCACATGCACACGCGCACCAGTGCCATTGTCCTCAGAAGGACCACTCACCAAAACCCCTGCTGTTTTTCGCCCAGAGACTGCAGAGCTATCATTCCACGTTCTGTTGCCTTCATAGAGCCAATGAAAGCCTTAGAAAATGTCACGTTACAGCAGAGATCCTGTATTTTCGATAAAGAGGCTATTGAAGGACAAGAAATGGTCAGACAGGGCACTTCCCATATAGAATCTTCTCAGGTTTTGGCCTGCGATATGAATTCTGTTATACTCACAGACACCAATCAAACAGTTTTAGAAACTTTAGGGTGTTTTCTATCCAAATCTACTAATTATATGCATATTATATTTTCTGGGCAGGAGTAATAACCAGATTAATTCGGGTACGTTTTTTATCCGGCCGTGAAAATACTGCCCCCTATCCCTAACAGGTTTTAAGAAAATATTTAATCAGTTGTTTTCCTGAAATGAAATTAAATGAAATTGTATTTTTTACATGCGCTGAATACAACAGGTGTAAACCTTAAAGTGAAATGCTTACTTACAAGCCCTTAACCAACAATGCCGTTTTAAGAAAAAAAATGGAAATAAAAGTAATAAATAATTAAAACAGCAGTAAAATAACAATAGCGTGTCTATATACAGGGGCTACCGGTACAGAGTCAATGTGCGGGGGCACCGTTGAGGAGTCTTATGGCTTGGGGGTAGAAGCTGTTTAGAAGCCTCTTGGACCTAGACTTGGCGCTCCGGTACCGCTTGACGTGTGGTAGCAGAGAGAACATTCTTTGACTAGGGTGGCTGGAGTCTTTGATAATGTTTCAGAACTTCTTCTGACACCGCCTGGTATAGAGGTCCTGGATGGCCATACCCTCTGCCATACCCTCTGTAGTGTCTTGCGGTTGGAGGCTGAGCAGTTGCCATATCAGGCATTGATGCAACCTGTCAGGATGCTCTCAATGGTGCAGCTGTAGAACCTTTTGAAGATCTGAGGACCCATGCCAAATCTTTTCAGTCTCCTGAGGGGGAATAGATATTGTTGTGCCTTCTTCACGACTGTCTTGGTGTGATTGGACCATGTTAGTTTGTTGGTGATGTGGACGCAAAGGAACTTGAAGCCCTCAACCTGCTCCACCACAGCCCTGTCAATGAGAATGGGGGCATGCTCAGTCCACCTTTTCCTGTAGTCCACAAGCATCTCCTTTGTCTTGATGACGTTGAGGGAGAGGTTGTTGACCTTGCACCACACGGCTGTCTCGTCGTTGTTGATGATCAGGCCTACCACTTGTGTTATCAGCAAACTTAATGATGGTGTTGGAGTCAAATCAAAATCAAATGTATTTATATAGTCCTTCTTACATCAGCTGATATATCAAAGTACTGTACAGAAACACAGCCTAAAACCCCAAACAGAAAGCAATGCAGCTGTAGAAGCACGGTGGCTAGGAAAAACTCCCTAGAAAGGCCAAAACCTAGGAAGAAACCTAAAGAGGAACCAGGCTATGAGGGGTGGCCAGTCCTCTTCTGGCTGTGCCGGGTGGAGATTATAACAGAACATGGCCAAGATGTTCAAATGTTCATAAATGACCAGCATGGTCAAATAATAGTAATCACAGTGAACAGGTCAGGGTTCCATAGCCGCAGGCAGAACAGTTGAAACTGGAGCAGCAGCACGGCCAGGTGGACTGGGGACAACAAGGAGTCATCATGCCAGGTAGTCCTGAGGCATGGTCCTAGGGCTCAGGTCCTCCGAGAGAGAGAGAGAGAGAGAGAGAGAGAGAGAGAGAGAGAAAGAGAAAGAGAGAAATAGAGAGAGCATACTTAAATTCACACAGGACACCGGATAAGACAGGAGAAATACTCCAGATATAACAGACTGACCCTAGCCCCCCGACACATAAACTACTGCAGCATAAATACTGGAGTCGTGCCTGGCCGTGCAGTCATGAGTGAACAGGGAGTACAGGAGGGGACTGAGCACGCACCCCTCTGAAGGGCCCACGTGTTGAGGATCAGCTTGGCTGATGTGTTGTTACCTATCCTTACCACCTGGGGGCAGCCCGACAGGAAGTCCAGGATCCAGTTGCAGAGGGAGGGGTTTAGCCCCAGGGTCCTTGGTTTAGTGATGAGCTTTGAGGGCACTATGGTGTTGAACGCTGAGCTGTAGTCAATGAATAGTATTCTCACATAGGTGTTCATTTTGTCAACAGGTGTGAAAGAGCAGTGTGGAGTGCAATAGAGATTGCCTCACCTGAGGATATGTTGGGGTGGTATGCAAATTAGACTGGGTCTAGGGTTTCTGGGATAAGGGCATTGATGTGAGCCATGACCAGCCTTTCAAAGCACTTCATGGCTGCAGACGTGAGTGCTACGGGTCGGAAGTCATTTAGGCAGGTTACCTTAGTGTTCTTGGGTACAGGGACTATGGTGGTCTGCTTGAAACATGTTGGTATTACAGACTCAGACAGAGAGAGGTTGAAAATATTACATTTACATTTTAGTCATTTAGCAGACACTCTTATCCAGAGCGACTTACAGTAGTGAATGCATACATTTCATGCATTTTTTTTCTTTTTTTCCCCCTGTACTGGCCCCCCGTGGGAATCGAACCCACAACCCTGGTGTTGCGCACACCATGCTGGCGTTGCAAACACCATGCTCTACCAACTGAGCCACAGGGAAGGCTATCAGCGAAGACACTCGTCAGTTGGTCAGCGCATGCTCGGAGTACACGTCTTGGTAATCCGTCTGTCCCTGCGGCCTTGTGAATGTTGACCTGTTTAAAGGTCTTACTCACATCTGCTGACAGCGTGATCACACAGTCGTCCGGAACAGCTGATGCTCTTGCATGTTTCAGTGTTACTTGCCTCAAAGCGAGCATAGAAGTAATTTAGCTCATCTGGTAGGCTCGTGTCACTAGGTTGTGCTTCCCTTTTGTAGTCTGTAATAGTTTGCAAGCCCTGCCACATCCGACGAGCATCAGAGCCGGTGTATTTTGGTTAGATCTTGTATTGACGCTTTGCCTGTTTGATGGTTCATCGGAGCGCATAGCAGGATTTCTAATAAACTTCCGGCTTATAGTCCCTCTCCTTGAAAGCGGCAGCTCTACCATTTAGCTCAGTGCGGATGTTGCCTGTAATCTATGACTAGCAAGTGATTGCCTTTTAAATGTTCAACTTCTAAGCAAAATCCCAACAGAGAAATTACATACTATGATAGGGATGGTGTGATTTTCTAACTGTAAATAGAAATTAGTAAATACATCCTACAAGTTCAATTACCAACCAGGGATAAAAAGGGTGGAGACCTTTTAAATTATTGATCCCTAATAACTAAGGGTAGAGTCACAATTTTTGTCAATGAGGATTTAAAATGAAAATGATCTGGTGACAGAGTAGGAAAATAAATATCTCTGAGCAGACTAGTTACTTTAATAGCTAAGTTGTGCTATCAGGTATTAACATTTCTGGATTTAGTCCAAAATTTGCCAGTGAGATGCATGGTGTTTGGAGTCCCCCCGAGAAGTTGGATGTGTAATTGCATGGCAGTCAGGAACCCACTTTGGTTAACTTATTTTGGATTGGCCGATAGGGGAATATATCTTCTGAGGTTTTGACACACCACTTGTCTCTCACACTTTCATTTATCTTGGCAGACATTGGTCGATGCATGCCAAAAAGTAACACAAATTAAATAACTGTAGAGCAGATACAAGTGAGATACAAACAAGAACAATGTTACACTAGAAGCCAGAAGAAAAAGCTCCCTAAACGTAAATCACCAACAAATTAAGTTATATCCGGTAACACTTTCCTGGAGATGTCCTTATTGATGCATTCAGAAAGTCTTTATAACAACTATATAACACATTACAACATTTGTAGTAAGCTGTCATAGGTTGTTTCAAATAGTTACGAGGTATGCACAAGACGTTATAAAACTAGTTATAATGGGTGTTATAGATGAGAGTAATGGCAGACCTAAAGATATGCAGTAATGGCCGTCCTTCTTGGTCCACTCCCATCATAACCCATTCAGCAGTTTCTGCACAAATCCATCAGCCTAGATGGGCAAACATTAATAACATTGTATGACAGAGGTTGTTGTCTAGTGAGCCTAATGTAGTGAGTGGTTTTCATACCTCCTATACTTGCATTGCATGGGCAATGTTACAATTCCTGTGGACATTGCATATGCAAGATGCACACAAGACTGCCTCGATGCCAGAGTCTTGACACCTCTAGATGTCCAGTGTCTCAAAGACATCCTCGCAAGTCACCCAGCAGTGGTTTTGTGGTGGGCAGAGGGACTCCACAGCTGGGACATGCAGGCTCTCCCGGATATCAATCCATGCCTGCACATCTTACTCTTTCCTCAGTTTGGAAGGCAGAATGGCAGGCGGAATGGCTGGAGGTGGATGGCTTTCTGTGGAGCCTTCCTCTGTGATGACCACTGCAACTGGTCTTACTTGACTGAGTCTGGTAGGTCTGGGTTGAGAAATGTCATACCTCCCAATCCATGTTCTTTTCCCAGGCTGGGAGATCTTATAGTCTGTCAGTCAGGAGTCTTATATATTGGTTTTAGTGATCATATGGTAACCTACTGTACCCGTAAGAAATCCAAAATGCTACTTGAGTCAGATAATAGCTACATGAAGGTACGGTCTATGAATCAAAACTCAAAGTAACATTTTGTAGAAGTACTTTGACATTTGGATTGTTCTCATGTACTAAACTGTGATGATGTTGATCAAGCTTGGTATCTTTTTAAAGATATGTTTCTGTCTGCACTTGACTCTCTGGCTCTGATGAAACAGGGAAATGGATCACTTCTGAGATCTTAGACCTCAAAAGAAAAAGGGATCACTACCTGGCAAATTCAAAAGGATAAATCTACAACAAGTTTATGATGGTTGTATTAACTGTAGAAACCAGGCAAGATACAAAATGGATAAGGCCAAATCTCAACATTACATAGACACTGTTAATGACAATTTACATTAGCGTTGTAAACTGTGAAAAAGTTTAAAGGACAATGGCTCAAAATCTCCCCATGAGGTAAAATCCTGTAGTATTGGCCTGGATATTGATGATGTTTTATGCTATGACCAGGAAAAGGTTGCAAATTATTTTACCAAATGTTTTACCATTTATAGCTTAATCTCTAGGTTAAGAAGTTACCGATCTGCTCTGGACACTATGGCCAGTCTTTCATTAACAACTTTTACCATAGTAAAGGTATCACAAATTATTTGTTTGAGCTGTGCATGGTAACTGAGGACAACGTTTCCAATCTACTATGCTTAATGAGCACAAACAAAGCAACTGGGCTGGATAACCTTCCTGCAAGAGTCATTAACCTGTTAGGGTATAGGGGGCAGTATTGAGAATTTTTTGAAAAAAGATGTGCCCATTTTTAAATGCCTCCTACACCTACCCAGTAACTACAATATGCATATACTTATTATATATGGATAGAAAACACCCTAAAGTTTCAAAAACTGTTTGAATGGTGTCTGTGAGTATAACAGAACTCATTTGGCAGGCAAAACCCTGAGACAGATTCTGACAGGAAGTGGATACCTGATGTGTTGAATTGACTTTGAGCCTATGCCATTGAAAAACAAAGGGGGTGAATTATATTCTGGCACTTCCTATTGCTTCCACAAGATGTCCCCAGCCTTTACAAAGTGTTTTGAGTGTTCTACAGTGAGATCTGACCGAATAAGAGCCATGGAACGTGATGGTCCATCATTCACCCTGGCGCGCGATTTGATGGTGGGTACTCTCATTCCGAAACGTTTTAAAAGAAAACCCAATGGTCCGCCTTGAATTTTATTCATGTTCTGGTTAAAAAAGGCCCTAATGATTTATGCGATACAACGTTTGACATGTTTGAACGAACGGAAATATATTTTTTCCGTTCTTGAAGTGAAGTGAAGTCCGGCTGGCTTAGATCATGCGCTACAACACGGAGGTTTTTCGACATAAATGATGAGCTTTTTTGAACAAAAATACATTCGTTATGGACCTGGGACTCTTTGGAAGTGACATCTGATGAAGAGAATCAAAGGTAATGGATTATTTATATAGTATTTTCGATTTTAGATTCCTCCAACATGGCGGTTAGTCTGTATCGCGATGCGTATTTGTCTGGCGCAGTGCTCAGATTATTGCAAAGTGTGATCTCCCAGTAAGGTTAATTTAAAATCTGACAAGTCCATTGCGTTCAAGAGATGTAAATCTATAATTCTTTGAATGACAATATAATATTTTAGCAATGTTTTCTAATATTAATTAATTATTTTGTCGTCATGACTTGACTGCCGGTATTGGAGGGAAACGATTTCCTGAACATCAACGCCATAGTAAAACACTGTTTTTAGATATAAATATGAACTTGATAGAACTAAAAATGCATGCATTGTCTAACAAAATGTCCTAGGAGTGTCATCTGATGGAGATTGTAAAAGGTTAGTGCATAATTTTAGCTGATTGTATGGTTTTGGTGAGGCATGTCTTTGAATCGACAATGCATTGCACACAGCTATTGTCAATGTACTCTCCTAACATAACCTAACTTTATGCTTTCCCCGTAAAACCTTTTTGAAATCGGTAAACGTGGTTAGATTAAGAAGATGTTTATCTTTCAAAGGCTGTAAGTTAGTTGTATGTTTGAGAAATTTGAATTTGTACATTTATTTGGTTTCAAATTTGCCGCTCTTGAAATGCACCTGCTGTTGATAGGGTGCGCCACAGGTGGCACGCTAACGTCCCAGGTAGCCTCAAGAAGTTAAGGACAGTGCTTGTGTCACTGCTGAAATGATAACGCATATTGTAAACTTTTTCTATTAGTAGTGTACATTTCCCAATGATCTCAAAACAGCCAGGGTGGTTCTGCTCCACAAGAAGAGCAGTAAATCAAATGTAGGAAACTACAAGCCTGTGTCGATCGTCAGCACCTGATCCAAAGTTGTTGAGAGATTCGTTCTTAATCGACTTGAGGGATACCTTCTACAGCACTTTATGAACTCTAATCTGGCTTTAGAACAGCTCATTCCACTGATACTTGCTGTATACAACTTTTTGACCACATCAAGCAGGAAAGTGAGAAGGGAAACTATACAGGTATGGTCATGTTAGACTTGCAGAAAGCTTTTGACACTGTGGACCATGATATTCTCCTGATGAAACTGAAATGCATGTGTAACGGTTGTCGTCGGGAATGGAGGACCAAAACGCAGCAGGAATGTGGATGCTCATCTTGTATTTTATTTTAAATAAAGAGAACACCAAAATAACAAACCGAAAAATGCACGAACAACAAAACAGTCTTGTCAGGCTCACACAGGCAAAACAAGAAACAATCTCCCACAACACTACACCAAACAATTACCCATATATAGGACTCTCAATAAGAGGCAACAAAAAACACCTGCCTCCAATTGAGAGTCCAGCACCCAAACCTAAACATAGAAAACCTAAACTAGACAGAATGCAGAAATACAACCTAGAACATACTAACCTAGGACATACACCCAAAACCCAGGAACACATAAATCAAACACCCCTCTACAACACACACAAAACCCCCACCGTACAAAACAAACATCCCTCTGCCACGTCCTGAACAAAATACTAAACAACTACTCCCTCTGCTGGTCAGGACGTGACAGCATGGGTCTAAAATGTGGCAGTGAATTGGTTTAGATCTTTACCAACAGAACACAAGTATGTAATGTTGGTGATGTTCTGTCAGAGGCCAAATAAATATCCTGTGGAGTACCACAGGGATCAATTTAAGGGCCTCTCTTATTTCTTATATACGTCAATGATATGCCATATACAGTAAAGTGCAAACTCCTGCTTAATGCTGATGACTCAGACATACTGGTATCAGGGAAGAATACGGCTTACATAGAGGAGACCCTGAGTAAGGAATTGCATTTTGTTAGAGATTGGTTGACTGACAACAAATCGTTGCTACATTTGAAAAAAACAGAATCGATCTTGTTTAGAACAAAACATAGATTGCTTAGGGCTGACAAGATAAATGTAACCTGTGCAGGCAAGGTGATTGAATCTAAAACAAGTGTAACTTATCTTGGTGTGTCCCTAGATCAATCCCTTTCTGGAGACCTGATTGCTGCAAAAATTATTTCTATAATGGCCAAACAAATTGACATTTTTATATCCTAAAACTAGATATTTTAACATCAAAGTTAATAAACTGCTTGTCTCAACCTTGATTCAGTGTCATTTTGATTATGCCTGCTCTGCTTGGTATAACGGGCTATCAAAAAAGCTGAAAAAGAGAATGCAGGTCATGCAAAGTAATGTTATCAGGTATCTGCTTAATGTCCCGTCTAGGACCCACACTGGGGTACAGATGTTCTGGGATGTGGGCTTGTTGCCTTTGGAGTCCAGAGTGGACCAACTTAAACTTAATCAAATGTTTGACATCTTAAATGATCATGCCCCAGGTTATATGAAAAACTACATTGATATGGTCTATAACCAGCACAGTTACTGTACAATACCAGAGCTAGTGTTATGTCATGTAAAATCCCAAGAGTAAACTGTACTCCGATGAAAATGTTTCTCTTCAAGCATTTGTCTGTGGAATAGCCTCCCCTTGGAGATCAAGCAAAGAAAAAGTAGAAATAGCATTATAAAGTAGACACAGGTTTTCATTTTGACAAGGTTGTCTAAGTAGGTTGTCACATTGTACATATGTCTGTTACCCAAAATAAATTATTTTAAATTCCATTCAACATATTTTCTTCTTACACCAGACTGGAATTATCTCTGCCGACAAAAATACAAAAGAATACAATGTTAATCTATTCCAATGTACTAAGGGACAAGGCATTTTAATGAGTTTCTATAGATTACTTGATAGCGGAGTAAAATATACATTCTACAGATTTTTATTTGGAAGTGAATTGCTACAATTAAATACAAATAGGCTTAAATAAGAACAAGCTTAATGGGCCGAGATCTACGCCTACTCATGTAATTGAAAGAATAATGGGTGACGTTTGAAGTGAACAATGGGTATTTGGGCTCTTTCTCAATTTGTCTTATCAACTCATTCTATATCTTCCCCTTCTTTGCAATGTATTTAAGGAGAAGGTCCAAGATCCCTCCCCTCAGACCTTCTCTGCCAATGCCTTTTGAGAAGAAAGCGAGGAGAGAGGATGTGAGGAATGGGGGAAAGATGAATTAAGAAAGAGCCATGTTTGCGTTTATTGACATAAGGGTTCTTAGGTCCCTCTTGCAGGATTCCCCCTAATGACTTAAAAAAAAAACATGAGGCCATCTTCACAGATTTCCCCCCACATCTCTATTTACCTTTAAAAAGTAATACTAACGTACATACAGTATTTACTGGCAAAACATGTGTGTGCGTGTGTTGTTTTCTCTTGCAAGCCACATTTAATATGATTAAATTAATGCTGCAGGCAGTTTTAAAACTACTAGTGGACCGCAATTATCCTGCGAGCTGTATGGACATCCCTGGCTGAACTGGTCCAGTTAGGCTTTATATCTCTCTGTGGTTGCACATACAGCCATCTGAGAGCCTCAATTACCATGAAGTTGGGCCAGAGACATTTAGACCAAGCATTATTTTATTTTGCAGCTTCTCTGTGGCCCACGTACTGATGAATCCCTAATCATGAGAATGTCACTCCCCCTTCCCACAATCAACTCCAAAAATACCCACACACAAATAGATTTCTCTCCCAACCTGTCAACCCTGATTGACATTGCTTGTAAGCGGTAAAGAATACATTACCCAGAATGCTGCGCTGCTGAGCACTACAACTTCAATATCACTTGAATGTTTGTGTGACAAAGTGTGTCAAAAATGCAATGAAGCATCCGTCAACCAATTGAAAACGTAGAACAGCTTTTTTACCGAATCACTAATCTTTTCTCGTGAGACATGCGCTTCATGTATTTTGCTTTAGAGTTGCCCTAGTAAAAGGAAAGTGAGAGCAGCATGGCTTACCTCTTGGAAAAGTAGAAAAGACATTTAGCTAAGTAACAGCGTGCAATGCTTGTGTAACAGTAGCGAGTGAATGCAGACCATTGAATGGGCTTTTTTCAACTATTTCGGCAACCTGGGTTGTTGGATTGGACAATCTGGACCATGAATTGGTGCACGTGTGACAATCTCTCACCATTGAATGGGTGATTCAAGATAGATCGGGTGACGAAAAGTTATTTAGAGCTCCAGTGAGAACCAGTGAATCATATCGCGGAAATTGGAAGAAGAAAAGTGGGACTAATAACACGGGAGAAGACAGATGTCGGCTAAAGTAGCAAACCTAGCCAAAGCAAATAGCATGGATAATAACAATAATAATATTAATGTTAGCTGTAAGAGTTAAATAGATGAAAAGGTAATTGTGCTTCGAGTAAAATAGGATGTTAAAGGGATACTTCAGGATTTTTGGCAATGAAGCCTTTATCTACATTCCCAGAGTCAGATGTACTCAAGGATATCATATTTATGTCTCTGCGTGAAGTTTAAAGGATTTCGGTAACTAACATTAGCACAATGATTGGTTGTCTATGGTAACTGCTTGTTATTGTGCTAACAGAAGTTAGCAATGGCTCGCAAAACTACCTCTAGCATCCTTCATACTGGATGCAGACTGGGGAAATAGATAAAGGGCTTAATTGAGAAAATCCTGAAGTATCCCTTTAATGCGCAATGTGCTACCTTGCCACCTTTAGCTAGCTAGTAAAGTTAGGCCTTCATGGTCAAATTGCTGCAAATAAACCACTACTAAAGGACACCAATAAGAAGAAGAGACTTGCTTGGGCCAAGAAACACGTGCAATGGACATTAGCCCGTTGGTCTGAGTTTTTTTTCTCCAACCGCTGTGTCTTTGTGAGATGCAGAGTAGGTGAACGGATGATCTCTGCATGTGTGGTTCCCATCGTGAAGCATGGAGGAGGAGGTGTGATGGTGTGGGTGTGCTTTGCTGGTGACATTGTCTGTGATCTATTTAAGATTCAAGGCACACTTAAACAGCTTGGCTACCACAGCATTCTGCTGCGATTTGCCATCACATCTGGTTTGCACTTAGTCCCACTATCATTTGTTTTTCAACAGGACAATAACCCAACACACCTCCAGGCTGTGTAAGGGCCATTTGACCAAGAAGGAGAGTGATGGCGTGCTGCATCAGATGACCTGGCCTCCACAATCACCCAATGTCGAAGTCGGTCCCTCTCCTTGGTCGGGCAGTGTTCGGCGGTCGACGTCACGGGTCTTCTAGCCATTGCCGAACCCCCTTTCATTTTCCATTTGTTTTGTCTTTGTTTTCTACACACCTGGTTTCATTCCCCAATTACATGTTCATGTATTTAACCCTCTGTTTCCCCCATGTTTTTGTGCGTGATTGTTTCTATGATCATTCGGTACATTATAGCTGGTTTTCGACGGGTGCTGTTTTCACCAGTGCGTAATTGATTACCGTTTATTGTTGGTCAAGTGTACCTTGTGCCTTTATTTTGAGTAAGGTACATTGCTCACTCATTCTGCTCTTCTGCAGCTGACTTCATGCACCAGCTACACCCACCTTCTGACAGAATCACGCACCAACCATATGGAGTCAGCAGGAGCAGACACCCCCATATTAGGGTTCGAGGAGCACGTCCAGCAGCATGCGGCCATGCTACAACATCTCGGCACCGCCATGGATTGCGTCCTGCAGACTATGGGTCGCTGGGAGAGAAGAGGAGTTCCTCCAATGCCTCCACCAGCACCACCAAGGGCACCTCTACTCACCCCTCCTTCACCTGGTCCCAGTGGGATTCGGCTCACTCTTCTGAGGGAGTATGATGGGACGGCTGTGGGACGTCAGGGGTTCCTACTCCAACTGGAGCTCTACCTGACAACCATCCACCCGGCTCCTTCGGGCAGTGAGAGCGTGTCCGGCCTCGTCTCCTATCTCTCAGGGAAAGCCCTGGAGTGGGCCAACGCCGTATGGGGGGAAGGAGAAGCGGTGTTGGACCAATTCGAGGATTTCACCCGCCGCTTCCGGGCAGTTTTCGACCATCCGCCTGAGGGTAGAGCGGCGGGTGAACGTCTCGTCTACCTTAGGCAGGGGATGAGGAGCGCACTGGAGTTCGCTTTGGACTTTCGGACCCTGGCCACCGGCGCGGGATGAAACGACAGGGCACTGATCGATCACTTCCATTGTAGTTTGCGCGAGGACGTCCGTCGGCAGTTTGCCTGCAGGGACACCACTCTTACCTTTGACCAGCTGGTGGACCTGTCCATCCAGTTGGATAACCTGCTGTCTACCCACAGACGTCCAGATCGGGGTCCGTCGATTCCATCCCCCAGCACCACCGCTCCTACGCCCATGGAGCTGGGAGGTGCTGCTCTTAGGGCGACCGGAGGAGGGGCCGGTCCATGCACCATCTGTGGCCACAGAGGGCACACTGCCGGTCGGTGCTGGGGCGGTTCCTCTGGGAGTCGAGGCAGCAGGCAGGGCACTCTCATGTCACCCCAGGTGAGTCGGCACCAGGCTCATCCAGAGCCCTCTTTTGCACACATGTTTTTGTATATTAATTTTACTGAGTTTTCCCCGCATTCCCAGCATAAGGCGCTCGTAAATTCAGGCGCAGCTGGGAACTTTATTGACAGATCATTTGCCCCTAGTTTAAGGATCCCTATTGTTTCAGTGGATATGCCCTTCCCAGTTCATGCCCTAGATAGTCGACTATTAGGCTCAGGGCTAATTAGGGAGGCCACCGCTCCACTGGGCATGGTTATGCGGGAGGGTTACAACGATATAATCAGTCTCTTCCTTATTGATTCTCCTGCATTTCCCGTGGTGCTGGGCCTACCTTGGTTGGCCTGACATGACCCCACTATTTCGTGGCAACAGAGGGCTCTCACGGGGTGGTCACGAAAGTGCTCGTGGAGGTGTTTAGGGGTTTCCGTTGGTGCGACTACGGTGGAAAGTCCAGACCAGGTCTCCACCGTGCGCATCCCCTCTGAATATGCCGATTTGGCACTCGCCTTCTGTAAGAAGAGGGCGACTCAATTACCACCCCATTGAGGGGGGGATTGTGCGATAAATCTCCTGATAGACGCAGCACTTCCCAGTAGTCACGTGTATCCCCTGTCACAGGAGGAGACAGTGGCTATGGAAACATATGTCTCCGAATCCCTGGGGCAGGGCTACATTTGGCCATCCACTTCACCTGCCTCCTCGAGTTTCTTTTTTGTGAAGAAGAAGGATGGAGGTCTGCGCCTGTGTATTGACTACCGAGGTATCAACCAGATCACTGTTAGGTACAGTTACCCGCTACCTCTCATAGCCAGTGTGATTGAGTCAATGCACGGGGCGCGCTAATTCACCAAATTAGATATCAGGACTGCTTTCAACCTGGTGCGTATCCGGGAGGGAGACGAGTGGAAGACGGCTTTCAGTACCACCTCAGGGCACTATGAGTACCTTGTCATGCCGTACGGGTTGATGAATGCTCCATCAGTCTTCCAGGCCTTTGTAGATGAGATTTTCAGGGACCTGCACGGGCAGGGTGTTGTGGTGTATATTGATGATATCCAGATATACTCCGCTACACGCGCCGTGCATGTGTCCCTGGTGCGCAGGGTGCTTGGTCGACTGTTGGAGCATGACTTGTACGTCAAGGCTGAGAAATGTCTGTTCTTCCAACAGTCCGTCTCCTTCATAGGGTACCGCATTTCCACTTCAGGGGTGGTGATGGAGAGTGACCGCATTTCAGCCGTGCGTAATTGGCCGACTCCCACCACGGTAAAGGAAGTGCAGCGGTTTCTAGGGTTTGCCAACTACTACCGGAGGTTTATCTGGGGCTTTGGTCAGGTAGCGGTTCCCATTACCTCACTGCTGAAGGGGGGACCGGTGCGTTTGCAGTGGTCGGCTGATGCGGACAGGGCTTTTGGTCAGCTGAGGGCTCTGTTTACCTCAGCTCCCGTGCTGGCTCATCCGTATCCCTCTTTGGCGTTCATAGTGGAGGTGGACGCGTGCTCTCTCAGCGCTCGGGTACACCACCAAAGCTCTGCCCCTGTGCCTTCTTTTCGAAGAAGCTCAGCCTAGCGGAGCGAAACTATGTTGTGGGGGACCGGGAGCTGTTGGCTGTCGTCAAGGCCTTGAAGGCGTGGAGACATTGGCTTGAGGGGGCTAAACACCCTTTTCTCATCTGGACTGACCACCGCAATCTGGAGTACATCCAGGCGGCGAGGAGACTGAACAAGGTGGACCATGTTTTTTACCCGTTTTGTTTTCACCCTATCCTACAGACCAGGATCCCAGAACGCGAAGGCAGATGCACTGTCCCGGATGTATGACACAGAGGAGTGGCCCATGGATCACACCCCCATACTCCCGGCGTCTTGCCTGGTGGCACCGGTAGTGTGGGAGCTGGACGCAGACATCGAGCGGGCGTTATGTACAGAGCCCACTCCCCTCCAATGTCCAGCTGGGTGTCTGTACGTTCCGTCTGCTATCCGCAACCGTTTGATCTATTGGGCCCACACATCACCCTCCTCTGGTCATCCGGGCATCGGTCGGACAGTGCGCTGTCTTAGTGGGAAGTACTGGTGGTCCACTTTGGCTAAGGACGTGAGGGTTTATGTTTTCTCCTGCTCGGTGTGCACCCAGTGCAAGGCCCCCAGGCACTTGCCCAGAGGGAAGTTACAACCCTTACCCGTTCCACAACGGCCGTGGTTGCACCTGTCGGGGGATTTCCTAAAGGATCTTCCTCCGTCACAGGGTAACACCACGATCCTGGTCATTGTGGATCGGTTTTCTAAGTCCTGCCGTCTCCTCCCTTTGCCGGTCTCCCTACGGCCCTACAGACTGCAGAGGCCCTGTTTACACATGTCTTCCAGCACTACAGGGTGCCTGAGGACATAGTATCTGATCGAGGTCCCCAGGTCACGTCAAGGGTCTGGAGGGCGTTCATGGAACGTCTGGGGGTCTCGGTCAGCCTTACCTCGGGTTTTCACCCCGAGAGTAACGGGCAGGTGGAGAGAGTGAACCAGGATGTGGATAGGTTTCTGCGGTCTTATTGCCAGGACTGTCCGGGGGAGTGGGCGGCGTTCGTGCCCTTGGCAGAGATGGCCCAGAACTCGCTCCACCACTCCTCCACTAACCTCTCCCCCTTCCAGTGCGTACTGGGGTACCAGCCGGTTCTGGCGCCTTGGCATCAGAGCCAGATCGAGGCTCCTGCGGTGGACGACTGGTTTAGGTGCGCTGAGGAGACATGGGACGCCGCTCATGTGCACCTTCAGCGGTCCGTGAGGTGCCAGAAAACCAGCGCAGATCGCCACCGCAGTGAATCCCCGGGGGAACGGGTCTGGCTCTCGACCCGAAACCTGCCCCTCCGACTGCCCTGGCGGAAGCTGGGCCCACGGTTTGTGGGGCCATTCAAAGTCCTGAGGAGACTGAACGAGGTTTGTTACAGGTTACAGCTTCCCCCCGATTACCGTGTTAACCCCTCGTTCCATGTGTCTCTCCTCAGGCCGGTGATGGCTGGTCCACTCCAGGAGTCTGAGGTGTGGAGGGTCCCCGTCGTATGCAGTTCGATCCATACTGGATTCGAGGTGTCGGGCGAGGGGCCTTCAGTACCTCGTGGAGTGGGAGGGGTACGGTCCTTAGGAGAGATGCTGAGTGCCGGTGGAGGATGTGTTAGACCCGTCGATGCTGCGGGAGTTCCACTGTCTCCATCCAGATCGCCCTGCGCCTCGCCCTCCGGGTCGTCCCCGAGGCCGGTGTCGGCCCGCTGCTGGAGCTGTGCGTCAAGGGGGGGTACTGTCACGACTTCCGCCGAAGTCGGTCCCTCTCCTCGTTCGGGCGTTGTTCGGCGGTCGACGTCACCGGTCTTCTAGCCATCGCCGATCCACCTTTCATTTTCCATTTGTTTTGTCTTTGTTTTCTACATACCTGGTTTCATTCCCCAATTACATGTTCATGTTTCCCCCATGTTTTTGTGCGTGATTGTTTCTATGTTCATTCGGTATGTTATGGCTGGTTTTCGACGGGTGCTGTTTTCACCCGTGCGTAATTGATTACCGTTTATTGTTGGTCAAGTGTATTGTTACCTTGTGCCTTTATTTTGAGTAAAGTACGTCTGCTCTCCTGCGCCTGACTTCATGCACCAGCTACACCCACCTTCTGACACCCAACCTGTAATGCACTAGTTAGAAGAAGTGTCGGGGTCAGGCGCAGGACACATGGAATGAGTGTAAAGAAATACGTGTTTACTAAAATTCATAATAAAACTTCTTCCAAATCCAAAAATACAGGATTGGGGAACAACTACTCCAACTACACAAAACAGGAAACAGTCACCGACAAGACAAACAGGAAATGCAGAGGGTTAAATAATGAACAAAACCAAACGAACAGTGAAACATCGATCGGTGGCAACTAGTAAGCCGGTGACGTCGACTGCCGAACGCCGCCAGAACAAGGAGAGGGGCCGACTTCGGCGGGAGTCGTGACACAACCTCAACCCAAATGAGATGGTTTGGTCTACTTTGTAGAATCTAAAATATAACATGTACAACCTCTCCCTCAACGTGAGCAAGACAAAGGAGCTGATCGTGGACTACAGGAAAAGGAGGACTGAACATGCCCTTAGCCATGGTATATTGGCCATATATCACAAACCCCAGAGGTGCCTTATTGCTATTATGAACTGGTTACTAACGTAATTAATATCACTTTACTTAAGTTGTCTGTGCACACTCTAATACAGCATATGATTTCATTATATTATTCGATGTAATAATATCATTATTCGATGTAATAATGTGACACAGAGTTTGGTAAATTATATAACACCATGTTATAACATACGGTATGTAAAACAGTTATGAAGCATGTAATAACATGCTCCCGATGAATAATAATAACTCCTGAGTGGCGCAGTGGTCTATTTCAGTGCAAGAGGCGTCACTGCAGTACCTGGTTCGAATCCAGGCTGCAACACATCTGGCAGTGATTGGGAGTCCCATAGGGCGGCACACAATTGGCCCAGCGTCGTCCGGGTTTGGCCGGGGTAGGCCGTCATTGTAAAAAATAATGAGTTCTTAACTGACTTGCCTACTTAAATAAAGGTTAAATAAAAAAAATAAAAACATCGGACATAAGTCGTCGTACAGACTGTGTAATAGCAGTTGTATTTAACCGTTGTTAAAGCATATAACTACAGGATGAACAGTCATCTACAGTATAACACCCATTAGAACTAGTTTTATAACATCTTATGCTGAAGTTACTCATAAATATGTAAAACTACTTATGAGAGCTTATGACACATGTTGTAAAGTGTTATATAACTGTCATAAAGACTTTTAATGCATGAATACAGTGACGTGTTACAGTACATTATATCCTCCCAGAAGTTGCATCATGCTTCATCCTACCTTTTGCTTACTAAACTCACATCCCACATAAAACCTGATGCTGTTGGCTTGATGAGTGAATCTAATAAGCCATCTGGCAGTTTTTGTCGTTGTTGTTTTGGAGCCTCGGCTTCATTGCTTGAAGCTATATTCTTCCATATGTGTACATAGATAAGGAAAAGCTACACTGTAGTTTTTAAAGGGGCGACCAGCAGTTGAAACAATAACAAACCTCCCACCCCTGTTTTGGTAAAAAAGCTGTGCTGGAGAAATGTAACCACTCTCAAATTAATAAACAGAGCTATGGACATAAGGACTGACCATCCATGATATCAAGCTTATAATTTTAACCATGTTGAAGCTAATGTGTTTACATTTACTTTGTTTACAAAGATTGGGGTAAAACAAGCTATATTTTGGGTTGATGGGGTACGACAGTTGAACTAAGCTCATGATGCAAAGTAATATTTTTCAAGAATAATTTATTCATAAATTACAAAATGACGGTAGCAACAGCAGATTGCCCCTTTAACTCAGACAAATACTTTCTTATGTTTTTCTTAATTCTGTGTGTTTTTCTTGGTCAATATAATTTTCTCCTCGAATGTTATAGGTGGAAAGATCCTTAAATGGTACTGAGCTCTTATTGGTAGTTCAAGATGAGCTTGGCACACAGGTTAGGCTGGGTATGGAATGAATACATTTAGTGGAAATTCCCAAGCTAAACAACTTTTCCAAATGTTTAGACAGCTTCCTTTATTTCCCTACTTGTGGCTTATTTAGCCTACTCTCACTCCTATCCAGACGTTGTCGGCCATCCTGATTGGACCAAATGTAATCTGTCCTTTGACTACCTGCGCTGAAAGCGGATATCCCCTCCATTACTCTTCATTAACTGGCTGTTTGTCTTCATTGGAGGCCGTAGCCTCAGCCTCTGATTCAATTAAATGTGTATATTGTGCTTCTGCTTCAATTGTGGCCCACAAGAGTGGGATTAGATCATAATCTTTTCCACTGCAGACAACGCTGCCAGTTACTTTAAAAGCTCTATTTACTCACCTGGATTAGTCCCTGGTCAATCTGGAAATATAAACTGAGGTAATAATCACTGATGGGCTACTGCTAGCGAACAGCTGGTGAGTCCTTCTCAGGGACATGTATGGAGTATCTGGTCAACTGTCCATTTTACTGTGGCTACAAACTTTGTTTTAAGTCACAAGACATGCAGTACATTAGTACTGTTAATTGCTTAATTGCTTCCCCTGATTCTATGTTGAAACATGCCACTGATTATTTACAATAATACTTTGTTTCATCATGTATTAAATAGTTCATACGTAAATTCAACATAATATCATACAGGTAACTGCCAAAATAAAGGAAACACCAAAATAAAGTGTCTTAACAGGGCATTGGGCTACCACGAGCCAGAAGAGCTTTAATGCACCTTTGCATCGATTCTACAATTGTTTGGAACTATTGGACGGATGTTACACCATTCTTCCACAAATAATTCCATCTTTTGGGGTTTGGGGTCTAGGTGTTCAATCGGGTTGAGAGCTGGTGACTGAGATGGCCATGGCATATGGCTTATATGTTTTCAAGCTCATCAAACCATACAGTGACAACATGTGCCCTGTGGATGGGGGCATTGTCATCCTATGGGGGCATAGCCATGGTAGCCAAAACCATGGCTTGCCCAGCATTTTTATGCAAGACCCTAAGCATGATGGGATGTTAAATGCTTAATTAACTCAGCAATTACACCTGTGTGGAAGCACCTACTTTCAATATACTTTGTATCCCTCAAGTGTTACCATTATTTTCAGTTACCTGTATGCAATACAGTGTACCCCTACTTTTTGATCCGTATGTTTATAATATAAAATATGTTTCTTCAAAGGGCACTAACAGAAGGTAAATAAATGGTTTGATTCCAAAATGAGATAAATGGCAATTTTTCACCTTTTCATTTTTTCATCTGAAATGAATGCTCATGGGTCCCTTTCTATGTGTATAAATTATGGCTGTTCTCATGCTTTTAAAACATTTACTTTAGATGTGTTTTAAAATCTTGTTTGTTTTTTTTTGTTAAATGAGATATCTGACAAACCTGTTTCATACCAAAATGTGTGTTAGAGAGTTGGGACATTGAGGTTTCTGCATTATGATGCATTTACAAAATAACACTACAAAGTTCTATGGCATCCATGTTAGCTCCCGTTTACAGAATGAGCATTATGATACATTTACATGACACTTAAACATTTTATGGCAACCATGTTAGCACCCCATGAACATTACAATGTGAGTATAAAAAAAAAATGGTTTCCATAGAATTTTGAATTGTCTTGTAAATCCACCTAACCCAGTTTGCCCCCAGAAAAGCCTCAATTGCACATTAGGGATACTTCAGGATTGTGGAAATTAAATCAAGTTTTATTTGTCATGTGCGCTGAATACAACAGCTGTAGACCTTACTGGGAAATGCTTACTTAAAGCCCTTAACCAACAACGCAGTTCAAGAAAGAGTTAAGAAAACTAAAGTAAAAAATACAATTAAAAAGTAACCCTTTACTCAAAGTACTGAGTAAAGGGTCTGAATACTTATGTAAATGTGATATAAAAAAAGGGAATACATTTGCAAAAATGTCTATAAACCTGTTTTCACTTTGTCATTATGGGGTATTGTGTGTAGATGGATGAGGAAAAAAACATAATTTAATCCATTTTAGAAAAAGACTGTAATGTAACAAAATGTGGAAAAAGCCAATAGGTGTGAATACTTTCCGAATGCACTGATAGTTCTTAATTTTTTTGGGGGGGATTATGTGTGTATTATTTTGTATAGCTAGGTAAAACTGTACTGTTGGCACTAGAAACACAAGCTTTTCTCTGCATCTGCGATAACATCTTCAAATCTGTGTACACGACCAATAACCTGTGATTTAATTCGCTAAAGAAAATGTACATCATGAATGCCCATAACAAAATGTCTACCTATTCACAGTATAGCTTTCACTGCTATCAAGGACTGAATGCTTCAAGAGTTTACTAAAAGTAATGTGATCACACATCAACAAGAGGTGAATAGAATGCAGTGATTGGTTGATAAGTTTGGCACTGTCAACAACACTGAGTATTCTGCTATGTGTCTTGAAAAATCTTCAGTCTTAAAAATCGTTCTTGATTGTGCTGAGGAAGATGATGGGTTACGTAAGGTGGAGATGGGGATACAGGGTGTTAGAAATGTAAACATTGAAGAATAAAATGATTAGGATCAGGGTAAATATTAACTCAGTGTAATACAATCCCCCATCTATCCTTGTCCACACACAGGACATTTACCTGTGTTAGTGGATTTCAAGGTCTTTAATAGCTTTTGATTCATGAATTTTTTTGGTGACTCCTTGTTGAGTTTGCATTTAGGTAAAAATAATGAATATTTTAGGTAGACTTATTTTGAAATGAGTGCCCTGAGAATGTTATCCACCTTTAAATTCCCTTCCTAAGTAAAAAAGGAAGAAAAAAACCCAGATCTTTTTTATTTATACAAATGTTCTCTCTAAAAGTGTGTCTTGTAAAACATTGTGTCCCAAACATGAATCTGCTTTCCTTCCCTCTGTTCCAAGGTTTTATTGGCAATAAGCACATACAGTATAGTATTTCCATATAAACATCACCTAAATAAGCCACCGAGGTCAGCGTCTGACTTTTTCATGTTTTTCATCTTCATCTGTATATTTCCACTCCGCCTGTTATCTTTGATCATTGCTGATGCGAAAATGAAAAAGCCGGATGCCCAGGAGTCCTGAGTTGCTTTACACACCACTGCTCGCTTTATCTCCGGATGTGTTGTCTATGTGTTGTTCAGACCACTGCTTGTCTCCTGATGATTCAACTTTGATAGTAGAGAGGCAAAAGGAAATAGGTGAGAGATGTTTGGTCAGAGAAGCAGCTGACTGGAAGTGCCCAGCTGGCCAAAGAGAGACCATTTCACATCACGTCTGGATGCCACCCACTAACCCATGGGTCTGGATTTTGTGACTGTGACCGCTTACATCTACACGTTCCGCTAGCGGAACGATTGCTCCAATATCCAATGATGGGCGGGGCGCGAAATTCAAACTCCTCTAAATCCGAAAACTTACACTTTTCAAACATATGACTATTTTACAGCTATTTAAAGACAAGGCTCTCCTTTATCTAACCAAACTGTCCGATTTCAAAAAGGCTTTACAGCGAAAGCAAAACATTAGATTATGTCAGCAGAGTACCCAGCCAGAAATAATCACACAGCCATTTTTCAAGCTAGCATATCATGTCACATAAACCCAAACCATATCTAAATGCAGCACTAACCTTTGATGATCTTCATCAGATGACACTCCTAGGACATTGTGTTATACAATACATGCATGTCTGTTCAATCAAGTTCATATTTATATTAAAAAACAGCTTTTTACATTAGCATGTGACGTTCAGAACTAGCATTCCCACCGAACACTTCCGGTGATTTTACTAAATTACTCACGATAAACGTTCACAAAAAGCATAACAATTATTTTAAGAATTATAGATACAGAACTCCTCTATGCACTCGATATGTCCGATTTTAAAATAGCTTTTCGGATGAAGCACATTTTGCAATAATGTAAGTACATAGCCCGGCGTTACAGGGCTAGCTATTTAGACACCCTGCAAGTTTAGCCTTCACCAAAATCACATTTCCTATAAGAAAAATGTTCTTACCTTGCTTGTTCTTCATCAGAATACACTGCCAGGACTTCTACTTCAATAACAAATGTAGGTTTGGTCCCAAATAATCCATCGTTATATCCAAACAGCGACGTTTTGTTCGTGCGTTCTAGACACTATCCCAACGCTAAATCTCGGCCACGAGCATGACGCAAAATATGACAAAAAATTTCTAAATATTCCATTACCGTACTTCGAAGCATGTCAACCGCTGTTTAAAATCAATTTTTATGCCATTTTTCTCGTAAAAAAGCGATAATATTCCGACCGGGAAATCGTTTTTTTGTTACAAAGAGAGCGAAAGTAAAAGCATGCTATCCCCTCATGCACGAGCCTCAGTCTGATGGCCCTCTGATAGAGCACTTGCCAAACGCGCTAGTGTGTTTCAGCCTGGGCCTGGAATTACGTCATTCAGCTTTTTCCCGGGTTCTGAGAGCCTATGGGAGCCGTAGGAAGTGTCACGTCATGCCAGAGATCCCCTGTTTTTGTTAGAGATGATCAAGGAGGGCAAGAAATGGTCAGACAGGCCACTTCCTGTAAGGAATCTTCTCAGGTTTTTGACTGCCATATGAGTTCTGTTATACTCACAGACACCATTCAAACAGTTTTAGAAACTTTAGGGTGTTTTCTATCCAAAGCCAATAATTATATGCATATTCTAGTTACTGGGCAGGAGTAGTAACCAGATTAAATCGGGTAGGTTTTTTATCCGGCCGTGCAAATACTGCCCCCTATCCCCAACAGGTTAAATGAAGCAATGTTAAATAAAGCAATATGATCACATGCTGTTGTTGAAGCAAGAGGCAAACACATGGTCTGGGATGCTATTCATGTAAGAGGATGCTCTCATATTGGGACTTGCTCAGCGGATCGTTGGGCTCGAAGAACAAATCACTCAGCGTCTGTTGGAGAAAGACAGGTCAAGTGGTGAATGAGGTGAGCCCCCCTCTTCCTTATAAGGCGCCTCTTGCCACCCACTGGTCATTCTCACCTCTCTTCCTTGCGGAAGAGACTACGCTCAATGCTCTCCTCAGCATGACTAGATCCCTGTCTTCCTACTGAACTGTCCTCAGAGATTAATAAGAGATTAATTAGCCTACAGTATGGAGGTCTCCTATATTGTGATTCTTCATTTCCTGCTTTATGTAGTTGACACAGCACCAACAGAAAAGGCTCTGTGTTATATAGACTGGTTCAGGGAGGAGCATAGTGAAATTGGTAGGTATCATCACCTCGGCAAATGGAAGGTATGTATTTAATTTGTATTGATTTCCCTGTGCTGTGGCTGCCGTGTTATTCTGTTTGAAGTGATCAAGTGAGAATTAGTAGTTCAATTAGGAAATAAGCTTTGATGGGAGAGTCAGTGGAGGTCTACAATTTAAGTAAGCCCCGTTGAGTCATTCGAAAAAAGCAGCATAACCTACATGAAGTGATTTGCTAGCAACAATGTCTAAGATACAGTGCCTTCAGAACGTATTCAGAACTCTCGACTTTTTCCACACTTTGTTAGGTCACAGCCTTATTCTGAAATGGATTAAATAGTTTTTTCCCCCTCATCAATCTACAAACCATACCCCATAATAACAAAGCAAAAACGGGTTTTTAGACATATTTGCTCATATATAAAAAAAACTGAAATATCATATTTCCATAAGTATTCAGACTCTCTACTCAGTACTTTGTTGGCCACCTCCCTGACCAAGGCCCTCTTACATTTGCAACATTTCTAAAAACCTGTTTTCGCTTTGACATTATGGGTTATGTTTTGTAGATTGCTGAGGATTTTATATGTATTTAATCCATTTTAGAACAAGGTTGTAAAATGTAGAAAAAGTCAATGAGAATGAATACTTTCCGAAGACACTGTACCTCCTCTGTCACATTTACAGTAAAATGTAAAATTACCACAGGTTAAGTATTTCAAGAAAAAGACCATGGCTGACACCGTTAATCAGAAAGCTAAATGAGTTGTCAGGTAAAGTCTCATGAATTAATTACACACTCATTCAATTGGCGCTTACCTATCAAAAGTATACTAAATAAAACTAACAATTGTCACTGTATAAGATGACTATCAAGCACCATGAAGTTAGAAAAATACTAGATTGCCTTCTTATCCTTTAATCTGATTGACTCTTATATGTTTCAGGGTCAAGATCTGCAGTAACAGATATGGAGGAAACAACTCTGCAGACCTCAGGATATTGCTTCAGCCTGTTTTGTCTCCCCTTTCCTTCTTTGTGTGTTTGTTTGGCAAAGTTGTCAGAGGGTTTCAACACATTATTTCGCAGCTGTCCTCCTAGAACTGCCAAATACACACTGCCCTGACAGGGCGAGTAATCAGTTACCATGGAGACAATGTATGACAGCGCATGGTCTGTCGAGAATGGCTCGGCGTCTACCAATCTGCCTGGTGAAAAATAATATTTGTACTCCTTTCACCCTCCTTACATTTCCACACTTAATAAAGTAAACATGAAGCTGTAGTCAGAAAGCTGCTGAATAATTAATAATGTGTCAACATTTGAAATGGGATATGCTAAAGTTGTAAGTATAAGCACATACAGTATTTCATTTTAGCAGAGATAACTTGTAGAAAAGTATCAATATGCTTGTACCAATGCAGCTTATTGTTCCTTGAGGAGGACTAGAGGTTCTATCTCAAATACTCGCTTCAATGTCTCATATTGGGACTTGCTCAGCGGATCGTTGGGCTCGAAGAACAAATCACTCAGCGTCTGTTGGAGAAAGTCAGGTCAAGTGGTGAATGAGGTGAGCCCCTCTCTTCCTTATAAGGCGCTTCTTGCCACCCACTGGTCATTCTCACCTCTCTTCCTTGCGGAAGAGACTACGCTCAATGCTCTCCTCAGCATGACTAGATCCCTGTCTTCCTACTGAACTGTCCTCAGGCAAACTGTGAGGTTAACGCTGCTGAATGTAGGACCTCACCTCATGTAGATAGTGTTGAGTATGACCAAAATGAATGTTTTTGCTTCGAGTAGTATTTATTTTCTACTCCTCAGTCTCCGGTGATAGCTAGCGTCACATGGCTATCTATCGAGACTTGGTTAGCCCAGGCCATAAAGCTTTTGCTAACTTGGCTAACTAGCTGCAAAGCTAGCTAACAACACTAACAAAGGGCTAGCTCATGCTGCAAGGCTTAATCTAACCTGGCTAGTTAGCTGGAATGCAAGCTCACCACACTGTCTTGCCTACTCCCGCTTCCACTCTCCAGCGCTCGACGTCGCTGGTCTACTAACCACCGGTCCAGTTACTATCATTACGCGCACCTGCTCCCTATCATTACACACACCTGGACTTCATCATCACCTTGATTACTCTCCCTTTATTTAGCTCTCAGTAGCCTCAGTCCTCAAGCAGTATTGGTTTTGTTCACCTTCAGTACACTTCTCCTGTTTTGGTTTTCTGCCTTGTTCATGTTTATTAAATTCACCTTCTGCATATGCTTCCTGACTCCAACGGCATACAAAAAATGCCATGCTATTGTTTGAGGAGAGCTCCTAACAACAAAACACTTTTTTCACCGCGATAGGTTTGATAAATTCAACTCTGAAGGTGAAATGTGTACTTAAATTCTGAAATCTTGCTCTGATTTATCATCCAAAGGGTCCCAGAGATAACATGAATTGTCGGTTGGTTAGATAAAAATCCTTTTTTTCATATCCTAAAAAGGTCCATATAGCATGCACGATCGATTTTGTATTTCCACTCGTTCAATTTGCAAAGAAAGGAATCTGTGAAAATCTAACCCTAACGTTGTTTCAACCAGTCAGATCAGGTTCGTATTTATTCCTCAGAGATCCCAGAACGTAACCAGACTTCACTATATCATTAGGGGTGTAGTTTAACCTCTCTAGGGTAGGGGGCAGTATTTGCACGGCCGGATAAAAAACGTACCCGATTTAATCTTAATCTGAATGCCTTATGAACCTGTCTTCAAAGACAATTCATCAGGCCACTATGAGGTCTACCTGTGTTGATTTTAAGCTTCCTGGAGCAACCGGAAGTGCTTAACCTCTCTAGGGTAGGGGGCAGTATTTGCACGGCCGGATAAAAAACGTACCCGATTTCATCTGGTTATTACTACTGCCCAGAAACTAGAATATGCATATAATTATTGGCTTTGGATAGAAAACACCCTGAAGTTTCTAAAACTGTTTGAATGGTGTCTGTGAGTATAACAGAACTCATATGGCAGGCAAAAACCTGAGAAGATTCCTTACAGGAAGTGCCCTCTCTGACCATTTCTTGGGCTTCTACACTCTCTTTCTTGAAAACTGAGGATCTCTGCTGTAACGTGACACTTCCTACGGCTCCCATAGGCTCTCAGAAGGCGGCAAAACGCTGAATGATGCCTTTGCAGGCCCTGGCTGAAAAACATTAGCGCATTTGGATAGTGGTCGATCAGAGAACAATGAGACTGGAGGCGCGTGAACGAGGCGACACCATGTTTTTATTTTTTCGTCTTTGATCGTAAACAGGGTTTCCCGGTCGGAATATTATTGCTTTTTTACGAGAAAAATCGCATAAAATTTGATTTTAAACAGCGGTTGACATGCTTCGAAGTACGGTAATGGAATATTTAGACATTTATTGTCACGAAACGCGTCGGACGCGTCACTCTTCGGATAGTGTCTTGAACGCACGAACAAAACAGAGGATATTTGAACATAACTATGGATTATTTTGAACCAAACCAACATTTGTTATTGAAGTAGAAGTCCTGGGAGTGCATTCTTCGTCAGAATGCACTCCCAGGACTTCTACTTCAATAACAAATGTTGGTTTGGTCCCAAATAATCCATAGTTATGTTCAAATATCCTCTGTTTGTTCGTGCGTTCAAGACACTATCCGAAGGGTAAATAATGGTGACGCGCCCGACGCGTTTAGTGACAAAGAAATTCTAAATATTCCATTACCGTACTTCGAAGCATGTCAACCGCTGTTTAAAATCAATTTTTATGCCATTTTTCTCGTAATAAAGCGATACAATTCCGACCGGGAATCTGTGTTTTAGTACAAAGAGAGAGAAAATAAAAACATGGGGTCGCATCGTGCACGCGCCTCAGCTCATTGTCCTCTTACCAAAGGCGCTAATGTTTTTCAGCCAGGGGCTGGAATTACATCATTCAGCTTTTTCCCGGGTTCTGAGAGCCTATGGGAGCCGTAGGAAGTGTCACGTTACAGCAAAGATCCTAAGTTTTCAATAAAGAGAGTCAAGAAGCTCAAGGAATGGTCAGAGAGGGCACTTCCTGTACAGAATCTTCTCAGGTTTTTGCCTGCCATATGAGTTCTGTTATACTCACAGACACCATTCAAACAGTTTTAGAAACTTTAGGGTGTTTTCTATCCAAAGCCAATAATTATATGCATATTCTAGTTTCTGGGCAGTAGTAATAACCAGATTAAATCGGGTACGTTTTTTATCCGGCCGTGTAAATACTGCCCCCTAGCCCTAACAGGATAATCTGTCTGTAAACAATTGTTGGAAAAATTACTTGTGTCATGCACAAAGTGGATGTCTTAACTGTCTTGCCAAAACTATAGTTTGTTAACAAGATATTTGTGGAGTGGTTGAAAATCAAATTTTAATTAGTGTATGTAAACTTCCGACTTCAACTGTATGAAAACTGTGTGTTTTGCAATTGTTGAACTTATAATATGGCTTCTAATACTGGAAAAGCTAAATCAAAGTCCAAGTATACAGATTTGACGATATTCTTGCAGAAAAATGTAACGTGAATGTAAATGTCTCCTTGATGATTTGCCCAAATGTACCTGGGTGACTTCACACTAAATGTCATGTAGTTTGCTCATACTTCAAGTTATCCATTTGAAACTTTGCACATACACTGTTCCCATCTTGTGGGCAACATCGGAATGGCTAGATGTGGGACCTTTCTGTTGCATTTCAATGATGGTGGTAGAAAAAAATGTGTTGTTTTTTTTCTTTGTATTTTCTTCTACCAGATCTATTGTGTTATATTCTTCTACATTCAATTCACATTTCCACAAACTTCAAAGTGTTTCCTTTCAAATGGTACCTAGAATATGCATATCCTTGCTTCAGGCCTGAGCTACAGGCAGATAGATTTGGGTTTGTCATTTTAGGCGAAAACACTTTTACCTAAGAAGATTCACACATTTTGTATTCAGGCTGTAACACAACAAAAGGTGGAAAAAGCCAAGGGGTGTGAATACTTTCTGAAGCGCTGTATCTAAACCCAGGGCTTACACATTGTTTTTTTCAACAGGCATCTCGGCATCAGCTAGCCCTGTCTTATACAATGGCTACTGCTGACCAATCACAAGATGAGCCAAAC
Source organism: Salmo trutta (assembly GCF_901001165.1). NCBI lineage: Eukaryota > Metazoa > Chordata > Actinopteri > Salmoniformes > Salmonidae > Salmo > Salmo trutta. The sequence continues at coordinate 19,350,230 of NC_042979.1, read as the reverse complement.
AATGCACTCAAACCCCCATGTTCTTGCACTTGTGGTTCCATGATTGCGGGGAAGGATTTTCACCTTCTATGATTTGATTCAATTACCAGAGATGGGAACATGCTCAGTAAGCACTCAACAACCCAAGTCCTGTAAGCATTGTAAATTGCTGTCTAAAGCTGGTTTGAGTAGGAGGCTAAAACGCTCCGCTATCTCTCCCACCTCCATCACCTCAAAGCCACTGGCCAAGTTTGAGGCTCAGCCCCACGCAACTGAGCCCAGCTGGGGTAAGGTTATGTATAGCCTCGATTCCCTCTCTTCACTGTCCTTACGACGTAGTGCCAGGGGAAGGCAAGCTAAGGGATGACGAGGATGACAGGATTCATCTGTCTCCTTGACTTTGAGACTGAGATGGAGGGCGAAGATGCAGTTTTTTTCCCTCTCAAGGGGAGTTTGGGCTCCTCAGCATTTACAAGAGGCCGGCTCCCTTGGCGGGGCCAGAACCCTGGAAGGGACCTGTACAATGGGAAAAGACACATCCTGCATGTCCCCCGCTGAGCAACTGCTTCAGTCCCAGTTTGCATCAGGGAAGCGAGGAGCTCATGGGACTATCCCCTTACGAGCAAGATCCTGGCTAGGTGCTCTCCTGGCTTGTACATGCAGAATACGGAGGAATCTGGGTTTTGCAATCTTTCCATGGTGGAGCAGTCACTGGCTGATCACCTCCACCCCACACGCCGTGCTACTAGCACTTCCCTCCCTGGAAATATGGAGAGCTTTTCTGTCTCCATTTTTCATAAGACGTGCAAAATCTCTTTATTGATGGCTTAACAGGCAGAGTTACTGGAGGAGGTGACTAGGCAACTGGATTTGGATAGCCTGAATCACGATGCTTGGGATGAGATCTGTATGATTACAGATCTAAACCTCTGTGCCTCCCGTAGCACAAGCCAAGGCTGTGGTTGTACCATTAACCTAATGGTGGGAGAAAGTTCACTTTGGTGAAGCTTGTCTAGCTTAACAGAGAGAGAAAAAGTGGACTTCCTGGATGCCCCTGTGATAGCCAAGTAGTTGTTAGGCCCTGGTTTTGCCATCATGCGGCAGAAGTATGACATGCATAAGAAAGAAGTCAAAACCTTACATTTCGGCCTGCTCCGCAAACCAGGTCCCTGTGCCAGCACGTTGGTCGCTGCAATTCGCCTCAGCCTCAGCGGGGAGGTGGCAACAAGCTGGCGCCACAGCAGACTGACAATACCCAGGTTAAGCTCTTGAACCAGTGCGGCCGCAGCAAGGTTCCACCCTCTTAACCTCTCTGCGGGGGGCAAGAAGTGTCGGCCAACCTAGGGCACAACCCTAAGTGACAGAGGAGGAAATTCTATGTTTTAAAAAAATGACCTATTCCCTCTTTCCCCGGTACTTTAGTGACATTCCTCACATGGGAAAATGGAGGATATGCACTCTTACCCCCAAGAGTCATCCTCCTTTGGACTAAAACAGGGGAACAGGTTTACTGGGCTCACTATGAAGACCCCCTTAACCCACCAGGTTTTTGGGGATCTTATTTTGGTAATCTTCTGGCATGTAAGGATGCTTAGGTGACACGTCCTGTCCAGTAAAAGGGGTTATTTGTCATTGTAGTTTGGTCAGGACGTGGCAGGGGGTATTTGTTTTATGTGGTTCGGGCTGGTTGTGTTAGTAGTTGGGTGTTTGATTTATTATTCCGGGTTTTGGGCACTGTTCTATGTTTATGTAATTCTATGTTTAGTCTAGTCATTTGTATTTCTATGTTTAGTTAATTGGGGGTTGGACTCTCAATTGGAGGCAGGTGTTTTCTAGTTGACTCTGATTGAGGGTCCTATAAATAGGTATGTGTTTGTGTTAGTATTTTGTGGGAGATTGTTCTTGTTTAGCAATGTGTGCCTGACAAGACTGTCAAGTTCGTTTTGTGTTTTGTATACGTTTTTGGTGTTTTTCCTTCTTCACATAAATAAAAGAAGATGAGTGTACATTTTCCCGCTGCGTCTTGGTCTCAACCCTACGACAACCGTGACAGAATCTCCCACCAAACATGGACCAAGCAGCGGAGGAAGGAGCAACAGGTGGACTATGAGGGGAAATGGACTTGGGAGGAAATCTTGGAGGGAAAAGGCTCCTACACATGGGAGGAGATCCAGGCTGGAAGGGATCACCTCCTATGGAGACAGGTGGAAATAGAGAGGGAGGAACGGCGAAAGTGGAGCGAAGACCGGGAACGCTACAGGGGAACATGACTGGCGTTTAAACCGGAGAGGCAGCCCCAATAATTTTTTTGGGGGGGGGCACACGGGTAGTTTGGCTAGGCCAGGCAGTAGACCTAAGCCAGCTCCCCGTGCTTATTATGGGAAACGTATGGAGTGGAGAGCACCGAGGTATGCGGAAGTGCGCACGATCTTGCCCATGCGCACGCACAGTCCGGTGCGAGTGATCCCAGCCCCTCGCAAGTGCCGTGCTAGAGTGGGCATCCAGCCTGGAAGGAGGATGCCTGCCCCGCGCATCTGGCCACCAGTGCGCCTCCTAGGTCCAGGCTACCCTACGCCTGCTCTACGCACGGCAACCATCAAGCCCCTGCACAGCCCAGTTCACCCTGTGCCAACACTTCGCTCATGCAGGCCTACTAGTTCCATCCAGCCAGGACGGGTTGTGCAGGAGGTGTGATCGAGGCCGCCAGTGTGCCTCCACGGCCCGGTGTATCCAGTACCAGCACCACGCACCAGGCCTCCAGTGCGTCAGCCCAGTCCAATTCAGCCTGTTTCCGCTCCTCGCACTAGCCTTAAAGTGCGTGTCTCCAGTCTGGTACCTCCACTACCAGCCCCACGCACTAGGCTTCCAGTGAGTCAGCCCAGTCCTATTCAGCCTGTTCCCGCTCCTCGCACTAGCCTTAAAGTGCGTGTCTCCAGTCTGGTAGCTCCACTACCAGCCCCATGCATTAGGCTTCCAGTGCGTCAGCCCAGTCCTATTCAGCCTGTTCCCGCTCCTCGCACTAGCCTTAAAGTGCGTGTTTCCAGTCTGGTACCTCCACTACCAGCCCCACGCACTAGGCTTCCAGTGCGTCAGCTCAGTCCCGAGCTTCCGACGACAGTACTCCGTCCAGAGTGTCCGACGACAGTACCCCGTCCAGAGTGTCTGACGACAGTGCCCCATCCAGAGTGTCCGGCAACAGTGATCCGTCCAGAGTATCCGGCAACAGTACCCCGTCCAGAGTATCCGGCAACAGTGTATAGTCCGGAAACGAGTGAGACGGCCTACAGTCCGGAACCGAGTGAGACGGCCTACAGTCCGGAACCGAGTGAGACGGCCTACAGTCAGGAACCGAGTGAGACGGCCTACAGTCAGGAACCGAGTGAGACGGCCTACAGTCAGGAACCGAGTGAGACGGCCTACAGTCCGGAACCGAGTGAGTCTGCCTACAGTCCGGAACCGAGTGAGTCTGCCTACAGTCCGGAACCGAGTGAGTCTGCCTACAGTCCGGAACCGAGTGAGTCTGCCTACAGTCCGGAACCGAGTGAGTCTGCCTACAGCCCGGAACCGAGTGAGTCTGCCTACAGCCCGGAACCGAGTGAGTCTGCCTACAGTCCGGAACCGAGTGAGTCTGCCTACAGTCCAGAGCTCCTAGAGTCGTCCTAAAGTCTAGAGCTCATAGAATATAGTACAGGGTCTACAGTGACATGTGTCAGGCCAAGGTATTTGGGAGGAGTGGACTGGTCAGGGGGTGGTCTTAGGCCCGAGCCTAAGCCACCTCCAATGTAGGAGGTTTGGGGAGGGGGGGGGTGTATGCACGAGTGCCGTCGGTGAAGGCAGCCACCCTCCCTTCCCTCCCTTTAGTTTAGGGGATTTATTTTTGTTTTGGGGTGATTTTTGTTTATTTGTGTGAGGTGCATCCGGGGTCTGCACCTTTGGGGGGGGGTACTGTCATGTCCTGACCAGTAAAAGGGGTTATTTGTTACTGTAGTTTGGTCAGGGGGTATTTGTTTTATGTGGTTCAGGCTAGTTGTGTTAGTAGTTGGGTGTTTGATTTATTATTCCGCGTTTTGGGCACTGTTCTATGTTTATGTATTTCTATGTTTAGTCTAGTCATTTGTATTTCTATGTTTAGTTAATTTGGGGTTGGACTCTCAATTGGAGGCAGGTGTTTTCTAGTTGCCTCTGATTGAGGGTCCTATAAATAGGTATGTGTTTGTGTTAGTATTTTGTGGGAGAATGTTCTTGTTTAGCTATGTGTGCCTGACAAGATTGTCAAGTTCGTTTTGTGTTTTTGTATTAGTTTTTGGTGTTTTTCCTTCTTCCCTTTAATAAAAGAAGATGAGTGTACATTTTCCCACTGCGTCTTGGTCTCAACCCTACGACAACCGTGACATTAGGATTAGGACATCTGGGTAACCAGCATGTTTCCTTTTTCCTTTTACCTACACTGGTTGACGACTTATGTAATTCTGTTGGCTGCTCTCTCGCGCAAAGCCCTGCTCAGTGACACGATATAGCCTATGCCACTTGCAGCCCAAGAGGATCATGCATGTTTTGCAAGAATCACCTTGCTCTTCTGCCTCCGACACATTGCGAGGTATCCCAGGTAGCCTAATTTTCGCATCTATCCAGACGGACTCAAGAGACTGTTAAAAACTCTATGAGAGTTTTTGGAGACCATCCCTACATGGTGATAAACGCACCACCAGGTGGTATGCATTTTCTCTCCCCTTCTTGAGAAGTGGTGTGACCTACACAGATCATTCCTTATATGCTCTGTATCCAAGGTTTTTATCATTCGTTGAAGGACCATTTTGGACAGGGGGAAGATCTTCACTGCATGGTCTGTTAGCAGCTATCTCAGCCTGTCACAATGTCCTCAACAGTTACACAGTAGGGTAACACACTCTGTTATGTTGTTGATGAAGCCTTAAGCCCTGTTATTGGAACCTGTCTATTGTGCTTGAGGCTTCCTCATGGTATCCTCTTGAGCCACTGGAAAGCTTGAGATGTAATACTTTTCCTTCTAAACGTATTTACCGTCTGCCCTTACCCCTGCAAGGCGAGTGAGTGGACTTCACGCACTGTCAGTCCGCCATTCTTGCCTACAGTTTGCTCCAGGGTTCTCTTAGGACCTTGTAACCCAAACCCCAGCTTTATGCCCAAGGTCAGCGGAAACTGTGGTTGTCGTGCCGAGCTTGTGGTTCCCATCCACCGCTCTTCTGTGTCCAGTATGCATTTTGCGCATTTGCCTGAATGAAGCGAGAGTATTGCGCTAGAGCGGCAACAACCTATGCCCTATTTCAGCGCCTCCCTGCAAGGTGGGGTGGGTGGCCCTATCTCGTTAACAGCTATCCCTTGGGATATTAGAGGCTATTGGAAATATAATAACAAGGGAAGGGCTCATTCCACCAGAGGTATGGCTACCTCTTAGGCAGTGTTCTAAGGCATATCCTAATGAGAGATTTGCATTAATGCATGTTGGGCCACCCTTTATATGTTTATGAGGCTGTTACTGCCTGGCTGTCACTGCACCTTCATTGGTGCGTACTTACTCAGTATCGGAGCCTCTGAGGGGTGATGTTGTTGGGACTACCCTGGCTTCGGGGGGGGGGGGGGGGGGGGGGGCATGTCTGGGATATGGGAGTTGGCCTTATCTGTATGTGAGATATAGAAATTAGTATTTGAAATAGACATTGGGGTTACTTGCAGATGCCTGGTTCTATGATAATATGAGTAAAATATCACACAGCGTTTCCCTGCTCGCAAGAGCGCAAGGAAGAGAGGCATGCTTGAGAATGACCAGTGGACTGGTGAGTTGCACCGTATAAGGAGGAGAATGGCTCACCTCATTCGCCACTCAACCTGCCTGTCTCCAACAGACGCTGTGTGATTGGTTCTTCAAGACCAGTGATCTGCCGAGCAAATCCCGATGTGAGACATCTCACTCATATTATCATAGAACTGTGGTTACCCAAGTAACCCTAAGTTTCATTCTCAAGCAATACTATTTCAGACAGCAAACATTTGATATTGTTCCATAAGTGATAGCTAGATAACAAAGCCTTGATGTGAGTAATTTTATCTAACACTTTCCAGATCCTCTCATATCTGCTCACAGAATATTTCCTGACCATTAAATGGAAGTGTTTGTTTGAAAGCTAACATCAGGCAATGTTTTACTTGGGCTAGCACAAAGTGTCGATAATGCCATTATGTTCTGTGGATACTGTCAAAGATGGCTCGGATATTGGGAGTTTGTTTGTGCTTCATAACCTCCTGGTCCGCCTTGCAATCTTAATGAAATCTCCTGGATGTCCAACTGCTGTCCGCTGTTCAACCAAATCTTATCGGACAGAAACTCAAGTTAAACACTGTGCAGTGGAGGCATCCTTCAGAGCTTAAGCGAGAGGCTCACACACACACACACACACACACACATACACACATACACACACACCACAAAACCACAAGAAATATATATAGTGGTCCTTCTCAATAGTCTAACATACACTGCCAAAAGAAAGTAATCAATAACATGACATACAGTATGACATTTAAAACAACACATTCCCTCACCTATTGTCTTTCTGAGCAATGTTACAGAGGATCCCATATCAGCTGACTTCATGAATAAGTTAAGGCCTGAATATATAAAGAAAGTTTCTCCCAGCATACATGCTCTGAACAGACATCCCAGCTGATTTCAAGGGTTAAGCGAAAACTCTTTATTTGCCGTTAGGAGGTTGGCTTTTCTCCAGTAAACATAAAACCTTAGCAGAGTGTTGAAGAGAGCACCAACAAAGGAGAAACCAGAAACTAAAAGCAAAAGACAGACCTCTCCACAACTATTCAACTGAGTGTGTACTGACCCACATGAAAAAATACAACAGTTTACTATAGAATACTACAGAACTTACCATAGAATTATGCAGTAAACTACAGTATACTGTAGAAAACTATACTGCACACTGTAATATCCTTCGATCATGTGTAGTACTTACTATACAATTGTGTAGTATACTTTAGAATACTATAGTAAATACTACAGCATTATCTGTGGAAAAACACTGTTGTAAATACTACAGTAATGTCACAAAAACACTACAGTCCACAAAAACACGACATTTGTTTTTACTATAGTAATACTACAGTGTTTAATTTGCATATCCCCTGCCCACATTTCAATTTGTGCCATCTGTAAATGAGAAACCTACATTCCTAGTATAGACCATATATTGAGTTCCCTATAGGTTATAGAAAAGAGCAGAAGCTCTGACCCTATCTGTTCAGACATTTGTCCTACCTACCTAGGTTATGGAAAATGTGCTATTGTAGTATTTGCCAGTTTGTTTCCTCAAGGAGAAAGCCCCCGCCTCCATGTCAACGATAATAAAACAAAATCACTATAGTAAATACTATAGTAATGTCCGCAAAACCACTACAGTAAATACTACAGTCCGCAAAAACACTACAGTAATTCGAATTTATAATTTTACTACAGTATTTAAACTACAGTTAACTGTAAATGCTACAGTATACAACAGTAAACTACAGTAAATACTACAGTAAATGCTACACTGACTAATCCCCAAAAACACTAAAGTGAATACTACAGTAAAGTCCACAAACACTCTACAGTGAATACTACAGTGTTTATACCATAGTATACTATAGTATGTTTTATATGGTGAGTCATACCTGTAATTGAATTATAGTAATCATACAAAAGGCCGGATGCACAATGTGAACAGAAACATTAACAGGGCAGATCAGCCTTTTGTGATACAATGGCTTTAACGTTTTTCATACCCCCAGAGTATAATACAGTTCCACAATCTTTGCTTAAGGGAATTCATTAAAACATGGTTTGGTTTTTATCGCTGAATGTGTTCTGATTTTAACCTTCATTTGTTTCTGTTTGAGGTCTCCTGGAGAGTACACTGATCTAATTAAGGTTGCTTGCTGATGGAGGCGTACGCCCTCCTGTGAGATCATGATGACTGGTGAATGTTACCCATCTGCCAGCGTCTACTGCGGCGTCAGCGAATGTGCCGCCTCATTGCCTAATGAGGGCGGCCTGTGACGCTACCGTACAACCTGTTAGGAGGGGAAGGTCACCGTAGGCCCTGATCCTGCAGCAGTATGCTGTTATAAGGTATGTGACTATACACATTATTTTTCATGATTTCACTTACAATGTGTGTGTTTAAGACAACTTTTAACCCAATATAGTAAATATAGCCATACAGCTGTCATGAGATTGACTGCAGAGCATCTTCAAAGGTTGTAAATGTTGCAATTTAAAGGTCTGTATTTTAGAAGAGCCTTGATATTAAATGAGTTGCTGGGTAAGCAATTTTGTATTTGCTGTCAGCTCCCAAAGACAACTCCCACAAAACCCAAGAGCCATGAAGAACTTTGCCTGACGCTTTTCTCTTTCAGGAGCAGGTCTTCAATAAATAAGAGTTTTGTAGCCCTGGAGTGCCAATTGACTGTGAAATGAATCCACTAAGAGTTGCAAAGGCTGTTGGATTCTGTATTTATTGCCAGCATTAGTCTTTTCCTGAAGTGAAAATAAATAAGTTCAAGTGTTTGAGCCACTTCCTGACTTCAACCAAGCATCAGCATATATCCCAGCATCTATCCAGCCCAGACTCCAATATCGGTGTAGCAGGGAACCTTTTCTCAACTACTCCAAACACTCTTTCTTCAACTTTGTGTAGAAAAAAGTTGGTCAAGAATCCCTTCAGCATTATGCAAAATGTCCACCAATAGCCAAATTCTGTCTGTGCAGCTTCATTGATGGGAGTTGAAAATATGAAGTGTGTACTAATAAAAGTGTGTACGAAAGAGAACAAAGAGAATTCTGAACCTGGCTTTGAAATATTTTTACAAAAACTACTTCAGAGGCAATGCTTTTAGAAGGGAACAAAATTGTCTAGAAAACTACTAATTGATATGCGCTTGTGTTAGAAAACAAATGTTCTACCTTACAAGTAGTTAAGGTCAATATTCATTATGTATACATTTTAATGCTTAATGAAAACTACATTTCATAAAAATGATCTATTTCATTAAAGTTTTAAAAGCGTATCTATTTCCATTAAGCCTGCAATAATTATTCTCTTGATGTATGGGTGAGTATTTTCACCTGGTGCTGCAACTAAGATTGTGTCGAGCTGAACTCTGTATTACCTCAACATGTTTTTACTACCTGCATGTTGGGACACATCTATTGCCCATGCTCCCCCCTCCAGATCCTCCATGGCAACCTGAGGGCATTAATTGCTCGAGTCTATGAGACTCCAGGGATGAGTGGGAGTGGAGGGCTCTGTATATCTGACTGTGTGAGCACTGCAGCCTCTCGCCTACTCATCAATCGGGATTGATTTTCATTACTTCTGTCATGGAAGATTAAGATACTAGTAAGAGTGTTGTCAACCATGTTGTGTCAATATGCACGATACTATTGCAACTTTTGTATTATCACAATGACGGGGACATAATATCATGACATTGGCAAATTCTTTCTGTATCCATCTCTTCTTATGTAACACATGCTTGCATGCTGTGTGTTGTTTTCCAGAGTTACATTTCCATCTCTTTGAAGTGCAATTTGTCAGCTGTAGCAGACAAGCTGCAGTCTCTTTTCAGATTTACAGAAACACTGCCTTACCCTATATTTGTTGTAGGACATATATGAAAGTTACAAAATATTTTTTAGAAAGTTTTAGCATTGGAAGAATAAAAACATGCCACGCCAACTGTCTTCCCACTTTAGTGTTGACATTTACAGCTTTCACATATGCAGTTACACCAGCAAAGGGAAACTGTTATTTTCCCACATGAAGTGTATGTTTGAGCTGATCCTAACAAGAGAGTGCACCTTGGAATGGTTGCACTGTGAGACTGTGATATAGAATAACAAATTCCCCCGGTAGCAGACGTTCCCTCAGGGGAGCATTCAACACGCCCACATTTCATGGGGATTTGATAAAAACACTTTTTGGGTATTGAGGATATTTCAGACTGTCTTTGTTTCTAACACTTTATTTTTTACATCAAGCAGAGCCCTCTTTTTGTCGACCACACCTAGGGCTCTGGTGGTCAAAGAATGTTGTCAGCTGGTGATTGTCAAGCAAATAACTGTCGGTCTCATGGTAATTGTCCGATAATTAACATAAACACGTGTAGCAGCTCCTGGCTTCCACTGATGCAGACCTTTGGAACATCTACATTTAAAAAAGTCTAAATCCATGTAATATAGCCTACACCCTCACAATAAATCCATTATTTATTTTAGACAGGTCTAAAGAAACATGATATGAAGAAAATGTAGTCTTTTTCAAAAGAACAGAATAGCATGATGAGTTGTCCTTATGTTAGGTCCTGATCTGACTATGCCAAATGGCTTTGGGTTACACTAGTTCATTTAGCAGACAAGATTTGCTTAGTATTTTCTGACATTATTTCATATTATTTTATAGTATGAATACAATTGAACAAAGCTGAATAAAAAAAATATGTATTTTCTCCAAACGATATGAGGGGGTGAATGCACATGAGCTATTCTGTGTTGAGCGATTAACAAATAAATAGGTATTCCTATAGGCTCTATTTAGAGTTATTAACGTAACTTTAGTTGTTCTACAAACGTTGGGCTACAGTGTCATCGGAAAGTATTCAGACCCCTTGACTTTTTCCACATTTTGTTATGTTACAATCTTATTCTAAAATTGAATAAATAAATTAAAATCCATAGAAAACTACACACAATACCCCATAAGGACAAAGTTTTTAGAAATGTTTGAAAATGTATTAAAAATAAAAAACAGAAATACCCTATTTACATAAGTATTCAGACCCTTTGCTATGAAACACAAAATTGAGCTCAGGTGCATCCTGTTTCCATTGATTATCCTTTGGATGTTTCTAAACCCTGATTGGAGTAAACCTGTGGTAAATTCAATTCATTGGACATGATTTTCGAAAGGCACACACCTGTCTATATAAGGTCCCAAGTTGACAGTGAATGACAGAGCAAAAACCAAGCCATGGGCTCGAAGGAATTGTCCATAGAGCTCCAAGACAAGATTCTGTCGAGGCACAGATCTGGGGAATGTTACCAAAAAATGTATGAATAATTTAAGGTCACCAAGAACACAGTGGCCTCCATCATTCTTAAATGGAAGAAGTTTGGAAGCACCATCATTTTTCCTAGAGCTGTCCGCCTGGCCAAACTGAGCAATCGAAGGATAAGGGCCTTGGCTCTGGAGGTCCTCTGTGGAGATGGGAGAACCTTCCAGGATGACCATCCTCTCTGCAGCACTCAACCAACCATGCCTTTATGATAGAGTGGCCAGACGGAAGCCACTCCTCAGTAAAAGACACATAGCCCGCTTGGAGTTTGCCAAAAGACACCTAAAGACTCTCAGACAATGAGAAACAATATTCTCTGGTCTGATGAAACCAAGATTGAAATCTTTGGCCTGAATGCCAAGCGTCACGTCTGGAGGAAACCTGGCACCATCCCTACGGTGAAGCATGGTGGTGGCAGCGTCATGCTGTGGGGATGTTTTTCAGTGGCAGGGACTGGGAGACTAGTGAGGATCGAAGATGAACAGATCAAAGTACAGAGAGATCCTTGATGAGAACCTGCTCCAGAGCGCTCAGCACCTCAGACTGGGGCGAATGTTCCCCTTTCAACAAGACAACGACCCTAAGCACAAAGCCAAGACAATGCAGGAGTGGCTCCGAGACAAGTCTCTGAATGTCCTTGAGTGGCCCAGCCAGAACCCGGACTTGAACCCGATCGAACATCTCTGGAGAGACCTGAGGATTGCTGTGCAGCAACACTCCCCATCCAACCTGACAGAGCTTGAGAGGATCTACAAAGAAGAATGGGAGAAACTCCCCAAATACAGGTGTGCCAAGCTTGTAGCGTCATACCCAAGAAGACTTGAGGCAGTAATCGCTGCCAAAGGGGCTTCGACAAAGTACAGAGTAAATGGTCTGTTTTTTTATTTGATACATTTGCTTGAATGAAATACAATGTTTTTGCTTTGTCATTATGGGGTTTTGTGTGTAGATTGATGCGGGAAAAAACAACAATTTAATATTTGTTTGATTAAGGCTGTAACCTAACAAAATGTGGGAAAAGTCAAGGGGTCTGAATACTTTCCGAAGGCACTGTATGTTATGTTGTACTACCTCCACAACGTGGAAAAGCATGTAGAGTTTATAGGCAGATTAAATAAGTTTCGATGACCTTCCTGAACATAAGCTAAAAAAGTTGTCTATTATAAATTGAGTTCATATACACAACATTACCAAATGTATTTGGACACCTACTCGTCAAACATTTCATTTCAAAATCATGAGCATTATTATGAAGTTGGTACCCCTTTACTGCTATAACAGACTTCACTCTTCTGGGAAGGCTTTCCACAAGATGTTGAAACATTGCTGCTGGAACTTGCTTCTATTCAGCCACAAGAGCATTAGTGAGTTCGGGCACTGATGTTGGGCGATTAGGCCTGGCTCACTGTCTATGTTCCAATTCATACCAAAGGTTTTCAATGGGGTTGAGATCAGGGTTCTGTGCAGGCCATTCAAGTTCTTCCAAACCGATCTCGACAAACCATTTCTGCATGGACATTGCTTTGTGCACAGGGGCATTGTCATGCTGAAACAGGAAAGGGCCTTCCCCAAACTGCCACAAAGTTGGAAGCACAGAATTGTCTAAAATGTCATTGTATGCTGTAACGTTAAGATTTCCCTTCACTGGAACTAAGGGGCCTAGTCCGAACCATGAAAAACAGAGGCAGTTTGGACTCGGTAGAGAGTTTTGTAACCTCTTCAGCACTCGGGGGTCCCGTTCCGTGAGCTTGTGTGGCCTACCACTTCGCGGCTGAGCCGTTGTTGCTCCTAGTTTCCACTTCACAATAACAGCACTTACAGTTGACCGGGGCAGCTCTATCAGGGCAGAAATTGGACAAACTGACTTGTTGGAAAGATGGCATCCTATGACGGTGCCGCGTTGAAAATCACTGAGCTCTTCAGTAAGGCCATTCTACTGCCAATGTTTGTCTATGGAGATTGCATGACTGTGTGCTCGATTTTATTACACCTGTCAGCAATGGGTGTGGCTGAAATAGCCGAATCCACTAACTTGAAGGGGTGTCTTCATACTTTGGTGTATATATTGTATCAGGAACCTCGTCTTAGCTGAAATAATTTTAGCCTATTAAATGTTAGTGACAGATTGAGTTATCAGAGGTATGGTTTTGGGCTTTAAATGCATTCAATTAGACAAACTCAAGTACTTTGTGGTTTATTAACCACAGCTCAAGTATGATGCTCTCTAGGGTTGTTATGCGGATGCCAACATATTAAAGTGTGATCGAAATATTAAATGGAGCCCTACTCGTTCATTGAATCCCAGGTGGAAAGGTGCCTAGATATTTTTCACGCCATATGACTTGCTCTCTTCACATTCTCTACCAGTCTTGGCCAATACATGTTAGCTTGCAGTGCAGAGTAGCTTTTCACAGAACAATGCACTAAATCTTTGATGTAATTCCTCCCTTTGAAAACTTTTAATCTTGCATTCACTGGCACCGCTCAGGGCCAAGGGGTAGTTAGAAGCCTCACTGTTCTTAATAGTTACTTCAAACGAACATCAAGTATTACCCTAAACTGTTTTCCATTTCAATGGTTCTTTGACATGTACTGTACTTATGGCTACAATTTCACCATCACTGAATACAATGGGAACAAACCAATTGGAGTTAAAATAGAGTAATGTATAGTGCAGGTCTATTAATCATGAAGTGGATCAACAGCCATTTGCTTAAGGGAATAAGACAATGAGTTATGATCAAACTACTTATTAGTGTATGTGTATAGTAAAATTATAAACTGGTACAAATTAAGATTGCATAGAAGAAAAAATATATACCTGCTTGCAAAATTATTACTCCATAAAACCTTTAACAAGAGGAGTGATAACATTTCAAATGTAGTGTAAGTGCAGTAAACATGCTGTAAAATGTTATTTTTGAGGAGCTTGATGTTGAATCAAAACCTAGTCTCCAAAACAGCTGTTATGTCATTGACAAGTTTCCCAAACTCTTCCCTGTTGTTTCTATCCTTTATTTGACAACTTTACTTCACTCTGCATCTTACTGACGCGCCAAGACCTTGATGCTGTCAGTTAGCTGTGGACCCAATGTTCTCTCAACCTCCACCATTTTCCTTCACATTAGAGCGTGGGTATTTGTGACAAGCAAGTAGACTTCTTCTTTGAGAGCTTGTCAAGCACCAGTCACAACAGATGTAGACAGTTGAGCTCTGTTTTCTGGGTTAGCGATTTGATAGAGCATTTTATAATGAGTCCTTATAGTTGCTATTTTAGGTTTTATATTGCTTGTGTTGCTGTTCCCTACTTCCTGTTTTGCTGTGCTCTGATTGTTCCCATGTTGTAGTTGTGTAGAACATCCGTTGTGTCACTCTGGGTAACAGTCACAAAAAACAAGTGTCAAATTTGTTCTCAACTCTGCCGTTGATGGTTTCCAGGAAACTTCAGGTAACGATACACTTGACAGATGCCCTTTTCCAGAGCGACTTACAGCATATTGACAGATTTTTCACCAAGACTGTTTGTTGATTTGAACCAGCAATCTTTTGGTTACTGGCCCAACGCTCTTCACCACTAGGCTACATGTCGCCCTACATGAAGTAAAGTAACACTCTAAAGTGAATAGTATAACATTACAAGATGTATCAACAAAATGTTTGTGGATACAACAAACAGAAATGTGGAGCCATGAAATACTTTGACACGTACACACACACACACACACACACACACACCACACACACACACACACACACACACACACACACACACACACAGGTGTGATCATTCTACAGATGTCCCTGCAGTTTACACTCAAACCGGTGTGATTAGAACATTCATTTAGAACGTCCAGTTACGATTGATGCAACAGTCAGCGTTTGAGCTGGCCACACTGTTTTTTTTCACCGAAACATTTTGCACAAACACGGTCTTTATAAAGTTATATCCTCAATATGAGCAGTTAATTTTGAGATGAAATGTTTAGACAATCCCAGAAGTAGCAACAGCATAACATAATTCTCATCCAAACCGGAAAATGTAGGCTATATTAGTAACAGCACTAACTGAGGAAAGAGTGACCTAACACAATCAGTCATATTTAGCTAACTCTCTGCTGACAGAAACCATAATATGAATTATGAAAATAGCAATTACTATATACAATTCACCACATAACAGGTGACCTCACCAGTCATCAAAATAATTTTGTAAAAAAATTGAAAGTAATCTGACAATGGGTAGTTGTTGAAACCCACAATATTTGTTCTTTCACCTCAACCAAAGATAAGAGGTTACAAGAGTTGGGTCGTTTACTTGAAAGACGAGTGAACCATCCCTTCACCTCGTTTTGTTATAACATCTTTTATCTGAAGGATGTTTACATGACAACCAGATAACATTGTATTATGTCAACAAACATGGCGTCACACAAAGCTGGCAATTAGCTTAGCATTAGCTCATTATATTCAGTACAACCTTCAAACATTTATTTTACCCACATCATATGTGTCCATTACATTCTATGCAAGAATCAGAATGCTTGATTGGTCACCTATACTTGAAAACGTGAACAAAACAAAAAATAAATTGTGCTCCATAGCATGGAACCCTGTATTATGAACATATTCAACAGCGTTTAAGAAATATATTACCTTCAACAGCGTCATCTTGTGATCAAGCCATTAATGTTTTGTGATTATTGGTGTTGTAAAAATGTTAGCTAACGGGTTAGCAATTAGAATGTTTGACATTTCAGTGGAAATACTATCAGCTTTTTGATAAACGGTTTAGCAAAAAAATATGTCCCGCATTATCGGCATATGGTCCCCAGTTATTTGCCACCTTACTATTTTGTTAAATTACAAGATATATCAATTTACTTTTGTTTAAAAAAAAGACACCAACCTCGTATCCGAAGTGTTTACTAGATAGTTGACTAGTTGGCTAGCCTTCCGATAAAATAATAAATACTTGTCTGTCAACTTTTCATTGTGCACCCCGGTGCGCCCTCCTGTGGACCCTCCCTGGGCAAGGTGGGACGCTTGCCTGTCTCAGTATGTGTAGCCCATGTACAGTATCTGATGCTGTCTGTACAAAAACAGTATGGCATGTCATACTCTTTTTGGCCAGACGGCATCAGATATATGGGCTATTTAACTTCCCTGGGCTACGCGATTCAACAGCCAGTGATTCAACAGACAAGACTCTCGTTAATCTAAACACATTGTCTGATTTCAAAAAGGCTTTACAGCGAAAGCAGAACATTAGATTATGTCAGGAGAGTACCCAGCCAGAAATAATCACACAGCCATTTTCAAAGCAAGCATATATGTCACAAAAACCAAAACCACAGCTAAATGCAGCACTAACCTTTGATGATCTTCATCAGATGACACTCCTAGGACTTTATGTTATACAATACATGCATGTTTTGTTCAATCAAGTTCATATTTATAACAAAAAACAGCTTTTTACATTAGCATGTGATGTTCAGAACTAGCATACCCACCAAAAACTTCCGGTGAATTTACTAAATTACTCATGATAAACGTTGACAAAATAACAATTATTTTAAGAATTATAGATACAGAACTCCTTTATGCAATCGCGGTGTCAGATTTTAAAATAGCTTTTCGGCGAAAGCACATTTTGCAATATTCTGAGTAGATAGCTCGGCCATCACAGGCTAGCTAATTTGACACCCACCAAGTTTGGCCCTCACCAAACTCAGATTTACTATAAGAAAAATTGGATTACCTTTGCTGTTCTTTGTCAGAATGCACTCCCAGGACTTCTACTTCAACAACAAATGTTGTTTTAGTTCCAAATAATCCATAGTTATATCCAAATACCTCTGTTTTGTTCGTGCGTTAACCTGTTACGGATAGGGGGCAGTATTTTCACGGCCGGATAAAAAACGTACCCGATTTAATCTGATTATTACTCCTGCCCAGAAACTAGAATATGCATATAATTATTAGCATTGGATAGAAAACACTCCAAAGTTTCTAAAACTGTTTGAATGGTGTCTGTGAGTATAACAGAACTCATTTGGCAGGCCAAAACCTGAGAAGATTCCAAACAGGAAGCGCCCTCGCTGACCATTTTTTGCCCTCCTTGATTATCTCTATCCAATACAGGGGATCTCTGCTGTTACGTGACACTTCCTACGGCTCCCATGGGCTCTCAGAAGGCGGCAAAAAGCTAAATGACGTAATTCCAAGACCTGGCTGAAAAGCTTTAGCGCATTTGCTAAGTGGTCTATCAGCGGACAATGGGACTCATGCTCGTGCACGAGACGACCCCATGTTTTTATTCTATCGTCTTTGAACAGATACGACGACTCCCGGTCGGAATATTATCGCTTTTTTATTAGAAAATTTTAAACAGCGGTTGACATGCTTCAAAGTACGGTAATGGAATATTTAGAAATGTTTTGTCACGAAATGCGCCGTGCTCGTAACCCTTCTTTACCATTCGGATAGTGTCTTGAACGCACGAACAAAACACCGCTGTTTGGATATAACAATGGATTATTTGGGACCAAAGCAACATTTGTTATTGAAGTAGAAGTCCTGGGAGTGCATTCTGACGAAGAACACCAAAGGTAATCAAACTTTTCTAATAGTAAATCGGAGTTTGGTGAAGGCTAAACTTGCTGGGTGTCTAAATAGCTAGCCCTGTGATGCCGGGCTATCTACTGAGAATATTGCAAAATGTGCTTTCACCGAAAAGCTATTTCAAAATCGGACATATCGAGTGCATAGAGGAGTTCTGTATCTATAATTCTTAAAATAATTGTTATGTTTTTTGTGAACGTTTATCGTGAGTAATTTAGTAAATTCACCGGAAGTTTGCGGGGGGTATGCTAGTTCTGAACGTCACATGCTAATGTAAAAAGCTGGTTTTTGATATAAATATGAACTTGATTGAACAAAACATGCATGCATTGTATAACATAATGTCCTAGGGTTGTCATCTGATGAAGATCATCAAAGGTTAGTGCTGCATTTAGCTGTGGTTTTGTTTTTTGTGACATTATATGCTAGCTTGAAAAATGGGTTTCTGATTATTTCTGGCTGGGTACTCTGCTGACATAATCTAATGTTTTGCTTTCGCTGTAAAGCCTTTTTGAAATCGGACAGTGTGGTTAGATAAAGGAGAGTCTTGTCTTAAAAATGGTGTAAAATAGTCATATTGTTGAAAAATTTACGTTTTCGGATTTTAGAGGAGTTTGTATTTCGCGCCACGCCCATCATTGGATATTGGAGCAGGTGTTCCGCTAGCGGAACGTCTAGATGTGGTAACTATCCGAAGGGTGACGCGCGAGCGCATTTCGTGACAAAAAAATGCAAAATATTCCATTACCGTACTCCGAAGCATGTCAAACGCTGTTTAAAATCAATTTTTATGCTATTTATCTCGTAAAATAGAGATAATATTCCAACCAGGTGACGTTGTATTCATTCAAAGGCTGAAAGAAAAAAATTGAGAATTCTCCTGAACGCGCATCTCCAGTGTCACTGTTCCCAGCCTGACCACTCACAAAATCTCCTGCTGTTCTTAGCCCAGAGACAGGAGACACGTCATTCCACTTTCTGGCGCCTTCTGAGAGCCAATGGAAGCCTTAGAAAATGTCACGTTACAGCAGAGATGCTGTATTTTCGATAGAGATGCAACAGAAGGACAAGAAATTGTCAGACAGGGCACTTCCTGTATGGAATCTTCTCAGGTTTTGGCCTGCCATATGAGTTCTGTTATACTCACAGACACCATTCAAACCGTTTTAGAAACGTTAGAGTGTTTTCTATCCAAATCTACTAATTATATATATAGCATATTCTCGTTTCTGGGCAAGAGTAGTAACCAGTTTAAATCGGGTACGGTTTTTATTCGGCCGTGCAAATACTGCCCCCTAGCCCCAACAGGTTAAAAATGTCTCTTCTCGTACGTCTTCTTCAGTGTTGTAACCAAATAATGTCTCATAATTTGTTTTACAGATTAATCTTTTAAGAAAGTAGAAAACAGTTTAATACTAAAATATGAATGAGTATGAATAACTTTTATCAAATAAAACTTTAATTTCAGTAATGTGCATTGACATAAACAATGAAAAACACTTGGAGTTTGTGTTGAAGAGACTCACTTGGAAATTAAAGGAAGACATACTCAAGATGGGTTGAATAAATATATATATTATATTTTAGACATGACTTTTTTTTTTAAATAAAGAATTTAATATGAAAACAAAGAGTTAAATCTCCACCTCCATTGCTATATTGTCACAAAAATCACAATAAAAATCCATCTCCACTGACACCTCTGGATCCCACTGCACACACCTGCAGTGGAACCAGTGCTGGCAGAAGTCACAGCACACCCATGGCACCTCGGACCTCCTGTGGGGAGCTTGCAGGCAGAACCGCTCCCCGCAGTGAGCGGTTCTGGTGCAGTAGATACAGTACTGCACCAGATCATTTTCATCCTCTCTCTGGTGCAAGTAATGTGGGTAGTCCACTGCGACAACCATGGTATATAAGAAAAGCAGATAAAATTAACATACATTTGGTAATCTCCTAAAAACAAAAGATACCTAACCTTGGCAGCCTGGCAGACAGCTATCCATGCCCCGCAGTCCTCCATGGTATGGAACATGCCCACCTCACTCAACTGCTTCCTCTTGACTTTCTCCACACTGTGGTGGGGAATATATGTAGCTAAATAACTTGGCATACTATACACATTTTAAAAAGATTACTCAATCTGAATATGCATAAACATTTACATATCAAAAGTAAGGCATTGAAAGGTGATGATGAATGTTTTCACAATAACTGAAAGTGTACCCACATTTTTTGATTGATTTTATCTGTTATGAAAATGTGTGTCCCAATTAGTTTAATAGTGATGCATACATTGCAACATTTGTCTAAGAACTGCCTCTATGTAGCTGTAACATAGCCAATAGATACATGGTTCAAAGTTCAAAATACTTTTTTGCAGATTGCGCAAAACACCCAGAGGACTCCAATTCTGATACGATAAAGCCTGACAGCATTCAGCTATTATCGTGATATGTATTATCTAACACTTACAATTTCTTTCCTTGTTTACTTAGCAGTTCTATCAACATTTAGCAACTAAGCTAGCAACATTAACAAATTCATAAGCTAGCTAATTTTCCCCCAACATCGGACATCCCCAAACTTCGGACACTCTCTAGCGGTTGGAGGATTAAATCACTTAGAGCTCAAGATTTAAATAGCCTGGAAAATAAAGGTACATTTTGTAACTAAAGATACCCTTCTAGCTAGCTGACCACCGATTTTCATTGCAGTTTCTGTATGTTAAGTTAGGTTTTGAGAGATTTCAAAAAAGTTATATACAGTTGAAGTCGGATGTTTACATACACCTTAGCCAAATACTTTTAAACTCAGTTTCACAATTCCTGACATTTAATCATAGTAAAAAATCACTGTCATAGGTCAGTTAGGATCACCACTTTATTTTAAATATGTGAAATGTCAGAATAATAGTAGAGAGAATGATTTATTTCAGCTTTTATTTCTTTCATCACATTCCCAGTGTCACGCCTGCTCCCGCTCTTCCTCCCCCTGGCGCTCGAGGGCGCCAGGATCCCCAGCATTACGCACTCAAGCCACCAGCAGTACGCACACCTGCTTTCCCCCTGTCACGCGCATCAGCGATCATTGGACTCACGTGGACTCAATTACGTGTGTCATTACCTTCCATATATCTGTCTGTTCCCAAGCTCTGTTCCCTGCTTCGGGATTATGGTCTCATGTCCGTGTTACCCGTGTTCTGACGCTGTTCCTGTCTTGTTTCCTTGTCTGTTCCCGTACCTGCTTCTCCTGAAGTTTACATACACTCAATTAGTATTTGGTAGCATTGCCTTTAAATTGTTTAACTTGGGTCAAAAGTTCCGGGTAGCCTTCCACAAGCTTCCACAATAAATTGACAGAATTTTCGACCATTCCTCCTGACAGAGCTGGTGTAACTGAGTCAGGTTTGTAGGCTTCCTTGCTTTTTCAGTTCTGCCCACAAATGTTCTATATGATGAGGCCTGGCTTTGTGATGGTCACTCCAATATCTTGACTTTGTGGTCCTTAAGCCATTTTGGCAAAACTTTGGAAGTATGCTTGCGGTCATTGTCCATTTGGAAGACCCATTTGCGACCAAGCTTTAACTTATATTGTAAAATTTGATTGCGCGACAGACCACACATCATTTAATATCCAACTTTTTGGAAAATTTGCTATATAAATACAGTGTGCTACAGTAGAAATGACAACACAATATACAGAAACTATAATGATAGCGTAATAAGGCACTTACTGTGATAGGAATGCGCACATGTCCAAAGTTATTATTAATAGCCAGCTCAGTAATGCCTCAAACATAAATTGTCTGCAACAGTGAAATGGGCTACTTCTATGTGAATTAATGAGGAGGCAGAACACACCTCATTTCAAACTGTTGTCAGGTAAATAAAACTTGAGGGCAGCGTGGGTTAACTGTCCTGTTGTGTAACAATCACATTTTGGAACAGTGAGTGCATTGTGACATCACACACATAAAAAAACTCACGCTGGGGTGACCTTTAGAGATATTTGAAACTCAGGCGTGAAATGGTTGAAGAAAGACAAGAAAGACTGTTTTTTTAAGGTGAGGTACCAGACCCTAATTGATTATTTTTTTACTTATTCATGTCACAATTTACTTTTACCAGTTGAATATAGACACCTATATAATACTTGTTTGTATTACAACTTTTTTGAAATATTGTATACAAATATGCAAATGAGGCAATATCAAATTTATGGATATACAGCAAAAACATTTTTGGGGACATTGGACTTTCGGGAAATCACAGTTAAAGACAAGTACACAAAACTTTGCCTAACAATCGCCAACCGCCTATTTAGACCCAAAGTAAGATACTACATACATATAGTCCAGTTTGTAACATTCTCTATGAAATGGGCTGTTAAATGGTGTATTAAGGGTTTATGTCCATTTGAATGTTTTTAAAATTCAATACATTTTAATGACAGTAGTTTGATAAACAAAATAAAATCGACATTTACATTTTACTTTTTGAAAGTACTAATATTAAAGGACCAAAATACCCCAAAAGTAGATTCAAAAACGTAATTTCAGCCTGTGGTGCCTCGCCTTAATAGATGAGACTGTTGCTGTGTTTCAAATAAAATAAAATGTTATTGGTCGCATCGAATACACATATTTAGCAGATGTTATTGCGGGTGTAGCGAAATGCTTGTTTCAAAATGCTTTCTGCATTCTCCCATTCTTTCAAGAGGGATCTTCCAAGAAAACCTGAGAGTCCATACTGTCTGGTATAGGAGAACGCAGAGTGCTTAAAATCTGTTACATTTTAAATGTACTTAGTCATGACCTCTAACCTAAACAGGAAACTGCATTATTGCACAGCTGGCACTAGCTACGTCTGTTTACATTGTAGCTAATGTAGAAGCGTGAGCAACCAGTGCTGTGAATCTGTGAACAACTATCCCAGAATGGAAATATTTAACACAAAGTAACAGAATCAATTTTCCCAGTACATGTTAGTGAATTAAGGTAACACCAACCAGAATAATAATGTGGGGTCCTCGCTGCTTCTACATCGTTGTCATCGAATTTCAGGTAAGCTTGCATGCATGAGGCTGAAACCAAAAAAATTGAAATAGCGAAATAAGCTATTTTGCTTGCAGTTAAAGAATTAAAATTGCCATAATAGTGGTGTTTCCCTGTGAAGCTAATATTGCATTGCATTAGGACCACTGATGTTTTATTTCCAATGAGCAAGCTTGAGTTGTGACAAATTCATACAACTATAACACCCATGCGTATTATTAAATTACACTGATGGTTTTATACAGTCACCTTATGCATTGACAACTAATATTGATACAGTAGGCAATATGATGCAATACAACTAGTTTAGAAGGTCTAGGGTATTTCTTCCTATGTAAGCTAAATGCAAAACAAACACTGGCATATTATAAAGGAGAACAAGTCCAATTTGATTATAGGTGTCATAAGTACCCGACTATGCCACCTGGTGGAGAGTTTGAACATCATTACTCTTAACTCTTAAAACCTCTTCGGGATTGGTGTCCCGTCCACGGGACGGTTGAGCTAATGTAGGCTAATGTGATTAGCATGAGGTTGTAAGTAACAAGAAAATTTCCCAGGACATAGATATATACTACTGTTCAAAAGTTTGGGGTCATTTAGAAATGTCCTTGTTTTTGAAAGAAAAACACTTTTTTTGTCCATTAAAATAACATCAAATTGATCCGAAATACAGTGTAGACATTGTTAATGTTGTAAATGACTATTGTAGCTGGAAATGGCTTATTTTCAATAGAATATAGAGGCCCATTATCAGCAACCATCACTCCTGTGTTCCAATGGCACGTTGTGTTAGCTAATCAAAGTTTAGCATTTAAAAGGGTAATTGATCATTAGAAAACCCTTTTGCAATTATGTTAGCACAGCTGAAAATGGCTGTGCTGATTAAAGAAGCAAAGAAAATGTGCTTTTCTTTCAAAAACAATGACATTTCTAAGTGACCACAACTTTTGAACGGTAGTGTATCTGATACTGGCAGAAAGCTTAAATTATTGTTAATCTAACAGCACTGTCCAATTTACAGTAGCTATTACAGTGAAATAATACATTGCTATTGTTTGAGGAGAGTGCACAGTTTTGAACATGAAAAGTTATTAACAACAAGTTAGGCACATTTGGGCAGTCTTGATACAAATACCTAGGTGTCTGGCTAGACCGTAAACTCTCCTTCCAGACTCATATCAAACATCTCCAATCCAAAATCAAATCTAGAATCGGCTTTCTACTTCGCAACAAAGCCTCCTTCACTCACGCCGCCAAACTTACCGTAGTAAAACTGACTATCCTACCAATCCTCGACTTCGGCAATGTCATCTACAAAATAGCTTCCAATACTCTACTCAGCAAATTGGATGCAGTCTATTACAGTGCCATCCATTTTGTTACCAAAGCGCCTTATACCATCCACCACTGTGACCTGTATGCTCTAGTCGGCTGGCCCTCGCTACATATTCGTCGCTAGACCCACTGGCTCCAAGTCATCTATAAGTCTATGCTAGGAAAAGCTTCACCTTATCTCAGCTCACTGGTCACGATAACAACACCCACCCACAGCACGCGCTCCAGCAGGTATATCTCACTGGTCATCCCCAAAGCCAACACCTCCTTTGGCCGCCTTTTCTTCCAGTTCTCTGCTGCCAGTGACTGGAACGAATTGCAAAAATCGCTGAAGCTGGAGACTTACATTTCCCTCACTAACTTTAAACATCAGCTATCTGAGCATCTAATCGATCGCTGCAGTTGTACATAGTCCATCTGTAAATAGCCCACCCAATCTACCTACCTCATCCCCATATTGTTTTTATTTACTTTGCTGCTCTTTTGCACACCAGTATCACTACATACACACCATCATCTGCTCATCTATCACTCCAGTGTTAATCTGCTAAATTGTAATTACTTTGCTACTATGGCCTATTTATTGCCTTAACTCCTCATGCCAGTTGCACACACTGTATATAGACTTCCTTTTTTTCTATTGTGTTATTGACTGTACACTTGTTTATTCCATGTGTAACTCTGTGTTGTTGTTTCTGTCGCACTGCTTTGCTTTATCTTGGCCAGGTTGCAGTTGTAAATGAGAACTTGTTCTCAACTAGCTTACCTGGTTAAATAAAGGTAAAAAAAAACAACAACATTTGGAACAGGAATGTAATGGTTCATTGGGTCAGTCTACAACATTGCACATACACTGCTGCCATCTAGTGGAATAATACATTATGGCCTCTCTCTTGCATTTCAAAGATGACAGTACAAAAAAATACAAAAGAACAGTTGTTTTTTTCTTTTGTATTATCTTTTACAAGATCCATTGTGTTATATTCTACTACATTCCTTTCACATTTCCACAAACTTCAAAGTGTTTCCTTTCAAATGGTACCAATAATCTGCATATCCTTGCTTCAGGGCCTGGGTATGTCATTTTAGGTGAAAATTGGAAAAAAAGAGGCGGATCCTTAAATGTTCAAGTAGTAGTGACCAGTTGGGAACCACAACAGTAACCATAGACACAAGGAGGCAGGTATTTTGCAAAAAGGATGGACTTTTATTTTGGACAATCAACGTGCAGAAATGTAAGACACCCACTAATGGGTTATGGTGGGAGTGATCCACAAAAATAGTATTATTTTAGTTGAAGTTAGAATATTTGGGCAGTCTGCCCAGTCCAATCCACTCCTGGCTCTCCTCTTCTCCAGATCCGCTCCACAGAGTAATACAAAGGTCACAGTTGTTTCAGAATAAATAGATAGTTAAAAGAGAAACTGGAAGTCCATTCCTTAAAATCCACTCAGGTCAGTTGTCAATCAATCAGTTGTCAGTTCAACCCAGCCATTGACAACAGTACTTTAGGACTTCCCTAGTCCAGTCTGAGTTTTGCTAGTGGTACAGCCAATGATGCGTCCAGATCACAGCCGAAACTCCACCCCCTTTTTTGAGTTTGCGCTGCCAGTTTTTTTAGATCCGTCCTCTTCCCGATCCCATCTGCCAGTCTGTCGCTTTCGTGGCCTTTAAATAGACACTGCAATATTGTCAAGCATTCTCACGACGGGAGGTTACATTCTCACGAGGGAATTGAGAATTCCTGAAGTGGTGCACTCCCGTTTTCCCTCCTTAGTTTCACTCCAGTGTTTTGTCGTCAATGCTCCTATTAAATTCAAAGTGACACTCCCTACAAGGGTACGTGTAATCAAGCATAAAACATACAAAATACACACGTGCAAAAAGAATGAGTAAGCCATTTCCTGATTGTGATGTTACTTTATATCCTCTAATTTGTCCATTCATGACATATGCATGCATATCAAACAAGAGTATATTATACATTAAATGAATACATCATTGTACGATTATTAATGCCTTTCTCTCTCCTTGCAGGGGATTAGACAGATGAATTGCAGCCTCCAGATGCCCAAACAAATGGAAGTATAGAGGGAGTTTTGTGCCAACAAAAATAAGTGGTTAAATATGTGTTCTGAGCATTTATTTATATATATATATATTAATTTAACTAGGCAAGTCAGTTAAAAAGAAATTCCTATTATAATGACGGCCTACCCTGACGACGCTGGGCCAATTGTGCGCCACCCTATGGGACTCCCAATCACAGCCGGATTTGAACCAGGTACTGCAGTGACGCCTTTTGCACTTAAATGCAGTGTCTTAGACCACTCTGTGGCATTTTGTTGTGTGACAAAACTGCACATTTTAGAGTGGCCTTTTATTGTCCCCAGCAAAAGGTGCACCTGTGTAATGATCACGCTGTTTAATCAGCTTCTTGATATGCTGCTCCTGTCAGGTGGATGAATTATCTTTGCAAAGGAGAAATGCTCACTAGCAGGGATGTAAACAAATATGTGCACAAAATTTGAGAGAAATTAGCCGTTTGTGCATTTGGAAAATTTCTGGGATCTTTTATTTCAGCTCATGAAAGATGGGACCAAAACTTGACTTGTTGCGTTTATATTTTTGTTCGGTATAGTTATAGGACAGATACTTCAAAACCTTATTCCTCCTGATTTATTTTGTGACTGTCTTTTTTGTTATTCAATGCGTTTCTTTGGGCCAAATTCAATATTTTATAAAATAATTGTTTTATCTTTTTCACATATACCTAAAGGGGTCCTATAATCAAATAGCTAAATGATCCAAGATATGACCATCTTAAAACAATTCCATATGTTAGTAGATAGAACATAAGTAAGCATTTTGAAACACAGCCAATGTATCCTCCTGCAAAGTTTAATTCTGTTACTTAGCAACACTACTAATAACCCACTAACCTATGAGAGTACAATAGAAGAGATGTAACAATATTTCATAAACCTCACAGGGAGTAATGTTCCTTCATTTCTGCATCACAACCTGTCTTTTTGCTCACTAGTTGCTACCAATCCAAATAATAGACACCTTCATAAAGAAGTTACAAAATATCATATTGAACTGATAACGTGATAACACAACATTCCATTGAGGTTTTGGTGAGTATTTTAATCAGAGAGAAGCATTTAGTGGTGTATCAGATAAGGAAAGTGTTTTAGCAATTAAAGAATTAAACTATATGTTTTTGTATTTCAGGATGAATAACAACCATTTCACCATTCAATCATTGTTTCCACAGGAGTACTGCACACAAGCGTGTGTGTGCATGAGCACATTAATAAAATGCTTATGCCAGCAGCAAAGCAAATAAACACTTGGTATCATACAAAGGACAAACTGTTCTGAAAATGTTCTTACCATTCAGGGCTTGCATCAATACAATAAATATGTATTCATAAGCATAAGTTGCTCAGGCAGAACACAGATAAAAATCAGACTCTTACCCCTGAGAAGTTATCTTTAATATATACCCAGTGGAGGTTTGCCAGGGGGCTAAATGCCTTGGAGCAAAGTTATTGAGAAGCCTGCTGATGAGATTCTGAAGTTAAAATCTAATTGACAGAATCTCAGTAGGGACATCTGAATCATAAAAAATATCTCACAGATGATAGAACAACAGACACTAAGACAAATATTCTTGTTTCAACAATTTCTCTAAACAAAGCGTTTTATTTTTTACAGAGTAATCCTGTACTGACCAGAAATGGAAAATACATATTTTGATGCCCTGCATGAGGATCTCCTATCTTTCTGTCATGAAGACAGGGAAGGGCCTTTCATTGTGGATTCTAGGATATAATGATGACTTTTGATGTCCAATGTGGCTGGTGGGGTGGTGTCTCAGCTGTGGATGATGGCCAGGTTTTTTTTCTAGGTGAAGTCGTTACAGGAGAAAATTCCAGAAAAATAATTCTGCCATATTTTCAATCCAGCTAAAAATTACTTTGTGGTGGACTTTTGTTTTCCAAGTAAATACAAAGGAGTGAAAGTGAACATGTTAATGACCCATAAGAGTGTGTGCTTATAAGATAATTACACTCACAAAGTGGTGTAAGGTTTATGTTACATAAATTGTGGGATATATTTCTTATTGGTCCTTTTGCAGAAAACTCATGGGTTGGAGCTCTCGTGTGAAATTGGATGGTACGAGCAGAAAGTTGGCGCTTGTACAAATGTCCAGATCCATTTTACCAGTAATAACAGCTTCCTTTTCTTCAGAGACTTTTCACAGCATTGAATGTGTATTACATTTTAATGACTGCAAGTGCATAATCCTCAACACTGTGGAAATGGCTTAGAGTCCAGTTTACATCATTTAACTCGTCAAAGCTGACATTAACCAAATGAAGTTATCTATGACTGCTTCTTTAGCCGCTACACTAATATTCATCCATTAATCTGTATTTACCAGGAGACAAGTCTCACTTCATCTGAAGAGTTCCCAAAAGAATAAATAGATTCAGATTAGCAAGACTGAAATTTCCCATCAATTCAGAATTTCTCAAAGCTTTTCTTCCCTTCCTTAGAACGTTTATTTCAAAACGTTTGCTGCAACGCTTCAGCAAGTCTGTGAGGTGATTACTGCAGCACGATTTAAAAGTATGCAGTGCCTTCAGAAAGTATTCACACCACTTGACCTTTCCCACATTTTGTTTTGTTACAACCGGAATTTAAAATGTATACAAATTTAGATTTTGTATCACTGATCTACACACAATACCCCATAACATCCCAGTGGAATTTTGTTTTTAGAAATGCCTACAAATTACTTCAAACCTGAAATGTTTTGAGTCAATACATTTTTCAACCACTTTGTTATGGTGAGTAAAAATGTTGCTTAACAAGTCACATAATAAATTGGATGGATTCCATCTGTGTGCAACCTCCTAGAGGCTATTTTTGCATGGGCTGCATCTCAATCCACCGCATCTGCCTATGTTTCCCTTCCACATCTGCAGTGGAAAGAGACAGAGCTACAAGCGCTGTTTGTCAGACAAGGAGACATCTTGCTCAGTTGTGCACCGGGGCCTCCCCACTCCTCTTTTTATTCTGGTTAGAGCCTGTTTGCGCTGTTCTGTGAAGGTAGTAGTACACAGCGCTGTACGAGTTCTTCACTTTCTTGGCAATTTCTCGCATGGAATAGCCTTCAATTCTCAGAACAAGAATAGAATGATGAGTTTCAGAAGAACGTTCTTTGTTTCTGGACATTTTGAGCCTGTAATCGAACCCACAAACACTGATGCTCCAGATACTCAACCAGTCTAAAGAAGGCCATTTTTCTCTAGTCAGAACAATACATTTCAGCTGTGCTACCATAATTGCAAAAGGGTTTTCTAATGATCAATTACCCTTTTAAAATGATAAACTTGGATTAGCTAACACAATGTGCCATTGGAACACAGGAGTGATGGTTGCTGATAATGGACCTCTGTACGCATATGTAGATATTTCATAAAAAATCTGCCGTTTCCAGCTACAATAGACATTTACTACATTAACAATGTCTAAACTGTATTTCTGATCAATTTGATGTTATTTTAATGGACAAAAAATGTGCTTTTCTTTCAAAAACAAGGACATTTCCAAGTGACCCCAAACTTTTGAACGGAAGTGTATATATTTTTCAAAATCAAATAACTGAATGATCCATGGTAGAACATTCTTAAAACAATCCCATATGTCAGCAACCACCCCACCTCCCCAACGACAGACTTTTAAGAATGAACAGGATTTTTGAATGACTACTCCATCTCTGTACGCCACACATACAGGTCCCTCAGTTGAGTAGTGCATTTCAAACACAGATTCAACCTCAACGACTTGCGACGTTTTCTGATGCCTTGCAAAGAAGGGCAGTATATCGACGCAAATGATATACTGCTTTCTCGGGAACAGGTCCAGATCCCCATGATTTGCGTGAAGAGGAGGCATATTAAAAGGGGCCGGAGGGCGGGCTGCCTTCTGAGAATTCATAGGCAATCGAATAAACCCCTACTTCTGTCCATTCTACTAGCAAACGTGCAATCTTGGACAATAATATAGATGACCAATGCGGAAGATGAAACTACCAACGGGACATTCAAATCTGTAATATCTTATGCTTCACAGAGTCGTGGCTGAACGACGATACTATCAACTGGCTGGTTATACGCTGGACCAGCAGGATAGAACAGCGGTGTCTTGTAAGACAAGGGGTGGCGGACTTTGTATTTTTGTAAATAACAGCTGGTGCACGATATCTAAGGAAGTCGCGAGCTATTGCTCTCCTGAGGTAGAGTATCTCATGATAAGCTGTAGACCACACTATCTACCTAGAAAGTTTTTATCTGTATTTTTCGTAGCTGTTTATATACCACCACAGTCAGAGGCTGTCACTAAGACAGCATTGAATGAGCTGTATTCCACCATAAGCAAACAAGAAAACATTCACCCAGAGGCGGCGCTCCTAGTAGCCGGGGACTTTAACGCAGGGAAACTTAAATCCGTTTTACCAAATTTCTATCAGCAAGTTAAATGTGTAACCAGAGGGAAAAAACTCTGGACCACCTTTACTCCACACACAGAGATGCATACAAAGCTCTCCATCGCCCTCCATTTGGCAAATTTGACCATAATTCTATCCTCCTGATAGCTGCTTACAAGCAAAAATTTATGCAGGAAGCACAAGTGACTGGATCAATAAAAAAGTGGTCAGATGAAGCAGATGCTAAGCTACAGGACTGTTTTGCTAGCACAGACTGGAATATGTTCCGGGATTTCTCCGATGGCATTGAGGAGGACACCACATCAGTCATTCGCTTCATAAATAAGTGCATTGATGACATTGTCCCCACAGTGACCATACATACATACCCCAACCAGAAGCCATGGATGACAGGCAACATCCGCAGTGAGCTAAAGGCTAGAGCTGCCGCTTTCAAGGAGTGAGACTTATAAGCTTATAAAAAATCCCGCTATGCCCTCCGACGAACCATCGAACAGGCAAAGCATCAATACAGGACTAAGATCGAATCATACTACACTGGCTCTGACGCTTGTAGGATGTGGCAGGGCTTGCAAACCATTACAGACTACAAAGTGAAGCACAGCCGAGAGCTGCCCAGTGACACGAGCCTACCAGACGAGCTAAACTTCTTCTATGCTCTCTTTGAGGCAAATAACACTGAAACATGAGAGTACCAGCTGTTCTGGAAGACTGTGTGATCACGCTCTCCACAGCCGATGTGAGTAAGACCTTTAAACAGGTCAACATTCACAAGGCCGCAGGGCCAGATGGATTACCAGGACATGTACTGCGAGCATGCGCTGACCAGTGAAGACACCTGGCAAGTGTCTTCACTGACATTTTCAACCTCTCCCTGTCCGAGTCTGTAATACCAACATGTTTTAAGCCAACCACCATAGTGCCTGTGACCAAGAACACTAAGGTAACCTGCCTAAATTACTACCGACCCATAGCACTCACGTCTGTAGCCATGAAGTGCTTCGAAAGGCTGGACAAGGCTCACATCAACAACATTATCCCAGAAACCCGAGACCCATTCCAATTTGCATACCGCCCCAACAGATCCACAGATGATGCAATCTCTACTGCACCTCACACCGCCCTTTCCCACCTGTTGATAATAGCTCAGTGTTCAACACCATAGTGCCCTCAAAGCTCATCAATAAGCTAAGGACCCTGGGACTAAACATCTGCCTCTGCAACTGGATCCTGGACTTCCTGACGGGCCGCCCCCAGGTGGTAAGGGTAGGTAACAACACATCTGCCACGCTGATCCTCAACACAGTGGCCCCTCAGGGGTGCGTGCTCAGTCCCTTCCTGTACTCCCTGTTCACTCATGACTGCACGGCCAGACACAACTCCAACAAATTTCACTGAGTTTGCCAATGACACAACAGTGTTAGGCCTGATCAGCCTATATGGAGGAGGTCAGAGACCTGGCCATGTGGTGCAAGGACAACAACCTCTCCCTCAACATGATCAAGACAAAGGAGATGATTGTGGACTACAGGAAAAGGAGGACCGAGCACGCCCCCTTTCTCATCAACGGGGCTGCAGTGGAGAAGGTTTTGAGCTTCACCAACAAACTAACATGGTTCAAGCACACCATGACAGTCGTGAAGAGGGCATGACAAAACCTATTCACCCTCAGGAGACTGAAAGGATTTGGCATGGGTGCATCACTGCCTGATATGGCAACTGCTCGGCCTCTGACCGCAAGGCACTTGCCATCTAGGACCTCTATACCAGGCGGTGTCAGAGAAAGGCCCTAAAAATTGTCAAAGACTCCAGCCACCCTCGTCATAGACTGTTCTCTCTGCTACCACACGGCAAGCAGTACCGGAGCACCAAGTCTAGGTCCAAGAGGCTTCAAACAGCTTCTACCCCCAAGCCATACGACTCCTGAACACCTAATCAAATGGCTACCCAGATTATTTGCATTGCCCCCCCCCCTTTTTTTACACCACTGCTACTCTCTGTTGTTATCGTCTATGCATAGTACCTTTAATAACTCTACCTTCATGTACATATTACCTCAACTAACCGGTGCTCCCGCACATTGACTCTGTACCAGTACCCCCCTGTATATAGTCTCGCTATTGTTATTTTACTGCTGCTCTTTAATTACTTTTTACTTTTATATCATATTCTTATCCGTATATGTTTAAACTGCATTGTTGGTTAGGGGCTCGTAAGTAAGCATTTCACTGTAAGGGAATACCCCCCTGAAATGGACAAAAATGAATGGGAACTTATTGGCACCATACAAAACATATACATGATATACAAAACCACTCAAATGGACGCTGTTTCATTCAATACATATTGAAAATCCCATATGGCAAATGCCAAGTGTCACACAGCAAAAATCCAATAGATGGCGAGCGCCCTCCACGGTCAATTTTCATATTGCAAATGCACATCAAGTCAAGACCCAAGGGTCAAATTTTGAAAATGTGAGAAAAAAAACATCTAAAACTTATCACCCCCTTAAGTCAATTTATTTAAGTGGCCAGGGATTTGAGTCTGTATGTTGGCAGCAGCCTCTCTATGTTAGTGATGGCTGTTTAACCTCTCTGGGCTAGTGGGACGTTTGCGTCCCACCCTAGTCAACAGCCAGTGGAATCGTGTCGCGCGAAATACAAATACCTAAAAAATTCAATAATTTCAATATTTCAAACATACGACTATTTTACACCATTTGAATGATAAGACTCTCGTTAATCTAACCACATTGTCTGATTTCAAAAAGGCTTTACAGCGAAAGCAAAACATTCGATTATGTTAGGAGAGTACATAGACACAAATAACCACACAGCCATTTTTCAAGCAAGCATATATGTCACAAAAACCCAAAACACAGCTAAATGCAGCACTAACCTTTGATGATCTTCATCAGATGACACTCCTAGGACATTATGTTATACAATACATGCATGTTTTGTTCAATCAAGTTCATATTTATATCAAAAACCAGCTTTTTACATTAGCATGTGACGTTTAGAACTAGCATACCCACCGCAAACTTCCAGTGAATTTACTAAATTACTCACGATAAACGTTAACAAAAAACCTAACAATTATTTTAAGAATTATAGATACAGAACTCCTCTATGCACTCGCTATGTCTGATTTTAAAATAGCTTTTCGGTGAAAGCACATTTTGCAATATTCTGAGTAGATAGCCCAGCCATCACGGCTAGCTATTTAGACACCCACCAAGTTTAGCCCTCACCAAAGTCAGATTTACTATAAGAAAAATGTTATTACCTTTGCTGTTCTTCGTCAGAATGCACTCCCAGGACTTCTACTTCAATAACAAATGTTGGTTTGGTTCAAAATATTCCATAGTTATGTTCAAATATCCTCTGTTTTGTTCGTGCGTTCAAGACACTATCCGAAGGGTAAATAAGGCTGACGCGCCCGACGCATTTCGTGACAAAAAATGTCTAAATATTCCATTACCGTACTTCGAAGCATGTCAACCTGTTTAAAATCAATTGTTATGCCATTTTTCTCGTAAAAAAGCAATAATATTCCGACCGGGAGTCGTTGTTTTAGTTCAAAGACAGAGAAAATAAAAACATGGGGTCGCCTCGTGCACGCGCCTCAGTCTCATTGTCCTCTGATAGACCACTTACCAAAGGCGCTAATGTTTTTCAGCCAGGGGCTGCAAAGACGTCATTCAGCTTTTTCCCGGGTTCTGAGAGCCTATGGGAGCCGTAGGAAGTGTCACGTTACAGCAAAGATCCTAAGTTTTCAATAAAGAGAGTCAAGAAGCCCAAGAAATTGTCAGACAGGCCACTTCCTGTAAGGAATCTTCTCAGGTTTTTGCCTGCCATATGAGTTCTGTTATATTCACAGACACCATTCAAACAGTTTTAGAAACTTTAGGGTGTTTTCTATCCAAAGCCAATTATTATATGCATATTCTAGTTTCTGGGCAGTAGTAATAACCAGATTAAATCGGGTACGTTTTTTATCCGGCAGTGCAAATACTGCCCCCTACCCTAGAGAGGTTAAGCACTTCCGGTTGCTCCAGGAAGCTTAAAATCAACACAGGTAGACCTCATAGTGGCCTGATGAATTGTCTTCGAAGACAGGTTCATAAGGCATTCATAACCCACATAGGCTTCAGGTTGAATTTAGGGGAGCAGGCAATGTATTCCTATGGGGAGAGATGTCATTGTAAACTGTGAGTTCAAAAACCCCTGTTTTCACTGTTAAGGGTTAATGCCACACGGTCAAGGTTAGGCTTTCACAGATCGGGAGGAGCTCAGGAACGTTCCTGAGGTCGAATTGTGCATCTAACCCTAACGTTTCTCTCGTGGTCACCCAAAAGCACTTTAAATTTAGGTCCAGGCTTCATTATGGGCCTACTTTTTTCACGGTCGCTGCGCTCTGACCGAGCGAGCTACGGTGTAGTGGGGCATCTCGTTGAACTCGGCACAGCTTAGAGATTATGGTAATGCCATTGCAGGCTCTGTGTGTCTTTAAGCCCCGCACTGTGTCACTCCATCCTTGCTGTGTTTGTGTGTGTGTGTGTGTGTGTGTGTGTGTGTTTTTTCTTTGACATCTGTTGGGAGAAATGACAGATTTACAGTTCATGAGGGTTGCCTAATCATACATATGAAGTTTTGGAAACATCTGACCTTTTTAACCGTTCGAAAGAGCCCCTATGACTCCAATTTAAGGCACTTCCGGTTGGCACAGGAAGCTAAAAGTAAACACATATCCTCATTGGAGTCTTTACGTTAAGAATTGACTGATCTAAATAGGGTTGAATGCAGTGATTTTCACAAACTGCAGGTTTGGTACATCAAAACACCTTTAGGGTGAATTTAATCACTTCCGGTTGCTCCAGGAAGCTTAGAATCAACACAGTTAGACCTCATAGTGGCCTGATGAATTGTCATCGAAGACAGGTTCATAAGGCATTCATAACCCACATAGGCTTCAGGTTGAATTTAACCTGTTGAGGCCAGGGGGCAGGATCTTATCCCGGTATTGGGATTCATTGTCATGTGACCATGGCGGGGAATTCAAAACTGCAAGAATAATCATTTCAAATAATCAAATAATCAACTATTTTCCTCCATTTGAAAGATATATCTCCTAAATCTAACCACGCTGTCCGATTTTCAGAGGCTTTACGGAGAATGCATAAAGTTAGGTTATGTTAGGAGAGTACATTGACAATAGCTGTGTGTAATGTTTAGCCAATTCAAAGAAGGGCATCAACAGACAGAAAACTAGCTAGAATTATGCACTTACCTTTGACAATCTGCATCAGATGACACTCATAGGACATTATGTTATACAATACATGCATTTTTAGTTCCATCAAGTTCATATTTATATCCAAAAACAGCATTTACAGTCGCGGTGAAATTCAGAATTTTTTTCGGCTCGAATGCTCCCAGTGAATCCAGCATTACAAATCACGGAATTACTATTCGAAAACATTGGTAAATTATAATATTGTCATTCAAAGAATAATATATTATCATCTCGTAATTGCTACCGAATGGCCAGATCTCAAAATAACTTTACTGGGAAATCACATTTTGCAATAAACTGGGTACTATGCTAAGAACAATAAGCTAAGCTATAAGCTAAGCTATACAGTTAGCATCATCTAATATCGATAAATAACATTGTAAATATCCCCTTACCTTTGATTATCTCCATCAGAAGGCAGTGCCAGGGATCCCAGGTCCAGAACAAATGTGGTTTCTTTTGACAAAGTTCATAATTTATGTCCAAATAACACCAAATTG
Organism: Salmo trutta; assembly: GCF_901001165.1. NCBI lineage: Eukaryota > Metazoa > Chordata > Actinopteri > Salmoniformes > Salmonidae > Salmo > Salmo trutta. The sequence continues at coordinate 19,313,767 of NC_042979.1, read as the reverse complement.
TTAGCGTTCAGTAGGCTCCCACAAAACGAGTTGGTAGGTGTAAAGTCACGCCGAAAAGCTAAAAAAAACCTAGTAAATAATCTATTTACGTTTGTTCAAACATGTCAAACGTTGTTTAGCATTAATCTTTTGGTCCATTTTTAACGTGAAACATCAGTAAACATCAGTAATATTTTCACACAACCTACCAAGTGTCTAGAATAAACGATTATGACAAAGACACTCTTCTCAGATTTATGCGCAGGCGCAAAAAATGAAGTGATGACGTGTCAACTTCCAAGCATTCTAATTCGGTCTGTATTCATCACAGATGCTTCAAACAACTTTATAAAGATCGTTGACATCTAGTGGAATCCGTAGGAGTTGCGAACTGAATCCTTTCTCACTATGGTATCTATAAAACAATGACACTAAATAGTACATTCACAAAATTCACATTTTTTTAAAATCTATTTTTCACAGGTTTTTGCCTGCAATATGAGTTTTGTTATACTTACAGACACCATTCAAACTGTTTTAGAAAATTCAGAGTGTTTTCTATCCAAACCTGAACAATAATATGCATATTCTAGCTTCTGAGTTGGTGTAGGAGGCAGTTAAAAATGGCCACATATTTTTTTCCAAAATTCTCAATACTGCCCCCTAGCCCAAACAGGAGCAGGCAATGTATTCCTATGGGGAGAGAAGTCATTGCAAACTGTTTGATGCAAATACCTTCTTTTCACTGTTAAGGGTTAATGCCACACGGTCAAGGTTAGGCTTGCACAGATCGGGAGGACCTCAGGAATGTTCCTGAGGTCGAAATGTGCTTCTAACCCTAGGGGTTATCTCGCTGTTACCCAAAAGCACCTGAAATGCAGGGCCAGGCTTCATTTTGAGCCTACTTTTTTTCACGGTCGCTGCGCTTAGACCGAGCGAGCTACGGTCACGCGGGGCATCTCATTGAACTCAGCACGGCCTAGAGATTATGGTAATGCCATTGCAGGCTCTGTGTGTCTTTAAGCCCCGCACTGTGTCACTCCATGCTTTATGTGTGTGTGTGTGTGTGCGTGTGAGAGAGCTTTTCTTTGACATCGGTTGGGAGAAATGACTCATTTACAGTTCATGAGGGTTGCCTAATCACACATATGAAGTTTTGAAAAGATCTGACCTTTATAACCCTCCGAAACAGCCCCTATGACACCATTTTAAGGCACTTCCGGTTGACACAGGAAGCTGAAACTGAACAGATATCCTCCTTGGGACAGGTTCTTACAGAATATTGAGTTTTAAGTCTTTACGTTAAGAACTGACTTATTTACAGAGGGTTGAATGAGTGTGTTATTTCATAAAATCACAGAAATCTCGCAAAGCTCCAAAACCCGCCTTAACGGATTCGTCTGAACATCCTGCAACTGGATCTGTAACCTTTTTGGGAAAAAAAAACACATTTCTTTGAGCATCACCAATTGTACATTGTACGATTTCTCTTCAATTACGAAAGATAAATGACAGATTCTTTTTTTCCTGACACCGTAGGTGTCACGTCCTGACCAGTAAAAGGGGTTGTTTGTTATTGTAGTTTGGTCAGGGCGTGGCAGGGGGTGTTTGTTTAGTGTGTTTCGGGTTTTTTTGGGCAATGTTCTATGTTAGTATATTTCTATGTCTGTGTCTATTTAGTCTATTTCTATGTTCAGGGTTTTTGGTTTGGCCTTCAGTTAGAAGCAGCTGTTTTCGTTGCTTTTAATTGGAGGCCATATTTAAGTAAGGGATTTTTGTCACTGTGTTTGTGGGTAGTTGTTCCATGTATAGCGTGTTGCCTTACAGGACTATCTTCATCAATGGTTTGTTATTTTGTTAACTTCCCTGGGCTTGCGTCCCACCTAGTCAGCAGCCAGTGGAATCGCGTGGCGCGAAATACAAATACCTAAAAAATGCTATAACTTCAATTTCTCAAACATATGACTGTTTTACACCATTTTAAAGACAAGACTCTTGTTAACCTGTTTAGGATAGGGGGCAGTATTTTCACGGCCGGATAAAAAAACGTACCCGATTTAATCTGGTTATTACTCCTGCCCAGAAACTAGAATATGCATATAATTAGTAGATGTGGATAGAAAACAGCCTAAAGTTTCTAAAACTGTTTGAATGGTGTCTGTGAGTATAACATAACTCATATGGCAAGGCCAAAACCTGGGAATATAGATACAGGATCTCTGTTGTAACATGACATTTTCTAAGGCTTTCATTGGCTCTAGGAAGGCGCCAGAACGTGGAATGATAGCTCTGCAGTCTCTGGGCGAAAAACAGCAGGGGTTTTGGTGAGTGGTCCTTCTGAGAACAATGACACTGGTGCGCGCATGCATGTGACGACTCCATGTTTTACTTTCAGTGTTTGAACGGATACAACGTCTCCCGGTTGGAATATTATCACTATTTTACGAGAAAAATCGCATAAAAATTGATTTTAAACAGCGTTTGACATGCTTCGAAGTACGGTAATGGAATATTTTGAATTTTTTTGTCACGAAATGCGCCAGCGCGTCACCCATCGGATAGTGATTTGAACGCACGAACAAAACTGAGCTATTTGGATATAACTATGGATTATTTGGAACCAAAACAACATTGGGTGTTGAAGTAGAAGTCCTGGGAGTGCATTCTGACGAAGAACAGCAAAGGTAATCCAATTTTTCTTATAGTAAATCTGAGTTTGGTGAGTGCCACACTTGGTGGGTGTCAAAATAGCTAGCCATGATGGCCGGGCTATCTACTCAGAATATTGCAAAATGTGCTTTCACCGAAAAGCTATTTTAAAATCAGACACCGCGATTGCATAAAGGAGTTCTGGATCTATAATTCTTAAAATAATTGTTATGTTTTTTGTGAACGTTTATCGTGAGTAATTTAGTAAATTCACCGGAAGTTTTTGGTGGGTATGCTAGTTCTGAACAAAACATGCTAATGTAAAAAGCTGTTTTTTGATAGAAATATGAACTTGATTGACATTATAACATATAACATATAACATCATAACATAATGTCCTAGGAGTGTCATCTGATGAAGATCATCAAAGGTTAGTGCTGCATTTAGCTGTGGTTTTGGTTTTTGTGACATTATATGCTAGCTTGAAAAATGGGTGTGTGATTATTTCTGGCTGGGTACTCTCCTGACATAATCTAATGTTTTGCTTTCGTTGTAAAGCCTTTTTGAAATCGGACAATGTGGTTAGATAAAGGAGAGTCTTGTCTTTAAAATGGTGTAAAATAGTCATATGTTTGAAAAATGGAAGATTTAGCATTGTTTAGGTAATTTGTAATTCGCGCCACGCTATACAATTGGATATTGGTGAGGCGTTCCGCTAGCGGAACGTCTAGATGTAAGAGGTTTTAACCAGTATGCTGCACAGCCCAGTTCGCCCTGTGCCAGCACTTCACCCGTGCAGGGCTATTGTTACAACCCAGCCAGGATGGGTTGTGCAGGTTGTGTGCTCCAGACCTCCAGTGCTTATTCATGGCCCAGTTTATCCAGTTCCTGCTCCTCGCACTAGCCTTGAGGTGCGTGTCCCTAGTCTGGCACCTCCAAAGCCAGTACCACGCACCAGGCCTCTAGTGCGTCAGCCCAGTCCAGTAAATCCCGTTCCTGCTCATCGCACTAGCCCTGTGGTGCGCTTCCCTAGTCTGGTGTCTCCAAAGCCAGCCCCACGCACCAGGCCTTTAGTGCGCAGTCCCCGTCTAGAGCTTCTGGCGACAGTGCCCCGTCTAGAGCTTCCGGCGACAGTTCCCCGTCTAGAGCTTTCGGCGACGGCCCACAGTCCGGAACCGACAGAGACGGCCCACAGTCCGGAACCGACAGAGACGGCCCACAGTCCGGAACCGACAAAGACGGCCCACAGTCCGGAACTGACAGCGACGGCACCCAGTCCGGAGCTGCCAGAGTCGCCTGCCAGTCCGGCGCCGCCAGAGTCACCCGCCAGTCCGGAGCCGCCAGAGTCGCCCTCCAGTCCGGAGCCGCCAGAGTCGCCGCCAGTCCGGCCACAGCCAGAGTCGCCCGCCAGTCCGGCGCAGCCAGAGTCGCCCGCCAGTCCGGCGCAGCCAGAGTCGCCCGCCGTGAGGGTCCCCAGTCCGGGGTCGGCAGCGTAGAACCTCACTCTAGCGGCGCCACCAAAGTGGGGTGAGCCAGTGGTGGAGCGGGTTCTCTGTCCCGCTCCTGAGCCACCTCTGTAGAGGGGAGGATTGGGAAGGGGGGGTGTTGCACAAGAACCGGCGGTGACGGTGGCCACCCTCCCTTCCCTCCCTTTAGTTTGGGATTATTTTTGTTTTGGGGTTTATTTTTGAGTTTTTTGTTTGAGGTGCATCCGGGGTCTGCACCTTTGGGGGGGGGGGGTACTGTCACATCCTGACCAGTAAAAGGGGTTGTTTGTTATTGTAGTTTGGTCAGGGCGTGGCAGGGGGTGTTTGTTTAGTGTGTATCGGGGGTTTTGGGGCAATGTTCTATGTTAGTATATTTCTATGTCTGTGTCTATTTAGTCTATTTCTATGTTCAGGGTTTTTGGTTTGGCCTTCAATTAGAAGCAGCTGTTCTTTGTTGCTTTTAATTGGAGGCCATATTTAAGTAAGGGGTTTTTGTCACTGTGTTTGTGGGTAGTTGATCCGTGTATAGCGTGTTGCCTTACAGGACTGTCTTCATCAATTGTTTATTATATTGTTAAGGGTTCAAGTTTCCTTCTAAATAAAAGAAGATGAGTATACGCATTCCCGCTGCGTTTTAGTCTACTCCATACAACGAACGTGACAGTAGGTTCATGTACTTCGATGTGAAGCGGTCAAATTAGCGCTCTATTTTCATTTTTGACCTTTAATCCCAGAAAAATGGCCTTAACTCAAAAAGCGTTGAGGCCTCGATGCCATGTTGTTTCGGGGCAAACAGCCCATTAGTCCAAACTTATGCTCACCAAGTTTCGTCTTCAAAGTATTTTCCGTTTAGGAGAAATGTCCATGTCATGATTGGTGATGTTTTGTATATTTGCAATAAGATTCCATTCGCCATCTGCTAGAATTTACCGGGACAGCGGAAAAATGACCAAAATTAGAACATTTTATAAAACGGAAACCGAATGTCCGAGAGACTTCGTTCGATGACATCCCGGAAGATCTGGCCCCGGTGCACAGCCCGCCGCCGTCAGCGAATTTTACAAACATTCGAGGACGTCTAGTAAGAGACCGTACATTTACAATATGAAGTTTCTCATCAATCACACAGCAAATGCCGAAATGTGCCCTTCATGTATGTAAGGTCTACAATCAATTTGATTTGATTTGACCTATTGATAGATGTGTAAAAAAAAGCATATATTGAATATGGTGTATTGAGCATGCTGATGTTATCAATTATGCTTTGGATGGTGTATCAATACACCCAGTCAATACACCCAGTCACTACAAAACTGAGGATGGATCAACAACATTGTAGTTACTCCACAGTACTAACCTGCATGACAGAGTGAAATAAGGAAGCTTGTACAGAATAAAAATATTCCGAAACATGTATACTGTTTGCAATAAGGCACTAAAGTAATACTGCAAAAAATGTGGCTCAGAAAATATTTGTTTTGCCTGAATACAAAGTGCTATGTTTGGAACAAATACAACACATCACTGAGTTCCACTCTTCATATTGTCAAGCATGATGGCTGCATCATGTTATGGGTATGCTTGTCATTGCCAAGGGACTTTGTTTTAGCGTTAAAATAAGTGTAATAGAGCTAATTGCAGGCAAAATCCTAGAAGAAACCCTGGTTCTGTCTTCTTTCTAAAAGACACTGGGAGATAAATTCATCATTCAGCAAGACAATAACCTAAAACACAAGGCCAAAAATACACTGGAGTGGCTTACCAAGACAGAATTGAATGTTCATAAATGGCCTACTTACAGTTTTGACCTAAATCATGACTTGAAAATGGCTGTCCAGCAATAATTAATAACCAGCTTGACAGAGCTTGAAGAATGTTAAAAAGAATAATGGTCAAATATTGAACAATCCAGGTGTGCAAAGCTCTTAGAGATGTATTCCAAAATACTCACAGATGTGATTGGAGTATTGACTCAGGAGTTTGAATACTTATCTAATCAAGATATATTAATGTTATGTTTTCCATGCTTTTTTATTGTTCCACTTCCTCCACTTTTACATTACAGATCCCAATTTGTGACACAACAAAATGTTGAAAAAGTAAAAGGGTGTGAATACTTTCTCAAGGCACTGCAAATAATAATAATGTTAGCAGAGCGTCTGAAGAGTCACACCTTGGCAATAGTAATGCATGGAAGCACAAACCATGAATACAAGATGTGCTTTTTGAGTAGAGGGGCATCTGTCAATGCTGAATCAGTGCACATACAGAGCATTACTCATAGTAACAGGAATCTGTTTGACGGTTAAACCACATTCACATAAATACTACATGGTACAGTGGTCATCACTGCTCTCCATGGTCATGAAACAGCTGTCAAAATTGTTGAAGGTAATGACGGGGAATTTGAATTTCCACATCATTGGCCGACTCTCCTGGAAATGACACATTAAATATCCGGGGAGAGAAATGAGCGCTGTTCCCTCATCCTTGTACAACCAACGTCCGGTCAGACCATCTCTGTAGGGGTAATGGACATAAATGGTCCTTGTCCTCTTGACATATAGCAATGTCTAGATAACCCAGAGTGTCAATCTTCTTAAAACCAACTTTTTGATTAACATGGGAGGACTGCTGTATATCATTAATAAATGTTCATATGCACAGTGCACAGTGAGTTTCAGACTGACCCATTTGTTGCAGAACAGTGTGAGGGGAGTAGGCTGGTGTTCTCTCTATGGACATATTTCAGACTGGGTGCTGTGTTGAGACAGGGAAGGTGTAACTACAACCAGTATTGTGTGCTTTTCTCATATTCCCAGGTGGAACTCTATAATAATGTAAAATATTCAGTTGGAGTAAATACATTATCAAAGTAGTTGAAGGAACCCAACACACTATAACACAGTCGGCAATGCACAGCAACATTTCCTCCATACGCTAGCAGTTGGGTCTATCAATCTCTTTCGACAAATATTCAGTAGCAAGGACGGAGAGGTCATTTTTGTCTTTCATATTAATCAACTAAGGCCTGCTGGCAGCAATGGGGTGTTTATTAAGTGGAGCTCACTGGGTAAGTAGACCATGGGCAGGCAGCCTTATCCATTTACAGAGACTAGGCCACAGAAACTGCTTACCTTCACAACAGATTAGATCCTCTAGTTAATGACTCTACTTTGTAGGGGCACAATCACCCCTTCACTCACACACTAAGGAGGATATGTGCTATTATCCTCCCTTCCACTGGACACCTGCAGCCTGCTCTCCTCCCCTATGTCAACTACAGTGTATTCGGAAAGTATTCAAACCCCTTGACTTGTATCACATTTTGTTACGTTACAGCCTTATTCTAAAATGGATTCGATTATTTCCCCCCCTCATCAATCTACACACAATAACCCATGATGACAAAGCAAAAATAGACTTTTAGAATTTTTTGCAAATGTATTAAAAATAAAAAACTGAAATATCACGTTTATATAAGTATTCAGACCATTTCCTCAGTACTTTGTTGAAGTACCTTTGGCAACCATTACAGCCTCGCATCTTCTTGCGTATGACGCTACAAGCTTGGCACAACTGTATTTGGGGAGTTTCTCCCATTCCTCTCTGCAGATCCTCTCAAGATCTGTCAGGTTGGATGGGGAGCGTTGCTGCACAGCTATTTTCAGGTATCTCCAGAGATGTTCGCTCGGGTTCAAGTCAAGGCTCTGGCTGAGCCACTCAATGATATTTAAAGACTAAATATATGGCACATGGAAACCAAACAAGGCCGGTCTATGGGGATAGGTGGGATGGGCTGAGAGTGGCTGGGGGTTGGGATTAAAGAGTTTGTTTGGTAATGTATTATTGTTATATATAAAAGTACCATGTATGTAAAATGTATATGTATAATGTATAGGTAAAATGTATGTATATGTAGCAAAAAAGCTGTAAAAAAACAAAGATATTTGTCCTCCGAAAAGGGGGGTGGTGGAGGGGTTAAAAAAATAAAAAATACATTTAAAAAAGACTCGTCCCGAAGCCACTCCTGCATTGTTTTGGCTGTGTGCTTAAGGTTGTTGTTCTGTTGGAAGGTGAAAATTTGCCCCAGTCTGAGGTCCTGATTGCTCTGGACCAGGTTTTCATTAAGAATGTTGCTGTACTTCGCTCCATTCATCTTTGCCTCAAGTCTGACTAATCTCCCAGTCCTTGCTACTGAAAAACACCCCCAGAGCATGATGCTGCCACCACCATGCTTCACTGTAGGGATTGTGCCAGGTTTCCTCCAGACGTGACGATTGGCATTCAGGTCAAAATGTTCAATCTTGGTTTCATCAGACCAGAGAATCTTGTTTCTCATGGTCTGAGAGACTTTAGGTGCCTTTTGGCGAACTCCAAGTGGGCTGTCATGTGCCTTTTACTGATGAATAGCTTCCGTCTGGTCACTCTACCATAAAGGCCTGATTGGTGTAGTACTGCAGAGATGGTTGTTCTTCTGGAAGGTTCTCCCATCTCCACAGAGTACCTCTAGAGCTCTGTTAGAGTGACCATCGGGCCCTTCTCCCCCGATTGCTCCGTTTGGCCGGGCGACCAGCTCTTGGAAGAGTTTTGGTGGTTCCAAACTTATTCCATTTAAGAATGGAAGGCCACTGTGTTCTTGGGACCTTCAATGTTGCAGACATTTTTAGGTACCCTTCCCCAGATCTCTGCCTCGACACAATCCTGTCTCTGAGCTCTACTGACAATTCCTTCGACCATCTTGGCTTGGTCTTTGCTCTGACATGGACTGTCAACTGTGGGACCTTATATAGACCAGTGTGTGCCTTTCCAAATCATGTTCAATCAATTGAATTTACCACAGGTGGACTCCTATCAAATTGTAGGAACATCTCAAGGATGATCATTGGAAACAGGATGCACCTGAGCTCAATTTTGAGTCACATAGCAAAGGGTCTGAATACTTATGTAAATAAGGTATTTTTGTTTTATTAATTTTAATACATTTTCAAAATAAACGAAAATGCTGTTTGTCATTATTTGGTATTGTGTGTAGATTGATGAGGGGAAAAAATATTTAATCCATTTTAGAATAAGGCTGTAATGTAACAAAATGGCAAAAAAAAGTAATGGGGTCTGAATACTTTCCGATGGTACTGTATGTATGATGTCAACTCCACAAACCCAATGAAAACTTTGACATATGGTTCCAACTCAACTGGAACTATTTCTCTGTGTAGTGACATAAACCTGGCTTTTTTATATTAGTCATGTTATCTATTGTACATCAGGATGCTAGCCACTCCTGCCATCTGAAAAACATGCTGTATTGCCTATATGTTTTAGAAATGTAACTGGATGTAACTTTCTATCAGTGAAACAAGCTATTTCGATTTTCTTAGTTCATATTTGTTAACAGTTAACTAGGATGACATCTGACAGATATTTGATTGAGTCTAATTCAGAGTTGAATTGTTAACATGCCAAATTTATGTTATAGTGATTGACTTTGCCATGGAAACAGTGGCAGGAAATAAGTCTCCCTATTATTTTCTGTTTTACAGAAACAAATTTGTCAGTTTTGAGTGATGGTTTATTCCCCATTAAATTAATGCATGGTAGATTCCATTGAAAATGTCTCATCTTTGGTTTTCATTTACACAACACCACATAGTCAAGCTCCAAAGCCTCCCCTCAATGATTAACATAATTGTTAATGTGTTGCTTCCTTATAGTGTGCAGTCATCAAGGTGCAGAGGTAATCTTTCCATTCAGCTCCAATATGATGTCATTAGAATAAGTCAAAATAGTGACGTTTAACTATTGCAGTTATATGTCACCTAAGCTAGAATGTTAGATATTTGACACTTATGGTAACAATACTGTAAAAATGTTGATTTGATCTCCAATGATGACTGTTAGAAAATGACATTATTATGTTTTCAAGAGTGGGCTAATTAATTAAGAGACATAAAGCATGTGACAGTAGTTTCATGTCTTGAAAAATAACAGCTTGGAAAGAGCTTTCCTGTCTAGTGAGAATGGCTGGGTGCGCTCTCCAGTCTAATCTTCAAACAGCTATGCAAACAAAGTGAAATAAACTAATGACATGGTTTTAATTCATGGGCTCAACACTTGGAAATCTATTGATGATTGTGCTTTATGATGAAAATGGCCTCAGATACCCAACGAAATACAACTGGTGGGATAATACAATTGAAAACGGGTGGCGCAGTATGTGTGTTTATATAACAGGAGGTTGGTGGCACCTTAATTGGTGAGGACGGGCTTGTAATGGCTGGAGAGGAATGGGTGGAATGGTATCAAACATATGTATTTGATACCTTTACATTCACAATGTTCCAGATATTATTATGAGCCGTCCTTGCCTCAGCAGCATCCACTGGTTTATATACAGTGCATTCGGAAAGTATTCAGACCTCTTCACTTTTTCCACATTTTGTTACATTACAGCCTTATTATAAAAATGGATACAATTATTTTTACACCTCATCAATCTACACACAACACCCCATCATGACAAACTGAAGACAGGATTTTAGAAATGTTTGCAAATGTATAAGAAAAAACATCTGAAATATCTTATTTATCATCCTTGATTGGAGTCCACCTGTGGTAAATTCAATTGATTGGACATTATTTGGAAAGGCACACACCTGTCTATATAAGGTCCCACAGTTGACAGAGCATGTCAAAGCACAAACCAAGACATGAGGTCAAAGAAATTGTCCGTAGAGCTCCCGAGACAGGATTGTGTCGAGGCACAGATCTGAGGAAGGGTACCAATAAATGTCTGCAGCATTGAAGGTCCCCAAGAACACAGTGGCCTCCATCATTCTTAAATGGAAAAAGTTTAGAACCGCCAAGACTCTTCTTTTGTGGGCTATACTCGGCCTTGTCTTCGGACGGTAAGTTGGTGGTTGTAGACATCCCTCTAGTGGTGTGGGGGCTGTGCTTTGGCAAAGTGGGTGGGGTTATATCCTGCCTGTTTGGCCCTGTCCGGGGGTATCATCGGATGGGGCCACAGTGTCTTCTGATCCCTCCTGTCTCAGACTCCAGTATTTATGCTGCAGTAGTTTATGTGTCGGGGGGCTAGGGTCAGGCTGTTACATCTGGAGTATTCTCTTGTCTTATCCGGTGTCCTGTGTGAATTTAAATATGCTCTCTCTAATTCTCTCTTTCTTTCTCTCGGAGGACCTGAGCCCTAGGACCATGCCTCGGGACTACCTGGCATGATGACTCCTTGCTGTCCCCAGTCCACCTGGCCATGCTGCTGCTCCAGTTTCAACTGTTCTGCCTGCGGCTACGGAACCCTGACTTGTTCACCGGACGTGCTTGTTGCACCCTCGACAACTACTATGATTATTATTATTTGACCATGCTGGTCATTTATGAACATTTTAACATCTTGACCATGTTCTGTTATAATATCCACCTGGCACAGCCAGAAGAGGACTGGCCACCCCTCATAGCCTGGTTCCTCTCTAGGTTTCTTCCTAGGTTTTTGGCCTTTCTAGGGAGTTTTTCCTAGGGAGTTTTTCCTAGCCACCGTGCTTCTTTCACATGCATTGCTTGCTGTTTGGGGTTTTAGGCTGGGTTTCTGTACAGCACTTTGAGATTTCAGCTGATATACGAAGGGCTATATAAATACATTTGATTTGATTTGATTTGATTTAGAGCTGGCCGCCCCATCCAACCTGACAGAGCTTGAAAGGATCTGCAGAGAAGAATGGGAGAAACTCCCCAAATACAGGTGTATACATACAGTGCAGTCGGGAAAGTATTCAGACCCTTAGACTTTTTACACATGTTGTTACATTACAGCCTTATTCTAAAATTGACTAAATTGTATTTCTAAAAACCTGTTTTCACTTTGTCATTATAGTGTATTGTGTGTAGAATGATGATGAAACAAGCTCACAGAACGGGACCACCGAGTGCTGAAGCACATAGCATGTACAAATCATCTGTCTCCAGTTGCAACACTCACTACCGAGTTTCAAACTGCCTGTGGATGTAACGTCAGTACAATAACCGTTTATTGGGAGCTTCAAGAAATGGGTTTCCATGGCCGAGCAAAGCCTAAGATCACCATGCGCAATGACAAGCGTTGGCTGGAGTGCAGTAAAGCTAGCTGCTATTGGACTCCGGAGCAGTGGAAATGCGTTCTCTGGAGTGATGAATCACGCTTCACCAGTCCGATGGACGAATCTGGATTTGGCGGATGCCAGAAGGACGCTACCGAATGCATAGTGCCAACTGTAAAGTTTGGTGGAGGAGGAATAATGGTCTGGGGGTGTTTTTCATGGTTTGGGCTAGGCCCCTTAGTTTCAGTGAAGGGATTATTAACTCTACAGCATACAATGACATTCCGGACGATACTGTGCTTCCAACTATGTGACAACAGTTTGGGGAAGGACATTTCCTGTTTCAGCATGACAATGCCCCCGTGCACAAAGCGAGGTCCATACAGAAATGGTTTGTCGAGATAAGCGGGGAAGAACACCTTTGGGATGAATTGGAATGCCGACTGCGAGCCAGGCCTAATCGCCCAACTTCAGTGCCCGACCTCACTAATGCTCTTGTGACTGAATGGAAGCAAGTCCCTGCAGCAGTGTTCCAACATCTAGTGGAAAGCTTTCCCAGAGTGGAGGCTATTATAGCAGCAGTGGGGGGACCAACTCAATATTAATGCCCAAGATTTTGGAATGAGATTTTCGACGAGCAGGTGTCCACGTACGTTTGGTCATGTAGTGTAGGTCACCCATAAAGTGGTTGTTGGAGAGTCAACTTTAAAAGTTCAATTTGCCTCCAATTTTAATGTCACTGGATTATTCAACTGCATACTAAATCAAGCAAAGGTAATTTGGGTTCACTGTTTAGATTTGGTAGACTTCATATACTGTAACTAAAGGAAGAGGTGAAGCTACAATCATGATGCACCAAGAATATAAGTTAGGTTAAAATTAAAGATGCACGCAAATGTACAAAAATATCGGAAAATATACACAACGTGTTGCAGATTACAGTGCCTTCAGAAAGTATTCACATCCCTTGACTTTTTCAAAATTTTGTTGTTTTACTATGTGTAATTAAAATTGATTTAATTTTCATTTTTTGCAGTGACACAAAATACTCTGTAATGTCAAATTGGAAGAAAATGTTAATTTATTTTTATTAATGGAAAATTAAATATTTTCATTAGATAAGTATTCAATACATGTTAGAATCACCTTTGACAGAGATTACAGCTGTGAGTCTTTCTGGGTAAATCTCTAAGAGCTTTGCACACCTGGATTGTACAATATTTGCTACTTAACCTTTAAAACATTACTCAAGCTCTGTCAAGTTGGTTGTTTATCATTGCTGAATGGGCATTTTCAAGTCTTGCCATGGATTTTAAAGCTGATTTAGGTCAAAACTCTAATTAGGCCACCCAGGAACATTTAATGTCTTCTTAGTTAGCAACTCCAGTGTATATTTGGCTTTGTGTTTTAGGCTATAGTCCTGCTGAAAGGTGAATTTGTCTCCTAGTTTCTGTTGGACAACAGACTGAAACAGGTTTTCCTCTATTCCATTTTTTTTTATCCTAAAAAACTGCTGGAATGACAAGTGTATTTCCTCTGAGCACCAGATCGGATGCAGACACCTTCAGTTCAGATTTTTTATTGTATAGGCAGCTTGGTTGAGACTGTTGGGTTGGAGACAGGTCAGCTGTTTTTTCCAGAAGGGTGTGCTACTGTCCTGTTTTAACCACATTAATGACTCTTAGACATGGGTCAGACTGCGTTGCTGCTTGGATTTCAGCCAGTTTTATGGTACGCGGAACATAGTGATTGACCACAAAGTGGATATGAGCTTCTGCTAGCTCTGAGGCATGATTGTCATTGGGCCCCTGCTCTGGGACTGGGTGTCTGGGGTAGTAATCAGCTGGGTTGCCAGTTCCATCCTTGTTGACAACAGATAACTTTCAGCAACCATTGCTTTATTCTGGGTGGAGGGGAGGATGAGGGTTTGTTGAAGATGAGCACAAGCGGCTTGTGGTCAGTAATTACAGTGATGGTGTGTCTGACGAAATAGACCTGAAAATGAAGGCAACCCTAGATAATGGCCAATGCCTCCCTTTCCGTCTGTGAGTATCGTTGCTCCACAGGTGACAATGTTTTACTTGTATAAGCGAGCGTGCATTTATCCTCCCGAGCCAGTCTGGGATAAGACTGCACCAAGACCCATTGGGCTGGCATCTACTGCAATCTGTGTTTTTTGTTTGATAAGAGTAGGCCATGACTGTGTTAATGCTGAGTGTTTTTTAATGAGTCAAATACACACTGATGTTGTGAGGTCCACTCCCACAGTTGGTCTTTCTTTGTGAGCTCTCTGAGGGGCTGTGTCATGGTGGCCAGGTCTGGAATTAAACAGTAAGTCACAGTAAGTCACAAGGCCTAGGAAGCTCCGGACCTCTTCAGGGTTTGATGAGCTGTGGTCTGTTTGATTGCTGCAAATGTTTTTGGCCAGCTGAGACACCATATACAGAAAACACCTAGCCAAAGAATTCCAATGTTGTTGTTGTTGGCCTGCTATGATGTCTACCATTGGGGTGAGGGGCCTATCACGTTTAACAGCTTGATTTGGACGTCTCACGTCCACACGCACTCTGATTTTTCCAGGTTGTTTTGGTTTGGGAGCTATAAGTTAGACCCAGGGGGTGGGGCCTTCAAACCGTTCTATGATATCCTCTCCTTTGAGTTCCTCCAGTTCTTTTTCCACAAGTTTTCTAATTTGGAATGGGATGCGTCTGTGTGACTGCGCTACAGGTTGTACAGATGTATCAATGTGGAGCTTGACTTGGTGGCCATTTAACATTCTAATGCCAGGAAAATCCTCAGGGTATTTGTCTTGGAAGTGTGTTTGTCTGTCTACCCTGCAGTCTGGCAACTTATGACAGGAACTGCTGTCTTGTCAAATACATAGAAAGTCTCTGTGAGCATCTTGCCTCTGAAGCTGAGTTTTGAGTGAAACTGTCCACGCATTGGCGAAAGGGTGTTTGAGCCATAGGCAAATATCTTGATTGATGTATTCTGTAGAACTGGTGGCCCTGGCAAAGACTGAAAAGTGCAAAACTCCATGACATCTACAGAGGCGTCTGTATCAACTAAGACATCCATTTACAGTGACCATTTTACCTGAATGGTTTGCTTGGCTGCTGCAGTAGGAGTAGCAACGGTTGGATTCACCAGTGTAAACAGATAGTTGGTGATTAACACTTAGGTTTGTGGCGTCTTCAGGCACAAGTGAATGTGCAGTTTGTCTTGGCTGCGATCTACATTCGCAAAAATATTTATTTAGCGACATGTTTGGCCATTTGCAAGGTACCTTCCTTGGTCGGGGAATCAACCGCCATAGTTAAGCATGTGCACCAACGTGCAGGAGTGGGTGCAGCCGTGGAATGTGGAGCTTGCTGGCCTTTGTGATCAGAACGTCGTAGTATACGTTAAATTGATATGAAGCAGCAAGGCATGCAGGCAAACATTTCAGTCTCAGATTGAACAGTTTGGCTGAATTAGTAAACCTTAACATCTAAACTTTACTTTGGGGAGAAATATTGAGACAATGCAATTTTAGCTTTGTCAATGACTTTTTCATCTCCTGTGTCTGGAAGTGTATCAAAAACTTGCTCCCCAGAATAGTGAAGTAGTATGGCACATTTTCCTGCATTTTCTTTGATGAACCTTTTCCTCATGTGAGTTGTTTTATGCACGTGATGTCAGAATGCACTCACTGTTCCAAAATGTGATTAATACGCAACAGGACAGTTAACACGCAGCCTGCTAATTATCTATAGGCTGTTTCAACTATGTCAATTTCAAATAATTGTATTATTTTAAGAAGTTGTATTTTCTAACAACAGTTTGAATTGAGGTGTGTTCCGCCTCCTCATTAATTCACATAGAAGTAGTCGATGTCAGCATTGCAGACAATTTATGTTCGAGGCTTTACTGAGCCTGATAAACTTCTGTCTTCGAGAAGAGCCCACCACACTTCACTCATGTTTGCGCAGACCAAGTATGTATATATTTGCGCAGTCTTGCAAGATATGGAACATTTTCTTGCTGGCGCTTGCTTTGCCTTCCTTGTTTGTTGCTTTACTTACAAATAATAACTTTGGATATGTGTGCATTACATTAATAGCAAGTTCCTTATTTTCTGTATATCATGTTGTTGATTTTACTGTAGGCACAGTAGGGTATGTATGTATGTATGGCACATAATGTATTTACAGTTTTATTCATAGGTTTTCAAGTACTTGTGACAAATAATGCATTCCGATTATTGCAACTACTGTAATAGACACCTATGTGTGTAAAATACTTTTCTGAAGGTTGTACTGACGATAATGAGCTAAGCTATATTTGCCAGATGTGAATGAAGGGAAGTGGAAGATCGTAGACAACACACCCCCTTCAACATGCATACTATAAACAGACCAAACTCATCTTGTCTCCTCTTATTATCTTTGGTTAATGCAAAAAAAAATACATTCCGGTGCACACAAACTACCCATTGTCGGATTACTTTCGATTTCCAGAAAGTGTTTTACTCAGTTATTTAGATCAATGGTGAGCTCACCCGTGATGTGGTTAATTATAAATAGTTATTGCTATTAGCTAATTCATATTGTAGTTTCTGTCATTCGAGAGTTATAAAAATATGATGCTTGTGTTACGTCAATCTTTCCTCAGTTAGCGCTAGGACAAATATAGCATACATTTTCCGGTTTGGATGATTGTGTTATGCTGTAGCTACTTTTGTGAATGTCTGAACATTGCTTCCAAAAATAAACTGGTCACATTCTGGACATAACTTTGTAAGGACTGTGTTTGTGCAAAATGTTTCTGTGGAAAAAAAGTGTGGCCAGCTCAAATGCTGATTGTTGCGTCAATCGAAAATGGACGTTCTAAATAAGCGTTAATCAAGCGTTTTAATCATAGCGGTTTGATCGTACACAACAGGGACCACTATAGAACGATCACGCCCGTTTGTTGGTACGTGTGAAAAGGTTAAGTTTGTGTCCATAATTAATTAATCAGAACTTCAATAATATTCAAGGCGGACGATTGCATTGTCTTACAAAACGTTTCGGAACGAAAGAGTACCCACATGCATGCGCGTCATAGTAGTAATGGCCCTCCCCCTAGGACAAACTTTCCAGGCCTCTCGTTCGGTCAGTTTTTACAGGAGAAGACTCAAACCATTTTGTAAAGACTGTTGACATCTAGTGGAAGCCTTAGGAAGTGCTAAATGAATCCTAACTCACTGTGTGTTTCATAGGCAAAGGCTTGAAAGTGATTCCACATATCAGATTTCCACTTCCTGTTAGGATTTGTCTCAGGGTTTTGACTGCCATATGAGTTCTGTTATACTCACAGACACCATTCAAACAGTTTTAGAAACTTTAGAGTGTTTTCTATCCAAATATAATAATAATAATAATATGCATATTCTCGTTTCTGGGCAAGAGCAGTAACCAGTTTAAATCGGGTACGTTTTTTATCCGGCCGTGCAAATACTGCCCCCTAGCCCCAACAGGTTTTAAGCAGCATAAACTCATGAAAAACTATGTAAGAGTTCAAACTAAATCCACAATATCCTTGTCACCATTTTGTGGTGTAGCTGTTCTTAGTAATAAGAGGGGAATCCAGTGTGAGGAATATGTGAACCCTGGGCTTGTTTATTTACATTATGTTTTGTACTATTACCAACGTCGTTGTAATGATGGTCTGACCAAGATGCAGCGTGGGGTATATTAATCATATTTATTAATGATAACCAGCAACAAAACAAGAAAGAGAAACCAACGAAACATACAGCTTTGTAGGGCTAAAAGCTACAATACAAAATCAAGATCCCACAAACAACAGGTGGGAAAAGACTGCCTAAATATGATCCCCAATCAGAGACAACGATAGACAGCTGCCTCTGATTGGGAACCATACCAGGCCAACATAAAAATACAAAAACTAGAGTACCCACCCTAGTCACACCCTGACCTAACCAAAATAGAGAATAAAAAGGCTCTCTAAGGTCAGGACGTGTCATGTACACTTACATTGTATATTCTCTTTCTCCTTCCAGTTAACTCTCTCTTAGCCCATAACTCGTGTGGACTCTTAAAGGGGCACACACTCAATTAACATGAACATCACAGATAACACTTACTCAATTAAAATATTATCAACTTAAAATTAATATACTGTAAGAGTTTGCGAGTTTGAGTCATCTCCAAAAACCACAAGTTATTCAGATCTGCGACCTATGGAGGTGCAAGATACTTAGTTGGTGGTGGTAATTGCGAGACACAGCATATTTTACACTGACTCTAGCCAAGGTAATTAAAAACAGAGGCAGCCAGTAGCTACCCTTCTAGGGAGAGAACCAAGGAAGCAGTGGCGAGGAGATTGCCGCTGCAGCCCATAAACTTCACACTGACTGCACAAGGCAAACATGGATGTTTGGGATTACTAGTGATTGGCTGATCCTCATAGCGTCTGTCAGTCCTTCCAGTGTGTTGTCTTTAGAGCTGGAACTGCAGCCCTGCAACACACAAGCAGTTGACTTTCCTGTTCAGCACTGACCTCCTGCTTGGTAGGCAAACAGCCCATAATTAATGCTCGTTCTGTTTGAAAAGTGAATGATTGGCAGTTTTAAATCCTAGGATTTCATTCCCTAGGCCCCTCTCTATGCAATGCAATGCAGTGACGGGTCCAAAGGCCGGATTCTGTGAATTGCTGTCCTTGCTTTCCCATGCATATGCCTAAGGGCAATAGTCTATATGTTAGTGTACATCCCCTCCCTCTGTCCCTTTTTGCTGCCCATGAAAATATAATATTTTTGACAGATACTCAATATGACTGCATATTAATGTGTGTTTCAGAGCCAGGCTTTTCCTTCTGTCCTTCTCTCCGTAAGGCCAACATGTGATTCAACTCCGGCTTCAACTTCCATTTACCCTTTACGGTACCCTTTACTGTACTATCTGTTCACTTAGAAATAGATAGGCTATACATTGCTTTCCTACTCCTTCACTTGCACGCCAAGCATTTATTATGCACACCATTCCATTTACTTTACATCATGATCTTACAAACAAAAACTGGATTCAGGTACAATGGCTACATCCACGTCTTGGAGCATGATATTGAGTCGCAGTCCGTGTTTGCATAGTTCTCCCAGAAGATTACAAAGCCAAATCAGACAATTGACTTGTCCCATCTGCTCTATCCAAAATGAATACCACATATAGCTCTGCCCTACTGTTTCTTTCTTCTATACATCTGATGTTTCTTTTTAACACAACCCCCCCACTTAAAGATGATTACATTCTGTTACTTTTTATGGAAATGTCATGACTCATGTAATACTGTCTGACAATCAAACATTGCAGTTTAATAAAAAGGTCATATTTTACATACAGTATGTCATCGTTTTCATAATTTGTTGTATGTTTTAACTCAAAAGTCAGACTATAGGCATGGGCTGTACGCAGAGGTGGAAATCCCGGGGGGGAAACAACCCCCCCATCCTGGGAAAAAGATGATTTGACCCCCCCAATATATCACTGAAACATTACTATGTAATTTAAATAATATTAATAATACGCAATGAAAGCAATTGTGCTGATTATAGACACTTAATAGTGCGTTTTTAAGTTTCAAAAGATTGCAACCCCCCCACCCTTTGCCTCACAATGGTTTGATCCACTGCCAGTTCCTTAGCTTGCTAGGTAACAGAGGTCGTGTCTACTGTCTGAAAGGCACTCAATGCACGTAACTGACGTGAGGTTAATCCAGTCAATCGCGCACACACACTAGCTGAATATGCAGAGCTAGCACGCAAATATTAACTATTAAGCTAGCTAGTACCTATTCCATTTATGTGGCGTCGTCAAAGATGGAATCAGCATGCAGATGATGTAAGTTAGTGCTTCAAAGTCCCTGTGATAAGGTTAGCAATAAACTGAAATCCAAACTGAACAGAACTACACTCTCTTCTACCATTGTCTTAAATATATTTAATGGTCTCGTTGCAAAAGCTAAATTGTCGCAAGTTAACTTTTATTTCACCTTTATTTAACCCGGGTAGCAAAGATTATAGCAAACACCACTGAAACTGAATTGGTGCTCGCTAGCTTTGCAAATTCAGCTATTGTTGGAAGCCAGCCAATATGAAACAAACAATTAAAATTACAAAAGGTTGCAGCATATGTTGTGTAAATGGTGAACTCATACAGCTGTCAACTCTTGTCATTTTAACCCGTTTCACATTTGCTAGCTACCTTTTAGATCGAAGCCCAAATAGAATGATTGAAGATGATAGAAGCCCATCTCCTACTGTAAATAACCTACACACTGTGTGCGTAGCCAGCCAGCCAGCCAGCCAGGTAGAAAAATGGCAGAAAAATAAAAGACGGACATCAGAGTATTTTTCAATACACCAAAACGCATAGTAAGAACCCTAGTAGCCTAATATCTCAAAGACTAGTTGATAAAATGTTCATAAGAAAGAAATGAAATTCTAATGGAAATGTTTCACAATGATGTCATTAGGCAGAGCAGGCAACAGATGGCACACAGACAGCAGAGTTGGGGACAGATATGCAGGGACAGACTGGCAGAGACAGGGAGTCTCAGGTAAGTTTGTTGAGTCTTTGTTTGGCAAAATTATGAAAGGTTCTCAATTTTTTTGACTTGTAAAATAGGAACATAATTGGAAAATGCCATGGATACCCCCACTCTCAACTTAAACTGGTGACTGAACTAAGATTTGTTAAAGGCAATGGTATTGCTGTTGTGATTAGTTGTGTAGTTTTGGGTACCGGTAGTTAGGAGTACGACAAACACCGTATTTCTTTGGTTCCTCAATATACATTTACCATATTACAATGTAGGCTGTGTTACAGCACTACTTTTGGTGTCCCCCTCAGGAATTGCTCTTGAGAAAATTTCATGTAATTGTCCCCTCCAAAGTTGATATCAGATTTTCACCCCTGGCTGTATGTGCTGCTAGTGTGACTGGCTTTCATAATGTAGAAAATGAAACTAAATGGCATTGATTTTAAAGACTTTGTAGCTAAACATAGGGCTATCGATGTCCAATATCTATACACTACCTCAATGTTACTTACATTACAGTTGTCAGAGGTGGGACTCGGGCTCCTGGGGTCAAATGTGAAAGGTCACAGAACAAGTCCTGGTTTACACACAACCATACTTGTGTACTCAGGAGACCCCATAGAGATGATTCTTCCTACTACTCACTGGGGTCTAATTCACCTTCCTCTCCAAGGCTGGTGGTGAGAGACCAAGACACTAGTAATGAAATACAACATCCTGGGAGAGCACTGTAGGCTGTGGAAAGACAGACCTTACATTATTTAGAAGAGTAGAACAAAGTAGGTATCTGCTTGGGTAATCAATAGGCTCTGCTAGTTGTGCCTGAGTGCTAAGTGACAGTTGTGACATTATTAAGACTTCAGTTCAGGACCTTGCCATAATTATGGAGACAAAATGGCAGAGCTGTCAGTCACGAGGCAGAATTCTGAAAGTGAATATAGTGCGTGATGACAGGGGCTGTCGCCGAGATGCTGGGATGGGAGGGAAACGGCTGGTGTTGTCAAAGACTGAGGGCTTATCAACAGAATTCAGAGAGAAACGCATTATACAGTCTCAATTCCACTGCTTCCAGTACAAGCAGGCCGAGCCGGAAAATACCTCTATTTACAATATTTATACAGTAGACTCACCTCAGTGTTATTCAGTCCCACAAATTCCTTGCTTCTGTCACGATATTGTTAATACACAACTAATTGGTGCACTGTGTAATGATCCACTATGGACAGTACTTGACCCAGTCTCCAGTCACTGCTCCCATCCAGTGACCTCAGAGTTTCACCTTATGATGGCTCTCTCAGCATGAAACTTCTCTGAAACTTCAGGAGCCATATCTGGCCCTAAAGAAGAAAAGAAAAACTGCAACCTCAGGGTTTCTCCCTGTGGCAGAATTCTCCTGTGGCTCAGTTGAAGGGTACAATATGACCTAAACAGGCCAGTGCAGTGAAATGAGAAGGGAGGGGGTAAATAATGCTTGTATGTAGATTAATGATGCTGTGCAGGCAGGTTTTTCTTTCTTATGCCTATAGGGAGAGTAATGCATGCTAAGTAAGCCATGTCTTGGCTAATATGCAAAATCTGTTCAGGTGTACAGGGACTCTTTGTTTTGTCTGGGACACATGACAAATTGACTTTCTTCTGCGGCTAAAATGTGACCCTCATTCACACAGGGGCAGATATGTTTGATTTGGCATGACTGTTTTTTCTACAAGCACTTAATTTTTTCGTAATATTATAGACTGAAATATTTATTGACATTCGTGACCTGATTTCTCTTTGGGGGCTTATGTCAAATTTGTGATTTTTTTTTATTTTATTTTATAAAAGTACATACTCAGAGCTTCAAAAGGGTATATCATACACTGTAGTTGGAAGAAACATTGGAAAGTTATGCTTTGAACAATGATTAACTTGTTATCCCACTTACAGTAGAAGACAAGTAGGAGAAAATGCACTTTGAAAGAGTTTGATGAGGTATTCACACTTACTAGAGAGCTCTTCTTTGTTTATGCCCATTCAGCATCATTCATACCCTCTTAAGCTGTAGCCCACTGTCAGAACTCCTAGTAGTGATGGGGTGAAGTCAGGCGCAGGAGACCAAATATGCATTAGTAGAGCATTTTATTTCCTGAGTCCAAAACACCATACCCAGGAATGGAACAAGGAAAACAAACCAGACCAAAATGTCCACCTCAACAGGGTCGGAACACAGTCCAGAATAAACGTCCTTCCAAAAATACACAAGAAAACAAAACAGCCCCAAAACCCCACGACAGGTAAACAGAAACAAACCTCAACCTAGAAAGCAAGACTAAATACCCCACTAATGAACTCAACTCAAAACAGGTGTAACATAAGACAGACAAAACCAAACGAAAAAGGAAAAGGGGATCGGTGGCAGCTAGTAGGCCGGCGACGACAACCACCGAGCGCCGCCCGAACAGGGAGAGGAGCCACCTTCAGTAGACGTCGTGACACCCACCCATCTCTTTAAGAATTCACATGTAAACACATGGCCAACCGTCACCATGGTGTCCATTATCTTAGCCATTATCTCAGCCAATCATGGCTAAATAAGAAGGATCCTGTATTTCTCTATATAGCTCAGTGCTTTCTCCTTGGCTCATAATTTAAATGTTTTATTCATATTCATGGACCCCATTCACATTTGTAATTAAGGCACATGAATTCATTCAGTAATTTCAGGAAAAAACAAACCGTTTTTTTTAATGGCCCAACTGTGAAGTAGGAGCTTGGGTCAAGTGCCCCCGGTCCTGTAACCAGTTCTTCATCATTTTTTAACTAAATGATGCATTACTAAATGGGAGTCCTATCTAATGAAATGTTATGATCATGCCTTGATTAGTAAAGTTGTCTGAAATTGTGTGTGTAATCTTAAAACAGATTTGTTCCCCATGGGGGATTAGGCCGACATAGAAACCATGGTCATATTCATTAAGCACTACATGGGAGTAAACTCTTTGAAACTGAAGAGGTACTACCTGAACACCAATAAGAATGTTCATGTTCATTTTCCTTTTAAAAACATATTGTTCTAATGAACATGACCCAGTTCTCTCGTGAGAATACACAAATAGTAAGCCGATGATACTTCCAATATTTGAAAATAGACCAGTGGCAGAAAATGAAAACATGGTATGCCTGCATTGGTCTATGAATTAAGCTGTGATATTGTGGAGGTTTTATAATTCATTTACCATAGAAAGTGGTTCATGTACAACATCTTAATTCACTGTGTGTGTCTTCTCCATTTTCCTCACTGTAAGATATGTCCGTGTGTGTGTTTGAGGTCATGATAATTAAATGATTTTGATGAAAGGAGCCACATTATATCCTGGTGGTCAATAGATTGCCTGATGTTTTTTCTATGTTATTGTCATGTTTTACCAGGATCATCACACTGTCCTAGGGATCCAGGAAATGGTGGAGCTAAATTGTTCCTCCAAAGACAGTATCCACACCGTATTCAAATGTCACTTCAATTTCAGCACTCGATTAGAGTAGCTCATTTTATGGGATTTTCAAGCTCAGTCATGAAATATTGATTTGAAATGGTCACCATTAAAATGCACGATTTCGAAGATGAGTCAATATTGCCGTTCAGAAATGGTATGTATGTTTGTCATTACTGCATAATGTACGGCATAGTTTATGTATTTATTATTCTTAAATGAGTGTAGGCTATGCACAGTTAATTTGGTCCCATATCATAGTGGATTCAGTTGTGGACTGTTAGAGTTAGGGATAGGATTGCATTTTAGAGCTAATCAGATGGTTATTAATAAATTCAACATGCCCATTACATACTGCTACATTAAACATTCCTCAGTGACACGAATGATAGATTGAAAATTTCAGAGTTTGCCCTAATTGCCTTAACATTACCTAAAAGGCATAGCTGCAGGTTATGGCTGAAAGCTGAAACTCATACATAAAAAAACATTGAAATGTATTAATTTATTGGCATTTGATATTCAAAGTAAATCATCAGTTTGGCAGACGCTGCCTTCACACTCACTGCATTTCGTCTGACAAGTATCCTGGCAAATGAAAGTTTCACAGAGGCAGTTAAAATAAAGTTCAGACTACAGAGAAGATAAATCTATCTTTAAAATGACCTTATGGGATTACTTTTGGAGTCTAGCACAACTATTGCAAAGGTCAAGTAATGATGTCTGCTACTCCACACCCTCTGAAAATACTTTCAAACTTGGTGAAGGGTCTGTCAAGCACACACTTGAGCTAAACTGTCTTTGACCCACACATAGCTAAAGAGAGGACAAGACCAATAGAAACAGTTGAAATAGAATTGAGCTAGCACATCACTGCCACTGGCCCTGTTTCAATAAGAGGGGTCCCTTAAATAATGCCATGAAATCAACACTATAATAACTACATTGACTGCCATTAAACTATTCTAGGGTATTATATATGCTATGTTCACAGATGAATTACAGTACAAACAGATCTTTAATTAGTAAAGAGCGGTTAGGTTGGGGAGTCGTGTCCTCTGTGTTTGTAGATATATGCGTGCCTGCCATTTTTGAGGTATGACCAAAAAAATAGAGTGACAGTAAATCAATACAACCTACCGCTGGTGCCAAGTCAATGACTCAATGGGGCTATACTTCAACATATTGGAGGCAAATAACTGGGAAAACAGGATGTTTCTGTCTCCTTGTATGTTGAACCATGTAGAGAATTTTTCCTTATCTTCCAATGACAGGATCTTTATACATTTCTCACTAGGCAAACACCCTAAATAGTTGGTGGGGTGCTGACTAACATAAAGTTAACATAAAACAATTAGGAAAGTGTGATATTCTGTAATCCCCAATTATGTATAGAAAATAATTTGGAGTTTACAGTGTATGCTGAGAAGCCCATCAGTGCTGGTGTTAAGTGATAGACCATGCTCACAAGAGAATAGACCCATTAAATCACCAGTGGAATCACTGGTAACACAAATGCTGTGCATTACGTTGCCATGACCCTCTGACCTTAATTTCATCAATGCGGTTGCCTGCATCTCATCAATATCCCATAGGCCTAGATGAGATGAGCTATACAGCCCAAGCCCGAAAGGCTACCCAGCTCTCATTAAGACCTGAGGGGAAATTGTTTTTTGACATGAGGCGAAAATAACATAAGCTTTCACAATATAATATTGTAATGGAGTAGACGTTGCGAGCGAATTTCGGCAGGATGCAGTTACAGAGAGGGATGTGACACTGCAGTGGTGAGATGCACACACAGTGACCTTGAGGGAAACAAATCAGTGGTGGAAGCTTTTCAAAGTTCAAGGCCAAAGACTTTAGTTTCTTTCTAAACTGAATTCTTCATTAGAGTATGCACTAAATTCATCTAAAGCTGAATGGATTTCATCCCATTCATAGATTTTCAGAGTTTTCAGAGTTTTATTTGAATTTAGGACTATGGGATGCAGAAAAAAACAGAGTTGGTGGATTCTAATATTTTTAAGCAGGGGTGCAGCTTTGGTTTTAGAAGTGTGTTGGGGTCAAAAGTTAGGTACCAGTCAAAAGTTTGGACACCTACTCATTCAAGTGGTTTTCTTTATTTTTACTATTTTCTACATTTTTAGAATGATAGTGCAGACTTCAAACCTATGAAATAACCCATATAGAAACATGTAGTAACCAAAAAAAGTGTTAAACAAATCAAAATATAATTTACTTGGTCTTTTACCAAATTGCAGATTCTTGGAATGTAGTATAGTGAGGGAATTCAACTGTTTCTAAATAATTATCTTATTTGTTTGCTCAACATGAATATAGAACAGGATAAATTGGCTAATGAGATTCATAATTGGCCTACTGGAAATATTTTGTTTTTCCTTAATCTGCAGAACCTGAACTACTACGAAGTGTTTTTGTTCTTAATTTAGCCATGTTTATAGATTGTCTTCCAGAGATCACAAGCACACGTTGTTAATGTTACATTAAGAGCTCAGAGCTAGGCCTTGAGGCACGATGTTGTCTGGTAACTTTGAGATAAAATGAAAAACAAGTCGATTTGGACTACTTTCAAATGTGTATTTTCATATGTCATCAATGCATTGCTAAACCTTTTAAATTAGGGTATAACATACCCGTTTGTTCATAATGAATCAGTTAGTTCTCCATAACCACAGAGACAGTATGATCTGAGGAGTTCAAGGCAATGCGACATCTCAACAAGCCGCACTACAAGGCACCAGACGTCTTTCTTGGCAAGAGCTCTCAAACTATGTTGTTTATGACTCAAAATGTATTAATGATGCAATGTCCATATAGTTAGGCTGATCATATATTTTACTTGTGTTTCACATTACGACATCACATTTTATGTTTGTTTCTTCATATGTACTGTACCAAGATGTTAAAATAAACATAAACCTAACCACTGTGACTAGACACATAAACACACGTTGGTCTTTGTTGTAAACCCATCTGCCTCTCTTTCCTTTTCACTACCACGTTGTCAACAGGCAGCAGAATGGATTGCCAGTCCCAGCGAATATTCATTAGTAAGAGTCTATTACACAATGGCAAAGTTAATTGGAAAGGTAGCACTGTTGGCTCCCCTTCACTGTGCTGTACCCAGGCAGAGCCTGCCAAGAAACTGTGAGACTCTATTAACTTACACGACTTAATGAAAGAAAGAATTGTTCACCTTTAATATTATACAGCAGCTCCCCCCGTTATAAATAACATTACACTGAGAAGGAAAACCAAAACATATTGTCAGTTCTGCTGTTGTAAATCAGTGAGGACAGAGTTGAGGAGAGTGGTACAGAACTGTTTAAAGATGCAGTCTGGGATCTTCAGCAATTTAAAATTCGTAACATATTATATGACATAGTACAGAATTGTGCACACTTTTCAGGAATCCGTTTTAGTTCATGAGCACTATATTCAGAACTACTGGCTGAAATGTTATTATATTAGCAAAAAATTGCAATAAAATCAATTTGAATCCCAGTTTGTGGGTGTGAATACTTTTAAAAAAAAATCTATTTTATGATATTATTATACATTTGTGTACAGTGGGTATCTTTAATTTCAACCAAGTTAAACTCTAACTTATATTGTTGAGGCATCGTCCTTGTAACTTCACCTCTTCCTTTAGGTCTTTGAACTCTACCAAATCTAAACAGTGAATCCAAATTACCTTTGCTTGATTTAGTATGCAGTTGAATAATCCAGTGACGTTAGAATTGGAGACAAATTGAACTTTTTAAAGTTGACTCTCCAACAACCACTTTATAGGTGACCTATATCGGCACGATCAAAACTAAAGCTGAATAACGTTTCAATATTAAATCAATTGAACACTGAATGGAACATTTCATGGTACTGGAGGACAAACATTGCTTTCCTCAACAAAGCAGGGAATCTTGGGACAGAGAGAGAGTGAGAGAGAGAGAGAGAGAGAGAGAGAGAGGGAGAGAATATTAATGGACATAGGAGAAGGCAGCCCTATAAGGCTTTTTAAATCCCTCAGCCTAATGGACTGTATTGACCACATTAATAAAACAGGATGTGTTTCTAATGTCCCTCTCTGCGGTGCATTAGGCATCACAATCCAAAGGGACATTTGGCAAAAACAGGGATTTAGACCTAACTTATTTGATTTCTGGAATAACCATATCCTTGTAATGCTTCATAAAGCTTCTATGTTCATTTTCTGCCCGTAAATTGCTCAGGATTAAGGGGGAAAGTGTAATGAGGAGCACCTGAACATTTCACAAAGAACAGCATCTGATGTCATCAGACTTGTGTAAAGGTTTCGCTGAATCACACCCAAATATTCTTAATGCTATCTCTAAGGGATCAGTGTAACCTATAGGCCTAGAAGATAAACAACATTTTGAAGAGTTGAACAGATTCAAAAATCTGTTCACATCTGTTCTCAGACCTGTTACATACACCATTTTGAAGGTTTTAAATGGATATGTTAAAAGCAACAGCAAAAAAATAATCAATGCAATGGATTAATAGAACAAACCAACCCAACATTGACTGGAATTCCTGGAGAAATGCTACTTCTTTCAGAAAAGGTGGAGTGATGTAATGGCATTGAAAGTCGACAGATAATGGGGAAAATAACACCTTATAGTTGAAAACTGTGTCTGACAAAATATTTAAAATATTGCCACTACCAATGAAGCCAATTAAAAAACATCAATTACTCCACATAAATACAGTAAATGGCCTTCCAGCACATTCTATGTGTTTGAGTGTGTTTTCTTTCTTGTAGCACCTTCAGCGCGTCTACACCTCACCAGTTCTGGCAGAAGTCGCAGGTACTCTCCTTGGAGACCTTTGATGTTTCTGATGTAAGGATCCAAGGGAGACAAACACAAACAAGAGCACACGCCTAGCGATGGTGTCTTCACTACACTCTGCACCGCCAACTGGCTTTGATAGTGTGTCACCCATACAGCATGTTAGCAGTCATTAGCATGCAATATGCACTTTGATTAAAATAAGACATGACATTTCCCACATGGCTCGGCGTAATCTCGTCTCTTAAGCCTATGACAAGGTACAGGAGAGCAAACCTTTACTGCGCAAACCAATCAACGGCGGGTGCTTTCTGAGTGTTGCATTCCATGCCTTTTCACCCTTGAGCGAGCAACACAGACTAAAGATTTATGGGTTTGCTAATTAAATTTTGCAAACCTGGCAGAGCTTCCGGCAACTGCTATCTTCCTGCAGTATTTTGATTAACTGGAGCTGAATTCATTATTGTCTAGAGGTGGTGTTTGGGGCTTATAAACATCACCCCCTAATTAAAAATAATAATGCAGCCAGCTTTATATCTAAGGCAATCAGCATCCTGCATACCTGTCAGGAAAAGAAATGCTCATGTCAAATGCTATTCAGCCCAATGACTAAAACGTGACGAAACAGAATATTCATGTTCTCTACAGTGTTTTGTACATTAAAATGAGGTTGGACAGGATAACAGCCTAAACCAACTACACAAAAAAAAACTGATGAAAGACAATTTAAAACAGCTTTAATCAAAAGGGGAGTTTGATTAACATAACCCCATGCTGTATGTTAAAACAAATTGCTTTGCTGCAGCATTATTGTCTGTGGGTTTACGTAACCACTGTGCAGGTTGGTCATATGCTATTGAAGATGTACTTGCTCTCAAAAGAATTGTACCCCGAACACAATGAGTAACTCACAAGGATCTAACTATTACTTTAGAACTAGATGGTTCCTCATGTAAAGCTTTCTATAAAAGTAAAGTAATTAGAGCTGACAGTAAAGTAGGTTGAGTAAGGGTTGACCATTCCCTTCATGTACTATAACAGGGATGAAGAGGAAAGATGGGCCAGTTTTTTGGGGACCACAGTCAACTTGTGTGTTCCAGACCAAGACACATGCACACACTTACAGTACGCACAAGCACACGCACACCTTCTGTAAACACCCCCGCATTTGTCATCTCCAACTCACTATCACACCTCCACAAGACACCTTCGCCTTCATTCCCTGACACACTCTCTGTGTGAATGTGTTGAAAGCTCTTGTTTTTCTTTGATGAAGAACTGTGTACGTGAATTCTTTGGATGATTTTCTGTTTTGGAATTAATTTGTCTTTTATGATGATTTTTATAATGTATTGCCATCCCATAAGAAACAAAACTACTGCAACAATTCGATAGCCACCACATCAACTGACATAATGCAGTGAAATTAATAAGGAATAATGTTGACATGAAACAATTGTTTGCTTTTCATAAAATGTGCTGAAATTGTCGGGCTGTGCTACAGAGATGCTGGAAATCATATTATGCATAGCTCACAAAGGCAGAAGAGTAAAGTCATTTCACTGAAAAGCAAAACAAATATACTATCATTCCTCCAGAGACGAGAGGCCTAATGCAAAGTTCTGGTGGAAGTAGATGAAAGAGTGAGCGGATTAAAGAGTCCTGGCATTTTAAACTTTGACTGGATATGGCACAATCAATGGAGTGTGAGAAAATCAGTCTCTTGGTCTGCAAAACCCTCTTTCATCTCAACTATCAGACCTGAGATGATACATACATAATATGCCATAGCAGTGAACGCAGTGGGTTGACTGTCTACGTATTACTTACAGCACAGTATGTGTACTGGAGCCTCTTTGTTTTGTTCCATAATGAGCTGGGCTATACATATGTGGGATATACACTACCGTTCAAAAGTTTGGGGTCACTTAGAAATGTCCTTGTTTTTGAAAGAAAAGCACGTTTTTTGTCCATTAAAATTACATCAAATTGATCAGAAATATACTGTAGATATTGTTAATGTTGTAAATGACTATTGTAGCTCGAAATGGCAGATTATTTTGGGAATATCTAAATAGGCGTACAGAGGCCCATTATCAGTAACCATCACTCCTGTGTTCCAGTGGCACGTTGTGTTAGCTAATCCAAGTTTATCATTTTAAAAGGCTAATTGATCATTAGAAAACTCTTTTGCAATTATGTTAGCACAGCTGAAAATGGTTGTGCTGTGGAGTGATCAAATTATGATTCTACATCTGTATGTGTACGTCTCGTGCACGCCTTGCATTTGTTTTGTTTCCCAAAATTAAAAGGGCCCCAAGCTGTCAGATTAAAACATTCAGAGCACATCTAGAGAAATGTAAATGATTTATGTTTTTAATGATGCTCTAATATGAATTTCGATCTTGCTGCAATGGATAATTGTACCATGAATGTGCTGTGGCTCTTTTGCTGACATGGCAAAATCACAGTATAAGAAAGAACTGTATTAAGATGTTGTGAATGAAATCTATTTCAATGAAAACTAATAAAACACCGGGGATAATTTAAAAGTAATTAATCTTATGCATGATCCCTCTTCACTGGTGAGATCCCATCTTTTACTTTACAAGACTTTTGAATATGGAAATTGACTTTCCCCTCACCAAGAATACTTGTTGAATTAACAGAAGAGAAGAAATTCATCAGTGTGGCACATTGATCACATGTAATGTAATATTTATCCTTGAAAGAGTATCCTAAATGCCAAGAACCAGCCGGATAGGCTGGTAACGACTGTAATTAGAGACCACAACCAGATAAAACGAACATGCAAATGGTCTTTCTCAATTTTGCTGTGTTTGAAAAGAGATTGCTGAGGCTGTCTTTGCTTTGAAGGTTGGCTTTGAAGATGATATCTTTGGCGTTGCCTTCAATCACTGAATCATTATGGACCTTTCACAAGATGCATTAACTTCATAGACTGCAGATGTACGCTGCTCTCCTTCAAAGAGAATGGGATTAACAGATAACTATGAGTTACCTTTTTCTTGGAACATTTGCTTGGCACAGGTAGCTAGATAATGTGTTGGTTGAGGATTGCCGTACATACAGTTACATTGAAATGTAGTAGTAACATTTCTAATATATGTTTTGGCATTGGAAATCTGCACAGTGAATATTTTTCTCTGGTAAATAAGTACCGTAGCCCTACTCTTAATCGCTAGTGCATATCATTGAAAGCATGCTGTAATAGTACACAGAAAACATATTTGAAAATAAATGATTGAAGTTGCTTATTTTCTGAAGGTCTTGCATGTCTGAGCTATCTATCAGAATTCGGACCGTTCATTTTGTTTTGGGCCCTAGTAATAATTTGACATTTCTGAGCTTCACCCCTCTCCAGGTCTGACACCCCTTCCTTGTTACCTTTCATTTCAAAGCCTCCTGAATCCAGTCCATTGACATAGCTTAGGGATTCAGGGAAGGATTAGCTTAAGAGAAGAGTGCAAGGAACTCTGTGCTTAACATTGGAACGGGAGCCATGTTTAAAATGGCTTTGGGGCTCTGCTGCAAAGCCCCTTTTCCTCAATTAGATTGATTCTGAGGCCTCGGACTCGCCTCTGCTTAAAAACCATTTGTTTCAAATAGATTTCGGATGTCCAAGGCAGTGGAACAAGGTGTGATGGATGTGTGGTCATGCAGACCCTCATCCCCCCAGGCCTAGGGGAGATGTGGACATAGGGAGACACACGACCATGAATTTCAACCCAGTAAACGTAGTCTGTTACCAGGAGAAACCAGAGAGGACGCAATAAATCCTAGACTTAAGGGTTTCTGATATTATTAGGCTGATTTATTTTGTGAGACTCCACAGTGTCCTCCGTGCTCCTTTCTGTGTGTGGCAGTCAGAGGATTTGTCTGCTGGATGTCAGGCCGTTTAGTTATTACCAAGCGGGGGACTCATATCACCCTCTACAAAGCCTGTAATTATTACAGAAAAAAAGGTTTGGACAGTGAAAATTCCTTGATCAAGATTCCTAGATGAGTGCAGGAAGTTTCCTGGATGGGTGCAGCAAGTTTCCTGGATGGGTGCAGCATAATTTCTCGATGAGTGCAGCTAGTCTGCTCCTAGAATTTCACATTATTACTTATGCTGCTGTGATGTAGACTGTTGTGGCTGTATCACCAGATGCTATTGTTTGACTGAGGTATGTATAACTGACTTAATAATGAAGTCAATCTAATTCCAATAAAATAATACATGATTAGATCAAAGTTGAAAGACTAGATTGGTGATTGGTTGAGTTATATGATGAATATGCATCATCACCGTATAGTGTCCTACCCCTGTGTTTCAGATGTCATTTCACAGGCCTCTTCGTCAAAGAGATCTTTCAAGCTGCCACTGTTCAGTGCCGGAACAAACTGGTGGCTGGATGAGCTCACAAAACCCTGAACAACTTTGAGTGGATTATATTGTATATCTATGACCCTGTGCCCCCCAGGCTATGCTCCACATCCCCACCATATTGGCCCCTCTACTTCCTGTTTTAGACAGGTGCACCCAGAGAGCTCTCTCTGCTGATGTAGGTTGTTTCTACTGCTGCCAACGAAACAGATTGGGTTGTTCT
Source organism: Salmo trutta (assembly GCF_901001165.1). Taxonomy (NCBI): domain Eukaryota; kingdom Metazoa; phylum Chordata; class Actinopteri; order Salmoniformes; family Salmonidae; genus Salmo; species Salmo trutta. The sequence goes on along the minus strand of NC_042979.1, from coordinate 19,280,063 downwards.
TGGCCCTGTCCAATTGGACGAGAGCCCCTGACTTCACACCATTATTGGACTGCTGGCTTCCTGTTTTCAAACCAAAGCCGATGTACCCAACTCATTTTTCTGTCTGGGTGATTTGTTCAAAATGTATTATCTCGGCAATCAGTTTTCTGCACGTCTGGTGTTGTTTTTCAATGTTTTTCAGGAGTACCACTTCTGTATCTATCTTTGTCTCTGCTTCTACTGTTAGTAATACAATTACCACTGTGAAAATGACCACTGCTATGGTAGTTATATCCTCTTTGCTAATCAAATCCCTGTCATTTGCATGAAGGAAAATAAGGATATACAGGGGGCGCGGATCAGGGTGCCTTGTGTGAGAATTTGTCGACAAGTGGGTAACCCGCCTTTACCCTCCATCTAGTGGCCAACGTGCAATCACTGGAAAATAAACTGGATGAGCTCCATTTAAGACTATCCTACCAACGAGACATTAAAAACTGTAATATCTTGTGTTTCACCGATAATATACAGTTGGCTGGGCTTTCCGTGCATCGGCAAGACAGAACAGCTACGTCTGGAAGGATGAGGGGTGGGGAGTGTGTCTATTTGTCAATAACAGCTGGTGTGCGATGTCTAATATTAATTAAGGTAGTCTCAAGGTATTGCTCGCCAGAGGTAGAGTACCTCATGATAAGCTGTAGACCACACTATCTACCAAGAGAGTTTTAGTCTATATTCTTCATAGCTGTCTATATACCACCACAAACCGACGCTGGCACTAAGACCGCACTGAACGAGCTGTATAAGGTCATAAGCAAACAAGAAAACGCTCATCCAGAAGCAGCACTCCAAGTGGCCGGGGACATTAATGCTCATTTCTATCAGTGTGTCACATGTCAACCAGAGGGAAAAAAACTTGAGACAACCTTTACTCCAAACACAGAGATGCCATTAAACAGGCAAAGCATCAATACAGGACTAAGATTAAATCCTACTACACCGGCACTGATGCTCGTCGGATGTGGCAGAGCTGGCAAACTAATACGGACTACAAAGGGAAACCCATCCGCGAGCTGCCCAGTGATGCAAGCCTACCACACGGGCTAAATGCCTTTTATTCTCGCTTCAAGGCAAGCAACACGGAAGCATGCATGAGAGCACCAGCTGATCCGGACGACCGTGTGATCACTCTCTCCGTAGCCGATGTGAGCGAGAACTTTAAACAGGTCAACATTCACAAGGCCGCGGGGCCAGACGGATTACGTGTGCTCAGAGCATTAGTGGACCAACTGGCAAGTGTCTTCAGTGACATTTTCAACCTCTCCCTGACCGAGTCTGTAATACCTACATGTTTCAAGCAGACCACCATAGTCCCTGTGCCCAAGAAAGCAAAGGTAACCTGCCTAAATGACCACCGCCACGTAGCACTCATGTTGGTAGCCATGAAGTGCTTTGAAAGGCTGGTCATGGCTCGCATCAACACCATCATCCCGGATACCCTAGACCCACTCCAATTTGCACAATGTCCCAACAGGACCACAGATGAGGCAATCTCAATTGCACTCCACACTGACCTTTCCCACCTGGAAAAAAAGAACACCTATGTGAGAATGCTGTTAATTGGCTACAGCTCATCGTTCAACACCATAATGCCCACAAAGCTCAACACTAAGCTAATGACCCTGGGATTAAACACCTCCCTCTGCAACTGGATCCTGGACTTCCTGATCGGCTGCCCCCAGGTGGAAAGGGTAGGCAACAACATATCTGCCATTGATCGTTAACACCGGGGCCCCTCAGGGGTGTGTTCTTAGTCCCCTCCTGTACTCTCTGTTCACCCACGACTGTGTGGCCAAGCACGTCTCCAACACCATCATTAAGTTTGCTGACGACACAAAGGTGGTAGGCCTGATTATCGACAACGATGAGACAGTGTTGTCGATGACAGTGTTGTGCCAGGACAACAACCTCTCCCTCAACGTGAGCAAGAGAAAGGAGATGATCGTGGACTACAGGAAAAGGCGGACCGAACACGGCCCCATTCACATCGACAGGGCTGCAGTGCAGCAGATTGAGAGTTTCACGTTCCTTGGTGTCCACATCACCAACAAACTATCATGGTCCAAACACACCAAGAAAGTTGTGAAGAGGGCATGACAACTCCTTTTCCCCCTCAGGAGACTGAAAAGATTTGGCATGGGTCCCCAGATCCTCAAAAAGTTTTACAGCTGCACCATCAAGAGCATCCTGACTGGTTGCATCAACGCCTGGTATGGCATCTAATCGGCATCTGACCGTAAGGCGCTACAGAGGGTAGTGCGTATGGCCCAGTACATCACTGGGGCCAAGCTTCCTGCTATCCAGGACCTATATAACAGAGGAAAGCCCATAAAATTGTCAGAGACTCCAGCCACCCTAGTCATAGGCTGTTCTCTCTGCTACCGCACAGCAAACGGTACCGGAGCGTCAAGTCTAGGTCCAAAAGGCTCCTTAACAGCTTCTACCGCCAAGCCATAAGACTGCTGAACAACTAATCAAATGGCCACCTGGTCTATTTACATTGACCCCCCCCCCCCCTTTATTTTTTACCCTGCTGCTACTCGCTGTTTATTATCTATGCATAGCCCCTTTACCCGTACCTACATGTACAAATTCCCTCGACTCACCTCTACCCCCGCATATTGACTTTCTACCGGTACCCCCTGTATATAGCCTCGTTATAGTTATTTTATTATGTAATTCTTTTTATTTTTATACATTTTCTTAATTCTATTTTCTTAAAACTGCATTGCTGGTTAAGGGCTCGTAAGTAAGCATTTCACTGTAGGGTCTAGACCTGTTGTATTCGCCACATGTGACAAATACATTTCGATTTGATTTGATTTAACAGACTTTATACTCACACACACACACACACACACACACACACACACACACACACATACACACACATATACACACAAACATACACCCCCACACTTCTGATATACGGAGCACAGCAAATACATTTCAGATCCATCACTAGCAGACAACACACCATACCACCCAGCCCTGAATGAATCCCTTTCCCTTGTGGTCAACTCCCAGACTGAGAGAAATGCACTCAAATCCCTAGTTTCTGTCTGATAAATGCCAAGCCTTATTCTTCAGTGAGTGTCTGAGTGATGTGTGTCAGTATAGCATTTGACACCTGTAGATAACAACAATTCCATGTCTGGGCTAGATGAGAAATTATTCCCTAATGGGGGGAAAATGGGATTATAGACAGATTCCACTAAAGATTCAGCTATTACGTCTGGAGTTTGACTGGTAAATACAGCATAACATGTTCCTAAATGTACAACATTTAATAAACTTTACACTTTGGTTGGAATATGTAAAATAGTTCTAGTCATACTGAATTCCTTACACTGTAGTTGTGCTGAAATCAATGTATTACTACATTTCAGTGATATTGAGTCAACCAACATTTTGTTGTAAGATATATGAGAAAATAGCATCAGTGGTGACTCCTTGTACATTATTCTGTGATGATAATAACCTACTAAGGATGCACAATAAGCACAAGTGAATTAGCAGGAACAAAGCTACAGTACTATATGGTTGTTGAATTATTGCCCATTACTTTCACAGGAACCTTATTCAATAAAACAATTTCACTATAGATGTTAGGGAATCTTAAATTACATTTTCAGGAATGTTTTGCACTGTACAAAGCAACTACTGGGAAGTACTGAGGAAATCACCTGTACAGGTTTGAGTCTGAACTGCAAACCTAAGCAAGGTGTTTGACATCCCAGCACTTAAGGAAAATTGAGGAGACTTCCTGCTACATTAAGTAATGTAAGAAAGTGGATTATTGTCCTAGCACTAGAGGAGAAAATCCCATTTACTCCCATATCTGTTTATAGATCATGGCAGCTGAGGAGATAGGGGGAGATTCACTTTGATATCAAAGTCAAACTGAGTATGGTCAATTTAAAAAGAGAATCATGATATGTTTTAATGCAAAATAGTCACACTAGAGAGGATTAGAAACAATTACCCTTACACAGGCTTACTTTGCCCTTTTGAAAGGAACAGCTGCTCATGGACCCTATTCAAACAAAACCGTTGTGCATTAACTCATTTTCTGGGATTAGACTGATCAATTTTTTATGAATAGATTTTCTGAGAAATAATTTTTACAACCATTTTGATTTAATTTTGCTCCATAAACTGTGAATAACTGTATTGGTTAAATTAATTAAAAAGTGCACATGACCAATTAGCATTTCAAGAAGACTGGAAAGTGATTGTACAATGGACATATTACTGGACATACATTATTCCACTCCCTCTTGAGCCTTGTCATTCCATGCGAAAGTGACTACTTTAGACCTTATGGTTGTCACGCCCTGAGAGAGTCGTTTTTCTCTGTTTGGTTAGGTCAGGGTGTGACATGGGGTGGGCATTCTATGTGTTGTATGTCTATGTTGTTTTTGTATTTCTTTGTTGGGCCAAGTAGGGTTCGTAATCAGAGGCAGCTGTCTGTCGTTGTCTCTGATTAGGAATCATATTTAGGCAGCCTGTTCCCCACCTGTGTTTGTGGGTTATTGTTATTTCTGTGTGTGTACGGTACAGTACAGTACAGTACAGTACGGTATGTTTCTTGCTGCGTACCTGTTTATTGTTTTGGTTTCGGTTTCCTTAAATAAAGATGTGGAATTATCGGCACGCTGCGCCTTGGCTCCTTTATGACAGGGAATTTGAGGATTCAGAACGTGACAATGGTCATCAAAGTATTACAAAGTTATATTAATTAATAAGGGATCCATTTTGCATTACAACCTCACACATTCTCATGTGGGACATTTTGTAAAAAACTAAAGTTGAGGAGAACAAAAGCAAGGTCCTCTGAGTGCACAGTAGTCATGTATTTATCTGACTGCTGCCTATGCTTTTCACAATCCAGTCGCTATTCTGATGCTGTTTCTTCAGCATGATTACTACCTATTGACATAGCTTAGTCCCTATACTTTACTGATGCTGGCTGAAATCAATCAGAGAGAGGGTCACTCAATACTACCCAGCAGAAGTGCATGTGACCTGTAATACAAATGGTCCATCTACAAAGGTGTCCTCTCATTTCGTCTGTCTGTCTCTCTCTCTGGTCAATATATTCACTTGCATAGTGATTAGGTCAAAATATGGAATAGGTTTAAATCATGTTTAAATCATCTCTGTATGAATATGCTTTACTCCTATAAGCACACATTTTTTACACACCCAGTGTTCCCCATTCCTGATTTACATAATGCCTTTGAAGGGATAATCTGTCTTTTGATGACATCATCAACTTCTAATTCAATCACATCAATTATTTCATGATCATTGATAAGAAATATCTTACTTTTATGTTTTCAGGCTTTCCCATGCCATAGAATATTACTACTCAGCTGGGATGGGAGTAGCCAACTCAATGCTCTCCATATTCATATTATTTCCCTATTCTCTGTCTTGCATCCAAATGCTCTCTGCCAGGTGCAATAAATCGATGCTCAAGAGAGAGGAATACAATTAGGATGACAAATAGGGCTGCTGGGCTTGGTGAGTACCAGACAAACAACTACCCTACAACCTAAGACTCTCTGGATATGGAACATGTTACCCGCAGATATGACGTCAGCAGAATGAATGGCATCAACAGAATGCAACTGCTGCAAGTGGACATAAAATAATGCAAAAATTGCTGATCTAGTTGGGCCTCTTTTAGTCTTGCAATATCACGTGAACAGTAAGCAGATACATAAATGCGAAGGAATACATAAATAAATAAATGGAAGTCAAATTACAGTAAGGGAGAAAACAACATCAATGCAGTTCTGTGTGTGTTGCCTGAGGGGAAATCAGCAGGGTGTGATACGAATGCCGGGGGGTTACAGGCTTCAATATCCATGTATATTACCTACCACCGTTGTGCCCTTGAGCAAGTGCTCCAGGGGTGCTGGTCTGCCACAGCCCCTTGCTCCCAGCCTGTGATGTGTGTGTTGTGTGTTAGGTTGGGTACTGTTAGAGCAAAACATGAAGAATATCGATGCAAATGGACCAATAAAGCAAGTATTGTATTGTATTGTGTTGCAATGGCAAAATTTTCTGTCACTTTCCATCCTTACTTCTGGATATGTTTGTGTGGAGCTGAATTTGCAATGTAATCCCATCTGTACAAGGAAGACAAGAAGAAGAAGAAGCAACAATTAAAACAGGTCATTAATTAAGTTAATTAAAGCTAAATTACTTTGTGATCCTCCTGCTAGTCATCATTTTCAAGTAATCATTTCTTGCATTTCTCCCTCATTAAATACCCATCTTCATTTCAAAACACCATAAATTCACACTGACAGGGGTAAAGTGGCCCTTTTAGCCCCTGAGTCTGATCTTCATGCACCGACAGGTGGGTTTGCCTTCATAAGAACAATCAGATGCCAAGTCACCAGATTTTACTCCCCCACATAATGGTCATATGGATGATCCTTGGGCTGGAGATGCCAAAAGGAGGCGCTCTGTCAGTTGCTTCCTCCTCACCACTTTTGGACGCTGTCACTTCACTGCTCCATGCATGTGGGGTGGTGCTTTAAATAGCAAATGAATTAATCCACTCTTCATGCGTATTTACTGTGCTATATTTGAGTCTGGATATAACATGTAAACTCGGAGTAGAGGAGTACACAATGAGTTGTGAAGCTGAATTGTCTGTTACCCAGGGTTTGACCACAGAGGAATGGTCTCTGTTTGGGTATGTCTGTTCAGTTCATGAAAATAAGATGGAAAATACTTATATCACAATGAAGAGCAGATGTGATTTGGTCTATTGAATGGCTCAATACTTCACTGTCGCTGTCCACAGTATTTGTACATTGAAGTTATCTTTCAAACTATTTACACAACATGTGTAAGTAAGATAAAATTGGGTTGTAATTAACATAGATATTTGCCACCACATCACCTTCGTTACTGTGATGTTTACTCAAAGACAATTAAAATAATCCACAACATAACTCCCCCATGTGAACTTTCCATGTTATTGCCACAAGACGTAGTATTTCAGATGATAATGAAGAATAATAAACAGATCTTAACCCTGCAATATTCACATTACTGAATGTAATGATGCATCTGCTGCATAGTTGATTAACCAAATTAAATCATGTAGTGTGAAGGATATTTCTCAATATTATTAAGCCCTGATTTTTATTTTCAACATGTCTACATTATGTTCAAACAGAGGCATTCATTGGTAATTCATTGTAATCAGTTTTTAGGACATTTTGTAACTATATGCTTTGTAACTGCCCTCAAGGATTTATTACTTGGCCATTAGGCTCTAACCTTGCAATACACTTGTGCATTTATGGATATGCATGTATAATAGTAATGTATCATTAAGTATTTCTGTTGAAGTGGATGAAGAGATAGCTTGTACATATCATGCTTATTTGCTGCCTTGTTTGGCAACATAGATACATTTTTAATCTCCATTACCATCATTTTGCATGTGCATGCTTTGTATGCTCTCCATGATACGAACGATTTGTTTGGGTGGAACATTTACTTGTGACTTTGTCCTGTAATTTGTCTGAACCCTCACCGGGATATTAATTGGTTCATTTTACAGAAACACAGGATCCAGCCAAAGCCTCAGGCCTGGGGGTCATGAGTTGCATCTTTAATGATAATTTAATACTCATATACTTACAAGCTCTGCCTGTACAGATGGCCAGTATTTGGTGCCTCAAAACAAAAACAAGTAACTTGCTTTATGTAGAATCTCCATTATCAATGTTATTGATGTTCTGTGATTGCAATGAGAAAATTATTATTGCTTGAGTATTCCGTTTGGAAAGTTTTGAGGCAACAGATTTCACAGAAAAGCTCCAGCGGTCATCTGCATAAATAATGTTTTAATAACACTCATCCTACAGACTGGGGTCCTTTTGTAGTTTATTCAATTCTTGAAATGTTTCATGACTTTGTCAATCAACTTGTTCTTAATAAATCGAACTCATTGTTTAGTGTTTCTGTATCAATATGGACTTCAGAATTCAAGTTCTATGGTGACATTTTGACCCCAGACAAACACAACTAATTCAGCCTATAGTAAATTGATAAATATGACCTTTATTTGAATCTAGGTTTCTCTGGAGACATAATAACAAGTTATCCATACCCCCAGAGGGTGGAGGGGGACCTGTATAAGTGATTTTAACCAGATAGACAGATCATCTGCACAGATATAGCTCCCCATGTACTCTCCTAAGATTGTATTTTTCTATACCACATATCATATGACTGTGTATAAAACCAAAATTACCATGTTATTCTTCATTTAAAAATATGCCAATGGTATGTATACAAAGTCTGCCAATTGTGTAAATACTTAATAGAACTGCAATACCTAACTCAGATACACTCTGAGTCTACAAAGAGAGTTGTATTGGTATGTATTCTCAGAAAAGTAGCTATTCTAGGGCAAATCTAAAAAAGTTTTATTTGAATCCAGATTTCTCTGGAGACATATTGTTAAGTTACACATACATCAAATGTTGGGTTGGATCAGTGATTTTGACCAGATAGCCAGATCACCTAAAGCAGGGCTCTCCAACCCTGTTCCTGGAGAGCTACTCTCCTGTAGATTTTCACTTCAACACCAGTTGTAACTAACCTGATTCAGTTTATCAACCAGCTAAATTAATATAGTCAGGTGTGCTAGATTAGGGTTGGAGTGAAAACCAACAGGATGGTAGCTCTCCAGGAACAGGGTTAGAGAGCCCTGACCTAAAGAGACAGAGCACCTTACAGTACATACTTTTGCAACTGGTTATAACTAGGTATGACTGTACACAAAATCAAAATTACCTTACATATACGCTTCATTTCTGTCAAAACAGCTCATAAACATCTGTCAGTAGGATGCATACCTGGTTAGAACTGTAATACAGAAACCAGCTGCCCTCTGAATGTGCACATAGTGCTGTAAATATATGTGCATTCTTATAACATCCTCCAATACTCTATGCTTGGTTGCTATAATATTTTATTTGAAATGACTTTGAGGATTTGGGTATGCTTTTTGAAGCATCCTGCCACAGGCCCTACCACTCCCATTGTTTCACTGGCAGCAATGCTAATGCTGGCTGTTGGGTAAGTATATGGTCATTGTCTCTCATGATCAATGGATCAATCACTTTCTAGTAATACAATTAAGTATTTTTTTTAAATATACCACATGAATACAACTATCACGTTTCAGGAGAAGACCCAGATGCAGACAGTGTTGAAGTAACAAAAGTTAGAACAGGGGGCAGGAAAAATGATAGGTCAAGGGCAGGCAGAGGTCAGTAAAGCCAGATCAGAGTCCATAAGGTACAGAACGGCAGGCAGTCTTGGGGTCAGGGCAGGCAGAGGTCAATAATCCAGGGTGGTGTGACAAGGTACAGAATGGCAGGCAGGCTCAGGGTCAGGGCAGACACAAGGTCAAAACGGGGAAAACTAGAAAACGGGAAACTCGAAAAAGACAGGAGCAAGGGGAAAAACGCTGTTAGGCTTGACGAACAAAACGGACTGTCAACAGACAAACAGAGAACACAGGTATAAATACACTGGGGATAATGGGGTAGATGGGCGACAGCTGGAGGGGGGTGGAGACAAGCACAAAGACAGGTGAAACAGATCAGGGTGTGATAATGACCAAATAAAATAAACATCTCAAAATTCTATAAACAAAATGATACTACAATCAAATGATGGTAAATCAGCTTTCTATTTTTCGTGTGGATTTTACTTTGAAAAAAAGCTACACATTATTTAAGGGAACATTTCTATTTTTGTTTTACAGAATATGCTAATTTACTGTAACTTTGCTGAAATAACTGTTTTTTTCAGATAACATTATTTATATGTCTAATGATGTTTTGCTAAGAATGAAGTTGATATTTAAGTGATAATTCCTGAGCAGCCAGTGTTTGGAGGATATATTGGCACAGATGTTGTTAAGCCCGAGACGAAGTCAAGGGCGGTAAACCGTGTCAATATATTCTCCAAACTCTGGCTTCTCAGGCATTATCACTTAAATATCCACTTCATTCTTAGCAAAACATCACGGCTTCGAGGGCATTATCACTTTTATACGGGTTACCAACATATTCAAATAATGATTGACATAATTCCATTAACTTTATTTTGATGAATTTGTTCATACTATTTCATCCTTCCACAAGATAGAGTTGCTACCCATTTCATCCTTCCATGCAAATCTGGGGTTGCTACCCAAGCCGGCTGGTCATTCCTTCTATCGGTTCAGTTGCCAGAGACGCGACCCAGTTTTTAAGTCTTCCAGTTGTTTCGTTCTAAATGTTCTATTGCTATACTGGCTGGCAAAGTACTTATCCCTTGCTTGTTAGCTAGCCAACTACGGCTAACTTACAATCACGTCAAGCAGTGCAGCCAGAATAAGAGCAAAATAGTCACATTTGCATTTGTTTAAGCTGTTTTCTAGTGACTTTTATTTGGATACATTCATAAGAATGAGCTAATGATGTGCGATTTCACCTGGCATAGAAAATATGCTATCTCATCAGGCCACTGTTATTCAGAAGAGCTAGCCAACAACACATCTAACACAATCACTTTAAACTGAAGCTGGAAAGACTGCAAACTAGCTGCATTTCGTTTAGTTTGACCTGTTTTCTATTGACATTTATTTTTTATATCCATAAAAATTAAGCTTATTCATGATTTTGACTGGCTGAGAAAAGCTGCCATCCTTTCTGTCTCGTGCCGACTCCCGAGCCTTACATATTCATTAATATGGGACAGCTGGAGATTGAATTTCAATATTGAAACAATGTTGCAAACGTCAGAGAGACAGACAGCAAGGTTTATACAAATCTCCGTTATTGAAAACCTGTTGCTAGTCTAAAAGAAATGGGAGATAATGTCTTGATGCTTTTTACAGTGGAGATCAAGTTTATAAATTGTCTGGCTGGGCTGATGAGACAGTGGATTGCGCAGTGAGATGGAGCATAGTAAATAGGCATTTCAACGTCATAGCTTTAGCCGGTGGTAAATTGTGCAATAGACACCGGCTGGATGCAGTTCTAACCAATCTGCATCCAGGATTAGACCCACTCATTATATAATTTGCAATAATTGACCCCAAATGACCCCACTTTTTATTCAAGGTATGTAAAATATGTTGGTAGTGTAAGAATTAAGTGCATGTTGTACCCAATAATATTGATTTTCTCATACCCTGCAATTTTATCCACATTTCTTGGATACATTAATTTACCATTCATAGCTTTTTGGGATGGCAATCCATTGACCGAAGCTGACTACACTGAGTACAATAGTATTAAATGGAGGATGCATTGTATAATTGATATACAGTATGGAGATGATGTCTAACTCCGATAAGCTACCCATGAAAGGGCTGAAAATAGCTGTAACGGCTGTCGTCGGAAGAAGACCAAGGTGCAGCGGAGTTAGTGTTCATCATAAAAGGTTTTAATGATCAACGAACACTATACAAAAGAAACCAAAAAACGACTAGCAACAGTTCTGTTAGGAACACACTAAACAGAAAACAATTACCCACAAAACCCAAAGGAAAAACATGCTCCTTATGTGTGACTCCCAATCAGCAACAACGAGCTTCAGCTGTGCCTGATTGGGAGCCACACACGACCCAAAACAAAGAAATACAAAAACATAGAGAAAGGAACATAGAACGCCCACCCAATTTAACACCCTGGCCTAACCAAAATAAAGAACAAAAACCCCTCTCTATGGCCAGGGCGTTACAATAGCCCATATTAATATACTGTATGTAGCCTTAGAAATAAGGTTAATGAAATCAATAATTTGCTAACATCAAATACCATTCATATATTAGCCATTTCTGAGACTCATTTGGATAATTCCTTTGAAGATGTAGCAGTACAAGGATATAACATGTCAAATGTTTTTGAAGTGTTGTGGTTGCAGGTTCACCTGGCAAATCTAAAGCCTTTTCTTTTAGGGTGCTAACAGTCAGTATTAAAATACTATGTGTGAAATGCTTGATCGTGTACAGTATGTGATGTAAACAGAGAGGTGTACTTTCTTGGGGACCTGAATATTGACTGGTTTTCATCAAGCTGTCTACTCAAGAGGAAGCTTCTCACTGTAACCAGTGCCTGTAAATCTGGTTCAGGTTTTTAATCAACCTACCAGGGTGTTTACAAACACCACAGGAACAAGATAATCTACATGTATCAATCACATTTTTACTAATACTGTATAACTTTATTTTAAAGCTGTATCTGTACCCATTGGATGCAGTGATCACAATATAGTGGCTATATCCAGGAAAGCCAAAATTCCAAAAGCTGGGCCTAAAATAGTGTATAAGAGATCATGCAAACGATTTTGCTGTAACTCTTATGTGGATGGTGTTAAAAATATTTGCTGTTCTGATATGATAACTAAGGAGCATCCAGATGCTGCACTTGGTGAATTTATGAAATTGCTTCTTCCAATTATTGAACATGCAGCTGTTAAGGAACTGACTGTTAGAACTGTTAAAGCTTCATGGATTGATGAGGAATTGAAAAACTATCGGTGAAAGAGATGGGGCAAAAGGAGCGGATAATAAGTCTGGCTGCACATCTGACAGGCTGACTTACTGCAAATTGAGAAAGGATGTGACTAAACTCAACAAAAAGAAGATGAAATTGTATTATGAAGCCAAGATAAATGATTTTTCGAATGCTGGAAAACAACTTTGGGGTACTTTAAATGAAACTATGGGCAGAAACACAAATTCAACTCCATCTTTCATCGATTCAGATGGCTTATTCATCACAAAACCATTTGATGTTGCCAATTATTTTAATGATTACTTCATTGGCAAAGTGGGCAAATTTAGGCAGATAATGCCAACAACGAACAGTGAGCCATCGTACTCATGTATAAAAAAACGAATAATGAAAGAAAAGCAATGTAAGCTTTAATGTTGTAAAGTTAGCGTGGGAGACATCAAAAAAGTATTGTATATTGATCAATAATGACAAACATCCTGGCATTGACGACTTAGTTGGAAAGCTACTGAGGATGGTGGCTGAATCTATATCCACTCCAATCTGTCATATCTTTAATCTGAGCCTAGAGGAAAGTCTTTGTCTTCAGGTCTGGAGGGAACCCAAAGTCATTTCGCTACCCAAGAGTTGTAAAGTGGGCTTTGCTGCTTCTAACAGCAGCTCTATCAGCTTGCTGCCAGCTCTTAGCAAACTGTTGGAAAAAAATGTGTTTGACCAAATACAATGCTATTTCTCTGTAAAAAAATTAGCAACAGACTTTCTGCATGCTTATAGAGAAGGGCACTCAACATGTACACATACCATTCAAAACTTTGGGGTCACTTAGAAATGTCCTTGTTTTTGAAAGAAAAGCACATTTTTGGTCCATTAAAATTACATCAAATTGATCAGAAATACAGTGTAGACATTGTTAATGCTGTAAATGACTATTGTAGCTGGAAACTGCTGATTGTTTATGGTATATCTACATAGGCGTACAGAGGCCCATTATCAGCAACCATTACACCTGTGTTCCAATGGCACGTTGTGTTAGCTAATCCAAGTTTATCATTTTAAAAGGGTAATTGATCATTAGAAAACCATTTAGCAATTATGTTAGCGCAGCTGAAAACTGTTGTTCTGATTAAAGAAGCAATAAAACTGGCCTTCTAAGACAAGTTGAGTATCTGGAGTATCAGCATTTGTGGGTTCGATTAAAGGCTCAAAATGGCCAGAAACAAAGAACTTTCTTCTGAAACTCATCAGTCTATTCTTGTTCTGATAAAGTAAGGCTATTCCATGCGAGAAATTGCCAAGAAACTGAAGCTCTCATACAACGCTGTGTACTATTCCCTTCACAGAACAGTGCAAACTGGCTCTAACCAGAATAGAAAGAGGAGTGGGAGGCCCCGGTGCACAACTGAGCAAGAGGACAAGTACATTAGAGTGTCTAGTTTGAGAATAAGATGCCTCACAAGTCCTCAACTGGCAGCTTCATTAAATAGTACCCGCAAAACACCAGTCTCAATGTCAACAGTGAAGAGGCGACTCCGGTATGCTGGCCTTCTAGGTAGAGTTACAAAGAAAAAGCCATATCTCAGACTGGTCAATAAAAATAAAAAATTAAGATGGGCGAAAGAATACAGATCGAGGAAGATTGGAAAAAAGTGTTACAGACAGCCAAATCTAAGTTTGAGGTGTTCGTACCACAAAGAAGAACTTTCATGAGACGTACAGTTGAAAAAATGAAAAGATGCTGGAGGAGTGATTGACGCCATCTGTCAAGCATGGTGGAGGCAATGTGATGGTCTGGGGGTGCTTTGGTGGTGGTAAAGTGGGAGATTTGTACAGGGTAAAAGGCATCTTAATTGGAGCCAAAACTATGCAAGAAGTAGCAGTCAGCTGGTATTCTGTCTATAATGGAGTGGCCAGCACAGTCACCAGATCTCAACCCTTTTGAGCTGTTGTGGGAGCATCTTGACCGTATGGTATGTAAGAAGTGCCCATCAAGTCAATCCAACTTGAGGGAGGTGCTTCAGGAAACATGGCGTGAAATCTCTTCAGACTACCTCAACAAATTGACAACTAGAATGCCAAAGGTCTGCAAGGCTGTAATTGCTGCAAATGGAGGATTATTTGACAAAAGCAAAGTTTGAAGGTCACAATTATTATTTCAATTAAAAATCATTATTTACAACCTATTCCTATTCATTTTGCAACTCATTTCATGTATGTTTTCATGGAAAAATTTGACATTTCTGAGTGACCCCAAAGTTTTGAACAGTAGTGTAAAGTATTTTGTCAGTAATGTATTTTTCAATGTGTCGGACCCCACTAAGACTAACTGTTGCCATTGGCGTTAGCTAATGGGGTTCCTAATAAATAACACTGAGTGTACAAAACTTTGTGAACATTATGAACATTTCCATGACATAGACTGACCAGGTGAATCCAGGTGAAAGCTATGATCCCTTGTTGATGTCACCTGTGAAATCCACTTCAACCAGTGTAGATAAAGGGGAGGAGGCAAGTTAAAGAAGGATTTTTAAGCCTTGAGACAATTGAGACAAGGATTGGGTAAATGTGCCATTCAGAGGGTGAATGGGCAAGACAAAAGTTTTAAGTGACTTTGAACGGGGAATGGTAGTAGGAGCCAGGCGCACTGGTTTGAGTGTGAAGAACTGCAACGCTGCTGGGTTTTCAAGCTCAACAGTTTCCTGTGTGTTTGAAGAACGGACATCCAGCCAACTTGACACAACTGTGGAAAGCATAGGCCAGCATCCCTATAGAATGCTTTCGACTCCTTGTAGAGTCCATACCCCGACGAATTAAGCCTGTTCTGAGGGTGTTCCTAATGTTTTTTGAAGTCATTGTATATCACCATATACTTCCAAATGATATTGCTGACATTCGTTTGCACTGTTGTGCATTTAGAAATGAGGTTATCCATATAAGATAATTATTTGCCACAATACCTTAATAAGCAATTGGCACGTCATTATACCGTCTGGCATTTATGCCACACTTCTACTTCCATTGCATTTATCCCATGCTGCATGTGACTAAACATATGACAGGTATCAGGATAATGCTAACAGCAGTGGCTCATTAAACTGGGATATTGTCCTCACTACAATGAATTTTGTTCAAACAGATGGGCTAGGTGGACTGGACTGGCCAGTAAGGTTACTGACCACTGGTGTTGAACAAATGTGTACCCCTCCATCCACAGATCAGCTATTTTTTTCACCATAGAGGTTGGGCTTGATATATGTACCTCTCTGTGCATTGGGCAGCAGTCTGATAGGATATATGATTCCACTGTAGATGGTTATGTAACTTTCAGTTAAAAGTTATTGGGTGCAGAGTTTGATATAATATTTTATCCATTCATTTAGTATTTTATACGTAATTTGTCTCCTTAAAATACTGGCTAAAATACTTATGGCAACAACCTACCAAAACCTTTCATAGTTCTCCAGCCACAATTAGCGGAGATGGCATTAACGGTAAACACTGCATATTTCGGCTATATCGGATATTACCTTTACTCTAAATGCACATTTTCTACAAAGCGCAAATGGATTGAAACCGATCGGCCCTTTTCGGTCGTGCACCTTTTAAAGGTAATGTTCCCACTTACGCGGAGACCACTTTCACCGTAAGCTCTGCATATGACGGAAATTACCTTTAAATGTCAATCATGCTATAAGGTGGATCTAACGCAAATCAGAATGAATCCGAGCCAATGTATTCAAGTCCCACTGGAAATCCTTTTTTTTCATTTTCAGTTGCCAATGTCCATCGTTCCAATCCAAAACCAAAAACAGTAAATAAAAGTAATGACTATTGTGGTCAGGAGGATGAACTGTGGTTTTCCTCCATTTTGTGAGGTTAGCCAGAATATCTTCTGCTCAATTTATATTGTGCAGGACATGTTGTAATCTATGTGCAGATAGCGAGGCAATGCAGGAATATCTATTGCCGCAGATATGATGACTTTGGAAAACCGTGTGTAGTTTTTCAGCAGAGGAACTGTTTAATCACATTTTTTATATGGCAGGGCGACAATTGGAAGACAGGGGGAAAAATGCCTCAAGGACAAAGGCATTATGCATGCTTGGCTGTGTGATGGCTGCAGATAGGAACTTCTGGATATCTTTTATTGCTATTATTTTTGCTCATGTCCTTGGGTTATTCATGGAGCTCTGGACAGAAGAATAAGCACATTATGGGAACAGACAATACGTTTACCTTGCAAGGCTTTCCAGAATGACCATGGCAACTAATGTGATGATGCAAACACTTTACTTGAACCCCCCTATTATACAGTAATGCTACATAACACTGTTGCAATCTAGCTCAGTTGGTAGAGCCGTTGGAAACGTCAGGATAATGGGTTCGATTCCCGAGACCACCCCAAGCATAAAATGTATGTGACTATAAGTCGCTTTGGATAAATGCGTATGATGAGTGTTTTACATATGATGCCCTGCCAGCTAGTTAGCATATGAGCACTGATTTAACACTGATTCATGCTATAAACTGTTATCTGTGTCAGCTGTGCATACCACTAGCCAAACCACGCATGACTGTGTAAGGTAAGTTGCTAGGTTAAAACATCAACCTGATTGAAGACAACTATAAAGTAATTATATATCCCAATGAAGTTAGTATTTCAGACTACATTTGGAAATAATAAAGTAGGTAGCGTGATACTACTTGACATGACTGACATGACACCACTGTAGCCAATACAGCATGGCCTTCTACACTATGTGCTAGTGTCAGGACTCCCCAGTTATTTCCCTCCAAAGCCCCATTCATAGCTGGAGTCAGATCACTCTCTATGACAGTAATGGTCCTTTAAAAGGCTGGCAGAGGAGAATTCCCTTCACTGTCTGACAATGTAGAACAGCACAGGCAGGCAGCATGCCCCAATCCTTCAAGCTTCACCATCCCTCACTCACTCTGGATCAATCGACACTACACGAGTACTGTGTGGGCTGAGAGTGTGTTCAGATTCCTAAAGATGATTTGCTCCAAAATTCAGAGAACTTGTACAGTCTGGTTGTATTAAGACTCCCCCTCAGGACACGTAGTGGGAGTTTGGGACATTTTTACCCCCCTCTTTGCTCTGTTGAGGCCTCTGAGATTGGCAGTTCTCTCGATGGAGAAAACGTGCCAAGGAGGATAAAACGACAGGCCACAAAACCCCCATTCACCACCAGGTGGCTCATTTAAATCAGTGGAATTAATCCACTCCATCGTTTGAATCATTCAAGGGATGTAAGGCTGGTTATATGTGCTTTACTGTTTTGACGCTCTGGTGCAGACTAAAAAGGTTGAACAATTTTTGTCATAAATTGCATTAAAACTATGCTACATTACTACGATGGACAGACAGTAAGCAAAGCCTTTATGGACAATACACTTAGGCACGACTCAAATCTTCACAGTGCATTAATCATGGAGTCAAGATTACGTACTGGAGACTCCAGTGAATTCTATTTGGAATTCTACTGTAAACAAGTGTCACATCTTTTACCACACATTCACAGCTTCTGTTTAGGAACATACTGAACTTGCTTCGATATTTAAAAACCATAATACTAAGCACAGGACTTTTTGTAGGCACAAACAAGGCAACAAATTAGTCACTTGAGTATTTTAAGGCTGATAAAGTGGACTTAATTGGTGTTGGTCCTTCTGGGTCCAGGCTCAGTCAAATGGGGAGAGCTCGACCCCAAAGGTCTGGCTGCCCTCCCCACCATGTTCACCGAATAGCCCCATACATCACCAGCAACAGACTGTAAATTAATGCAACTGAGATCCAGAGCGTGCCAATGTCCCTGGCCGGACTCATCAAAAATGTGCAATTAAGAGTAAGGTCTCCACTAAATAGCAGGGAGCATGGTATGTCTGTCATGTGGACCAGCAAATCAACACAAAATCATTTGTTTTTTATTTTTGTATTTTATGGCAAGATTTTCTCTAAAAGATGGTGACACATATTATATTCTGTATAATAGCAAACATGACAGATCCTATATCCCTCAAAACAGAAACTCCTTCAATTACCAAGTTAATTTAACTTTTCCAAAAGGACAGTGAATAGTGTGAGGGGGGTCTGGAGACCGCTTTGAACAAACTGTTTTGCTATTACATTTTAAGCTAACATGACTCAGGATATGACCTAGATGCAGACACAGGAGACGGAAGGTTCAATACACAGACTCGTTTATTAATCCACAGGAGGCAGGCAAAGGGAAGGTCGAGGACAGGCAGAGGTTCGTAACCAGGTCCAACTTTGACAGGTACAGGGCGGCAGGCAGTCTCAGGGTCAGGGCCGGCAGAAGTTCGTAACCAGCTCAGTCAGATAGGTACAGGATTTCAGGCAGGCAGGCTCGGGGGCAGGCAGAAAAGGTTGGAACTGGGAAGACTGGAAAACGGGAACTAGAGAAATAGGAGTATGGAACAACACACTGGTAGGCTTGATGAGACAAGACAAACTGGCAACAGACAAACAGAAAATGCAGGTATAAATGCACAGGGGATAATGGGGAAAATGGGAGACACCTGGAGGGAGGTGGAGACAAGCACAAGACATGTGAAACAGGTCAGGGTGTGACAGTAAGCTATCCTAACAGTAGCTAAATATGAGGTTTGCCCTTGACTGTGACCTCCTACTGAGGGCCTAAGCAAGGGTCCATTAGCATACTAAAGACAAGCTTGTAATTCCTTGCTTGAGTGAGAGTCATCATTAGATTTCATTATGCCACCAAGTTCTTTAGTTTTTTAAATATGGCTAGCTTGTTGACTATATAGGTCATCATGCAATACATTACACCTAACATTCTGATTTAATTAAGTGCTTAAGCAGCTTGACCTCACTTTTTTGGGCCCATCCCTCAAGCAACCACTTCCCATGTTGGCACCATTCTGTAGGCAAGGCAGCAAAGGTTACCTAAGGGGCGCATGGAAGAATGGTAAATAAGTCCACAGGTAAGTCTGTGCTTACAAAACAAAGATGCACCAAATAACAGACATTCTGTTTAATCCTGTGTTGGTTGCTGAATCAATCGTTAAGTGCTCCATGTACCAGAAATGAATTGAGGGGTGTTACTAGTCAGTAATTGCTTGTATGCCTTCTGCATTGATCATTTCATACATATCCTTCATGAAAACAATCCTTGGAAAGTTACTGATTTATCTCCAGCCTTGAGATTATAGCAACTCCACTGATCAGGGAAATAGATTAGAACTACAAGTACATCATCAGATGAATGTTATTCGGGGGAGCGAGGAAAGAACATTTGGAAATACTGTGTTGGAAGGCAGTAGACCAAAAGCAATGGATATGTTTACGATACACAACTGAACCCTATTTCGCCATGACCCATGATTCTTCATTTGCCATTCCGCTCTGAGACAGAGTGGGAGAAGAACAGGCTACACTCCAGCATGCAGTAACCTTGATGAGACCCTTCATTACTTTGTACTGTCTGACGTCGTGACAGAGGCACTCGGCACCAGATGGAGAGGAGGGACGCGGCACCACTCCCACTCCCTCATCTTTTAGAGCGGCCAGGAGAACTGGGCTGGGGGGCGAGAGGCATTTTGGACCGGAGAATATCCCAGCGGCTCTGCAGAGCTGTCCTTGTGAAGGTGCTTTGACAGCAGGCATCCTCGGCCCTGCACTGACCTTGCCATGCCACTTACCTGTGCTGCACTCGTGAGGTAATGGGCCTTTGGCCCGACCTCTGCAGGCCCCTGCCATGCCTCTGTAACCTCCCAGGATAGGAACACCAGCAGCCACCATCATAGAGTGAGAACACCAGAGCAGAGTGTAAAAGTTCCATGACCTGAAAGAGATACACCAGGTCATGTGCGGGGAACTCTTGGCCGTGACAGTACTCAATGCTACCTGATTTTAGGTGTTATCTGGAGTTATCTGGAGTGATTCTGACTTCCTGATATATTTTTACTACAAGTTGAGCAGTGTAGTTCTCATCTCTTACATAGAGTAATTCCTTATAGACTACATACAAAATGACCTGTGCTAATACCCAGGGATTGTACATGAGGCAATTTATCATATTCACCATCATTGATTGTGAGTGGATCAGGGTGTGTTTTGATTGTTCATATTTTTCATTAGCATATCATATAATGTGATTCAACTAAAAACAAGATGTCTGACAGACTTGATGATATGAGGCCTACACAGTGTCAAACGTGGTGTTACAATCAGGAACCTTTAAACACATTGGCAGTTAGCGCAGCTAGGGCTGCCGGCCCCTTTGTCTTCCTGGCAGGCTTTGATGAAAGCCTCTTGGGTGAATCGCTCTTACTTACAGAAGTGCACACAGCTGTTAGGATTTTGATCAAAACAGATTGAGAGGGGTTGAGAGGGAGGGAAAGGAAGAAATATAAAGAGAGAGATAAACAGGGGGCAGAGAGAGAGATACAAAAATAGAAGGGCTATAAGGAATTATCCTTTTCTCACCTTCAAGTGAAGTAGGAAAATCACCCATATTTAACATAGCTATTTAAAAACCCCACATTGCCAGGAACTAAGCTCTCATGATACAAGTTCTTGTGAGAAATGCTACACATTGATGGGCTGATTCAAAGTTGTAAGAGGTGTGACTATAATTAAATGGTCAGGGATTTCAAAAGAACTCATGAAACAGTTTTTTGATTGTTTATGATTTATCACAATCTGGAGTCATCTGTCTTATGATGAAAGTCTCAACATAAGACAGCGATGGTCATCTTGTTCCGTTTCTGAATTATGACCCGAGTCTATTATGATTCAGAAAGACAGCATGACGCTATTCTTAGGCACTCAAGAACTACCGTCTCCATGACATCTTAATCTAAACATTCATTATTGTCTGATAATGAATGTTTAGACTAAGTGACACATACAATGATTCATGTTGGTTGTGTTTTACTTTACTAGGTCAAGACATTGTAAGTTCATATACTGTTGTTTATGATAAACTGTCATGAACGGTTAAGGTCTATATAATGAAAAGTATTAATCTTATAGTTTTTATTGTTTGAATTGCAACCACATAGTTGCATCATTGACGTCTAAAGGCATCGTCAACAAGCAGCCGGATTCTGACAAGAAAAGTATATTTTGGCGCACATGGTGCTGATTGGTGCAATATCCAAACCTCATGATTTTCTGTCGAAGAGGAATAATGGCAGGTGACAAAAAATCAAATAATGTTGTCCATCCAATGTGAAAAATGTAATTTAACAGAAAGACCATGATATGAAAACAATTGGTTAATTAGCTGCCCTACAATTGAACAATTTGCTTTGGTTTCGTATCGACCGCCGTGACATATTAAACAAGGCCAAAGGTAAACCCATTGATTAGTGTCACATGAACTCTGCACCCAACAATAAAGTTGGCCTGGTGCCCCATTATTTATTCAATTACATTAGCCATTTGGGAACCGTTTAATCATTTCTGAAAATGTTCCTGGGCCATGAGGGTTAATTGGGCGTTTGGCTCTTGAGAAAAACCCATGAACACCCAGGAGGAGCACGTCCCTAAAAACAGCTCTGGGTTTGTCTCAGTGAAAGTAGCATAGTGACACTCCCTTGGAGAGCACCTGGTTTCCTGATGTCCCTGTTCTCCTGACTGACCTCACCCATGCTGCATGGTGCAGACAGATGGAGAGGGTGGTGTTGGGTTTAGTGCGGCTCCCTGTGTCCACTCAGAGCCTTCATCCACATACAAGGCTGGCTCCCCTGGAGGATGGAAGAGGGGGGTTATGAATGATGCTGTTAGCTGGAGAAGGTGTGGCACGCTTACTGTATTTTGGTTGCTGTGGTTGTAGTAGTAGGGTAGTGTGTGTGTGTGTGTGTGTGTGTGTGTGTGTGTGAGTGAGTGAGTGTGTGCACTCTATGTGCGTGTGTGTGTTTCTGTGTCCCCCTGACAGAGACAGATGGAGTGAGCCACCAGATTTACCAGAGGAAGCAGTTTATAGAACGTTGTCAGAGGGAAATAGGCAGAGTTACTGAAATACAGGCCTGAAGTCACAGCAATCAATCTCTACAGTGCCAGCCTGGATCAGACAACAGGGAGAGCTAGTTTGTTAGTGTTCACAGAACATCAAATATGAATGTGTTACGTCTCAATGGCACACTATTTTGGGGGTCTCTTAGAAAGGCAAGGGCAAGCTGTTTGCTCTCTTCGATCCATGTATCTTTGCAAACATGAAAGGTTAGTCTGTGGTCGACAATATGTAAATACTTTGTTCCATTCTGTCAATCGGCCCACATAAAAAAATACTACAGGTTACTGAAGTGATAATGCGGTGTTTGGAGGATATATTGGCACGAGTGTAAACTGTATATCCTCCAAACACCGGCTTCAAGAGCATTATCACTTTAATACAATGGGTTAACAACATATTCAAATAATGATTGACATATTTTCAATAAAAAATATATTTTGCTGAAAATATTCTTACTATTTCATCCTTCCATGAGATATAGTCCCGACATAAATCTAGGGTTGCTACCAAAGCCGGCTGGTCGTTCTTTCTATCGGTTCGGTTGCCAGAGACCCGACCCAGTCATTAAGTCTTTGTGTTCTAAATCTATGGCTGTGACCCAGTCGTTCGTTCTACATGTTCTGTTGCCACCATAGCTGGCAACGTTCTTATCCCTTGCTTGCTAGCTAGCCAACTTTGGCTAACACAATCACGTCAAACACTGCAGTCAGAATAACAGCAAAGTAGCTGCATTTCCAAGTTGTTTTCTAGTTTGTTTTATACATCCATAACAATGTTCCAGTGTCCAGAAGAGATAGTCAACTACACAACAAACACAATAAATTCAAACTGAAGCTGGAATGACAGCAAACTAGCTGCATTTCGTGTTTTTCTATTGACATTTATTTGTATATATCTATAAAAATTATGTTGATTCATGGTTTCGACTGGCTGGTAAAGCTGCCATGCCTCTCTGTATCGTCTCAACTCCCAACATGTTCATTACCATAGTACAGCTGAAGATCGAATTTCAATTTAAAACAATGTTGCAAATGTTGTAGAGAGACAGCAAAGTTATTACAAATCTTTGCTGTTGCAAACCAAATGCTACTCTAAAATATTTATTTTTTCACCTTTATTTAACCAGGTAAGCTAGTTGAGAACAAGTTCTCATGTACAACTGCGACCTGGCCAAGATAAACCAAAGCAGTGCGACAGAAACAACAACACAGAGTTACACATGGAATAAACAAGTGTATAGTCAATAACACAATAGAAAAATAAGAAAGTGTATATACAGTGTGTGCAAACGGCATGAGGAGGTAAGGCAATACATAGGCCATAGTAGCAAAGTAATTACAATTTAGCAGATTAACACTGGAGTGATAGATGAGCAGATGATGATGTGTAAGTAGTGATACTGGTGTGCAAAAGAGCAGCAAAGTAAATAAAACAATATGGGGATGAGGTAGGTAGATTGGGTGGGCTATTTACAGATGGACTATGTCCAGCTGCAGCGATCGGTTAGCTGCTCAGATAGCTTATGTTTAAAGTTAGTGAGGGAAATGTAAGTCTCCAGCTTCAGCGATTTTTGCAATTTGTTCCAGTCACTGGCAGCAGAGAACTGGAAGGAAAGGCAACCAAAGGAGGTGTTGGCTTTGGGGATGACCAGTGAGATATACCTGCTGGAGTGCCTGCTATGGGTGGGTGCTGTTATTGTGACCAGTGAGCTGAGATAAGGCGGAGCTTTACCTAGCATAGACTTATAGATGACCTGGAGCCAGTGGGTCTAGCGACGAATATGTAGCGAGGGCCAGCCGACTAGAGCATACAGGTCGCAGTGGTGGGTGGTATAAGGCGCTTTGGTAACAAAACGGATGGCACTGTGATAGACTACATCCAATTTGCTGAGTAGAGTATTGGAAGCTATTTTGTAGATGACATCGCCGAAGTCGAGGATCGGTAGGATAGTCAGTTTTACTAGGGTAAGTTTGGCGGCGTGAGTGAAGGAGGCTTTGTTGTGGAATAGAAAGCCGATTCTAGATTTAATTTTGGATTGGAGAGGTTTGATATGAGTCTGAAAAGAGAGTTTACAGTATAGCCAGACACCTAGGTATTTGTAGTTGTCCACGTATTCTAGGTCAGAACCGTCCAGAGTAGTGATGCTAGTCGAGCGGGCGGGTGCGAGCAGCAAACGGTTGAAAAGCATGCATTTGGTTTTGCTAGCGTTTCAGAGCAGTTGGAGGCCACAAAAGGAGTGTTGTATGGCATTGAAGCTTGTTTGGAGGTTAGTTAACACAGTGTCCAAAGAAGGGCTAGATGTATACAGAATGGTGTCCTCTGCGTAGAGGTGGATCAGGGAATCGCCCGCAGCAAGAGCGACATCGTTGATATATACAGAGAAAAGACTCGGCCCGAGAATTGAACCCTGTGGTACCCCCATAGAGACTGCCAGAGGTCGGGACAACAGGCCCTCCGATTTTACACATTGAACTCTGCTAAGTAGTTGGTGTCTGCGAAGTAGTTGGTGAACCAGGCGAGGAAGTCATTTGAGAAACCAAGGCTATTGAGTCTGCCGATAAGAATACGGTGATTGACAGAGTCGAAAGAGTCGTTTTGTTCAGTAATCCATTGGAACAAAGCGCAGTCACAACAGACAGACAAAAAATCTAAAAAGTACCATAAAAGTTCCTAGAAACATGTCAAACGATGTTTATAATCAATCCTCAGGTTGTTTTTGTCTGAAAAAATAATCGATCATATTTCAACCGGACAATAGCTTCGTCAATAGAAAAGGAGAAACAAGAACGGTGCACTCCCAGTCACGCACTGGACTCATGTCTGGATATTTCCACTGTCCTGTCATTGAAAGTGGTGTTTCTCCTTCATTTTTCAGAGTAAAAGCCTGAAACAATGCCTAAAGACTGGCCACATGTAGTGGAAGCCATAGGGATTGTGAACTGCGTCTTAAGTCTTTGTATGGTGGACAGGCTTTCAATGGAAAAACAGGCATTTCAAAATAATAGCACTTCCTGGATGGATTTTCCTCAGGTTTTCCCCTGCCATATCAGTTCTGTTATACTCGCAGACATTATTTGAACAGTTTTGGAAACTTTAGAGTGTTTTCTATCCAAATATATTATATGCATATCCTAGCTTCTGGACCTGAGTAACAGGCAGTTTACTTTTGGCACACTTTTCATCCAAAATTCCGAATGCTGCCCCCTACGCTAGTGAGGTTTTAACTTGGCTTTCAAAGACTTTAGAAAGGCAGGGCAGGATGGATATAGGTCTGTAACAGTTTGGGTCTAGAGTGTCACCACCTTTGAAGGGGGGGATGACCGCATTAGCTTTCCAATCTTTAGGGATCTCAGACGAAACGAGAGGTTGAACAGACTGGTAATAGGGTTTGCAACAATGGTGGCAGAAATTTTTGAAAGAGAGGGTAAAGATTGTCTAGCCCAGCTGATTTGTACGGGTCCAGGTTTTGCAGCTCTTTCAGAACATCTGCGATCTGGATTTGGGTGAAGGAGAAGCTGGGGGGGCTTGGGCACGTAGCTGCGAGGGGTGCGGAGCTGTTGGGTTGGGGAAGCCAGGAGGAAAGCATGGCCAGCCGTAGAGAAATGCTTATTGAAATTTTCGATTATCATGGATTTATCGGTGGTGACCGTGTCACCTAGCCTCAGTGCAGTGGGCAGCTGAGAGGAGGTGCTCTTGTTCTCCATGGACTTTACAGTGTCCCAAAACGTTTTGGAGTTAGAGCTACAGGATGCAAATTTATATTTGAAAAAGCTAGCCTTTGCTTTCCTGACTGCCTGTGTGTATTGGTTCCTGACTTCCCTGAACAGTTGCATATCGCGGGGACTATTCGATGCTATTGCACTCCACCACAGGATGTTTTTGTGCTGGTCAAGGGCAGTCAGGTCTGGAGTGAACCAAGGGCTATATCTATTCTTAGTTTTACATTTTTTGAAAGGGGCATGCTTATTTAAGATGGTGAGGAAATTACTTTTAAAGAGGTGTATTTGGAGGGCACCACCCCTCATCACTGTCAAACGCTCCATAAAACACTTCTGCGAGCAGGCCTTTCTAATTGACCTGGCCCAGATATCCTGGAAGCCTCCACATCACCCAAGGAATAGAGGAGGAGTAGGATGAGGGTACGGCTAAAGGCTATCAAAACTGGTCGTCTAGTGCGTTGGGGACAGAGAATAAAAGGAGCAGATTTCTGGGAGTGGTAGAATAGATTCAGGGCATAATGTGCAGACAGGGTGTGCAGACAGGGGTATGGTAGGGTGCGGGTACAGTGGAGGTAAGCCCAGGCACTGAGTGATGGTAAGAGAGGTTGCATCTCTGGACACGCTGGTTATACTGGGTGAGGTCACCGCATGTGTGGGAGGTGGGACAAAGGAGGTATCTGAGTCATGTACAGTGGGACTAGGGGCTCCGCAGTAAACTAAAACAATGATAATTACCCTAAACAACAGTATACAAGGCATATTGACATTTGAGAGAGACAAAGCGAGGTATAAAGCAATCACAGGTGTTGATTGGGAGAGCTAGCTAAGTCAACAACGGGTAAGACAACAACAGCTAATCAGCTAAGACAAGAACAACAGGTAAAATGGTGATGAATGGGCAGAGCGGGTCGGTTAACTACACACAGGGCCTGAGTTCAGGGCTAGGGCCGACAGATAAACAAAGGTAAACAAAGTGGAGTACCGTGATAAATGAACAGTCCAGCAGGCATCAGCTATGTAGCCAAGTGATCATAGGGTCCAGTGTACAGCAATAGATGAAACAGGGAAGCCTTACTACGCTAGCACGCGGGAGACACGGCGTTTAAAGTTAGCAGTCCGGAGTAAGTAGAAGCGTCTGCTCTGTCGTCAGGGAAAGGCCGGTTGGAGGCACAGCTGATGGAATTACATCTGCGGACCAGTCATGGTGGTACGGCGGGGCGCCATGTCGATGAAGGGACCGGGCCAGATGGCGAAAGAGGTATTGTAGTTGTGGTAATTTTGTTTGCTAGCCGGGAGATGCACCTGGCTCAGTGGTAGCTTCGAGGCTGGATCACTCAGTGGCAGCTAGCTAGCTGTGATGATCAATGGTCCAGGGTTTACGGCAGGAATCTGGTGTTGTAGTGGAGGAAAACAGTCCGAGGCTGGCAGGTATTATCCAGGCTAAAAAAACGGCTGGTGCCTGAGCAGAGGGTAAAGGCCGCTAGCAGTGGCTAACAATGACTAAACAGTGAGTAACTTGCTGGCTACCTTCTGATGAAAGTTTTGGCTATAGGGTCTAAAAGAATAGCGGATCCGTGTCACATTGAGTGAGGCGGGTTACCGGAAGGTATATTTCATTTAAAAATGGAAAAAGATATTGAAAAATTAATTGGAATATATACAAAAAAATCGGAAAAATACAAAAAGTAAATGAGAGGAAAACAAACTACATCTGCACTGCTATGCCACCTTGGATTACAGAATGGGAGATAATGTCTAGATGTTTTTACGGTGTAGATCTAATATATCAATTGCCTGGCTTAGCTGATGAGATAGCAGATTGCACAATCAGATGGAAGAGAGAAAGTAAATATGCATTTCAACGTCATAGATTTAGTCGGTGATAACTTGTGGATTGAAACCGGCTGGAATTAAGTTTTAACCAATCAGCATCCAGGATTAGACCCACTCGTTGTATAATATAGAATAATGTAGTACTAACTATAGAATTCTGTAGTAAACCGTAGTCAACTGTAGTATACTTTAGAATCCTATACTCAACACTGTAGTATCCATCAATCTTGTAGTGCTTACTATAGACTTTTGTAGTATACTGTAGAATGCTATACTACACTGTAGTATCCCCTCGAACGTGTAGTGTTTACTGATGAATTGTATAGTATACTGGAAAATTATATACTACACACTGTAGTATCCTTCGATCGTTTAGTGCTTACTATAATATTTTGTAGTATACTATAGAATATTACATTACACACAATGCTTACTATATAGCCTTTTCACATTTGAAGTCTGATTTTCAAGCACTGCACCTGTCTCTCTTTCTTTGTACTGTCTTAAGTATTATTTGATCACATTGACCTCATCTCTACAGCAGAATAACTGCATTTCACAGTGGACATTTGGTAACTCTTCGGCTCCAAATAAATACATGAATGAAGACAGTTGCACATGGAGAATTCGAATGAGCGGCAACACAATTATTCCTGGCCGCTGTGATTTATGAAGCTTCCTTGCTGAGGTGAAGATACATTTTTAAAGGTGACTGGCTGCTTGTGAATTCACAGGTGTCGATGAATACATTTGGTCGACGGGAAGCCCATTAATTCCCCACATGGGATGTGTTAAACATATGGGGAAGTTGGTTAATAGGGAGTTGGTTATTGGGTTGGATCGAGAGGATAAAGTTCCCCTTGTGATCTTTGAATGAGGTGTTCTGTACATCTACACTGATCAAAAAGATAAACGCAACATGCAACAATTTCAAAAATGTTACTGCGTTACAGTTCATATAAGGAAATCAGATAAAGGAAATAAATTCATTAGGTCCTAAGCTGTGGAATACAGATGACTGAGGGGGTGGGGTCAATGTAATAGTACGGTGGCCATTTGATTAATTGCTCAGCAGTCTTCTGGCTTGGGGGTAGAAACTGTTAAGGAGCCTTTTGATCGTAGAATTGGAGCTCCGGTACCGCTTGCCGTGTGGTAGCAGAGAAAACAGTCTATGACTTGGGTGACTGGAGTCTCTGACAACTTTATGGGCTTTTCTCTGACAGCGCATATTATATAGGTCCTGTATGGCAGGAAGCTTGGCCCCAGTGATGTACTGGGCCATACGTACTACACTCTGTAGCACCTTACAGTCAGATGCCGAGCAGTTGCCAAACCAGGTGTTCATGCAACCAGTCAGGATGCTCTCAATGGTGCAGATGTAGACCTTTTTGAGGAGCTGGGGACCCATGCCAAATCTTTTCAGTCTCCTGAGGTGGAAAAGATTTTGTCGTGCCCTCTTCACGACTGTCTTGGTGTGTTTGGACCATGATAGTTAAAAACCTCTTACATCTACACGTTCCGCTAGCGGAACGTCTGCTCCAATATCCAATGATGGGCGGGGCGCGAAATTCAAACTCCTCTAAATCCGAAAACTTACACTTTTCAAACATATGACTATGTTACAGCTATTTAAAGACAAGACTCTCCTTTATCTAACCAAACTGTCCGATTTCAAAAAGGCTTTACAGCGAAAGCAAAACATTAGATTATGTCAGCAGAGTACCCAGCCAGGAATAATCACACAGCCATTTTTCAAGCTAGCATATCATGTCACATAAACCCAAACCATATCTAAATGCAGCACTAACCTTTGATGATCTTCATCAGATGACACACCTAGGACATTGTGTTATACAATACATGCATGTCTGTTCAATCAAGTTCATATTTATATCAAAAACCAGCTTTTTACATTAGCATGTGACGTTCAGAACTAGCATTCCCACCGAACACTTCCGGTGATTTTACTAAATTACTCACGATAAACGTTCACAAAAAGCATAACAATTATTTTAAGAATTATAGATACAGAACTCCTCTATGCACTCGATATGTCCGATTTTAAAATAGCTTTTCGGATGAAGCACATTTTGCAATAATGTAAGTACATAGCCCGGCGTTACAGGGCTAGCTATTTAGACACCCTGCAAGTTTAGCCTTCACCAAAATCACATTTCCTATAAGAAAAATGTTCTTACCTTGCTTGTTCTTCATCAGAATACACTGCCAGGACTTCTACTTCAATAACAAATGTAGGTTTGGTCCCAAATAATCCATCGTTATATCCAAACAGCGACGTTTTGTTCGTGCGTTCTAGACACTATCCCAACGCTAAATCTCGGCCACGAGCATGACGCAAAATATGACAAAAAATTTCTAAATATTCCATTACCGTACTTCGAAGCATGTCAACCGCTGTTTAAAACCAATATTTATGCAATTTATCTCGTAGAGAAGCGATAATATTCCGACCGGGAATCTGCCTGTCTGTAAACTGAGGAAAAAACCGAAAGCCGGGGGCGGGGCGTGTCACGCGCCTAAGGCTTAGTCCATTGACTGACCACTCAGCTTTTGCTCTCGTGTGCTTCAGCCAGGGCTTTGAATTACATCATTCCTGTTTTTCCCGGGCTGTGAGACTCCATTGTTGACGTGAGAAGTGTCACGTAAGAGCAGAGATCCTTTGTAAACGATAGAGAGAATCAAGAAGGGCAAGAAATGTTCAGACAGGGTACTTCCTGAACAGAAGCATCTCAGGTTTTTGCCTGCCATAGGAGTTCTGTTATACTCACAGACACCATTCAAACAGTTTCAGAAACTTTGGAGTGTTTTCTCTCCAAAGCTAATAATTATATGCATATTCCAGTTTCTGGGCAGGACTAATAATCAGATTAAATCGGGTACGTTTTTTATCCAGCCGTGAAATTACTGCCCCCTAGATGTAAGAGGTTAATTGGTGATGTGGACACCAAGGAAAGTGAAACTCTCGACCCACTCCACAACAGCCCCGTTTTCCTGTAGTCCACGATCAGCTCCTTTATCTTTCTCACATTGAGGGAGAGGTTGTTGTCCTGGCACCACACTGCCAGTTCTCTGACCTCCTCCCTATAGGCTGTCTCATCAATGTCGGTGATCAGGCCTACCACTGTTGTGTCATCAACAAACTTAATGATGGTGTTGGAGTTGTGTTTGGCCACACAGTCGTGGGTGAACAGGGAGTACAGGAGGGGACTAAGTACACACCCCTGAGGGGCCCCAGTATTGAGGATTAGCGTGGCAGACGTGTTGTTACCTACTCTTACCACCTGGGGGCGGCCCGTCAGGAAGTCCAGGATCCAGTTGCAGAGGGAGGTGTTTAGTCCCAGGGTCCTTAGCTTACTGATGAGCTTCGTGGGCACTATGGTGTTGAACGCTGAGCTGTAGTCAATGAACAGCATTCTCACATAGGTGTTCCTTTTGTCCAGGTGGGAAAGGGCAGTGGATCTGTTGGGGCAGTACGCAAATTGGAGTGGGTCTAGGGTATCCGGAAGGATGCTGTTGATGTGAGCCATGACCAGCCTTTCAAAGCACTTCATGGCTATATAGCCTTTGTGCAAGTTATTGTTACTTAATAATGAAATACTTATCCTCTTCTCTTACATCAATACTGCCTAGTCAGTTGTCCAGTCAGCTAGTGAGAGCAGGCTGGTCAGTGTGACAGCTGCATGGGTCAAGACATAGTCAGTAAGTATGAACCTTTGGCACTGCGGCAAAAGAAAATGGAGGATTCCATGCAGCGGCTCCATCCCTCTATTTGTGATTACATTTTTGGGTGTTCTGACTCGTGTGAAAATATCTAATCTAAACCTGTGACAGCATTATCTGCTGACTGCAAACACTTTCCATTTCTCAGTTAGACTCACCCATAAACATGCATTGATTATCAATGCAGTCACAGTCACAGTTGTGAGCGTGTTCAGTAAGGAATTGTAAAAAATGTGCTCTTTCTGTTTAGTCACTATCTTACAAGTGTATCTTCCCCCACCAAACACCTCTCTTGCCACCTGACAATCACACTTAATCTACCTCATACTGTGTCGTATTGTCAAAGAGCTATTGTGGATACCACAATGCAGGTTCGATTCAACTGAGCCAATAGTGTCTCAGGAATAAGCCCATGATGGAGTTGAAAGAGCTATTGGAAAGAATGATTTGGGAGGGCGGTAGGTACCTTTCCAGAGTGACCTCTGAAGTGGTTGCAGAATAATCCTATTAGACAAGGTCAGTGCGATGCGCTCCAATTACCTGCTGTCACAGCAGTGCCTTCCAGCTTTTTAGATGTCACAGGTGACTTGGGATAGGGCAAAGACAGAGAGCATGAAGTACTCGAAATACACAAAGCACGAGATCCAAAGGATGTTTCTCACACATCGAAGTTTAGCTATGTTTGAGGTTGTTCTCTATGACTCCTTGGGTTACAAGGGAATTGTTTGAACTGATCCCCAGATCAGGCACTGTGTGAAAATATTATCATGAAATGTGCGCAAATCTGTATTCAATACCTGTCACTGTAAACTTCACATTTCTAAAGCATATCACACTACACCACAAATGGGCTGATTAGAACTACAGTTGTTATGGTCAGAAACAAATTGTGAGTCAGCATTCAAATCATGGAACAGACCACTTGTCAAGGAACTTTGGCTCTGCATGTACAGTGCATGTACCTATTCAGGACACTGTCCCATGGAGAATTCACATGACAACGCTTGCATTAGTAACTTCTGATGCCATGGAACAGGATTAGTGGATTTAAGCTCATTGAAGCTATTTCCCCAGAGCGGTCAGGAGTCAAAACGGCATCTAATCAGCCATTCCTTAATCCTATGAAATTTGCATCAAAACAATGTCGCTACAGTGACCAATGAGCCTTTAATGCCTCCCACTGAGAATTCAATGCTGGCACGTATGATATCTGGTTTACATAACGGTTAAACAAGAACAAAACAATGCATAGGGCAGGAATTATTGTGTCCTTTTTCAGGTAATAAACGTCATCCTGTCCATACATTTGAGGCAAGATGAACATGACAATGTTATGGTGTCTCAGTGACATTATTTGACCTAATCTCATTGCCCAATCATCTCTATGGTATCTCTATGTGGATCCCTTGTTTGAGTTGTGTTGAAGTAATTATTCTTGACTACATTCACTTCACAAGGTGTACTCAGAGTACAGTTAGTTTTTCAGTTTTGCTTAACTAAGTCCCGTGTTCCTCTTCGTCCCCAATGGACAGACACTAACTAATGCAATAAATAGCAACCTATCTTAATTGAAGCTGCGTCTGTGAGCAAATTCAGGGCTTTATAGGAATCTGGTCCATTTTGCTGATCCTAACATTAGGTTTTTTAGGTTTTGGTCAGTGACCAAACCATATTGGAGATTAACAAAAATGTTGAAAGAAAAAATTGTATCTCAACAGAGCGTACTTACCCTACTTTACTGTTTTAGTTATTTTCATTTCCCTCCTCAACCCTTTTGAGAACCACATTTTCATCAACAAACTCCCCCCTCAATGTGTTAGAGTAAGATTTTTGTGGATTTTGGAGATGTAATTAATTTCAAATACTGTGTTTGTTAGCTGGAGAAGGACAACAAAAGACGGAGAAAAAGCCTGTGTACCTCAGATGGAGTCTACACATGAAGCTCATTATATGGCATATACTGTACATTACTATGTCTCATATCAGTGCATTCGCATGACTTTGATGGCAGAGCAATGTTTGAAATGCGTTGGCGGAACGTGGGAGGAATAAGGACAATAGCGCTGTGTCTGAAGTACTGTAGCAGTGTAACGTCAATTAGTCGTAATTACTACACCGCTGAATGATCCTCTGCCAAGGAACACCTAAAATGCCAATACAGGAAAGATCCACACTATTGATCCTATTCTGAGAGGACCGAGGAGCACCTCAAGGTGGAACTAAATTAGCATATGTTGATGTTGTCCTTTTTGTGTTGAGGGTTTTTCAATGTGTTTGATAATTGTGTTTTTAGAGCATTTTGCAAACACTTGCTAATCAAAGTGTTTTGCCAAAGTAAAGTATCTAAAATCAGCATTTCTTTCTGATAGTAGCAAATTATTTCAGGGTCCTTACACCTGAAGATAAAGTATCTCTCTTGTAAAATAGAGTTGTAATCTCAATGAGACCAACCTGATAAAATAAAGGTAAAATACATGTCTTCATGTCCTGTTTGATAACATCATTGTATATCAAACACTCAGATCTTCACTTAATAGCCCAGTATTGGCAGAATAAAAAAATGCAACAACATGCAATATAGATGTAACTGCCAAAATAAAGGAAACAACATGAAATGTATTAATAGAGCATTGGGCCACCATGAGCCAGAACAGCTCCAATTCTCATTGGCATAGATTCTACAAGTGTCTGGAACTCTATTGGAGGGATGCAACTTTGAATTTAATTTTATTGGGGCAAAAGACATATACAACAATATGTACAATATTGTATGTACAAATATATACAATGTGTTCCCAGAAAATAGCAAAGTGGTCCTAGATGGTAAAAACATTCTTCCATGAGAAATTCCATCAATTGGTGTTTTATTGATGTTGGTGGAAAACGCTGTCTCAGGCGGTGCTCCAGAATCTCCCATAAGTGTTCAATTGGGTTAAGATCTGGTGACTGAGACTGCCATGGCATATTGTTTACATGGTTTCCATGCTCATCAAACCATTCAGTGATCACTCGTGCCCTGTGGATGGGAGCATTGTCATTTTATGGGGGCATAGACATGGTAGCCAAAATAATTGCCTGCCTAGCATTTTTATAAGCATGATGATGGAATGTTGTTGCTTAATTAACTTAGGAACCACACCTGTGTGGAAGCAGCTTCTTTCAATACACTTTATACCCCTCATTTACTCAAGTGTTTCATTATTTTGGCAGTTACCTGTATATTCTACTTGAAATGCAGATTGCATGCTAGGGTTTGTGAAGACACATACTGGGAGGGAGTCTCCAGACCCATCAGTGGCCAGCTGTGTTGGTGCTGTGATCCTGATCACGTTCTAGTTGGACTGGTTGATCACTCAAAAGCAACACCACAATATTGTCTTTGAGAAATGGGTCTCTGGTTACAGTAATAACTCTATTTGTCATGATTGACGATGCCCAAGGATGACGGAAATTCCAGTCTCTATTGTTTTCTGTAGCCTCCTGCTATATTCTCACACAATTTCCTAGCAAAGACAGTTATTTATGAAGAGTTATGCCCTTTAATGAATGTGGTGTCTTTGAGAAAATGGTGTAGTTATTTTTATGAACTTGCCTCAGCTCATCATAAGTTGTATAAATCAAAAACAGACAACCGTGAGGCAGATTGTGTATGGTTGCGTTTCTCTTCAGGGGCTATGAGGTGCATAGGGTAGGGTGATTAATATCCTCAAAAGATAATTGAAAGGTGCACTACTTTGCCCAAGGGATTGGTTGGGCATGTGGTTGAATTACAGAAAATAGCACATTCTTAAATTGCAGACAGCTAGCCATCAGCAGTTATCTATGATGTACTTTCCCAGCTAATAACTCTGGCTGAACTGCCTAGGCATTTGAAAGCCTAAAATGAAATTAGGGACAATGGGAGAAAATTAAAGTTATAACACATTTGATGAACATTTTTGTTGGTTTGTTTGTTTGTGGAGGATATGAGTGTAAATATTAATAAATATCAGACGTGTGCAATTGCTTTAGTTACTTCCGTCTATCTAGTTTGAAATAATACAATGTTAGTCATGCAAAATTGAGTACACTTCTCATATTCAATATGCAGATGAATAAAAATATCCTACCAATTCAGCTGAGCTAGGAAAGAACACATTTTTGTCAGATGAGCCCTTGATTATGTGAGTCAAAGAGGCCACATAGTTTCTATTTGGACTCAACTAGGGCAACATACACAGAGTGCAGTGACGGTCGCTGCCGTTTAAGATGAGGGAAGACAATAAAAAATGTTTTATGAGCATTGCCTTATTTCTATTAAAGCATATTGGATAACTGTCATTCATATTCCATTCACCTAACTCAATGTAACATCGATAGGTTTAGACTACTGTCACGATATTAGCTAACATCATAGTCAACATAGCTACTAGAACTAACGCTTTACAGTAGTAAACCTGCTACAATCATGCAGAGCAGTGTACAGTCAGCAAGCAGTTTAGTAGTTACACCGGTGGGCCCCAGTGGCAATAAATTAATACAACCAAAAGCTTACCTTGACTTGGAAGAGTTCCAGTGCTACATAGCAAGCTAGCAACCAGAGCATCCCTCTCTGTTTGAGTGAGGTGTTTGAGTAGGCTAAACTAGTTAGCTGCATTCGCTAGATAAGTGAAAATAAAAGTTTAAAAAAATATATAACTAGCTCTCTCTCGCGTGCTTTCTCTTGCTTATCCTTCAGTTTTGAAGGAACTAATTTTTCAGAACTGTTCAACTATTATCTTTCTCTCTCTTTGAGTCAACTACTCACCATGTCATGCACTGCAGTGCTGGCTAACTGTAGCTTGTGCTTTCAGTA